>NW_028277111.1:3735000-4357500 GCF_059951505.1 Python bivittatus | reverse complement strand
GTGCATCTCTTCCTCAAGAAGCCACTGCCAGACCCAGCAGTGCTGGATAATTTTTTTATAGGTCTCCAACCTTCCCTCCCCTTTCTGGGAAAGGCTGTAGAGAAGGTGGTCAGGCAGCAGGGCCCTGGAGGAAGCAAATTATCTGGATACCTTTCAATTGGGTTTCAGGCCTGGGGATAGTATACAGACAGGACTGATTGTGCTTGGAGATGACCTCTGGCAAGATCAAAACGAGGATGTTACAATTCTCTTGATTCAACTTTGTAGCAGCTTTTGATGCAAATCAATGGTGGTAGCCTTCAGGATTGATTGGAGGCAAAGAATGGAGGGCACTTCCTATTTCCTTGTAAGATGAGTATGTGTGGAGATTAATGCAATGGGTTCAGTAATTTGCATGTCTCCCTTCATTGCTAGAGATATATAAATGAATCCCAAGTTCTAGGTCACCCAAAATTATTCTGCATTTGTTGACATAACTATTAGCACTTTACCGTCTTCTTCTCCTGTAGCTTTATACAGTTGAATGAATGTTTCATCTATTTGACAGCTACTCTGTTGCTTCTCATTCCCCACTTTCTAGCGAATCAGTTCCTGAGTTTATTCTCTCTTCAAATCCTCTGTCAATCAATAATAATACTTATTTAGAGGTTTGTTATAGTCTTTCCACCTTTATCTCTATCTCCACGATTACTCTTGAATAGTCTTATCTTATGGTAGATATTCCTTTTTTCCCCCGCTGATCTTCTTAAATACCTCTTCTTTTCTTTTGCTTGTTATTTTCCACCATTAGTTGACATTCTTGATTCTCCTTGTCTTTCTTTGTCTGCATTCAATCCTTTTTGCCCAGGGGTTTTATCCTTCATCTTTCCTTGGCTGTCCTGATAGCTTGTTGTGAAAGCCACTTGGATCATCTCAGTGTTGGATTCTTTTTCCACTAATTTTCTTAGTTTACTTCTCTTCCCATAATTCCTTAGATTATACTTTAATATTGTTGCCTGAACATATACAACCATATGGTTCAGTGTTAAATTACCAATTGAATAAAGAGAAAACTCAACTGTTCACATGGGATTTGGCAGTTGATGAAAAGCAGTGTGTGCATCAAACCACAGGCTTTAATATTACTGCTAAGAAGATTACATATTTAGGAATTTACTTGACAATAAAAATGAGAAATAAGAATTAAAAAGCACTTAAAAGTATGGCAAATCTTGTGAAAACAACCATATTTAAATTGTACAAAATATATATAATTAAAAATCACAAATACACTTTCTCCTTTACAAGAAATCCCACTTATAGTTATAAATGTTTAACTTCCAGTTTTATGCTGTAAAATATAACTAAATGGCATATGATTGAATAGATTTGGAGTAAAATAGGGTTAGGGAAAGGATTAAAGAAAGATTGTTTTATAATCTGTTTTTGCCAGTCCAATATCTCATTCCATTTAAAAAAATTCATTAAATAATTTCCCCCAATTTTGAAAAATATCGAGAAGGAAATGGCTCTTCTTCCTAAGTCCTTAAGTCTCCTTTCTTGTGTTGGAGTGCCCTCCTGTGGTTCTGAATACGATAACTTGAGAAAAGAAGTCTGAATAAACCCAGAAAAAGAAGTCCTTCAACATAGATGATTGTACAGGTAGTCCTTGGTTAACTGCTGTAATTGGGAGAGGCAACTCCGTCGCTAAGCAACATGGCCGTAAAGTGGAAAATCACATGACCACACCAATTTACGACAGTTTCGGTTGCGGTCATTAAGTAAATGACAGGTGGGAGGTTTCCCCAGTGACTTTGCTTGTTAGAAGCTGGCTATGAAGGTCACATATGGCGATCACGTGACAGCAGGACACTAGAACCATTGTAAATGTGCACCAGTTGCCAAGCGCCCAAATCATGATCACGTGACTGAGGGGATGCTGCAATGGCCACAATTCTGAGGACCAGTCATAAGTCTCATTCAGCACCATCGTAACTTTGAACGGTCGTGGAACGAATGATAGTTAACTGAGGACTACCAGTAGTTCAAATCAGGTAATACTAAATTCAACAGAATAAGTTCAAAGAAAGCAGTAGTGAAAACATTTGCAAACTGGCAGAATCCCCCATTTTTTATAGTATATAAGAAGCAAAGGCTGTTTTTTTCTAATCTAAATGTTTCAGTTGGATTACCCAGAATTTAAAAATTAAAAAAATTCCCCCTACAACTAAACATAGTCTCAACTCAGAAAATATTTTGTATTAAGTAAATAAATTCATACCTGCACATCTCTGTTACATACAGGTCCATATGTAAGAGAGATATGCAGTTTGTTTTAAAGCTTGCATTAAGGATAGATTTCTTCCCTTTCCCTTTCCAAAAAAGATGACCACCTTTCCTCCCAGAAAGTATGAAAGACCTGCAGGGTTGCCACAATCTATTTTAATCTCACCCCACCCCTGTAAAGTAGGCTAGGCTGAGACAGACTAAAACTCCCAGGATGGATGCACTCTGTCCATCATGAGCCCACCAGAGGTCATCCAAAAGTATGACGAATGCTGTTTCAGTCCCCTGCCCCAGCCTGACTGGAAGGGGCCCAGATAATATATTCTCTCCTGAGTGAACATTAACTCAGCACCAGCCTTTCTTCCACCCAGCCCTATTGCACATGAAAAAGGGCTCGACAAACGTCTCTACCAGGTGAAAGAGGAAGGCCTGGTTTGAAGATGGGTCATACCTTTCCTTTCCTGAGGCTAGGAGGAAAGGAGGGACAGAGGATCCAAGCTGGATCAGCCCCTGAGCATCTCTCTCGAGCTTCTGTTTGACTTTCACCTGAATCACCAGCGAATGAATTAATGTTTAGCTTCAAGCTGCTCAGTTGGGTTTTTTATTTAAGGTGTGTGGGGGGGTTAATACTGTTCTTTTGTCTTCTCACCCTTGCTCTGGTTGTGGTGTTTCTGTGGAGCCAACAGGTCTTGCAAATTTTCTAGGAAATCTTTCTCATCGTATCTCACAGCAGAGGTCTCCATGTCCCAGTAATCGTTATCCCGCGATTGGTTAATCCACAGCGCTAAAGGCTGCATTCTTTTTGTTTTGCTGTCATAGCGTTGCATAGGCTGTCTGTCCAAGTAGCTCACCTCAGAGAATTGGGGCAGCCCCTCAACGACCACAACACTGCGGAAGTGCAGCAGGGAATGTGAAGGGGAGGCACTGCCTGCAAGGGAGGGAAGAAGGACAGGGTTAGAGGGTTGTCAGCCGAGAGACCCCAAAAGGCAGCTGTAAACATGTTTGACCACTTAAATATCCCTGGTGTCTTCCACCTTTCCTCCAAGTACTTAGGAGAATTCTTCCCATCCAGGTTTGCAATTTATTCTCCATACAATCTGGTCAAGGAAAGTCCACTCTTGGCCTAATGTTACCCAGGGGAGCTTCAGTGCTGGCCTCTGGGTCTCCCAGTTGAAATCTTTCTGTCTTATGTACTGACTATTCCAGCTAGTACATAAGACAGAAAGAAGGCCCTGGGTTCTTAGGGCAGCCAAAAATTTGGTGGGAGGGCAAGCCTGGCCTGCGGGAAACAAAAGACACACCACGGGGGGCCTGTCTAGTTCCTCAGCTGCAGTTCTATAGATGCCTGTGGGTAGAGGAGGAAAAAATAAAGTCAGAGGAAAGGCAAATGCAGACAGCAATATCCATTCAAGTGTTTCTTATAAGAAATAATTACAGCTCCTAGAATGTTAATCATGCCTAACCACATGAACCACATATCGGTAGAATAATGGCAGAGTATCATTCAAAGCGAGTATGTGTAGCTCAGGGTTGAACTGTGGAGTCCTTGGGGTTCTCTGAGCTTAGTTGTTTTCTTGCAAATGTTTCATTACCCGGCTAGCACTGAATGTATTACCTAGCTGGGTAATGAAACATTTGCAAGAAAACAACCAAGCTCAGAGAACCCCAAGGACTCCGGAGTATCATTCATAATGCCAAGATTACTATTGTTGTTTGTTGTTGTTGTTATTAATTAAATTTGTATACTGCCTGATCCCAACAACTCTGGCCAGTTATATATAGGGATAATGTGGACAACAGTAACTATTACAACTTTTATTATGTACAGTAATGAAGTTGTGTTAATGGTACTGCAGAGATCATGGGGCCCGAAAATGAAAGGGACTTGTGAGGCCACTGAGCCCAATTCCCTGCTTAGTGCAGGAATCCAATTTAAGCATCCCTGACAGAGTGCTGTCCAGAATTGGACACGGTATTTAAGATTTAGTTTCTCCCTCCCAATCACCTGCAGTGTTCCTCCTGAACCTGTCCCAACTTGTCTAACTCTTTCTTGAAGTACGCTGCCAGAAATGGACATGGTATGTGAAGTGGGATCGGGCTAATTCAGAACAGAGGGGAGCAATGCCTTCCTGTAATTTGGAAACTCTTAATACAGCCCAAAACAGAACTTGCTTTTTTTCACAGCTACATCACACAGCTGCCTCATATAACTACTATTCCAAGATCTTTTTCGCAAATACAATTACTAAGCTAGGTATCCTACATCTTACATCTATGCATTTGGTTTCTGTTTCCTAAATTCTGTTAAATTCCATCCTGTTACTTTCATCTTATTTTTCCAGCCCAGTGTTCCTCAATCTGAGCAACTTTCAAATGTGTGGATTTCAACTACCACAATTCTCAGCAATGGCCATGTGGTAGGGAATTCTGGGAGTTCAAATATATGTATCTAAACTTGCCAAGGCTGAGAAATTGCTCTACCCTGTCCAGATTGCTTTGAATTTTATTTCTGCTTCCAAGGTATTAGGCAACACACCCACTTTTGTGTCATTCTCAGCTCTTATCCGTCTTCCCTCCACTCTTCATCCATGTCGTTAATAAACATACCAAAGAGCCAAGCTAAGAGCAGAAGGCCAGGATCGAATCTTGTGGAATTCTATTCAAGTTCATTGTAGTCTTAGTGGCTGCAAAGAGCCATAGACGACTTCTGCTCTAAGCAGCACAGAGGCTACACTAAATATGATTGAGCAACAGGTACCCCAAATCTGTAAGAAAACCCCCCTCAATTTGCATGTGTCTGAAAAGTCTGCAACTTTTGGCTCGCTTTAGTTCCTTTCCAGGAACCAACATTTGGGCAGTTCCTTTCTGTGGAACTGAAAGTCAGGCCCCACCCTTTCCAAGTAAAACCCAATGATCCTTTAGTCAATCTCTTCTTGGCAACAGAATATGCTTATAAAAAGAATGAAACTACTTTCCTTTCATGCCGCAGAGCAAACAAAAGAAGAAACAGAATTTACAACTCCAGCAGAACTGGGAATCTGCTTTAGTAAAAAGCAGAAGAACCCTTGCTTTCACCTGAAGGTAATGCTAACTGAAGCCCTAGTGACAGTTTTCATGCCCTCAGTACCTGCAGGATGGACTACTGCAATACTGTCTCCATGGGACTGTCACTGAAGGGTACCCAGACGCTGCAATTGATACAAAACGCAGCAGCCTCTCTCATAACACCACAGTTATGTGATCGCTGTGTTGGCTTCTGACAGGCTTCCCAGTACCATTCAAAGTCCTGCTTATCCCTGTAAAGCCCAACATGGCTTCGCAGCTGGGTACCTCCAGGTCCACCTGCTTCAAGCAGAACTGATACATCCAGTGCCTGTGACCTGAATTGGGATGTTGAGGGTCTCCCCATATAAGGTTTGGGAAAGGAGAAAGGAGACGTTATCTCTTTGGAGTAACCTTTCCCCTCCCACCCCAAGACCAGAACAGTGCTCTCCCTGATGATTTTTCAGGAAAGCAGAAAAAATAAAACTCTTCCACAGAACTTTAAATTTATATCTGAATTATAATTTGTAATAAGGTTGAGTTCTGATACTTTGTACCTAAGGCAGGACTAGAACTCAGTCTCCTGGTTTCTAACCTGATGCCTTAATTATTACACCAGCCTTGTTGTCTCATAAACTCTGGGGGGTTCTAGCCTGGCATCCAATTTTCCCCAACACACCAGGATGGAGATAATAAAGTATTTATTCTGAGCAGAGTAAGGTGCCCGGGAATAATTTCCAGAGCAGGCACCCCTATTTGTCAAGCAACACAACTTTTATACATTCTTGAAACAAAGAACTACATGATCATTGGCAGACAGTAATTATTCACACCCTTGGGTGGGCAAAACACTCCCAAAAGGTGGGCACCACAGCCCGAAGATGGGCGCTTGTTGTTGCTAAGGGAAATATAAACTAGGCGGCTTCTTATTTCTCTGGGCACGGGTGAGCACAGCCGCTTCCTCCTGGGAGAAGGTTTCACTGTACTGGCTCTTCTCAGCTCTAAATGATAAGAAATGCTATATCCAAAGAGAAAGGAATTTGGACCGGTTTACACCTTAATTATCTGCTCTGTTCCCAGCAGCTAGCGAAGGCCCTGAAGGTCAGTTCTGGGCTGTACATAATGCTTCTGCTGCCTTCTTCAAATGAACCCTAAAATCACCATTCCATCAGACTGGCTCTCCGTTTCATCCTATAGTATGATTTTAATTGATTTTATGGCTATGTGGTAAAGCATTGGTCTACCCAGTTATACCATACAGTATTTACTTTTTTATGTTTATGGCCTGCCTTTTCCCATGGAGCACAAGGTGGCCAACATGGCATTCCTTCCTCCATTTTTTCCCCACAACAACAACTCTGTGAGGTAGTTGGGTTGAGACTGGTCCAAAGTCGCCTAGGGAGCTTCCAGAGCCAAGGAAGGACTTGCACCCGAGTCTCTCCAGTCGTAGTCCAAGACCTTAAGCACTACACAACACTGTTCTCCTACCCAGTTTATTTTATTATGACAAATATATCATATTTTTCCTTTATGAACTTGACCTCAGCTCATTAACTACTGATTGGGGATCAGATTCAGCCCGAACCCATGCAGTCTCCTTTGGGGTTAAATTAATTCTAGGAACAAGCAAAAAGCGCACCTCTGTAGCCATTCTGTCTCTGTGGTTATTTTGGTGGCCACATGGGGGGAGGAGTTAATAGAGGAAGCAGCAGATGGGGTGAGAAAGCCCCCATGTATTAGATAAGCTACCGTACATTGGGGGTGGTGGTTTAAAAAACAGGAACTGGGGGCACAATAATCTCCCAGCTTCCTTTATGGCCACTTGACCATGACCACTGTGCAAACTGGGCCACTGGGTAACTTTGGCCCGTCATTTTCTTCCAGCTCAAACAACCTCGCAGGACTATTTTAGTTTGGATAATGGTGGAGGAGGGCGGGCTCTGGAGCCTCCCTGACACTTAGAAGGAAAGGGGACAGATAGAAAATCCAATACTGTCCATAAGTAAAAAGGTCTTAGGGGTTTAAGTGCAGCTACATAGCGTTCTTATTTGTCTGTTCATCATCTTCCTTTCATTCTGCCTTTCCTCCAGAGCTGAAGGCAGATTCCCTGGTTCTAGTCCGGCGCCTGACTCCCTATCCCAGCCATTTTCTTCTCCATTGGCCGTATGTCTGTTCTTGGGAGTGCTGTAAAAAGGACACTTTTCATAGTAACATCTCCATCAACTAGCGTTCAGCCCCTAAAGGCTTTGCCCATGACATTTTCTTGGCAATAGCACAGAAGCTTCTCCAATGCTCTGAGGCTTTCCAGACTACGATGCAGCCCCACAATCCCAGGGTAATCAAGCAGTAGCCAGGTCTGATCCTGCGTAGCATCTGAGTTGAGACAGGGCCAGCCAAGCATTGCCATTTTTCAGAGCTGCCATTGGATTACCTAGGTGCTTTCCCAGATGCTAGCTTCCTACTTATTGATTCATTTCTTTTTTAATCTGTTCAATCGGGTCTGGTTCTCGGAGACTGCCTGGACAAGTCCCTGAAGTTTTCTTGGCAAGGTTTTTCAGAAGTGGTTTGCCACTGCCTCCTTCCTAGGGCTGAGAGAAAGTGACTGGCCCAAGGTCACCCAGCTGGCATTGTGCCTAGGTGGGACTGGAACATTATTCTTTTTTATTTTATTTTATTTATTTTATTTATTTAAATTTAATAAATTTATATTAATAAATAATAAATATAATAAATAACAATTAATAAATTTAATTTAAATTTTATTATTAATAAAATAATTATTATTCATTATTCATTAGCAGAAGACTAAAAAGAGTAGAATAAAATCAAACAGGGCAGGAACTTGGACAGATAGCAGGGAAATTTCTGCCAATGTATTAATACCTGAAGTGTCTGAGAAGGGAGCCAATGTCACACTCAACTTATTTCTTCAACTCCAGAAGGGCAGAATTGCCAAGTTTGCCCCTTGCCACAGTCCCCTGATAAAGAATCATCTCCTTAAACAGGAAACCCAACTGATCACTCTGTCAAAAACACAGAAGTGGGTCAAGGAGTCCCATTAATAATCTCTTGGCCAACCCCAATCTTACCCTCAAACTCATGGGGCTAGAAGGGCCTGAGGGGACCCCAAGCGTCCAACTGTTCACCTCCCAAATCCATAGTCAGATTTTTGTTTTCAATACAACGGCCAATGTTGGATTAATACCTCTCATTTTGTGCAACCAGAAAATTCCATTCTCTTTTCCAATGGTATAATCTTGGTTACAGTTTAATGTCAACAACTGCCAAATCAAAATGCAGTCAAATGGCTTTTTCCTTTTCTATTCCCTCTTCCTGCCTTATACCAAGTCCAGCTCAGCAGAGACTTTGCAGAGCTCTGATACGTGACTGGAGGTGGGGTGGGGGAACACGACAACTTTGGTTTGGGCACTGAAATATATTCTAGTTGAAAATTTCAATGGTGAGGAAATGATGTTCCCCTGGACTGGTGGGGTAGAGAGGGAGATGCCTCTCTCTCTCTCATATATGATCATTCTCCAGTGATTATGGACATCCTATAGTTGTAGATGGTAGCAGTGGGGGGGGGGCAGGGGGAGCAACATCCCTTTATTCCAGTTCATAGGAGCTTTTGGTAGAGTTATGAGATTTCTGATGCTTCCTCTACTCTTCCCCAACCCCCCAAGTCTCTGCCTGTGCCAGGATGGAAAACAACTTCTCTCTTGGGAGGACTAAGCATTGCTCAGCTTCTATTTCTTTCTCCCTCATCTAAGTAGGGTGGAAGGAGGGAGAACCTACAGGGCCTTGGAAATGAGCCCTGCCCCCATCTTGGCAGATTCATATCCAATGTCATCCTGTCCAGCCCTTTCTCCTCTGCTTCCCAACTCTGCATTAAATACAATGGAATTTTTGCTAATATAAATAAAAGGAAAAAAACACAGAATGCCAATTATCTCGAGTCTCCTACTTCTTGGCAAAAAATAACAACATGAATTTGAACAAGCTCCAATTCAGAGTTGCTGTAATGGAGCAGGAATTGCTTGAGCTTTGTACATCTCCTTCATGGAAAATGACTCACTGAAGAGAAGTGAGAAATCATGTACGCTGTGCTATGCCAAAAAAAAAAAAAGGAGCAGAATGTGAAAGAATATTAACTTCAGCAATTTGGGGGAAGATAAGCGTTTGCAAGGAGGCACCCTGTCAGTCCAGAGGACCAGAAATGTCCACTCTGAAGGGAAGGCATGGGGATGATCAATGGAGGAGGGTCAGAGGTGGGATCGAAATAGGGAACTTCCCAGAGTTCTCCCATTGCAGGAAAGGGCAACCGGTTGCCCCCAAGTCTCCTTTTTATGGCCTCCAGAGCTCCTTCTCATCAAAAGGCTGACAGTTTCCTTTACAGTGCTGTGAGATGAGCCAGGAACCAGAACTATATTGTAAACCCTAAATAGGCATACACATTAAAGGGAAGAAAGCAAATCAATGTTCCAAAACTTCCTAAACAACGCAGCTCCTCCAGCAGGTGTGACCCTGTCTCTCTCGCTGGGTAAACTTCATCCCCCTCCCTCACTCCCCTTAAGGGTGGCCATGACGTCCCAAAAGTTGCCCACCCTTGTTCTTCTGCTGGGAAAAAAACCCCACCGCTACTGTGTAGGTTCTGCGTCCTCTGAGTAGGAGAAGGAGAAAGAGAAAGAGGAAAAGAGTCTCCGAGGGGGCACCATTGCCGGGAGCCTTCCTGACATTTGGAGAAGAAGCCCGCGCGATTGCGCCACAGGAGCCCGGCGGGCGCTGCGAAGCTTGCAGGAGAGAAGGGGGGAAGAGGGCCCCGCCCGCGAGCGCTCCCCAAACTGGCCAGGCCGGGGGTCCCGCGCTCCGCTCGCCAGCGCGTACTCACCAGAAGCGCCCCCCAGCAGGACAGCAGCTGCCGCCCCCACCAGCCAGAGGCGCCACCGAAGCCGCCCCATCGCGCTCGGCTGCCCGAGGCGGCTTTCCTCACGCTCCGCGCTTCCGGGCTGACGAGCCGTGGAGAAGCGCGGGGCTCCCTCCGCCGCAAGTGGGACGGCCGGGCGAGGAAGAAGGAATCGCTGGGCCAATAGAGAAGAAGCTTCTCGGAGTCATCGGTCGCTGGGCGTATTTCTCCTGGACGGCCGGGCGATGAACTCGGAAGGCGGGGAGAAAGTTTCCTTAGTCGGCGACAAAGCGGTTCTGGAGATGCCTCAGAGAAAGCGGGGTCGAAGTCCAGTAGGCGGGAGCCCGGCAGGGCGACCTTAGGTAAAGATGGCGCGTCGTAGCCATCTTCATCTCCTGTCGAGAAAGCCCCGCGAAGGGCGTGAGGGGTTTCTTTCCACGTTTACGGAGAGGGGATTCCCCTCCGCGGGGGCTGAAAGATCCTGGTTCGAATCTCTGCCACAAACCTCTGCAGTGGTTTCCCCGCCCCCGCCCGAGATGCGATCGGCTCCCACCCTGCTGCTGTCCCGAAGGGCCTTCAAAGAGCTGGCCGTTCTCCCAGGCCTTTGGGGAGGAGGACTGTCGCCCCTTTCTCCTTTCCCGTTCCCCTTTGGATTTATTTTTCTTTGCCATCACTGTCTTGTGCTGTTTTTGTCTTTTTTCCCCCCTATTGCTCTTTTTTTAAAATGTTTTAACAATTGTAAACCACCCAGAGCCACTGGGAGTCAGGTGGCATATAAATTTAATTTTTATTATTATTATTATTATTATTATTATTATTATTATTATTATTATTATTATTAAAATCCAACAGGTCCCCTCAGGAGAGCCGCTCCCTCCCAGCCTCAGGGCATCTGTCTAAAAGAGGCACTGGGATAATCATGCCAGCCTGCCTCTCAGGACTGTTGCACCTGAGCTCTGGAGAAGGCTTTCTTCCAGCACAATTCTGACACTTTGTCAGAGGGTAGAAAATGAAAGGCAGAAAAGCCCCCCCCAAGCAGTAGGGAAGGACTTTAGCTATACATGGGAAAAGAAAAGAAAGGAAGGCTCGTGTTCATTTTTAGAAGAGCCATAAGGAGCGCAGTGGGCATCTGAAGACCTGCGCAGAACAAAAGAAAGCCAGGAGACTTGGAGAATCTCAAAGATGAACACATTATGGTTTTTGTAGGTGGCCATTGTTGAGCAGAGTGCAGCAATACTCCTGTTGTGCAGAGTGCAGCCATACTTCCAGGAAAGTTGCCCACGAAAAATACACATCAGCATAAGAGATTTACAAAATGCAATGTCCATATCTTGTTCCCCAAAGAAATCCAGCCAGAAAATATATACTAACTGGTGTTTATTGATAAAAATGCAAAACTCCATAAAATACAAGTTTCATACAAAATATAGGAAAAAACACGTCTTCTCATGTATTTTAGCATCCAAGACTTACCTGCTACACAAGCTTAACAAAGTCTCTAGCCAAAAACTCTCAGAGAAGAGGTACAGTACTTGGTTATTAGTTACAACTACATAACCCATAAAAACTGACTACATGGTGGCTAAAACTCTACTGAGAGGCTGGGCATATAATCCTCCCATTATATTGCCAATATCTACCCCCCCACTGAGTATCTAGCATACACACGCCAATAGGTGGCAGTAAATAGCAGTATACGTGCAAACTAAAAAACTAAGTCACACGATTTACTTAGCCATAACAATATTGTTTTGCAGATAACGAGATGAATCCTTCCCATGAGAAAATCCTAACAGCCATCAGTGACCTTCTTTCCCCAAGCCACATCCAAATTGTCCTTATTTAAGAAATAGTGTTGTTAAAGAACGTGGTGCCCCTCGCCCAAGCCTGCTTTGCTGCTCCTCTCTCCCCGGCCCTGCTTCCTCCTCTGCCTTGACATGTAGACTGTACGCCTGCAGGAAGGGGCCATCGGGCTCCCTTTCCACCCATGCCAGCTTTCTGGCTGAACAGTGATGCCAGTGAAACTCCTCTCCCCCCCCCCCAGGGCTGTTGAAAGGCCCACAAGGCTCTTGGGGTGCAGCAACTTAATGGGGGGATCACTCAGTCAGGGTGTCCCTCCCTGTCCCCGTGGAGCAAGAATCAAGGCCTCAGATATTTCCACATTACAAGGAAGTGGCCCTTCCCACAACGACTAAATCTCTGAGCTGCTTCCTGCGAAACCGCAGCTTTCGCAGCTTGAAACAGAGGACAGTTTGTGCCTTAACCATGATTGTACCAGAGAGCTAAACAGCACAAAGAGAAAAATATGTACACAGCACAATTTTGTTGTGTTGTTGGGTTGCACCATTAGCATTCTAGCCATACCTCTGAGGAGCTGACTGCGATACCCATGGCTCTTCCCAGCTCCCATTTTATCCTCACAACAATCCTGTGTGGTAGGAGCAGGATTATCCAGTGAGGTTTGTGGATGGGAAATTGAACCTCCAGTCCCCACAAGCTCTCTGGTCTAAGCCTCCAGGTTCTACCTACGCCCTCCTGCTTGGTGCTACCTTTTTGCCAGGACAAGGAATGGCATTCCCCACCTTCATTTCAGAAAGAGAGGGGAGGAGGATCCTCAGGCATCTGGAACTAAACCACAAAGACAAAGCCCAAGAAACCCCGGATGGCAATTTCAGCTTCCAAGCTCATCCCTGCTTCCTCAGCCCCGGGACAGTTGCCTGTGAAGGAAACAGGTCTCTCTGCTTTGCCACTGAGCTGTGACTTGGGCACCTGAAGAGGACATTGCCTAGAGCCATGGTTTCATTTTGTCTTGTGTGAAACCACCCAGCTGTGGTTTACTCGGAAAACCATGCTTGCTTTGTCCTGCTCCTATCCTTCTGTTTTACTGATTTTTCTGATTCTTTTGTGAAGAATCAATTAAATGGAAAGTGATCATGCTGCAAGCATCAGCCTTAAAACGCATTGTCTTTATTTTTGAGATTTGTTTTTTCTGAGTCCCGCATGTCCTCAGAGGCATCCTCAGGGCTGACCCACCTGACCAGGTTGCCCCAGCCTGAGCACAGACCATCATCCATTTCTCAAGGGGAGGGACGCGCAGCATCACGCTCTGTCCACCCCCAGCCCCCCAGGAAGGCAATTCTCCCCATCTTTTTCTGCTATGTTATCTAACGCAATTCATTGTGGGAACTTGATCAGTTTCACAGTCCCCATCAAAAGTGATTTTATAATAGAAAGGAAGATTATTTGCTGCTTAAGGAAATATATGATAAATAGGCTTAAATTATGGAAAGCTTTGTGTGAATATGGAACTGAAAATTAGTTGCTGAAAGGGAATGGTCATACCATGCACAGGGAAGCGGACAAGATACACTGGACACCTTTCAAGGGAGGAGAGGTGGTCGCAGTGGGGCTCCTTTTGACTCACGACTGCTGACTGCAAATTGAGCAGAACCATCCCACCAAATGGACTTTTGGGTCCTGTGCACTGATGTGGCTGAATGACGAGTCACTCTGATGATGGTTCAAAGGACTATGCCCTCCATCCCTTCCCTTGATCTGCCACTCCTGTCGTACTTCCAAATGGGCTAGGACGACCTGACTCCAGTCTTGTGTCCTCCAGGGAAGAGCAGTGGGGAGCAGAGTGGGAGTGCGGGACCCACAATTGTGCGGGCGCTTTCACCTGTAAACCCTTCGCCCATTGGAGAAAGCTGCAATCAGCTCTGATGGAGCAGATCAAGTTCTCAAGAGGGAGTGTATGGGAATGGCGGGGGGGGGGGGAGTCTCAGGCTACCTGTTTTGTAAGTAAATCAACTAGACTGCAGACAATGGAATCCCAAGAAGGACGTGAAAAGGTAGTACAACTGAAAACTGAAGACACCATCACAGGAGCAGTTGGACTGCCCCTGTTGCCTTTAAAACTCAGGCACCCCGAGTGGTGTGGAGCTGAAGACCTATTCCCTGAATTTGGGAGAGAAAACCATCTTACCTGTGCAAAGGTAGCTTCTTAGCCTGCCCAAAAATATGAACCACCCAGTCATTCAGGCAAAGCGAAAGGCGTTTATGAAGGGGGGTTGAGTCTTTTTATAGGGTACAGAAACAAATGATACATACATTCGGTATATGTGATATATCAGAAAGCAAGTAATCAAACAATAAAAGACACTGATTACACGTGAGAATTGAACAATAGAAAACACTGATTCCAGATAACATTCTGCAAGTGGCAAATGTATGGGTTATGTCATTCCCTTTCCCAGCCAGGTTTGTATCTTGAAAACTTGCAAGTGTATTCAAGGACTTTCAGAATACACTCTCTATTGTCTGGAGGTTGAGTCATGGCAACATCGCATAAGACAACATCCAAGTGCAACCAGGAGCACTAAGGCATTGATAAAGCCAAGTAATAAATGTTTCTTGGAAATGTTCCCTGTCCCTAGCTAGGGAGGCAACAATTCTAGCTAACTGTTGTGTTATGTAGTTAAGCCTTCATGAAACATGCAGGCAGCTTCGATTAATGTACATACAGTATAGACCCCCTATGCTCTACTAATAGCTGGTTTAAGGCCAGCCTATATTGCAATACTATGTCTTTCAGAGAAAGGGTCTCATTCTGAAGCATCTTATAAAGGCTTCAAAAGTTAGAGACAGATTTACAACAAATGCAGTCAGATTAGGAATGTCTTTATAGTTTATAGTTTTTACTCTGTGTAGAGCAATCGCCCCCTGTGTTCTGTAGTTACGTCTAAACGGCTATTTAATTTCTGGGGGTGAGACTGGATGAATCCCCCCTGGCCATAGCCAAGAAATAGTACAAATTCCTTGCCAAGACTTCGGTAGAGTTTTAAAACCACGAACGCCGTAAACCCTTCACAATCCATCAGGTAATCCGGTGCCTTCAGGGATATATGTCAAGGCCCAGGCGACATTCTTTAAAGGGTAAATGCCTTTATGTTTGGCTATTTGCCCTTTGCAGGTTTGCATTTTAATATCCCAAGCTGCTTCATAATTAGCTGGATTAAGTATGGCAGAAACATCACTTGCATATTTGGACAATTCATGTCCTTTGAAAATAGATTGGGGCTTTGGAGGGTTCCTGCATTATAGTGAAATCGAATGCAATCTGATTTACCCACCAATCAGTACTTAGAGCACAGGAAAAAGAGGATATCCCTTACCTCCATGAAGTCTATGAGGAGGAAATCCAACAGGTTTGTTTTACAGGCTAGCATTTTTGATCGCATGAAGCTTAAACTGAACAAGAATACAGCTCTCCCAGCCTGTCTCACCCCCCCACCCCCCATTTGTTGCAGTATATACATACAAAAGAAGCAAAGGTCCAACAGAAGTCATGGCTGCTTAAAAGTAATAAGTCCACAAAGATTTTTAAAAAGTTCATCAAGCAAGTTCCAATCTCTGCCTGTGAGGAATCCAGGAACCTTCCTTTTCCACAAGGACAGTACCTTTGGGTAGTCAACAAAATCTGGAATGGATCCTCCCAGGTTGGATCAAGAGTCTTGCGATGGAACTTTTAAGTAGCACAAATTCTCCTGCCTGAAATGGAGGGATCCATGCTGTTAGTGTAAGGATAGAAACTGTGGCAGTTAATTCTTCCCCCGCAACCATGGATGCACTGAGATGGCAGGGAAGACCCCTTTGGGAGTGTTTGGCCTAGAAGAAGCTCCTGGAAGTTCCCACATAGGCTCCAGGAGCAAGCCAGCCTACAATAGCCTGGGTACCACAACGTCCTTTCACACGTAGCTACTGAGCCAGAAGATGAAGAAGAACGCGTGGGGGAATCGGAACCATCCAGAGGGAACCATTCCAAGGAACATCATAGAGACGTTGCAAGTAGCAGTCCCAGCATCTGAAAGAAACTTCTCATAAGCAATAGCAGAGGGAACTTGAAACATAGGTGCAAAGACAGAAGGTTGTTGAGCAGCCTATTTAGCAAACAGATCAGCAAAGTGATTGTCTTGAGTAATAAAAGAAGTGCATCCAAAGGTGAAAAAAGCAGGCCTGGGTGTGCGATCTGGCAGACTGAGGTGACGAATCCTCTCAGCTTCCAAAGGGCACCTGTAGCATCACAAGCACCAAAAGCAGACTTAGAGTCAGTGAAGATGTTAACCATCTTCTGTCAGTTCTGTCTCTGGCAATATAACAAGCTTGAATTAAGGCAGTAAGTTCAGCTGCTTGGGCCCCCAAGGAAGGTGGCAAGGGTTGCACCCAGCAGATTAAAAAAAAAAAATTGCAGCCCCTGTTAAATGGACTCCGTCAACCCCAAAGGAAGACCCATCCGAAAAGAGTCCAAGGTCAGGATTTTGTAGGGGCACATCAGTAAAATCTGAACAAGGTTTCTCTACCAGGTTTGTGGTCTGCTGCAAGCAGTCATGTTGGTAACTTCCTTCACCTGTGATCTCAGGAAGCAGAGTTGCAAGATTCAAAGTTGTACACCGCTTCAAAGTCATATTTGGAGTACCTAGAAGCTCTGCTTCAGAAGTGGCTAAACGCAGATGTGTAAAGGCTTGAGTTCAGCAACCTCATGAGGAACAAAAGACAGTTAATAGAAAACCCATAACCAGGTCTTTTGCTAGTTGAACAGGAAGGAGGATGGCAGCCGAAGCTCTCGGGCATCCTTCTGCACCACGAGCAACAGGGCCCAGCTGTGCAGAACAGTCGTCGGAGCCACAAAAAGTTTAGTCAGCTTGCCAAACGCGGGTATTCAAGACTTACAGAAACCGAGAGTTCCAAGTAAGCTCTCACCTGGCGCTGGACAGAAGGCAGTGGCAATCGAGGAACAGCATCCACTCAGGCTGGGAAAAGTTCTCGGGTGCCCAGATATATTATGTGAGGTTTTCTAGCCCAGAATCTGTAAGTTCAAATGAGACTCTAGACCGAGGTTTTTCCAAAGAAGGTTCAGCTTTTATTGTTGGCCAAGAGAAAAGCAGGGTGGACCACTCTCTGTCCAACTGGCAGCAAGGAGACGTAGAACAGCCACACCTTAAAGTAGTTTACAACAGCTTTTATAGTATTTTAAAATAACAGAACTTAATGCCATTGCAATTACAATAAGTTTTTATAGCCAATCAAAGAAACTTAAACAGAATACATTATTCTCTGCCCTTGTTTGTTTATATTAATTCCAGAATATATTATTCCCCTCCCCTGTTTGCTTATATTAATTCAAATGAGTTCCCTCCCATGAAAGCCCCTAACTCTTATTCCTTATAAGTCCCTGTAGACCCCTGTTCTGGGTCCTTCTTCCCTTTTTCAGGCTAAGGTCTAGCCGTGGGAGGTACTTCCTTATTTTCGGAGCTAGCATGGTTCGCTCTATGAGCTGGGAGGAGGAAAGGGGAAAACTGCAGACGGTTCCCCTTTTCAGGACCTTTGATATGAGCAAGCAAGACATTTGGCTTTTAGCTTAACCACATTCCCCCCATTTCCTCTTATAGCCTATTACCTTCAGCCTAACCTTTACATGCTCGGCATCTTGTAACTTTCCTGAGTTCCCTATTTGCAAAAGAAGCCTTTCTTAATAGCATCTAGACTGACCCTTAGCCACACAGTCACTAGGTCAGCAAAAGCTTGAGGTACAGAAGCAAAAAAGCAACAGGTTGTTTACGTTCCCTACATAATGCAGCCCAGGTAAGGGACTTTAGGCCAACAAAACTGTAGCCTGGCTGGTGAAGCTTTGTGACCCTGTTCTGCAAAACTAAAGAGCCAAGTCTCTGGGTCTGTGTCGTAAGCTTCAGCAGGTTTTAAAAAGGTCAGATCAGAAGAGGACCAACCCCAGAGTGATTCAGGAACATCTGCAGGCTGAGGAGTTCATCAGAAAGGCTCTACAGGCAATGTAAACAGAGAGGCTAACAGGTAAGGAAAAGCTTAGGTCACCTAGAGTACAGTGGACGGTGGCTCTCCCTTGATAAACTTGTCAGGTAAAAGAAAAGCATGCTTTAAGAAACAACGTACCAATGGTCAATGCACAGATTCCCTCAACATCAAATCCTTTCCCCTCCTTCCAAATATCCTTCCCAATCCCTGCAGTTCAAAAGCAGCTTTCCTGGGTGCACAGCCAGCAAGAAACAAGCAGCTCTGCGTTCAGCAAACATTTGTAATCTTTTCCTTCAATTTGTAATGTAACATAAGGCTCACCACTATCCGAAGGTTCAATAGGCAAAGTTGCAGCTTCATTAGCTGTTTCCTTCCCTTCCCATATACTCATGTGGTACCGTACAGTGCTAACAAGAGGCTGTTGCATTGGAGGAGCTGGTGGTGGAGAAGTGAAATTCCAGTTGGCAGCTGCTGCGTTGGGCCGTAATTAGAGGGAAATGTCCCTGGGGATAAGTTCCGGTAGTCTTTTTTTTTTTTTAATGTGGCCTGCAAAGAACTATAGCCACGGGAAACAAAATCATAGTTTCTAAACGAGGATAATTTGACAGAAATCCATTTTTCAGTCTCAAAAATGCAAGGATAAGGCAATCTCAGTCTGACATGGTTTGCACTCTGCACATGTAGAGACACTCAGTGAAATCTTAGTGCAAACTCAAAGGATTGTATTTGATGCGCATGAAAGTATTGCAAAAATCCTGGGGGAAAAAGGGGGGGTAGCTCCCAGCGGTTTTCTGTGGAAGTGTTGCACTGTCCTCCTCCTCCTCCTCCTCCTGACCTTCAATCAACGTAAGAAGCCAGGCGAGAGGCAGGCTGAAGGAGGGGGGCTGGAGCCGTTTGAAGCTAGGGCAAAATGGGAGGAATTCACACACACTCCAAACAATGGAGAATAAAGGGCAACAGAAACCTCTTACTTCTAATGTGCTCTCCAATAGACACGCATCACCAAATAGACACAAAACTGACAGCCACCAGAATGAATGATGGACGGAGGCTGGCCAGAGTCTGCATTCACCACAAAGAGACCCAGTTTTTAAAAGTTTGCCTTCACAACTCAGAACAGATTTTCCACCTTACACACACACACAGATCCACGCAGACAAATGCCCACAGACAGAAAACGCTGACACCTTAACATTGGCAATGCAACAACAGAGCAAAACCTCCCTAGTCCATCACAGCCCCAGGAATTCTTCCTCCTGACTTCTCAGCTGGACGAAAGAGAGACCATCCTGGTGTCCAGGTAGGAAGGTTCAAGTGGAATTCAAGCAAACCATTCAACAGGGAGACAAGTACACAAAAACAAACATATTGTTCTATTACTTACATATTCTTAAATAAAACAAAGGCTGATTATTCTGATTGTAATGGTGTGGTTGTAGTATCTGCTGGGCACCAAATCTTCTATTCGCTTTGATGGTTTCAAATTACAGCCTTGCAATAATCGCCCTAATCTTTCCAATTGGCTTATTACTCTACCTTGACCAATATTTATAAGAAGAAAAAATGCAAACATTAGGGGTAAATTAATGCACAAAAGTCACTGAATGTATGTATCATTTGTTTCTGTACCTTATCAAAGACTTGACACACACACACACCCCTTTAATAAATGCTTTTTGCTTTCCCTGAATTACTGGGTGGTTCGTATTTTTGGGTAGGCGAAGAAGCCACCTTTGCAAAGGTAAGATGGTTTTCTCTCCCAAATTCAGGGAATAGGTCTTCAGCTCCAGGCAGTGACAACATAACCTCCCATTCCTTTGAGTTGCCTTTGACGCTTATAGGAAACAAAAGTTGACATTGGCATAAGATCACTTTTCAGAATGAACTTTTCCTCCCTTTTTCTTTAATTTCATCAATCTGAGATGGTGCTAATCTGTTGCTCTCTGCTGTCAGAGAATAGGTGGAAGTTGTTCTCTTAGACCTTGCTGTTGTTAGAAAGTAGTTATTAAAAAAAGCAAAACTAATGCCCTTTTAGAAAGAAAGTTGGCGCTTTGCCATTACACAGAAGCAAGAAAGTCACTAACATAGATAAGAAAGGATCACAAGGACAGTATTATGCTTATAGTGCTACCTGGAATTTTAGACTTCATTATTAGCATTTTAAAGGTGATATTAGCATTTTTAGCATGGCAGTCTATGCCTTTTTTTCTAACTTTAGGAAATCAGGGGGTTTTTTTCCTTTCAGCCAAAGGCCATTTCCTTTGAAGTGAAAAAACCCCCAAAACCCTAGCCTTTTCAGAAATGAAACAATAGGAGTGTATTCTGAAGTCCTTGAATACACTTGCAAGTGTTAAGAAAGAAACAAATCTGAGTGAGAAAGGAAGGGCTGTAACCCATAAATTTGCCACTTGTGGAATGTTATCTAGGATCAATGTCTTCTATTGTTTGATGATTGGCTTCATGACACATCTATCACAAATATCAAATGTATGTAATTCTATATGCAAGGGAGTAGCTGCCTGAGTGGCTCCTTTGCCCAAATATCCTGTCACTTGTTTGAAGATGATAAACCCTTTCAGCCTGGATTTTTGCCTTGTAAAATGGCCAAATCCTGCAGCAATTCAAATGCCAATGCCTCCAATATTTTAAACTTGAGACCAGTCTCTTCCCTTCCTTGCTCTTTTTCCTCTTTCCCCAGATATTTATTTATTTATTTATTTATTTATTTATTTATTTATTTATTTATTTATTTATTGAATTTGTATGCCGCCCATCTCCCCCAATGCGTGACTCTGGGCAGCTCACACTTAAAACCAAAGACCCAAGAACCACTAAAAATGATACCATATAAATAGTTAAAATTAATGACTCAATTAAAATCAGACTATAAAAATTTTATTTTATAAAAATTCCTGACGTTCCCAGAGAGGACCCTTTTGACTGATCCCAGCCCCCACCCCTCAGGTTTTTCTGGCACTGTTGAAAATTAATGGCACATTTTCCAGCCAGTTTAAAACAAGGAGCCCCTAGAAAGGTAGTGCAATCAGTGGTGTACCTAGCATATTTGATGCCAGGAACAAATCATTTTTTTAACATCCCCCTTCTTCGTTGCTGAGAGCCAGTTTGGTGTGGTGGTTCAGGCTTGAAGCTGGAAACCATATCGGGAGTCCTAGTCCTGCCTTAGCCACAAAGCCAGCTGGGTGATCTTGGGCCAGTCATTTCTCTCTCAGCCCAGGGAAGAAGGATCTGCCAAGCCACTTCTAAAAAAATGCTGCCAGGAAAACGGCAGGGGGCAGTCGCCGAGAGCCAAAAAAAGCACACCTTTTTTTCCTCGGGCGCTGCTGTGCCACCCTGACCACCGAACAGCTGATCAGCAGGCAGGCAGCTGGGACCCAACTCCACATCCACCGCTAGCCTCCTATTAGTCTTCTAGTCTTCTCATGGGACTCAGTACAAGCCCTGAAATAGTGATACTGTAATACAGTTTGAATGGTCAAAAGAATTGCTATATACTTTTGGAAGGATAAATTTACACCTGATTTGCCACATAGAATGATTACATGTCCTTTGTCAACTTCTCTCTCTCTCTCTTTTTCAACAAAGGGTAAGGAAGAGCCTTTTTAACAGTTAGCTCAGAATTTTTTAGTTTTTACATTTATAGTGGCCAGCTAGGCAGCAGCACCTAGCTCATCTTCGCTGATCTTGAAAAGCTAGGCAGGGTGTAACCTGGTGAGTGCTTGGATAGGAGACCACCAGGAAATCCCAGGCTCATCCTGGAAAGTAAAATCCCAGAAGGCAGCAGTGGCAAATCATTTTGATATGGTTCCAAGAAAATTATCTGGACATGTCCACAACATTACTAGAGTTGAGCATAATTTGAGATTTAATTGTATTCTTTGGACTTTTTTGGTTTCTTCTCCCTTTAATTTTATTTCACGTTGTTAACACAACTTTGGGTAGGAGGTTTGTCCCACCCATTTTCCATCATTAAGTCTGCCTACAGTACTTGTAGTCGTTGGTTCCCCCCAGATGTTAAGTGTGGCCCTCAGCTGCCCAAAGACTGCCCATCCCTGGGGGCACTTGCAGCAGTTAGTTCTCCAAGACGCCAGAAAACACACAGAGCTGCTTCTGTTTCCATCTTGCTCTCTCTGGTTGCTCTCTCTTTACAAACTAATCATTCTCCCCAGATCCAGCAGTTCCTCCACCCGCTGGACTAGGCCCTTGCCCTTTGGGAGCTATTGTGCCCGTGACCCATGTTGCACTGCATTTTGAGACAGCTTGGTCTATCCATGGGCTGATGTATTTTCTAAAACATCCCAAAGGGTAGCCACGTTTTGCACAATTGCTAGTGCCATTAGGAGGAGAACTGTTTAGACTTTTGATTAGAATCTCAACATTATCTTGCACAGTTAGTCCTCACTTAAAAGCCACAACTTAACGCACAAACCTTCAGGGATACCGGGGCCGCCCTCCTTCCCTCCCCCCGGCCTCTGAAGGAGCGCGAGAAGGCGATCCCCCAACTCCCTCACCCAAATATCAGTCACATCTCGCTTTGTGCCTCTGACCTAATTCTTCCCTTCCCGGGACACGGGTGTGGTGCGAAGGCACAGTTCAAACGACCCGCTGGGTGGCCTGGCCAGTTACTCAGACCTCCCGTCTGCATTCGTCCAACCTGCTCAGTTTGAGATTCTTGACCCCGGCTTGGGGGCTTTTCCTTTCTAGGGCTTAGAGTGCCGTGAGAATCACCCCACTTGGATGGTTGATGGCTCGATGTATTGCGCCAAGGCAGGACATGGGCTGGTTCGGTACCCAGCTGAAGCGTGCGGTGGAAATAAGGAAAGAGTCACTGCCTTCATTTTTTTTTCTTTATTCGGTTTGTAAAAAAATTAAAACCTATTAAAAAAATACAGATATGTAGTTCAACATTCTTCAAATATTGCCAAGTGGTGTGACTTAAATTTACAGAGTAAGAACTATGCAGTATGCATAACAAATATGAAATGAAAAAGAACTCTTTATCATTTCTTTAAAAAAATATTTTAAAAAATAAATTTATTTATATATTTAATCGGCAACTCAAATAGTCTGCCCAAATATTCAAAATCATTACCCCAGTGAAGAAATGACGTACAAGATAGATACATAAAAATATCTTATCCCGTTGCCCAGCCAGAGAGAACACCCCCCATCCAGACATTATCCTGCAAAGAGAATAAAGCTACTATGTCAAGTCCTCAAGGCAGATTGTAAAGGTGAGGCTCTGTGGCTTTTCAAAAAAATTAAGACTATGTGGCCCAATCTCATCCCTGGGGCGATGCCATTCCAGAGGTGGAGGCCAGCAACTGAGAAGGTCCGACTTGCTGGGCCTTGCAGATGCTAGTCAGTCGGGGAAGGGCCTCGGGAAAACCTTCTCTCCTGATCTGAGTGGAGGGACAATCATCCCTGAAAACAGGCAGCCCCAAAGATACCCAAAAGGCCACTGAACTGCACCTGGAAAGAAACCGGCAGCCATTCCCATTCTCACAGCGGCGATGCTTCGCGGCTGACCCACACACAGCCCAAGCACCGCGTTCTGACTCGCCGAAGCTTCCACGTCGTTTTCAAGGGCAGCTCCACGTGCATCCCACGAGGATGGCCAAGGCACGAGCGATGGTGAGCAGGGCCTCCCCCTCGGGGGAAGGTCTTCTTCTCTGTAGTATCCAATAGATGCTGAGTAATGCTTTATGTTGCATTAACCAGATTTTAAACTAAAAACAAACCACGTCCACAGCTTGTAAAAAAAAAAGGAGCACCAATTTACAAGAATATGCTTGTTATTTCAAAGGTTAGTTAAGTAAAATGGATTTCCTCTACTTCTTCCAATAAAGTTAATGGCAATAACTTCAGGACCAAAGACTCCAGGCAGCCAAGGCCTGAGCTGAATACACTTTCACACGTTTGGGCAGTCTGTCAATTTTAAGCTCAAACTGCTTGAGCTAACTTCATATGGCCAATATGTTGCTCTCCTCAGTACCTTTCTGCTCAACCTTCCATTCCTATCATGGACATCCTGGAGGAAGAAGAAGTGAGGTTCTTCAGAGAGGGTTGGGGAGTTTGGTTCTCTCTTCTGAAGCTGGATCCCCTTCTAGGTCAAGGCCTTCTGGAACATCATTGGAGTGGGTACCGTATGGACCTTGGTAAACTGCAGCCGTAACAGGCCTTGCAGACAGAAGAAACCTGGGTAAAAAGCAAGGTTTCAGAGTGCTTTAGTTTACAAAGCTCCTCCAATAAGCATCTCAGGAAAGTGAGGAAAAGCAGCTTTCCCCCAGAAATCTTTAACCAGCAATCTCAAGCTTCCATCTCACAAGTACAGATTCAACAACATTAACTTTCTAAGGTCCAGAAAACCAAATTCACTTGTTTCATAAAAACACCCAATAATTCAGCCCTTCAAATCTTTGCTCAATATATAAATCCCAAAGTCCAAATCAGTTCTTTTTTTAAGTAAGCGTTGAAAATATGAAAGGCACCAAGAAGATACACTTATCTGTTGCCAAAAAAAGCCTCTCTTCATCCAAAAGAGTAATAGACCATTTTAGATGTGTTTTGGAAATGGGGAGGTCAGCTTCAGGGTCCTACATTTCCGCTACGGCACAGCCTCAAACAGGATGGAAAAGCCCCGTCTCCCAGCCGCTCACCACAAGTCAGTCACAAAGACTTCTGCTTCAGGTTCTCCGCACAAGAAACGGCTGTCCAGAGAGCATCTGGGTTGATTTCAGGGATTCTCCTTCACATCCGGAGAATTCTTCAGACTACAGGGATCCTGCTCTACCCCTGCAACCATGGCGTCAGTTCCCAGGCAAAGGAATCGGTTAAGCAGCCATTAGTCCCCCACCGGCAGTACTGGGGGAGTTTGGTTTTCTGGCCTGAAGCTGGATCCTCTTCTAGGTCTTCTGATCAGAAGTTCTAGATGGCCCACTGGTTGTCCATATCAAATGGCAACCAGGGCTGTCTCCTCGCACTGAATGAGCGGGGCTGGGGAATCCAACCAGAAAGCGCTTCCCATCTCTTCTGGACCATAAGAGGTTGTAAGGGAGAGAATGTAAACGGGATTAATTTAAGAGCTCCACTAACATCTGAGGCTGTCCCGCTGGTTTTCTTCACCAGCATTGTTTTCAGAGGTGAGACTCCTCTTGCAGGAGAGAGTCCTTGGTGTTATTCTGGCCTGAATCGGTGGACTCTGGGTTACTCTTATGCAAACTCTCTGAAGGGGAGAAAGGACAGGTGATCAGTGATGAGAAGAGAAAGAGGTCTGATATTTGGATAGTTTTCTTGCTGACAGTACAGAGGTGGTTTGCTGTTGCCACCTTCCAGGATGTTTTTTCAACTTCCCAGTCTAGCCTACAACTGGTGATTTCCTGATGGTCCAGATACTAACCACAACTGACCCTGTTTGGCTTTTCTGGAGACCAGCCAAAATCAGCTAGGTGTTGACACCTAGTTAGGAATACCTCACTGAACGGCAGTGGAAGAAAGAGATAAAAGGTGAAAATAAAGATCAGTGGGGACATTTAAAAACACAGAACTAAATTATCAACCTGCCAATGTGAAAAGGGGCTCTTATTTCAACTTTCCAGGATCCGTAAGACCATAAGAACATCCAACTGCTCAAGGAAGCCCACTAGCCTCCCAGCATCTGGCTATAAAGTGTCTCTTTAGGGGGGACATTTCAGGCAGTAACTATCAGAGAAGACCCCATCCTTGTCACTACTTGGCTATCCTTGGAGCTAAATATATTGGAGGAGACAACAGATGTTAAAACCAGAGAGAACATAAAGCATCCATTCATTGTGCTTGACTTTGGGGCTTTCATAGACTCATCCAGATTCTTTCCTTGGGAAGACAACATGGGTGGCTTTTCATCACCTTCTCCCAGAATGGAGGGGGATTAGCATCTCACTGTTGACTACACCCCTGGATTTCCTGGTAGTCTCCCATCCCAGGATGAAGCAATTCTGCTCAGCTTCTAAGCCAGACTCAGTCACCAACCTACCCTCTCTGCCTAGGTGATGCCCAGAGGCCACTGCAGCTGGTGCCACGAGACGGT
Organism: Python bivittatus; assembly: GCF_059951505.1. Classification (NCBI taxonomy): domain Eukaryota; kingdom Metazoa; phylum Chordata; class Lepidosauria; order Squamata; family Pythonidae; genus Python; species Python bivittatus. The sequence continues at coordinate 4,331,377 of NW_028277111.1, read as the reverse complement.
CAGAGAAGAAAGAGCCTCGAGGGGAAAGGTCCAGTCGGACTCTTTCTTAAAGAATGGATTCCTCCAGCCCTCCTTCCTTGGGAGGCAAATGGATAAACTCTCCTTTGGTCATTGGGACTTTCTGAGGAATGTGTTTTTTTCACACCTACCACACTCTTAGTCAGCATCTTAACTGATTTTCCATCATGACTCCAAGAACCCTTTTCTGGTTGATTACAGACAACTCGGGGTAAAGTGGGGGTGTGGTGCCCCAAAATGGCATCCCTTTACAATTACTTCAGTGGAACTGCATTTACCAAGTGTTTACACTTCACCCAATGTTAAGGGGTCCTCCTGAGGCTCTTAACAGTCACAAAAGTTTTTACCACCCAGCACAGTTTAGTGTGGAGCTTTTTAAACAAAGTTCTGTGGAATCCTGAAGCTCCGTGAGAGACTAATGGCAAAAAAAAAAAAAAAAAAATCACTCAAACTCAGCCAAATTTCCATCATTAAAGCTTTCCTTTTTATTCGGGTTCTGCTTAAGATGCAGAACAGGACTCCTGAAAGCAGGAGGCATTTGCCAAGAAGGGCAACGTCCATGTTACTGTCCCAGCCGGATGACAGCGCTTAGTTGATCTTGGCTGATCCCAAAAAGCCAGGCAAGATCAGGCTGGCTAATTCAGGGATGGGACACCAACAAACAGGCTCTAGGTTAAACCAGGAAGTTAGAAATAGATTGCCATATGAAATAATGAAAAATCACTTCCATATTTTTGCTTCCACCAATGGCCTTTCAGGAGCCAGAAGCAGCCTGCATATGGCGCCCCTCCCCTCATACCTCCCTAAGTGCCCTGCACTAAGGGGCTCCATTCTGGCCACAGAATCCACCGGCTTTTCCTCAGGAGCCCGCAAGGTCCATGTGACCTCAGGGTGGGCACCAGAGCCAAATGCCCCCTCATTCTTCCCCCTGTTTCTGCGATTGGTCAAAAGGAGCCTGCTCCCACCTGCGTCCCTGCAGAGGAATCTCTGTGCCAGCCGCCAGGAGCTGGGCTAAACTCTGGGGAATGGTACTGAAGAAGAAGGGGATAGAGAAGGCCAGCCCACAGACCCCACATCAGGCACTCTCGGAACCCCCTTTTCCAGGGAGAAATTTGTCAGAAACGATACAGATTACAGTCCCCAAAACTCATACCAGAAATGCCCACTGTTTACTTAATGCTCCTCATAATGAGTGCAGTATGGCAATCACCCTCAGAAGGCCAAAGGTCAACACAACTCTGTTGGGATGCCAGGCCAGATTTGGGTGGTACTGAACCCCTCCCCCAGGAAGAAACTCATGAGAAAAACACACACTCCCCAATCTACATTCCATAAAATGAACACAGACTTTACTCACTGATCCACCTGAACCACTGAATGAATCTGGCAATCACCAACACCAGGCCAATGGCCAAAAGAAGCCAGAATACCATGAACTCCCATCTGGGCTCTAAAGCTGGAAAAAAGAAAAAAAAAACCTCTGAAGAGAAACTCAAAATGCTCTTTCTTTTTATGGGAGGGGTGTGCAGTGACTAAAGATTGTAGGAACATGGATTGCTCTTATTCCCAAGGCAGAGCAGGCCGGTCAAGTTTGAAGTGGAAAATCGTTAGAAGAAAATACCCAAAGAAAGAAATTCGTCTAGAAAGACCGTCCCTCCCACCAGTGACTCCCAGTAGATGCCACCACTGTTTACTCGCGGAGGTAGTACAGGAGAGCCGCAAGGAAAACATTCAGTAGCAGAAGGCAGAAAGTGATGGCTATGGATGCTAAAATAAAGCAGAGGAAAAGGGGGAAATTACTGAAGAGAAAATCCAAATCTTCTTTTTTTCTGACTGGGGTGATCTAAGTTGATGAAAATTATTCCAGAAAAGGTCCACATTTTTGGGACATCACAGAAGCAGCTCCCCTTCCCACTATCCCCTCTTTGAACAAATCCCTGTGTTAGAAATGGGCTCCTCACCTTTGTCTGAGAGGTTTTGCACTATGTATTAACCTACTGGTGAGTATTTCAGACAGGCAGGAAAATTTAATTGCATTAGGGCCAGGGCGGGTCACAAGGACAACTGAGGCAACCTGCTTTACCTGAGTTGCAGAAGGTGACTCTGGAAAGCAGAAGGCATTTGCCAAGAAGGGCAACGTCCGTGTTACTGTCCCAGCCGGATGACAGCACTTAGTTGATCTTGGCTGATCCCAAAAAGCCAGGCAAGATCAGGCTGGCAAATTCTGGGATGGGACACCAACAAACAGGCTCGAGGTTAAGCCAGAAAGTTGGAAGCAGATTGCCAAATAAAATAATGAAAAACCACTTCCATGTTTTTGCTTCAGGCCTGCTTCCACCAGTGACCTTTCAGGAGCCAGAAGCAGCCTGCATATGGCACCCCTCCCCTGGTACCTCCCTAGGCGCCCTGCACTAAGGGGCTCCATTCTGGCCACGGAGTCCACCGGCTCTTCCTCGGGAGCCCACCAGGTCCGTGTGGCCTCAGGGTGGGCACCAGAAGCAAATGCCCCCTCATTCTTCCCCCTGTTTCTGCAACTGGTCAAAAGGAGCCAATGAAGCGAAAGCCGCTGATTGCTCTGTGGGGGGGGCCACGTAACAAAGCCCACGAGCAATCCAGGCAGCAGCACGAATGTTGCCACTGCAGGAAGCGCCGTGGCAGGAAGAGGAAGGACCCGCTTAAGAGGAGAACCCCAGTACAGATGTCGGCATTCAGCACTTAATAACAGGAATGTTTATAAACAACACATTTAATTAAAAGAAGTACTTTAATGTCTCCCCTCCCTGGAGAAAACAGCTTGAGGGAAAAGCATGACATAAATTGTGAGTTTTCAAAAATGACTGCATTTAAAACAGCTGTACATCGCTTTACGATTTCCCCATTTTCCAGCCTGACCAGCACAGGCAAGGTGGCTGTGATTTGTCTGTGGGCTGGAGTTTGAAATGCCACCCTCCCCAACTCAGCTGAGCGCTTGCCCATCTGCCCAGACAGAGGTGCTGATCTGCTTCTGTCCCCATTAACTTTGGTGCAGAAAAGTCACAAAGGAGAAGAGGTCACTCACCGCATCGTCTCTTGGATATTCTTTTAGCTGCAGGAAGAGAATCAGAGAGTTAGGACTGAAAGCAATACGCACAAGGAGATCCTTTTCCAGCTTTCTCCTAAGAGCCCTGAGAGAAGGGCTGGTGAGATCTCCTGGACGCTGCACTGAGCAACGGCAGAAATGCTTTCAGATGCCTACAAGCATCAGCTGCTGCAACGGGGGCACCAGCTGCAGCTGGATCAAGCTCCCTTCTGCCAGGCAGAGCCACCCCCTGCTGGGATGCCCGGAGGACCAAGCCATGGGCGTGTGGCTTCCGATGGAGCCGGACCCATCTATGGCAACTACCAAGACAGAAAATTCCAGATAGCCAAGGTATTTTTTACTATTATTTATTATTAAATATTACTATTCTTAATGTACGAATGTGGTTTTTATTGTATTTTTATTGTGTTTTTATTATATTTTAATTAATTTTTTTTTTTTCTTTTTCAGTAAACTGCCCAGAGTGACTTCCTAGTGAGATGGGCGGTGACCAAATTTGAAATATAAATAAATAAATAAATTTACTGATAACTGTCACCTCCATCGTGCAAGGGTTTAATCTGTCTTTGCTTCTCTCCATCCAGTCTCTTAACAGTCTCCAGAACCTCCGGTTCAAGACTTCCACGCCACCCTGGGCCAAGCCTTGCCCCAAACCAGCAGACAACCTCCTCCAGCAGCTTCATACAGATATTAAATAAGAAGGACTGAGCCCCAAGGCCTTCCATACTGGAGTGGCCCTGGCCTCCCCTGCTTCTCCTGAGTTGCCAACTGGAATTGTCTGCTCAGGTAGGAGTGCAAACCCTGCAAAACGATGCCTCCGGGGCCCACTACTTACTTATTGTAATCTGATGTAAAGCGGAATAAATGATTCTATAATTGATCTCTCAGCTCTGTGTGTGTCTGAATCAGTTCCTAACCTTACCCACCCTCTGATGAACTGCCTGCCAGGTTTGGGGAAACTCCCCAAGTGCCCTCTGGAAATGCTCAACCACCATCATGCACTGGACAGACAATTTGAATGGGTCCGTTGCCCAAGAAAACTCCAGGGTGCCAACCATTTGTACCTGGCCAGAAGATAGCAAAGACAGATGTTAACACCCTTCCTCCTCAGATGACATCTCCTCTCTTTCAGAGTCAAAACCAGATGAAACGCATCCCACCTACCTGGAGATGCTTTGGAGGTTTGCACTTGTATTTAAAACTTTTTCCTCTAAGGATTGAAGGGAACCCTCCCTGCAAATGCTAGAAACTTGTCATTCCAAAGGTTCTTAATAGTTGAAAAGCAATTAAGAAGCAATTCCAAAAGTGATTAAGAAATGAGGCTTGGCAAACATCATGTCCATAAAGACTACATTTTATTTGTTTGTTTGTTTGTTTGTTTATTAAATTTCTCCCCCACCCATCTCCCCCCAATGGGGGAACTCTGGGCGACTCACACATTGCTGGGTGACTCACACTGCTGTTGTGAGCTTGATGGAATCCCTTGACTCCTTTACTCATGAGGAGCAGCTGTCTGGAGTACAATCTCATGATCTCTCCGTTCTCCGGAGAGACTTTGCCAGCCAAAACTCACTGTCTGGCCACCGATCTCCACCACAATGCTGTTCCCACTCCTTCAGGGACATCTAGTGTGCCATGAATCCTCACCAGAAGTTTTAAATACAAATTTAAGCATACACACACACACACACACACACACACACACTGTATGTGTGTGTGTGTGTGTGTGTGTGTATTGAATAAACATCAAAGGGTGATTACAACGTTCTTTTTAGAAAGTTTTAAACATGTTAAGTGTTTTTGAAATTAATTATAAGAATCCTTCCCATGGGAAAATGCTGATGTTTTGAATTAAAGAAAAAAAACATGATAGGATGAGACTCTGAAGGTTGGATAGCAGAGGGAATTAGAAGGAACTAAAAATTAAACTAAAGGAGAAGAACACTTACATTTGAGTTACTGATACAGAAAGGAGCAAAATAGTTGGACATTGGACATACTGAAGGGTAATTTTGAACGGTGGCCCCAGAAGTTAATTTTAAGAGCGTCTGCCATCATAAATAGACTGTGTTTAAAAGATGATATGGAAGAGGAACAGGTTTTACTGGAAAAGACTGAGACTAAGGCTGATTTGAAAGTGGATTTTAAAAGGACAGGCTATAAGAATGATATGGAAAAAGATGCTATACTGGATATGCAAATGTAGCCGGCTGATGACTTAATAATTGAAAAGGATATGCAAATAACAAACCAGAAAAGTGACTTGGATAACTTCCTTTTGTTGCAGGTACAAAAGAGAACTGTTAAAGTTTATAAGGATCTTGTGAGAAGAGGTAAAGAGAAAATGAAATCAAGTTCTGGGATATTATTTGAAGGGATTAAAGATTAAGATGGTTAAAAGTAAAGGGAAGGAATGAAAAGTTGGTCAAGGTTCAAATTGATACGTTGTTATCTATGGTAACCCTTCCTGGACTTTTGCTGGCCAAGACCAAATGACAAGGCTTTACAGATTTGTTTATAGATCAGAGAGTAGATGTGGGAAGAAGAGATATTTTGTTGTATTTTCAGAGAAGTTGATAAGTTACTAAAATTGTTTATACTTGTTATGATGAAGGGGGAAGTAATTTCTTCTCATTTTTTTTTATTTTTCTGTCTTTTCTATTTTTCTTTCTATTATTTCTGCACTTTCTATCTTTCCTTTTTACTCTTTTATATTTTTCTTAGTTTGTATTAGTTTTTTCTCTTTCTAATTGTAATCTTTAATAAAATTACTATATAAAAGAAGGAAGTTTGTACTTGTATGTGTACCACTGCAGGAAGAAGTCAGAGAGTTGGAGCTGAAATTGTGCCCAGTTGCAAAAGTCATCCAGTCTGGCTAGGAAGAGCTCCTGGACAGAAGCTTCTCAGGGATTTTCCTAACCGCCCCAGGAAGGCAAGGGGCCACTGGCCATTCTGGCAACTGTCATTAGCAGAGGGGGAGGACTTTCCAAAAATCAAGAAAAGGTCCCATTCCTTCAGTGGAACCCCACTCCTCTGATCTTCCAGCAAGAACCACTGTGAGACAATGAAGGTGTCCATCATAAGGAATGGGGTTTGAGTGTTTGGGGTGGAATAATGGTTTGTTTCTACTTAACACATCCATGCAACATCCCTCAAAGGGAAAGTATGCACTGCGAACTTCTGTGAACCCCCCAGAAAGGAATTCCCTCCAACCACAACATGCATTCCCCATTTACTTACCACAGTACAACTTCAAGTATACAGTAACTACCAATATAAATGGAACTGTGAGGACTGCCAGAACAATGATTGTGATGTCCCCTGGGTGCAGTGCTAAAGAAGAGGAAAAAGAGGGGGAAAACTGAAGATAAATAGGAAATATTTGTGTTATTCCATTAAGGAGAACTCACAGTGCACAAAGAAGTTCAGAAGTGTTCATGAAATTGGAATATCCCAGGAGAAGAACCCTCACCCATCATCCCCCACTCCAAGGATCCCATAGCTTGAAGGTGGGATTATCTGCATCTAGGGAAAAGTCATTGCATCACAGCCACTGAAAATAAGAAGCAGAAAGACAGCCACCTGCTTCGGTCCTTGACCCCGACATTAGGTCCAGGGTCTAGAAGGGAGGAGGCATATTCCAAGGAGGAGCACAGCAATGTCTAAAGCAAGGTCAAAGAGTAGCCATGGACCAAGACCCCCTCCTTCTTGGTGAAAATGCCTCTGCCCCTCCATCCTTTCACCCTTCCCAAACACTCACCAGGCATCTGCAAGACCACATTCAGAGGCTTCTGCAAGCCATCATGCTCCACGTGGCACTGGAAGTGATTCCTGTCATTCCTATTGATCCTGATGCTGAGCCAGAAATGGTAGGTCCCATCTGAGTTGGGGGCAACAAACCCATGGGAGGTGTCCTGCAGCCAGACCTCTCCATCCTTTCTCCATGTCACTTTGATCTCCTTGGGGAAGAAACCATCGACTCGGCAGATGTGAATTTCCATGCCAGGGAACTCTGCCTTAACCATCGTCTTTACTGCTGGAGGCTCTGCAGAAATGACAGGATCAGAATGAACACGGAGCTTCTCAATGAATAAAATGTGAATTTCACCAGCAAGAGAAGTCTTCCCAACCAGCCTCAACTTTCTTCTCCCTTTAAGCTCTGAGGAGGAGACCCTCCAGCCTCTTGATCCTTTGATGTCCTTTATTGCACCACTTCCAGGGCTACAGCACCCTTTCTGATGGAGCAGAGAGGTGACATACAGGCCCTGGGGCACAGTTAAGTTACACCGTTACACTTCGCAACAAGCAGGGTGGACTAGGGTAGCATTGCTTATGAGATATAAATTCACAGAAATATAGACTACTCAGCCCTAGGAAGGTCAGCAAAAAGTGGGACAGTGTAAAGGCATCACAGAAGCCCTCAGCAAAGCCTCCTGAGCAAATTCAGCAATTCTAGGATCAGAAGTGAAATTCTCTGACAGACTGAAAACCGGTCAAAGAACAGGAAGCTGTGGACAATTCTCATGTTGGGGAAACGCATGCAGGGGGTTCCAAATGACCCGGAACCCAGTTGCAAAGATCACCAGAGTAGTCCAATTCTAATACTTGAAAAGGGGTAGCCAATAACTTTGAAATAATCTTTCCAAGATGGGTGACTGGGCTGTGAAGCAGCAATTCCCCCTCAGCAGAAGGAAATGAAAAAGGATGCTGTTGTGTCTGTCGCAAGGTCTAACACAAAACACACTTTTGATAGAAACGAACAAGTCGGGTGCTGACAGCCCTGCCTCTCTCACACAACAGGGCCAAGGGAAGATCCCAGACGAGCTGCTCCGGGAAGATGGATGGTGGCAGGAGGACCAGCCAAAGAAGTGGGTCTGGCACGGGGGAAGACCACCCAGAGAAAGGGCCTCCTGAGAGGAGGTGCCTGGTCTCTGGCCTTCCACCTCCTGGAACTGCCATTTTGCTACAGATGCCCGTGGGCACAGAGAAACATCCCAACTGCCTGGCCTGGCTTGACCGTGATGGATCAGGAAAGGAATCCTGAAACCCAATGCAACTTTCAATGGAAAGGCCAGGCACCCCGAGCAACCCTTCCCAGGGTCGCAAGAGCCTTTCAGGAGCAAAGCATTTATTCTTCCCTTTCCCTAAAAGATAAGGAGGAGTGGGATTGCGAGGTGGAACCATCTTGAGGCAGAGAGACCAGCAGCCCTCATTTCCTGCAGAACTGGGGCAGGGGCAGGGGCAGGGGCAGGGGCAGGGGCAGGGGCAGGGGCAGGGGCAGGGGCAGGGGCAGGGGCAGGGGCAGGGGCAGGGGCAGGGGCAGGGGCAGGGGCAGGGGCAGGGGCAGGGGCAGGGGCAGGGAGGTTCAGAAGGTTAAGCAAAGCATTTGCCCATTTCCCCCCTTCCTCAGTGATCTGAAATGCTCCACCTTCCCCTCCCAAGAAGCTTCAGGGATGATTCCTCCAATTCTGCTGGCTTTGCTCCTTCCATCCATGAGGGACTGGGGGGGGGGGGGGGGAACAGAAGGACTGGACAATGCAGGGAGGAGGGGTGCTTTTTCCCAAATGCTGCTCCACCAAAAAGTGAACTCAAAAATCTCTTCCTTTCAAGCAAAAATGGAGCACCTCCAAGCCTAATCCTGTCTTTTTGCTGGAATATTACTTTTCTGCTTCAAGAGATTACTCAACGCATAGAAGAGTTAAAGGAGAGATTCCCCACTCATCTGCATCTGCAAGATGCAAAGGCATGATTGTGGGTCATGCAAACAAGGACTGATGTGTGTGTAGGAGAAGAAGCGTATAAAGAACTGCCACTTTCCCAGGAAGCTCCTCTCCCCAAAGTATCTCATCCAAACCTGTCCTCAACAAAGCTTCCTTCCCATACGTCAGGCGCTTCGACAGCATCTTAATGCAAGTTTCCTTCAAGTAGTATTCTATGTGCTTGGCAACTGACGGGTCCCCCTCCAACTTCCTCTTGGATAGTTGAGCTGCTGCATCATATGTTGTCCAGCTGAGAGTCTGCTTGTCAAAGCTGATATAAGTCCTCCCATCGTAACCATCCTGGTCGGAACCTCTTAATTCTGAATAGTCGTTCCGCTCACAGCCATACCTCCACTGCAAGGTGTGAAATCCTGAAGAGACACGCAAGGAAGCAGAGAGATCAGAAGGGATTTGATTCCTGTGGTGATGGACACACCATTGGGAGACCTGAAGGGCCAGGTTGGGGATAGATCATCCTGAAGAAGATCTATGTGGTCACTAGGAATCAACCCTGACAGATTCATCTGAAAAATGTCCTCCAGGATGGATTCTCTAAAGGAAACTGATAAGAGTGAACTGTTCTCCCCTATGAGAATATGGAGAAAGGCCTTTTCTTCAGAGGGGGCTCTTTTTCCATCCAACCCCACAGTCTAGACCCTCTTCCTCCCCTCCTTATAGCAAAGGGGAGGCAGGATGGGAATTTCTAAATGGGGAAGGAGCATCTCTGCCTTTCTCCTCCTTCCTGCAGCCGCAGCTCCCCTCCCTCCCTCCTCTTCTGCTGCAGGTAAGACAGAACACAGTAGGGATAGACACACACACACACACACACACAACTCACCCTCACTGCGGTTGTAGTACTTCTGCAGGGTCACCAGGTTTCTCCCAAAGTCCTGCTCTGCCTTCCTTGCTATTCCAGCGTACTCCTCCCAAAGGGGCTCCTGCTTCTTCACCTCCTCCATCCAAGGTGCTAGTGAGCGATACTCCTGCGTGTTGCTGTCATAGCGAGCGATGGGCTGGTCATCCAGGGACTCCAGGATGCTGAACCGGGGCAGCCCCTGGCTGGGCTCTGAGACGAAGGTGTAGGAATAGTAGAGGGAGTGCCAGGAGGAGGAGGAGGCTGGGGGGAGGAAAGAGGGCAGAGTTATGGGGGTCTGCAGCTGAACCCCACCCCCGTGCTGTTCTCCAGGTCTGTGTGCAAGAGCCTCTTCCGAGCTGGTTGCCTCCCTGGGCTGGGCAGCAGGGTTGTTGTTCTCCAACACTTCTGGATGTCAGAGATTGGGGGGGAGAGGGGGGAGGCAGAGATCTCCATCTCACCTTGGCAGAAAAACTAGTTTTGACCTGTACGCAGGAACCAACAGTTTTGCAGGATGATAATAACCTCAAATTGTGTCAAACGATTGTCAGAAAACGACAGACACGGGTTCGGTTGTCCAGTAGACAGAAGTTTTTATTGGGCACGTTTGCAAAGGTGGGTCCCTCCCGCAGCAATGGAGGAACCCCGAAGCAAGGTCTGACAGGTTTTTATACCCCCTATCTGTCCTCCCCCTCCTACGAGGGCTTGGCTCACAATCTCACCTTTTTTTACTGCCCTGGAGCGCCGCTAATTAACCGCAAAACCGCAGACATTCCACTTTCCGAATCCAATCAGCGCAATACACATTCCAATCCCCACTTGACCCGACAGCCGCCCCCTGCCGTTTCTCTTCACTCTGGAGCGAACGTGCCTCTTGCCTGCAGTCTTTCCTCCCTCCTGCCGCCCCTCTCCACTCTGGTGCGAGTGTGCCTTCTGCCCATCCTCCCTCCTGCCACCCCCCCAAGGCTGCCCCATGGTGCACAGCGCTCTCCCTTAGCAAACATGGTTCGTTTGAGGCCCTCACTTCTCCCTGCCTTCTCACAATCCCCCCTTTTTCTTTTCACGCCTCTGTTGGGCCTCAAACCTGGCTAACAGGATTGCTCCCTCGTCCCGGACCCGGGGCTTCACACACTGGGACAGCTAATTCCCACAAGCAGGGAGGCATTGCATTAAGCAACATACTAGGACCAGTAAGGCAATGAAGCCAATAGTTAGTACAGAAAGTTGTTTTAACCAAGCAAAGTTAGGTAACCAACTAGTGAGCCACGACCAATTCCATCCCTCTGGATCCTCGGATATGCGAGAGGCTAAGGTCTTCAACTTGGCTAGTTTTGCTTCAATATAATTCTCATTGTTGGTTAGGTTAAAGCAACAAAGACCTTGAAAAGATTCACAGCCTTGTCCTGCCCTTAATAGGAGATAGTCTATAGCTATCCGATTTTGAATGACCGCCCTCCTGATCTCAGTGACTTCTTCAGTGAGGGCTGCAATGAGAGAGGATGTAAGGTTGACACTTTTAGCCAGGAGGCAGGCCACCTTCCTTAGGTCCAGATAAGTTCTTCCACTTAGTGCAGGAACCCCTACTAAGGAGAGGGCCAGAGCCATGGCTTCTGTTTCGGACAAGAGTGTCACATCACTCTCACAATCAGATGGCAGCTCCCTTTTTCTTTTTTCTTTTGATGGGTGCGCTTGCATTGGAGGCAGGGCATATAGAGAGGTCAGGCGCCCTATGGCACAAGGGCCCCCTGAACTATAGGCTGGAACATAGGTGTAAGCTTCATGTCCACATAACAAAAAGAAACCTTTAGGTAGGTATAGAGGGGTTGAGGCGTAAGGGATATTATAGACCCCTCCACAAGTGAAAGCAGGACCTTTTGAGGGCAATGGGGGTCCGGTTCTGGGTATTGTTGAAATATACACATTGAGTTGCATTGGTTATCCCCAAGAGATTTAGAGCCATTTGCCTTTGATTAGTCCAGGGTCTTGGTGTGGGAGAAGACCCAAAATGATAGAACATCCCCCCCACGGGGGATCATCCCCAGTGATATCAATATTCGCTATCTGAATAACATTCTTCAATGCTTCCAAGCTGATGGGCATTCCAAAGAAACAGGTGGAGGTGACACCATTCACAGTCAAGAGTTGCCCCACACAAAAAGTTGTGCTGTTCAAAGCTGTCTGTGCCAATTCTACGCCTTTATGTTGGTCATCTCCTCCCCTGCCTTAGTTCAGTTCCTTTTAAGTTTTACTTTGAGTCCGTCTCCCGGTTGGGCAGTCCATGGTCGGGGGTCGGGAGCTCGCTTAACCCGATGGTAGTGGGTCCAACCCCCCTGTCGGGTCCGAACCGCTGATTCAGTTGTCAGGAGAACTTGGTATGGTCCCTCCCAAGACGGCTTCAGCTTCTCATCCTTCCACGTCTTTATCAGGACCCAATCCTCTGGCTTGTGGGGGTGTTGGTCTTTCAGCAAGGGGGGCCGTTGAGCGAGGAGTCCCTGTTTTCTTAGAGACAAGAGAGATTGTGACAGTACCAAGAGATACTTTCTTAGGAAGGCATCCTTTAGCTCGGGGATAGGCTCTCCCATTGGAGCCAGGAAAGGTCTTCCCATCATCAACTCGAACGGGGAGACCCCCACATCCTTGCGAGGGGCTGTCCGCATTCGAAGCAGGGCAACCGGAAGTGTCTTTGTCCAAGGTAGCCCTGTTTCCAATCCCAGTTTGGTGAGATGTTGCTTCAACACCCCGTTGGCCCTTTCCACTTTCCCACTGGAGTCAGGATGCCAAGGGGTGTGGAGTTCCCATCGAACCCCCAGGCTCCAGTACCACAGCTTTACAGTGTCTACCAAAGCCTGCACCCCCCGTGAGACCCTTCGTGCAGTTTCTCCACCATCCCCCTCATGTCAGCACGGCTCACTACTGGGGTCCCCTCAATTGTAACCCAATGACCTGCTTCCTCCCTGCAACCTTCCCTTTCCAGCAGCTGTGAGTAAACCCCGTTCCAGCCAAATTTTCCTGAAAGTGTGCACTACTCCCCAGGCGTATCGCGAGTCTGTGTAGACGGTGAGGGACACTCCCTTTCCCAACTCTAGTGCCCGTTTCAAAGCGTGCACTTCACACAGCTGAGCCGACCAGTCCGCTGGTAGTGCCCCCTTCTCTATTGTCTCTCCCTCCGCAGTCACTATCGCGTACCCTGACTTCCTTTGTCCCTGCTCTACTCGGCTAGACCCATCCACAAACCAGACCTCACCCTCCTCCAGCGGGACCTCCTGCAGGTCCTCCCGGGTCTTTGTTTGCAGCTGCAACAGGGTGGAGCACTTGTGCTCCGCCGGCTCCCATTCTTTCCGCTCCCCCGCAAGAAACTCCGCTGGGTTCAAATTCCTGTCTGTTCCTACCACCACATCAGGACTTATCCGGAGAACTGTCTCATATTTCAACATCCTTCCTTCTGTCATCCAAGCAGCCGCCTGCTGACTAAGCACACTTAAGATCTGATGGGGTTCCCTTCTGTCACTAACACAGCAGCGGCAGCCACTGCCTGCACACAAGTCGGCCATCCCCTCACCACCGGTTCTAGGGCTTTGCTCAGGAAGGCCACTGGTTGATATTTCCCAGCCCGTCTCTGAGTCAGTACTCCAATGGCGGTTCCCCCATGGGCTGTAACGTATAGGTGAAAGGGGAGGGCCAGGTTCGGTAGAGCCAGAGCCGGGGCCGTCACCAGGCTCCTTCGTAATTCTCCCCACTTCTCTGTGTCCCTCTCTGTCCATTCTACCCTGTCAGATGATCCTTTCAACTTCTCATACAGAAACTGAGCCTTGCTCATGTACTCATCTATCCATAGCCGGCAATATCCTACTAGACCCAGAAACCGCCGCACCTCCGTTTTAGTATGAGGGGGCTTCAACTGCATTATCCCCTGTATCCGAGAAGGATCAATCAACTTCTCGCCCTTCCGGGGTACATGTCCTAAATACTTGACCTCCCTTTCCACAAATTGGACCTTCCCTTTTGACACCTTCAATCCTTCCTCAGCCAACCAGTTCAATAAAGCCACTGAGTCTTCTCTCACCTTTACTTCCTTCTCTCCAGACACCAACAAATCATCCACATACTGCAGCACCCGAGAACCCCCAGGGGCCCGGAACCCCTGGAGTTTCTCTTCCAATGCCTGTCCAAACAAGAGAGGGTTCTCGGTGTACCCCTGGGGCAGCACCGTCCATCTCAGTTGTTGCTTCAGCCCACGCCTCCCATCCCGGGACAGCGGGTATTGGGCTTGCCGCAAACCCGTCACCCCTGGTTTCAAGGGGATGCTAATTAGGGCGATGCGAAACCGACCCGCCCCCCCTCCCCTGCCCATACCTCAGGGTTCACAACCTCCACGTCCGCCTCTCGCAACAAACACATCCTTTCTGCCTGTTCCACATTCCACAACTCCACTACTAGACTACCCATTAGATCCCTTCCCAGCAAGTTCACTCTTGCCTGTGGGATCAGTAACACATCTGCAGTTACCTCCTTCCCATTCCACTCCAGTCTCACTCCCTCCAGTACGTCTGCCTTGACCGGAGAGCCTCCCACCCCCATCACCGATACCGACGTGCCCCGGGATTTCGCAATCCCTGGGATCGGTTGGCACAGCGATGTTCGAGAGGCTCCGGTGTCCACGAGGAACTGCTGTTCCTCGCCAGTGGGACCCACCGTGATGTTTACCAAGGGTTCCCCGTGGGTCCCGGTTGGGGAACCATGACCCCCCTAGTCGTACAGGGGGAAACTCCTCTCATGTTCTCCCGATGTTCAGCATTATTGGGATCCCAATTTGGGTCTGCCAGAGGGAATTTAGTATCTGCGGCCGGGGCATTTGGGACATTTGCATTCCTTTGCTCCCAAGTCCCGAGCGCAGCTCGCCAAATCTGGCCCCTCTCTTCTGGCGTATAGAGGTGGGCTAAAATGTAATTCAGTTCCCCCAGGAGTATTCCACCGGGCCGAGAAAAAGTTCCAATTGTTCGGCGGCGGTATGGGCGTTCTCTTGCATACGAGGGAGGGTCTCTTTTTTTTTTTTTCCACAACTCACTGGGTTTGATGGGAACCGTTAAGTAACTGGTGACAGCCACCTCCTGTGCGTTCGTTCCGTTCGGGACCTCCAGGACGGGGAAGGCACTGGCCGACCTTAGAATAAAGGACAAGTTCTGAATGTCTTGGTTCAGCTGGTCCAGCTCTTTCCGCAGCCCGGGATAGGGTGGGGGCGCCGGAGGGGGAGCGGTAGGAAGAGGAGGAGGAGGAGGAGGTGGCGGCCCCCATTGAGGTCCAGTCAGCCAGAGGTCCTCCTCATCCTCCTGTTCTTTTTGGACAAAAAGTTTGGCTAACTTGGGTCGAGGCCCCTCCCAATGAACATGGAACCAGACTTCCACATAGGGTTCCTGTGTTAACATTTTATGCTCCACAATGTAGTTTTTTAGTTGGGTCACCCAGTAATTACTGGGGATTCCAAGAGTATCCCAATGGTAGGGGAATTCGGGGTCCACTAGTGGATATTTTGGCCATTCTTTAGTGCACAAAGTTATCATGGTCGGTTTTTCCAGACCCCTGGTGAATGGACACAACCAGGGTGTCTCCCATTGTTGCAACAATTGTCCTAATGGAGAATCCGTGGGGATTCCCCCTACTGTGTTTTTCCCACTGGCCCCTGGCCTTACACTCTTACTCTGCGCCTTACCCATCCTTCCTGACTACGTTTCCCACCTTACAGAAGGTCCCGGACTCTTCTGTCCCCTTGCGGCGTCCAACGCCTCGTAACCACGCTAATCTCCCCGAGATTATGGGTAGGTTGTACTCACCAGACCTCCCGGAGGTCTTCCTCGTCGGCCGACTTCCTCTTTACTTCTGTCTGACTGGCGATTGGAGTCCCATCCCGGACCCGACTCCGGGGAAAACGGGAGACACCTCAACGGGGTGTTACGGCCGATTACTCACCGGTTCCCCACAGTCCGGTCCACGTCGAGGACTCCTGCCTGGCTCGCCAATTTTGTCAGAAAACGACAGACACGGGTTCGGTTGTCCAGTAGACAGAAGTTTTTATTGGGCACGTTTGCAAAGGTGGGTCCCTCCCGCAGCAATGGAGGAACCCCGAAGCAAGGTCTGACAGGTTTTTATACCCCCTATCTGTCCTCCCCCTCCTACGAGGGCTTGGCTCACAATCTCACCTTTTTTACCGCCCCGGAGCGCCGCTAATTAACCGCAAAACCGCAGACATTCCACTTTCCGAATCCAATCAGCGCAATACACATTCCAATCCCCACTTGACCCGACAGCCGCCCCCTGCCGTTTCTCTTCACTCTGGAGCGAACGTGCCTCTTGCCTGCAGTCTTTCCTCCCTCCTGCCGCCCCTCTCCACTCTGGTGCGAGTGTGCCTTCTGCCCATCCTCCCTCCTGCCACCCCCCCAAGGCTGCCCCATGGTGCACAGCGCTCTCCCTTAGCAAACATGGTTCGTTTGAGGCCCTCACTTCTCCCTGCCTTCTCACAATCCCCCTTTTTCTTTTCACGCCTCTGTTGGGCCTCAAACCTGGCTAACAGGATTGCTCCCTCGTCCCGGACCCGGGGCTTCACACACTGGGACAGCTAATTCCCACAAGCAGGGAGGCATTGCATTAAGCAACATACTAGGACCAGTAAGGCAATGAAGCCAATAGTTAGTACAGAAAGTTGTTTTAACCAAGCAAAGTTAGGTAACCAACTAGTGAGCCACGACCAATTCCATCCCTCTGGATCCTCGGATATGCGAGAGGCTAAGGTCTTCAACTTGGCTAGTTTTGCTTCAATATAATTCTCATTGTTGGTTAGGTTAAAGCAACAAAGACCTTGAAAAGATTCACAGCCTTGTCCTGCCCTTAATAGGAGATAGTCTATAGCTATCCGATTTTGAATGACCGCCCTCCTGATCTCAGTGACTTCTTCAGTGAGGGCTGCAATGAGAGAGGATGTAAGGTTGACACTTTTAGCCAGGAGGCAGGCCACCTTCCTTAGGTCCAGATAAGTTCTTCCACTTAGTGCAGGAACCCCTACTAAGGAGAGGGCCAGAGCCATGGCTTCTGTTTCGGACAAGAGTGTCACATCACTCTCACAATCAGATGGCAGCTCCCTTTTTCTTTTTCTTTTGATGGGTGCGCGTGCATTGGAGGCAGGGCATATAGAGAGGTCAGGCGCCCTATGGCACAAGGGTCCCCTGAACTATAGGCTGGAACATAGGTGTAAGCTTCATGTCCACATAACAAAAAGAAACCTTTAGGTAGGTATAGAGGGGTTGAGGCGTAAGGGATATTATAGACCCCTCCACAAGTGAAAGCAGGACCTTTTGAGGGCAATGGGGGTCCGGTTCTGGGTATTGTTGAAATATACACATTGAGTTGCATTGGTTATCCCCAAGAGATTTAGAGCCATTTGCCTTTGATTAGTCCAGGGTCTTGGTGTGGGAGAAGACCCAAAATGATAGAACATCCCCCCCCACGGGGGATCATCCCCAGTGATATCAATATTCGCTATCTGAATAACATTCTTCAATGCTTCCAAGCTGATGGGCATTCCAAAGAAACAGGTGGAGGTGACACCATTCACAGTCAAGAGTTGCCCCACACAAAAAGTTGTGCTGTTCAAAGCTGTCTGTGCCAATTCTACGCCTTTATGTTGGTCATCTCCTCCCCTGCCTTAGTTCAGTTCCTTTTAAGTTTTACTTTGAGTCCGTCTCCCGGTTGGGCAGTCCATGGTCGGGGGTCGGGAGCTCGCTTAACCCGATGGTAGTGGGTCCAACCCCCCTGTCGGGTCCGAACCGCTGATTCAGTTGTCAGGAGAACTTGGTATGGTCCCTCCCAAGACGGCTTCAGCTTCTCATCCTTCCACGTCTTTATCAGGACCCAATCCTCTGGCTTGTGGGGGTGTTGGTCTTTCAGCAAGGGGGGCCGTTGAGCGAGGAGTCCCTGTTTTCTTAGAGACAAGAGAGATTGTGACAGTACCAAGAGATACTTTCTTAGGAAGGCATCCTTTAGCTCGGGGATAGGCTCTCCCATTGGAGCCAGGAAAGGTCTTCCCATCATCAACTCGAACGGGGAGACCCCCACATCCTTGCGAGGGGCTGTCCGCATTCGAAGCAGGGCAACCGGAAGTGTCTTTGTCCAAGGTAGCCCTGTTTCCAATCCCAGTTTGGTGAGATGTTGCTTCAACACCCCGTTGGCCCTTTCCACTTTCCCACTGGAGTCAGGATGCCAAGGGGTGTGGAGTTCCCATCGAACCCCCAGGCTCCAGTACCACAGCTTTACAGTGTCTACCAAAGCCTGCACCCCCCGTGAGACCCTTCGTGCAGTTTCTCCACCATCCCCCTCATGTCAGCACGGCTCACTACTGGGGTCCCCTCAATTGTAACCCAATGACCTGCTTCCTCCCTGCAACCTTCCCTTTCCAGCAGCTGTGAGTAAACCCCGTTCCAGCCAAATTTTCCTGAAAGTGTGCACTACTCCCCAGGCGTATCGCGAGTCTGTGTAGACGGTGAGGGACACTCCCTTTCCCAACTCTAGTGCCCGTTTCAAAGCGTGCACTTCACACAGCTGAGCCGACCAGTCCGCTGGTAGTGCCCCCTTCTCTATTGTCTCTCCCTCCGCAGTCACTATCGCGTACCCTGACTTCCTTTGTCCCTGCTCTACTCGGCTAGACCCATCCACAAACCAGACCTCACCCTCCTCCAGCGGGACCTCCTGCAGGTCCTCCCGGGTCTTTGTTTGCAGCTGCAACAGGGTGGAGCACTTGTGCTCCGCCGGCTCCCATTCTTTCCGCTCCCCCGCAAGAAACTCCGCTGGGTTCAAATTCCTGTCTGTTCCTACCACCACATCAGGACTTATCCGGAGAACTGTCTCATATTTCAACATCCTTCCTTCTGTCATCCAAGCAGCCGCCTGCTGACTAAGCACACTTAAGATCTGATGGGGTTCCCTTCTGTCACTAACACAGCAGCGGCAGCCACTGCCTGCACACAAGTCGGCCATCCCCTCACCACCGGTTCTAGGGCTTTGCTCAGGAAGGCCACTGGTTGATATTTCCCAGCCCGTCTCTGAGTCAGTACTCCAATGGCGGTTCCCCCATGGGCTGTAACGTATAGGTGAAAGGGGAGGGCCAGGTTCGGTAGAGCCAGAGCCGGGGCCGTCACCAGGCTCCTTCGTAATTCTCCCCACTTCTCTGTGTCCCTCTCTGTCCATTCTACCCTGTCAGATGATCCTTTCAACTTCTCATACAGAAACTGAGCCTTGCTCATGTACTCATCTATCCATAGCCGGCAATATCCTACTAGACCCAGAAACCGCCGCACCTCCGTTTTAGTATGAGGGGGCTTCAACTGCATTATCCCCTGTATCCGAGAAGGATCAATCAACTTCTCGCCCTTCCGGGGTACATGTCCTAAATACTTGACCTCCCTTTCCACAAATTGGACCTTCCCTTTTGACACCTTCAATCCTTCCTCAGCCAACCAGTTCAATAAAGCCACTGAGTCTTCTCTCACCTTTACTTCCTTCTCTCCAGACACCAACAAATCATCCACATACTGCAGCACCCGAGAACCCCCAGGGGCCCGGAACCCCTGGAGTTTCTCTTCCAATGCCTGTCCAAACAAGAGGGGGTTCTCGGTGTACCCCTGGGGCAGCACCGTCCATCTCAGTTGTTGCTTCAGCCCACGCCTCCCATCCCGGGACAGCGGGTATTGGGCTTGCCGCAAACCCGTCACCCCTGGTTTCAAGGGGATGCTAATTAGGGCGATGCGAAACCGACCCGCCCCCCCTCCCCTGCCCATACCTCAGGGTTCACAACCTCCACGTCCGCCTCTCGCAACAAACACATCCTTTCTGCCTGTTCCACATTCCACAACTCCACTACTAGACTACCCATTAGATCCCTTCCCAGCAAGTTCACTCTTGCCTGTGGGATCAGTAACACATCTGCAGTTACCTCCTTCCCATTCCACTCCAGTCTCACTCCCTCCAGTACGTCTGCCTTGACCGGAGAGCCTCCCACCCCCATCACCGATACCGACGTGCCCCGGGATTTCGCAATCCCTGGGATCGGTTGGCACAGCGATGTTCGAGAGGCTCCGGTGTCCACGAGGAACTGCTGTTCCTCGCCAGTGGGACCCACCGTGATGTTTACCAAGGGTTCCCCGTGGGTCCCGGTTGGGGAACCATGAACGCCCTAGTCGTACAGGGGGAAACTCCTCTCATGTTCTCCCGATGTTCAGCATTATTGGGATCCCAATTTGGGTCTGCCAGAGGGAATTTAGTATCTGCGGCCGGGGCATTTGGGACATTTGCATTCCTTTGCTCCCAAGTCCCGAGCGCAGCTCGCCAAATCTGGCCCCTCTCTTCTGGCGTATAGAGGTGGGCTAAAATGTAATTCAGTTCCCCCAGGAGTATTCCACCGGGCCGAGAAAAAGTTCCAATTGTTCGGCGGCGGTATGGGCGTTCTCTTGCATACGAGGGAGGGTCTCTTTTTTTTTTTTTTTCCACAACTCACTGGGTTTGATGGGAACCGTTAAGTAACTGGTGACAGCCACCTCCTGTGCGTTCGTTCCGTTCGGGACCTCCAGGACGGGGAAGGCACTGGCCGACCTTAGAATAAAGGACAAGTTCTGAATGTCTTGGTTCAGCTGGTCCAGCTCTTTCCGCAGCCCGGGATAGGGTGGGGGCGCCGGAGGGGGAGCGGTAGGAAGAGGAGGAGGAGGAGGAGGTGGCGGCCCCCATTGAGGTCCAGTCAGCCAGAGGTCCTCCTCATCCTCCTGTTCTTTTTGGACAAAAAGTTTGGCTAACTTGGGTCGAGGCCCCTCCCAATGAACATGGAACCAGACTTCCACATAGGGTTCCTGTGTTAACATTTTATGCTCCACAATGTAGTTTTTTAGTTGGGTCACCCAGTAATTACTGGGGATTCCAAGAGTATCCCAATGGTAGGGGAATTCGGGGTCCACTAGTGGATATTTTGGCCATTCTTTAGTGCACAAAGTTATCATGGTCGGTTTTTCCAGACCCCTGGTGAATGGACACAACCAGGGTGTCTCCCATTGTTGCAACAATTGTCCTAATGGAGAATCCGTGGGGATTCCCCCTACTGTGTTTTTCCCACTGGCCCCTGGCCTTACACTCTTACTCTGCGCCTTACCCATCCTTCCTGACTACGTTTCCCACCTTACAGAAGGTCCCGGACTCTTCTGTCCCCTTGCGGCGTCCAACGCCTCGTAACCACGCTAATCTCCCCGAGATTATGGGTAGGTTGTACTCACCAGACCTCCCGGAGGTCTTCCTCGTCGGCCGACTTCCTCTTTACTTCTGTCTGACTGGCGATTGGAGTCCCATCCCGGACCCGACTCCGGGGAAAACGGGAGACACCTCAACGGGGTGTTACGGCCGATTACTCACCGGTTCCCCACAGTCCGGTCCACGTCGAGGACTCCTGCCTGGCTCGCCAATTTTGTCAGAAAACGACAGACACGGGTTCGGTTGTCCAGTAGACAGAAGTTTTTATTGGGCACGTTTGCAAAGGTGGGTCCCTCCCGCAGCAATGGAGGAACCCCGAAGCAAGGTCTGACAGGTTTTTATACCCCCTATCTGTCCTCCCCTCCTACGAGGGCTTGGCTCACAATCTCACCTTTTTTACCGCCCCGGAGCGCCGCTAATTAACCGCAAAACCGCAGACATTCCACTTTCCGAATCCAATCAGCGCAATACACATTCCAATCCCCACTTGACCCGACAGCCGCCCCCTGCCGTTTCTCTTCACTCTGGAGCGAACGTGCCTCTTGCCTGCAGTCTTTCCTCCCTCCTGCCGCCCCTCTCCACTCTGGTGCGAGTGTGCCTTCTGCCCATCCTCCCTCCTGCCACCCCCCCCAGGCTGCCCCAGGGTGCACAGCGCTCTCCCTTAGCAAACATGGTTCGTTTGAGGCCCTCACTTCTCCCTGCCTTCTCACAATCCCCCCTTTTTCTTTTCACGCCTCTGTTGGGCCTCAAACCTGGCTAACAGGATTGCTCCCTCGTCCCGGACCCGGGGCTTCACACACTGGGACAGCTAATTCCCACAAGCAGGGAGGCATTGCATTAAGCAACATACTAGGACCAGTAAGGCAATGAAGCCAATAGTTAGTACAGAAAGTTGTTTTAACCAAGCAAAGTTAGGTAACCAACTAGTGAGCCACGACCAATTCCATCCCTCTGGATCCTCGGATATGCGAGAGGCTAAGGTCTTCAACTTGGCTAGTTTTGCTTCAATATAATTCTCATTGTTGGTTAGGTTAAAGCAACAAAGACCTTGAAAAGATTCACAGCCTTGTCCTGCCCTTAATAGGAGATAGTCTATAGCTATCCGATTTTGAATGACCGCCCTCCTGATCTCAGTGACTTCTTCAGTGAGGGCTGCAATGAGAGAGGATGTAAGGTTGACACTTTTAGCCAGGAGGCAGGCCACCTTCCTTAGGTCCAGATAAGTTCTTCCACTTAGTGCAGGAACCCCTACTAAGGAGAGGGCCAGAGCCATGGCTTCTGTTTCGGACAAGAGTGTCACATCACTCTCACAATCAGATGGCAGCTCCCTTTTTCTTTTTCTTTTGATGGGTGCGCTTGCATTGGAGGCAGGGCATATAGAGAGGTCAGGCGCCCTATGGCACAAGGGCCCCCTGAACTATAGGCTGGAACATAGGTGTAAGCTTCATGTCCACATAACAAAAAGAAACCTTTAGGTAGGTATAGAGGGGTTGAGGCGTAAGGGATATTATAGACCCCTCCACAAGTGAAAGCAGGACCTTTTGAGGGCAATGGGGGGTCCGGTTCTGGGTATTGTTGAAATATACACATTGAGTTGCATTGGTTATCCCCAAGAGATTTAGAGCCATTTGCCTTTGATTAGTCCAGGGTCTTGGTGTGGGAGAAGACCCAAAATGATAGAACATCCCCCCCCACGGGGGATCATCCCCAGTGATATCAATATTCGCTATCTGAATAACATTCTTCAATGCTTCCAAGCTGATGGGCATTCCAAAGAAACAGGTGGAGGTGACACCATTCACAGTCAAGAGTTGCCCCACACAAAAAGTTGTGCTGTTCAAAGCTGTCTGTGCCAATTCTACGCCTTTATGTTGGTCATCTCCTCCCCTGCCTTAGTTCAGTTCCTTTTAAGTTTTACTTTGAGTCCGTCTCCCGGTTGGGCAGTCCATGGTCGGGGGTCGGGAGCTCGCTTAACCCGATGGTAGTGGGTCCAACCCCCCTGTCGGGTCCGAACCGCTGATTCAGTTGTCAGGAGAACTTGGTATGGTCCCTCCCAAGACGGCTTCAGCTTCTCATCCTTCCACGTCTTTATCAGGACCCAATCCTCTGGCTTGTGGGGGTGTTGGTCTTTCAGCAAGGGGGCCGTTGAGCGAGGAGTCCCTGTTTTCTTAGAGACAAGAGAGATTGTGACAGTACCAAGAGATACTTTCTTAGGAAGGCATCCTTTAGCTCGGGGATAGGCTCTCCCATTGGAGCCAGGAAAGGTCTTCCCATCATCAACTCGAACGGGGAGACCCCCACATCCTTGCGAGGGGCTGTCCGCATTCGAAGCAGGGCAACCGGAAGTGTCTTTGTCCAAGGTAGCCCTGTTTCCAATCCCAGTTTGGTGAGATGTTGCTTCAACACCCCGTTGGCCCTTTCCACTTTCCCACTGGAGTCAGGATGCCAAGGGGTGTGGAGTTCCCATCGAACCCCCAGGCTCCAGTACCACAGCTTTACAGTGTCTACCAAAGCCTGCACCCCCCGTGAGACCCTTCGTGCAGTTTCTCCACCATCCCCCTCATGTCAGCACGGCTCACTACTGGGGTCCCCTCAATTGTAACCCAATGACCTGCTTCCTCCCTGCAACCTTCCCTTTCCAGCAGCTGTGAGTAAACCCCGTTCCAGCCAAATTTTCCTGAAAGTGTGCACTACTCCCCAGGCGTATCGCGAGTCTGTGTAGACGGTGAGGGACACTCCCTTTCCCAACTCTAGTGCCCGTTTCAAAGCGTGCACTTCACACAGCTGAGCCGACCAGTCCGCTGGTAGTGCCCCCTTCTCTATTGTCTCTCCCTCCGCAGTCACTATCGCGTACCCTGACTTCCTTTGTCCCTGCTCTACTCGGCTAGACCCATCCACAAACCAGACCTCACCCTCCTCCAGCGGGACCTCCTGCAGGTCCTCCCGGGTCTTTGTTTGCAGCTGCAACAGGGTGGAGCACTTGTGCTCCGCCGGCTCCCATTCTTTCCGCTCCCCCGCAAGAAACTCCGCTGGGTTCAAATTCCTGTCTGTTCCTACCACCACATCAGGACTTATCCGGAGAACTGTCTCATATTTCAACATCCTTCCTTCTGTCATCCAAGCAGCCGCCTGCTGACTAAGCACACTTAAGATCTGATGGGGTTCCCTTCTGTCACTAACACAGCAGCGGCAGCCACTGCCTGCACACAAGTCGGCCATCCCCTCACCACCGGTTCTAGGGCTTTGCTCAGGAAGGCCACTGGTTGATATTTCCCAGCCCGTCTCTGAGTCAGTACTCCAATGGCGGTTCCCCCATGGGCTGTAACGTATAGGTGAAAGGGGAGGGCCAGGTTCGGTAGAGCCAGAGCCGGGGCCGTCACCAGGCTCCTTCGTAATTCTCCCCACTTCTCTGTGTCCCTCTCTGTCCATTCTACCCTGTCAGATGATCCTTTCAACTTCTCATACAGAAACTGAGCCTTGCTCATGTACTCATCTATCCATAGCCGGCAATATCCTACTAGACCCAGAAACCGCCGCACCTCCGTTTTAGTATGAGGGGGCTTCAACTGCATTATCCCCTGTATCCGAGAAGGATCAATCAACTTCTCGCCCTTCCGGGGTACATGTCCTAAATACTTGACCTCCCTTTCCACAAATTGGACCTTCCCTTTTGACACCTTCAATCCTTCCTCAGCCAACCAGTTCAATAAAGCCACTGAGTCTTCTCTCACCTTTACTTCCTTCTCTCCAGACACCAACAAATCATCCACATACTGCAGCACCCGAGAACCCCCAGGGGCCCGGAACCCCTGGAGTTTCTCTTCCAATGCCTGTCCAAACAAGAGGTTGTTCTCGGTGTACCCCTGGGGCAGCACCGTCCATCTCAGTTGTTGCTTCAGCCCACGCCTCCCATCCCGGGACAGCGGGTATTGGGCTTGCCGCAAACCCGTCACCCCTGGTTTCAAGGGGATGCTAATTAGGGCGATGCGAAACCGACCCGCCCCCCCTCCCCTGCCCATACCTCAGGGTTCACAACCTCCACGTCCGCCTCTCGCAACAAACACATCCTTTCTGCCTGTTCCACATTCCACAACTCCACTACTAGACTACCCATTAGATCCCTTCCCAGCAAGTTCACTCTTGCCTGTGGGATCAGTAACACATCTGCAGTTACCTCCTTCCCATTCCACTCCAGTCTCACTCCCTCCAGTACGTCTGCCTTGACCGGAGAGCCTCCCACCCCCATCACCGATACCGACGTGCCCCGGGATTTCGCAATCCCTGGGATCGGTTGGCACAGCGATGTTCGAGAGGCTCCGGTGTCCACGAGGAACTGCTGTTCCTCGCCAGTGGGACCCACCGTGATGTTTACCAAGGGTTCCCCGTGGGTCCCGGTTGGGGAACCATGACCCCCCTAGTCGTACAGGGGGAAACTCCTCTCATGTTCTCCCGATGTTCAGCATTATTGGGATCCCAATTTGGGTCTGCCAGAGGGAATTTAGTATCTGCGGCCGGGGCATTTGGGACATTTGCATTCCTTTGCTCCCAAGTCCCGAGCGCAGCTCGCCAAATCTGGCCCCTCTCTTCTGGCGTATAGAGGTGGGCTAAAATGTAATTCAGTTCCCCCAGGAGTATTCCACCGGGCCGAGAAAAAGTTCCAATTGTTCGGCGGCGGTATGGGCGTTCTCTTGCATACGAGGGAGGGTCTCTTTTTTTTCCACAACTCACTGGGTTTGATGGGAACCGTTAAGTAACTGGTGACAGCCACCTCCTGTGCGTTCGTTCCGTTCGGGACCTCCAGGACGGGGAAGGCACTGGCCGACCTTAGAATAAAGGACAAGTTCTGAATGTCTTGGTTCAGCTGGTCCAGCTCTTTCCGCAGCCCGGGATAGGGTGGGGGCGCCGGAGGGGGAGCGGTAGGAAGAGGAGGAGGAGGAGGAGGTGGCGGCCCCCATTGAGGTCCAGTCAGCCAGAGGTCCTCCTCATCCTCCTGTTCTTTTTGGACAAAAAGTTTGGCTAACTTGGGTCGAGGCCCCTCCCAATGAACATGGAACCAGACTTCCACATAGGGTTCCTGTGTTAACATTTTATGCTCCACAATGTAGTTTTTTAGTTGGGTCACCCAGTAATTACTGGGGATTCCAAGAGTATCCCAATGGTAGGGGAATTCGGGGTCCACTAGTGGATATTTTGGCCATTCTTTAGTGCACAAAGTTATCATGGTCGGTTTTTCCAGACCCCTGGTGAATGGACACAACCAGGGTGTCTCCCATTGTTGCAACAATTGTCCTAATGGAGAATCCGTGGGGATTCCCCTACTGTGTTTTTCCCACTGGCCCCTGGCCTTACACTCTTACTCTGCGCCTTACCCATCCTTCCTGACTACGTTTCCCACCTTACAGAAGGTCCCGGACTCTTCTGTCCCCTTGCGGCGTCCAACGCCTCGTAACCACGCTAATCTCCCCGAGATTATGGGTAGGTTGTACTCACCAGACCTCCCGGAGGTCTTCCTCGTCGGCCGACTTCCTCTTTACTTCTGTCTGACTGGCGATTGGAGTCCCATCCCGGACCCGACTCCGGGGAAAACGGGAGACACCTCAACGGGGTGTTACGGCCGATTACTCACCGGTTCCCCACAGTCCGGTCCACGTCGAGGACTCCTGCCTGGCTCGCCAATTTTGTCAGAAAACGACAGACACGGGTTCGGTTGTCCAGTAGACAGAAGTTTTTATTGGGCACGTTTGCAAAGGTGGGTCCCTCCCGCAGCAATGGAGGAACCCCGAAGCAAGGTCTGACAGGTTTTTATACCCCCTATCTGTCCTCCCCCTCCTACGAGGGCTTGGCTCACAATCTCACCTTTTTTTACTGCCCTGGAGCGCCGCTAATTAACCGCAAAACCGCAGACATTCCGCTTTCCGAATCCAATCAGCGCAATACACATTCCAATCCCCACTTGACCCGACAGCCGCCCCCTGCCGTTTCTCTTCACTCTGGTGCAAACGTGCCTCTTGCCTGCAGTCTTTCCTCCCTCCTGCCGTCCCTCTCCACTCTGGTGCGAGTGTGCCTTCTGCCCATCCTCCCTCCTGCCACCCCCCCAAGGCTGCCCCATGGTGCACAGCGCTCTCCCCTAGCAAACATGGTTCGTTTGAGGCCCTCACTTCTCCCTGCCTTCTCACACGATGAAATAATTTTCAAAATGTTGTGAGTCACATTCATTTCCTGAGCTCAATAGTTGAGCAGGGATTTAAATGCAGGTGGGTAAGATAAATCTTCTTAAAAAGATGACCTTGAATTTTGGCTAATTCTCCCAAAGGAAGAGTAGACCATTTCTTCTGAGCATAGCTACACAACACACACATAGACACAAATGCTGCAAAGCCCAACTTCTCCACTTTCTCACACCAGAGTTGCTGACTCTGCCGAAACATCCGTTGTTCCCTCTGGCTTAGTGCCATGGGTGAACCCTCCCCACTCCCTCCCAACACTCCAAGAATTGCTCTGGGGGTCAGCCATTCTAATAAGGGGAGAGAGACACAAGCCTGGGAGAGAGATGCAAGTGGGGCAGCACCGAGGGCCCCTTTGTTCTTCCCCCAATTTCTGGAGGTGCACAGCAAGGGAGGGGGAGACCAGGGAGGCCTCTGCAGAGATGGAGGAGAAATTGAAGGCCAGGGTCTCTTCACCAGGCTGAGAAGAAGTCTTGCACCCTCTGCTTTAAACACGGACCCCTGTGTCTGCTTGGGGCCTGGGGACAACAGATTTTCAGATCCCCTGCCGATTCCTCCCTCCATCTTTCACAGACCCCTCCCAACAATTGCTTTTCACCCAGAGAACCCCCAGGCCTGAGATGGGGGCAAATCCTGCCCTCCCTCCCTCCCTCTTCCAGGACACTCACCAGAGCAGTCCTCCAGCAGGAGAGCCGAGAATACCAGGAGCAGCAGGAGCCGTAAAAGTGATCCAGCCTGGAGGGATCCTGAACTTCTTGTTGGGCTCGGGCAGCTTCTGATCCCTTCGTGGCTGAGGGGTGGAAGTGGCCCAGGAGCAGCCCCGGAAAAAGGGCCTTCTGCAGTCAGAAATGAGCTGCTGCTGGTGGAGATGTGGGAAGCTGAAAAGGAGATGCCTGGCATGAAAATGACAGCTCCTTTTCCCTGCGCGCGCACACATACACACACAAACACAAACACACAGAGTTTGTTCCATTCCAAGGATTCAGCCCCCCTTGCTGTCAGGATCTGCGCAAGCTAGAAATTAAAGCTTAATTAAATGTAGACTAGCGATGCATAGTTGACAGGGTTAAATGTTAGAACTGTTAATTGGAAGCCCGCTTGCTTGTTCCTGACATCAAGGTTAGGAGAGAAGGGGGAGGAAGCTGCCAAGCCAGGTGCTGCTGTTATCTCTGCAGAGGCGCCAACAAGGTCAAGCAACCGTGAGACCAAGAGAAAGGCGCGAGGCATTTCAAGTGGGAAAAGAAAGTAGGGGGGGGAAGGGTTAAAAGGAAGAGTTTTGCTTAGACTCAACAATCTATAGATGCTGTACATTTCTCTCAATAAAGAAATCTTTAATGGAACTAATTAGAGTCCAGAGGATTTACTGAACTTGGGAAATGAGTGTGCAGACTCTGACATTTGCTTTCCCAGGCTGGCTGTTACTTGGAGCCTGCAATCCATCTGGCAGGACACAGATGCCCTCACAGCCACTGGGATCCTCGACTCCTCTGGCACTTAGCCCAGCCTGGATCCATCTGAGCTGATCCCAGGAGATCCCAAAGCTCAGTGCAAGAAGAGCCATTCAGGGACACTGCATTAATGAGATGTGACCCCCAGGATCAACAGCTGCCTCCTGCCTGAGGCCCCAAATTCATTTCGCGTTATCATGCCACATACTTTCTTCCCATCCACCATCGCATCATGATCTTCCCACATTTCTGCTGCTGCAAGGAAGAAGTCCCTCCCCTGCATTCCCCATCTATCCGTAAGCTGCATACCTCGTGGCCGGACTTGTCATAAACAATAACCTTATTTTAGACTATACAAAAACCCTGACATGATGAGAAGTAATGCTGACTAGAGAGATTCTACATTTTGGATCTATTTTCTAGCGAGTCGCTCGATTCACACCACATGCCAAAGCAGATCAGCTAAGGGGGCGGCTCCCTGTCCAGTCCTTGGATCTTTTCAGTTAAGGCTGTTGCACATGAATATGAAAAGAGACTGCCAAAAATGAAGACAGAGAAGAAAGCAAACTGGATGTCAGAACAAACCATGCAAATTGCCAAGAAGAGAAGAGAAGCCCAAGCCAGGGAAGACAAAAGACAAAAATTGCAGAATGGAACGGAACAAAGAGTTTCAGACAGCTGTGAGAAGAGACAAGAATTACGACAACATCTGTAAAGACACTGAAGATGGAAACAAACATGGAGAAACAAGGAACATTTTTCAAAAGATCTCTGAACTCAGGAAGAAGTCCCAACCTTGAATTGGTACACCAAAGGATGCCAATGGACAGATGGCAATCGATTCAAAGGAGATCAAAGAAAGAGAGGAGTCCTCTGAAACACTCTACAGTAGAGATGTTAACATCCAAGATAATTTAGAAGATATTCCTTGCTTACAAAAACCTCTTACAAGAACCTCTAGTACTAGAGATAAGGTTAGATCAGTACTTTGATCATTACCAACTCAGAAGGCCACAGGAACTGATGGAATGCACACAGAAATATGGCAAGCGACAGGAGAAGAAATCAGTCAAGGTTCTAACCAAGCTATGCCAGCAAATCTGTCCAGCAAATCTGAAGAACGATTGGAAGAGGTCAAGCTACATTCCAATAAGAAAGAAAGAAAGAAAGAAAGAAAGAAAGAAAGAAAGAAAGAAAGAAAGAAAGAAAGAAAGAAAGAAAGAAAGAGAGAGAGAGAGAGAGAGAGAGAGAGAGAGAGAAAGAAAGAAAGAAAGAAAGAAAGAAAGAAAGAAAGAAAGAAAGAAAGAAAGAAAGAAAGAAAGGAGACTTAACAGAGAGTACAAACTATCCTACAATATCCTTCATTTCAATGCTAGCAAATAAATACTACAGATCCAACACAGATTAGAGCCCTACATGGAAAAAGAGATGCCAGATGTTCAAGCTGGCTAATTATCGCTAATGCCCACTGTGAGAAAGCAAAGAATACCAAAAAGGAGTCAGTATGTACTTCATCGATTATAGAAAGGCCTTTGATTGCATTGATCACGTCAAGCTATGGAAAGGACTCAGAAAAATGGGAGTCCCAGAACATCTCGTTGTCCTCATGAGAAACTTGTATACAGGTCAGGAAGCCACAGTACGAACAGAACATAGCGAAACAAATTGGCTCCAAGCTGGCAAAGGTGTGTGACAAGGCTGCATGCTCTCCCCTGATTTATTCAACCTATATGCTGAATAAATATATTAAGGGAAGCTGGACTGGAAGAAGATGAGTGTGGACTCAAGGACGAAACATCCATAACCTGTGCTATGCTGGTGACACTACCCCGATAGCAGAAAATGCAAAGGATCTGCCAGCCCTAGTCCTAACTATCAAAGAGTGTGTTGTAGAATAAGACCTTCTGAGTGGCAGGTTGCCAGATGTTCAAGCTGGCTTTAGAAAAGGCTGAGGAACATGAGCATTCTATGTTCATGTCCTGTCTGAAGAGCAGAGCTCTGATTTCGGCCATTAAGAGAGATCAGCTCTTTCCCTGGGAATGGTGCCAGTGGGGAGACCCTTCCAGTCTTCCTCATCAAAATTGCCCCCCACCCTGATGCCCCATCCTCACCTGGCTCCTTCTCCTGAGCTCTTTTCCTGGTGCCTGAGAATTCCTCCACATGCTTCATACTCCATAAAAAATCGGCCATGCTGGGAAACGTCTGGGTGAAACTGCCAATCCTTCAGGTGCACTTGCACTGAGACCTCCTTGATGCCTCTTACGCTGGCAAGGCCTTCTGGGAATTTCTGATTGGTTACTCCAAGGTCCCCACCTCACTTTCTTGTGGTCTGAGAATCCCACCACAAGATTCTTCTCTGTGAAATGTTTCCTCTGCTGGAATAGGTCCAGTTCAGCACACCTGCATCTTCAGGATCACTTGGCTGGGACCTCCTTGGTACCCTCCATGTTGGAATCACACTGGTCAGCCCTTCTCTGGAATTGTCTCAGTTCCCTCTCAGTGCAGAGGCAAAGATAGCCTGTTTGGGAGTGAATTCAAGAACTCTGCAGTCTAAGCCTGCACTGCAGAGTCAGATGGTGTTGAGCAGAAAATCCTCTTCTCCAGCTCCACCCTGGAAATTCAACTCCTTAGTTCCTGAATCATTGGCCTCAATCACTGCCCTGCCCTAGCTCTCATAAAAAGTCATGGAACCTGATTACACTGAACTTTGCTTCCTGGCTGGTTATTTGCCCATGCAGGACAAGAACACTTTTCTCTGGTAAGACAAGAAACCCTCTGCACATGCAGCCCCCTCCTCTCTTTTACTGTGAAGTTGCAGCTTAGCAGCACCTGGATCTCCTGCCCTTTTGGGCACTACTTTCACCTAACACAGTTTAATGGGCTCCATGTCTGGATCTCTTTAGGACTAAATGTCCTCCTGAGGACCAAGTTGAAAAGGGCAGTAAACTCCTGTTCCAAGTTCCCATCCCATATTACCTCCTCCAGCCACTGACTCAGTTAAGAGTCTCAGTGAAATTCTTGGGAACACAATTAGTGGGTAGTATCTGCTTGTCACAAGAATGAATATTTGCCCAAAGAAGTAAAAATGTCTGGATCTAAAAAGGTGCTTCTATCCAATTGTTACATGGAAATGAGAGTGGGATGCCAGGAGAAACGTTAAAGTAAGGTGAATACTAATTTACTACTAATCTACTACTAATCGAAGTAGATATGAACAAGGAGAAACTGGGTTGCTGAATGGATGTGGAATGAATATGGACAGAATATAAGAGTGAGTGACAAGCTCAAGAAGTGCACTGGAGTCACATGGTCTCATGGAGAAAGAATGAAGATCAGATTGCAAAAGAAACGGATAAAGGAAGACAGAACAAACTTGGGGGAAGAGAAGAGAATCCGGTCGGATGATCCTGAAAAAGCGAGAGGGAAGAAGTGCAAAGAAAAGTCAAAGTATGAGAAAGTGTTTGATTGGTAGAAGAAAGGATTGTTTCCATGGAGAGAACGGGATGGAGATTTGAAATTTGAAATTACTTTATTGTCATTGCACCTCGTTCAACGAAATTAAATGCCATCCCCAGTGCACCTTATATATATGAAAACCATAAAATAAAAACACACATCCTTCACGTTCTATTCACCATTGCACAACCCCTGATGGTACAATTAATATTGCACTATACAGTAGAGTTCAATATAGTTGCAGCTCTGGGATAAAAGCTATTTTTCGGCCTATTTGTCCTTGTTTTTATTATCCTGTACTGTCTGCCAGATGGTAATAATTCAAAAAAAGAATGTCCAGGGTGAGATGGGTCTTTAAGAATGTTTTGAGCCTTCTTAAGGCAGCAGGAACTGTAAAGTTCTTCCAAAGAGGGGACAGGGCAACCAGTGATCCTCTGGGCAGTGGCAGTAACCCTCTGGAGCGCTTTCCTATCTGCCACTGTGCAATTAGCTGTTGGGTAATGAGATTAAGAGGAGACAAGGTATATAATATCAACCTTTATACCTACTTAAAATATACAAAAGGTAAACTTAAATATAAAATACATCCTCAACAATATAGAAGTAACAACAAAGAATATAAATAATACAATACAAAATATATACCAGACAGCAGGGTAAAAGCAGTGAGCATAAAAAGGTAAAAGCAGAAAAGCAGCAGAACAAATAAGAGGAAGGATACTTCTCTTCTACAGAGTTTGGCACCTGATTCAATGATGTTCACAGCCAAAAACAATCACTATGGTTAATACTGTTAAAGGTGTAGATCTTGCAGATGTCCAACACCCCTTCTCAAGATCTTATCACCATAATCATTACTAACCAGGATTAAACATATTCAACATTTCACGAAAATGTACAAACTTTTCTCTTGTTAATGGCTTAGTTAAAATGTCAGCGACCATTTCATCTGTAGGACAATATATAATATCTATTAATCCTTTCTGATATAAATCCTTTACAGATTGACACCTTAATCCAATTGCTCTACTTCTTGCCTTGATACTTTCTCCTTTACATATAGTAATACAGGCTTGGTTGTCTTCAAACATCACAACTGGTGTAGGTTCATTAATACCAAAGTCCTTTAATAAGTGAAGAATCCATTCCAAATCGTTGCATGCATTCGCTGCTGATATACATTCTGCATCCGCTGAGGATTGAGCCACGACAGTCTGTTTCCTACTAGTCCAATCAACAAGATTGTTTCCAAAATAAAACAGATATCCACTAGTTGACTTGTATTCCGTTGACTCTTCTCCCCAGCTAGCATCCATGTATGCAACTAATCTAGGATTTTCACAAGATGGTATCTTTAATGTTAAGTCCTCTGTTCCTTTCAAGTATCTCGCCACTCTCTTTACAGCATTCCAATCATGATGGTTTGGTGAACTCACTTTTCTACTTAAAATATTAACAGCTGCTGTAATATCAGGTCTCGTGGTTTTACTCAAATGAAGGAGTTTACCTATAGCTTCATGGTACTTACCATGATTTGTAAATAACTGTCCATCCTTCAACTTTAAATAGGTTGATTCTAATGGAGTACTTACAGGTTTACAGTTTTTCATGCCAACAGGCGCTATGAAGTCCATGATCTTCTGCTTTTGACTTAAGAGAAAACTTCCATCATTAAGTTTTTCAATTTCCATTCCTAGATAATATTTTACTTCCCCAAGTTGTTTAATTTCTATTTCAGTCTTTAATTCATTAGCTATTTCGTTAACATCCTCCTTGTGTTGACAACATATTAATAAATCATCTACATAGGTCAGGATATACTGATAATGTCCATTCTTGAGTCTCATATATAAGCAGGCATCAGCCTTTCCTTGCTTAAATCCTTGATGATATAAAAGGTCTGTTAACTTATCATACCAGCTTTTGGCTGATTGTTTAAGCCCATGAATACTCTTATTAAGTTTACAAACAAGAGTTTCTTGTCCAATTTTTTGAAATCCTTCAGGCTGCACCATATAAATTTCTTCTGAAAGATCTCCATTAAGAAAAGCTGTTTTAACAGCTAGATGTTCTACAAACATATTTCTTGAACAAGCAACATTAATAAATGTCCTAAATGTTGTGTAATTAACCACTGGTGCAAATGTATCAAAATAGTCAACTCCATATCTTTCTGGAGATTTACCTTTATTACTTCTATCTGATTGTCCTATGTTAGTTGTTTGTTCTATTTCTGTTTCACATGGTTTAATTCTTACTTCCCCTTCTGTTATGACAGCATCTCCCAAAGATGGACCTACTAATTGATCAATGATCTCTATAGGTACCCCAGTGACCAATTCTTGTGGAACAGTATCTATGCTCTGTAAATCAGTTAATATCGCCTCAATTGTCTTTTGCATTATATTTCTCTCATCCACATATACAACATCGCAACATTTCACTTCAAGAGTTTTAGGATCAAAGACTCTATACCCTTTCCTCCCAGGAGGATATCCAACAATGATTCCAATTTCAGCTTGTGGATCAAGCTTCCCCCTTTTTTCTTTTGGAACATAAGAGTATGCTTTAGCATCAAAGGTTTTTATATGCTTTAAACTTGGTTTCTTTCCAAACCATAGTTCAAAAGGTGTTTTACCTGTCACTTTACTAGGAATTCTGTTATGCAAAGAAGCTGCTGTAACTACCGCTTCAGCCCATAAAGAGTCAGGTAGTCCAGCTTGCATCAACATAGATCTAGACGTCTCCTGTAACATTCGATGCAACTTCTCAGAACATCCATTCTGTTGTGGAGAGTAAGATATGGTTACTTTACGTTCTATGCCCTCCTGTTCCATAAAGCTCTTAAGATCTGCATGACAATATTCTCCACCTCCATCAGTACGTAGTGTTAAAGGTGCCTTACCAAATCGGTTCTTAATTGCGGCTACATAGCATTTAAACCTTTCAAGGGTCTCATCCTTGTTTTTAAATATATATACATAACTATATTTGCTCTTAAATTCAGTGAAGGTAAGAAAATATCTGTTCTTGCCTGCAGATAATGGCATAGGACCCACTAGGTCTGAATAAACCTGGCAGAAAGTGAAACACACCGGCAGGAAGTTGGCAACTTCTAGAAAAGCTGCCAGAGCAAACAAGAAGCAAAACAACCGCAATAAAGGGAAAGGGCAAAAATCCAGGGTTGGTTGCAGCTGGGTGACATTTGAGCCCAAAGGGCAGGTGGGTGAAAACGGGTTTCCCCTTCGCTGCTGCCTGGCTGATCAGCCGAGGCCGTCCTGCCCTGCCGCCAATCCCTCCCATGGTTCCCTGGGCCTCCGTTCCTCGGGGCTTCAGGACCAGCCTCCACAACCAGCACTCCTTAGAATGAGGAGCCGGTTGGACTAGATGACCTCCCAGGTCTGTCCCAACTCTACCAGAAGCAGTTCTTTGCTGCTAACGTGTGTGTGTATAAAACCGGTTTCATTGTATTTTACCAATAAGGTTTTTTCTCAAGATAAAAAGATCTCAACATTCTTTCACTGATTGTTTGAAAATGAATGTAAGGTTAAATTGCCAAAAACAGGCAAAGGTGCTAGACTTATCTAACTTTAGTTTTAATATTAGTAGTACATAATCTGATGTGTGTGTATGTATGTATGTATATGTATATGTATATGTATATGTATATGTATATGTATGTATATATATATATATATATATATATATATATGCACACACATACATACATACACACACACAATTGTTATTTGCTTAAGTTTACATGCCATTTCCCACATACCTTTTTCTTTGCATAATTTTCAACAAGTGTTTATATAATTAACATTTTCATCTAACTTCCAAAATATCTACTTCCCCTCGCTTACTACCTGTCTTTGAATTTAGGTCCCCTCCCGATATCAGATTTTCCATACCCAATTTTAACTGTCCCATTCTGAAGAATAGCATCTTGTCGTGATTCAGAGAATAAACTGAAGCAAATATAACTAGCTTGTTGTCCAATTTCCCTTTAACAAAGACGAACTGCATATGCCGAGCTTTCATTACAGTTTTTCAGCTTTAAAATCTAAGTTAGCTTTAAGTAGAATTGCAACAAATTTTGCCTTGTTCCTGCTGCAAGATGCGGGGTGTTAAAATATTTATTTTAACCTTTGCTTTGTATGTTTCCTGTAGCATATTTACTGCTAAGCAAATGACCTCAAAATCTCATCATCGTATCACCAAAGTTCCTGACATTCGGGGAAACTAGCTAATAGCTGTCACTCATCAGGAATTTCCTGCCAAAGTTATCCTCTTACTCCTCTTATATGACACAAAATCTTTTCAACCTGAGGCACTGTGCTGAGTGCAGTAACAACAAATTTATATTCCTCAATGAAAGAAAAAGATTGCAATATTTTTATTACCCCTTTCTGAAACCTTACCCCTCCCCTTTTCTCTACACCCTATTTATCCTGGTTTTCCCATCAATAATCCCACTCACCTCCCAACTTAGATCCTGGGTGAACTTCAGTAATGCACAGGACATCCCCCACTGGACTCCTTACGTGGTCTAAGTCCTTTCAACCCAGCTCAACCTGTTCCTTTCTTAATATAACCAGTTAATGCTTTAACTATCTACCATTCCATGGCATCAGCATAGTGGAAACATAAAGCTGATAAAACTTGGCAGTAACTGTTAAAATAAGCGAGGAACAAAGTAAATACAAATAAAGTTCAATTATTGGTATTTATGCTCCTCATATTTGTTCATTCTCATTGTTAAAGCTATGATGAAGCTCTGACAGCCCAAAATAACATTGCTTTCTCAATGAGGTTCAAAGGTGGTTTTCTTGAGGTCCTCCATTCCCTCGTTCATTTCTTGAGTTGAAAAATTATCTCCGTACTTTGTGGCTTAAAAATGATTTCCTTGAACGGAAATCCCCACTTTTTATCTTCCTGATTTAATTGTCTGTGTGGAATTTAAATGCATTCCTTCTTTGTAAAGTAGCTTGGATGACAGCTTGAAAAAACAAGAACTTTATCTTCATCATAATTTATCTCCTTTCTGGAAAATCTTGTCTCTCACAATATTGAGTGATTTTATTATACAATAAAAAAGTTTCAGGGTCTACTTCTGGAAGGTTTTTGAATTTATGGAATGATCACAAAAAAGAAAGTTCAGGCTGCAGAGTGGACAGGCCAAAGCCAGCCAGGACCAGGAAGGGTCAGAAGGGATGGCAAACCATCAATGAGTGAAACTCTGAAGATGCAGGGAGTTCAACAGGCTAAACATTCCAAAGAAGGGTTGAGCCACAGTCTTCCCTCCTTCAACAAATGGGACATCTGCAAGGAATGTTTCATCTGAGCCAAGAGGTTTTACATTTGAACAAACGTGGAAGAGCCTAAAGCTGAGCCAAGCCATGGTTACATAATGGCTAAGATGCAGATTTGTCCTCGTGTGACCATGGAGCTCCCTGGGTAACTTTGGGCCAGTCATTCTCCAACCTTCTTCATAGGGTAGTTTTGGGGATCAAATGAGGAGGGATTCCCGAGGTTCACCATCTCAAACTTCCTGCACTTTCAGGTAACTTCTGGTACTTGACCCATGAAGTCAACTGTAGCTCTGGAAAGCTGCAGTGAAGCTCCGTTCAAAACTACTGAGAGGCCAAACCAGACAGTTGAATTGTGGGAAGAGACTTCGACACACAATCCTGCTTTCATCTCCCCTACCTCAGATGTCTGATTCTCTCTCGCCAGTTCAGGCTTGGCTAAGTATTGAAAGGAGACAGAGAAATCATGAACCTCTTTTAGGAACCCCAGCTGTAGAAGGTTTGGCAAAAACTGCAGGGCTTACAAAGGCAGAGGGATTCGCAGGAGCAGATCTGGGATTGAGAGCCTTCAGGAAAAGGAGGAAGCTGCCTCGCTTTTAGAACTATACAGCGCCTGGCACACAGGGACTGAATTAGGTACCCCAAACAGACTTTCTTCTGGTGAAAGCACCCAAAGATTCTGGTGACCTCTTACAGATTAATACTATATTTCCTATAGGGAAAAGTCAGGGGGCTACAGAGTCTGCTGATTCCCCCTCTCATAATATTCCACATTATCACAAAGGGGTTAATCTTAGGATCCCTTGATTGGTTTTGCTGCAACAAACACAGATGGGTGCTCCTTTTCTGGTTTCAAACACACACCCAGTTGCTAGGTGATGGTGGCAATTTACTCCAGGCTGAGTAGATAAATGGCAGACAAACAAAAGAGTCTCTTGAAGATAAAGCTTGCCTGAGTACTTTCACTTTCCACAGGACACACAGAACAGAGGTCAAGATTCAGTCCGAAGTTCAGGGAGCCAAGTCAGATTTGTCAGCCAGTCCAAAGCCCCAGGTTTCAAGATTTCTTGTACAAGCAGAGCAGGAAACCAGACGGATGTTTCCAACAGAGAAAGGGGTCAGGGCTGCTCTTAGATCAGCTCCAGCCAGCTGTCTTTAATCAAGGGTTTCTCCCTTGCTTGGTAAGGAATCTCACTGAGCGTCTTTGCTCTGCTCTCGAGGGCTTGGAGGCCGTGCCTCATCATGACTGCTCCAGTTGCTCTGATGGGCCTGTGTTTGACCAGCCTCAGGTGATTCCTGGCTTGGCGTCTCCTGAGGCTGACATTCCACTGGTTCAGCTGGAGCAACTCCTCCAGACTCAGAGTGGTCCGAGTCCTGGGCCATGACACTCCTTCTTCTGGCATTCTTCTAATGAATAGCTGGAGTAGAATAATCAAGCTCTTTCCATTTTTATTTTATTTATTCAGTTTGCAAAGCCATCCATCTCACTTTGGTGACTCTGGGTGGCACACATAATTAAACTACCAGCAAGCAATAAACACAATACAGAGGTCAATTTTAAAAAATAAGCAAATTAAAAATCCAATTAAAACCAACATTTAAAACCAGGAAATAGAAGAAGCAGGAAAGTGCAAATCATGCGTCAATCAATACAGTCATCTAGCAGGCTCCAAACCATGGCCAGATCCCCGGGCACGTTGACAGAGCCACGTCTTCAGGCTCTTCCAGAAAGTCAACAAGTGTGGAGCCAGTCTAAACTCTGGAGGATGTTCCAAAGGGTGGGCACTGCAGCAAAAAAGGGTTTCCTCCTGTCTCCCATCAGATGGCACTACTTAACAGATGGGAGCTGTAACATGACTCTTCTGCCAGACCTGTTGGGACAGGTAGACCTCCTCTGAGGTCCTTCAGTAACTGCAACTAGAAAAGTAGGTCTCCTGCTGCCCCCCACCCCACTATTAACCACCAGCCTTGTGGGGAACCAGGAGAGGATTGAAGGGGACATCCTCACCCCACCCTGGCTCTGGTCAAACACTGAAGGTTAAACCAAACAAAAACTGTGGGAGTCAGTAGCTCAGCCAAGCTGAGCCGGGTGCTAGAAGACCACCAGTCAGGATTGAAACAAAAAATAAATTTTTGTTGGGTGTGGATTTATCCTCCATAGCTCCTGAGGACAGGACATGAACCAACAGGAGGAAGCTTCTCAAAGAGAGATCCAAGCTTGAAATAAGGAGGAATTTCTGACTCTGGGAGCTACGAAGCAGTGGGACACCCTGCCTCCTAAAGTCACGGGAGCTCTTTCAGTGGAAGTTTATTTATTTATTAAATGTATATAATATACATATTATATTTATGCGTTTATAAGATTTGTATGGCAGCCCATCTTATGTGTCTCACCTCTGGAAAAGAGTGGACAACCATTTGTCCAGGATGGTCTGAGGATTCCTGCCCTGGGCAGGGGGTTGGAGTAGAAGACCTCCAAGGGCCTTTCCAACCCCAGGACTCTATGAAACAGTCCCTGGAGACAGCTGACCTTCTGGCCCACTTTTAATTCATGAGAGAAAAAAACATTTCAGTCTGGAGTCTCATGAGTCTCAACTTCCTTCGTCTTTCTTCCACTGAGCATCTTCTCATGAGTCTCAACTTCCTTCTTCCACTGAGCATTGCAGACCTCGTTGTCCTGTTGCAAGAGACAGAAAAAGGAGAACCCAGCTGGCGGTGAAATCTAAATAAGAAAACCTCTCCAAGCCCAATTTAGACCCCAGTGTGTCTCACCCAGGTGGACGAGCAGAGCAACAGCCCAAAGAAAGGAGCTGTTGGGTGAGACCTTCTCAGACACCTAAATCCGCATGGCATTTGCCACTGAGATGGGATTTGGGAAATATGCATTCGGATTATTCCCAGCTTTGCTGCCTTGTCCCCAGAATTGAGGGTGGCTCCTTATAGGCTGTAGAGGACAGGAAAACCCCATAACCCAGCCCTTCCTCACAAGCAGATGCAAAGGGAGGAGAAAGGAGGCCTTTCACTCAGGGGACTCCAAACCTGAGGGCTCAGCACCTTTTTTGCTACTTCTAACCATCACAGTGAGCTGACTTGGAGTGGTTCGATGGGCACCTTTTATGGCATCTCTTGGCAGAAGGTATTGAAGGGGCGCTGTGTTATGCCTTGCACCATTTTACCCACAATTCCTCCCTCAAATAGGAAAAATTGGCCTGCTTAGGGGTGGGAATATTAATGAATTAACTAGGCTTAGATGCTGCTTCAATGGTTGACTAACTCCGAACAGTTTCCCAACCTTGCATAAATTGGTTTTAAAAAATGAAGAAAGAGGCCCAGCTAAATAACAAATTTAACAGAAGAACAGCAAAATATTTCCAAGCTGAGAAACTGTAAAGCCCCAGTGGTTGTATATTCGCACCAAGGAGGGAGAAAATGGGTGCTTTTAACCTTGCTCCCCAATCACCCAGCGGAGGAAAGAGTTTGGGGAAATGGTTTTTCTAAGGGAGGGCCGCGCATGCCTTAAGCCTTCACTACTGTCGAGAGGTGGTTGTTGTCATTTTGCCCTTTAAATTGCACCAAACCCCAAAGACCAGGCTGAAAACTTTGGCTGCCTGACTGTGATGGAATGGACTTATGAAGGCCAGGCTCAGGGAGATAAGCGTGTTCTTAGTCCACAGCAGGAGCGTGGAGGTTCAAGAAGATGAGGCTGGCACCTCCCTAAGGAATTCACGGTGTTGTGGCTGGCTGGCTTGGGAACTAGAGTTCAGTCTGGGGAGATTCCTGTCTAGAGGTTGAAGCTAATAAATGTAACAGAACTGTGTCTGCATTGTCTCTTGGAGTTCTTTGGGCTGAACCTGACACTGCCACACCAAGGCTGCTCTGGGGCTGCAAAGGGCTGCTGAGCCCTACCTGTCCCAGCCCTGCCAGCATCATGCTGGGAATATCTTTCCCTGGGGTGGAAGGAGAGGAAGCCGCTTTCATTGACCGGAGACCTGCTTTCCAGGGGCGATGGCTGACTTTCCCCCCGTGGTTTGTGCTCAGCTGCAACTCTTAAGCCTCCAGCATTTCCAACCTCTTCTCCATAAATCATTTCCGTTATTGGAAGCAACGGCATAAAGATCAGGAAGGGGGAGCTGAGATCCACTGTGGGGCTGCTCCGCCCTCCCCACGGAGGATCCCCCTCCCCTCCTCTGCACTCACCTGCTCTGGGGCTGCTTGATGGGGGTCTCTTTTCCTGTGTTGGAGAGAAGCAGCCCTGAGTTAGATCCACTTTCTGACCAGCAGCACCACTGGGACTAAAAAGCAGCCCTGCACCATGGCCAACCACACACTGGCCCTATTGGCTGGACTTCACAGGAGCCAGAAGCAGCCCCAGAGGGCTCCCAAAGGGGGTCGTATGTATGGGGGGTGCTGCCCAGGGCCAGGGCTATTCCTTTTCCAAAGCCCTCTACTCACTCAGCTGTTTCTTTCATGCCAAAGTCCCTCAGCTGGGCTGGGATCCTCTTTCTCCGCTGGCTTACACCTTAAAAAAATCAAAGGAAGAATGAGAGGAAAATCCCCCCACCACACTTGCCCTCACCAGAGATGGCCATCAAGTGGAAAGTTATCTACTGAAAGGATTCTATCATCATCAAGAAGCTGTAACGGGGGCAGAAATGGCAAAGGGGCCCTCCTGCAGAGCTGACAGGAAAGGGCCCCAATGAGCACGTGCCAAATGGGAGTGCTCTCTCTACATCAGATGGTCGATCCCAACAAAAACTAAGCCGGGTCAGGCTTTCTTAATACCTGGATGGGAGACCACTAGGAAATCCCACCAGCGAAAGAAAAAAAGTCCCAGAAGGCAAGGACAAACCACGTTAATATTGCTGCCAAGAAAAAGGTGTGAAGGTACCTGGATTCCAGACTGACTTTCACGTTTGTCCTGAAACATGGGAGGAGTTTAGCAAATTAATGGAGTCACCGCCAAAGATGCAAAGGTTCGAAGTGAGCCCAGAGCCATAGAAAAGCAGAGGAGGAGGGGGCAAGGTTGAAAGCAGAGCCGGAGAGGACAAAGGGGGTGGCAATGTCTGCCTGAACTTCTCCTTTATCTCTGAGCTAAGCAGCTGGATCTGAAGATCCCCAGCTGATCGAGAACCCCTCCCTCCCCTCTCTTCCTCCTCCCACTCCCACCTGCTGCTGCTTAGATCTCTCCCTGTTCTGTACCATCTTCAGCATATTTCTGGCATCCAAACCTGTCAAATAACCCCCCAGACAACCCTGAAGCCTGCCCTTTACTTTGATGCTCCTCTCCAGTGTAATTTCCACGCGTGGGTGTGCTTGCGTGCTTTGTCCCCACGGCTCTTCAGCCTTTGCTGCTTAATGCAGGGTAGGACCAGCCCTATCGCCCCGCACCCCAGCCCAACCCATTCCCAGCTTACTTTTCCTGAATGCGCAGATAAGGATCAGCAAAATCAGCAAAATCAGCACCCAGAAGGACATATGAAGCAGCCTCTTCTTGTAAGCTAGAACCAAATTGAAAAGAGAGCAGAATGACTGAAGAACGGCCTTTCTTTGAT
Source organism: Python bivittatus (assembly GCF_059951505.1). Taxonomy (NCBI): domain Eukaryota; kingdom Metazoa; phylum Chordata; class Lepidosauria; order Squamata; family Pythonidae; genus Python; species Python bivittatus. Next base: position 4,288,402 of record NW_028277111.1, on the reverse strand, counting down.
ACAGGGGAATTTCATAATCCCTGAGGAACTGCAGAGCTCATGGATTCAGAGGAATTTAACAGAGATAAGCAGCTTCCTCTTCCATTCTATAGTTTTCTGGGGTATTTTAAAGCAGGGATTTGTGGGGGGGAGAGCCTCTGTCTTTTCCTCCAGAAGGAGACTATACTGTCCCTGCTGTCCTTAAAGCCACCCAAGACCTGGTTGGGTCATCACCACCATCTTTGGGCACCAGAGACATTCTTTGATGGCTCCCCTATGATTGATATTCCGCTCTCTCCGTGGGGTTTGTGTATTTTAAAATGTTCGATAATATTTTCATTTTAATAATCTCTTTTTATCTTTTTGCAATGATTGTTTTTATCTATTTATTAGTTTATTTAATGGTTGTTCGCCGCCCAGAGTCCCTTTGTGTGAGGTGGGCAGCTCTATAAATGTGACATAAATCAATACATTTAGAAAAATAAGAAAAAAGGATTTACTCTCCCATTTGGCTGTCCCATTTACAGTGAATGATTCAAAGTACTTGAGAACATTTCAGTGTCCCTCTTATCTACAGACACTATCAGGAGAGGCTCATCAAAAAGCTAGGCAGCCCTGGGATGGGAGACCACCAAGAAATCGCAGGAAGCTAAAAATATAATGGAAGAAAACAATGGAAACACATCCATAAAATCACCAAGAGCTGATCTCAATTCAAGGGACTCTTTTTAAATGTTCAGAACTAGAACACGGAATCATCTGCTTTTTCCCAAAAAGGATGCAAAAAGATAATGGGCACAGCCTGGGATGCATCACGAAGAGCCTCCTGGCTTCTGTTCTCCTCGAGGTGAAAATTCACCTCCCAGAATTTACCACCCACGAAGAATCATCCTGAGCTTTCCTCCGCTATTTCTCACCAGGCTTATTCAAGGCCACGTCCACAGGCTCCTGCAGGCTGTCGTGCTCCACATGGCATTGGTAGCGCTCCCACTCCTGGGGATCGATCTCGACGCTGAGCCAGAGGTGGAAGGTCCCATCTGCATTGGGGGCCACAGACCCATGGAGGGTGTCCTGCAGCCAGACCTCCCCGTCCCTCCTCCAGGAGGCATCGATCTCCTTGGGGTAGAAGCCGTGGACTCGGCAGACAAGACTTTCCATGCCATTGGCCTCTGTCTTGCTGGTCACTGTCACCACTGGGGTCTCTGCAGAAATGGAAAGGCTAACTGAATAGCAAGAAGGAATCCTAGGGGGTCATCCAGCATCCCATCTCTGGTTGGGATACTCATGCACACCTTTCCTCAGGAGAGACTCCTTCCCATACTTAAGGCGTTTTCTCAATATTCTCAAACAGGTTTCTTCCAGGTAGTATTTTAAATGGTGGGCAAAGGATGGCTCCCCCTCCAGTTTCCTCTTGGAGACTTGAGCTGCTACATCAGCTGCTGTCCAGGTGAGGGTCTCCTTGTCAAAGCTGAGGAAGGTCCTCCCATCATAACCATCCTGGTCCGAGCCTCCTTTGTGCCCATCACCACCAATTTCACAGCCGTACCTCCATTGCAAGATGTGAAGCCCTGAAGAAACATAAAAGGGAGGTAGAAAGAGCAGGTCTAACTGGATCACTGGATTTAGTCCATTTTAGGTCACACTTGTGATGGAATGGATCTACAAGGAGGAGAGTGATGTGGGAGATCAAAGCTATCAGGAGGGAGGGGCGGCATTCCTGGTGGGGAAAGGAGACAAGAGGCAGCACAGTCCGCAGGGGGAGCGTGAAAAGCGAAAGAGGTTCAGGGTTGCCACTCCCTAGACCCCCCCCAGAGTATATCCACTAGTTGCTATAATATAGATTTAGTTTGGCAAGATTCTGTCTATGAGGTGTAAGCAAAAACAGGAACTGTACTAGACTCGACTGTTTCATCGTTGTTCTTGGGCTGGGCCTGACACTAGAGCCATGAGAGTCTGGATTCATTAACAAATGCCTGAATCAGAAGGAAGTTCCCCTAATTATTGTAGTAGTCAGATGTTCATCATCATGCAGGCAAAAGCAGCGGATGAGGTCACTATAGGAAACTGGCTGAATAACTGCTACTCAACAGGAATCACAAGGAAAGCTTTGTATAACTTGCTGGGCTCAACAGGAAGCTTGTTCTGCAATCCTGGGTTCCAAAGAACCGCCAACCTTGCTAGAAAACAAAAAACTTCCAACAGAAATTTAGTTAACTGAACCCTGGCAAGATTGAGTGGCTTTGGACCTTTTAGGACCTTCTGGATCTGGGACTTTACCACTTTTAGTACTGAATGGGGTGGCACTATCCCAAGCAGATGCTGTGCGCAACTTGGGAATCCCTCAAGGAGCAGGTGGCAGTCGTGGCTTTCACATAACTTCAAGTTGTGCACCAGTTGCGCCCATTCCTGGATCAGGAAGCTCTGCTCAGAGTTACTCACGCCCTGATCACCTCCCAAATGGACTACTGTAATACACTGTTCATGGGGCTGTCCTTGAAGAGTATTCAGAAGCTTCAACTGGTGCAAAATGCAGTGGCGCAGGCAGCTATGGGTTTCCCTAGAGTGGCACACGCTACACCTCTACTCTGCAAGCTGCATTGGTTGCCAGTTTGCTTCCGGGTCCAATTCAAGGGGCTGGTTTTGGCCTTTAAAGCCCTCCCTGGCATGGGACCAGGTTATCTGAGGGACCGCCTCTCCCCGATTACATCTGCCCACCCCATCAGGTCTGGGAGGAAGGGCATGTTACAGGTCCCGTCTGCTAAGGAGTTCCATCTGATGGGACCAAAGAGGTGAGCCTTTTCTGCTGTAGCACCCATTCTTTGGAACATCACCCCACTGAGATGAGATTAGCCCTGATCCTATTGACCTTCCGGAGATGTCTCAAGACGTGGTTTTTCCAACAGGCCCGGGGATCCTCTGGAATCAGGAAGCCCACAGGGTAGCTCTATTATGTCTGAGTTTTTAAACACTCTCCTGGGTTACATGCATGTTTCTTGTTTTTATGGTTATTTTATGATGTGTTTTTATTGTACGCTGCTCAGAGTCACCTTCATGAGCTGGGCAGCTATATATATTTGATAAAATAAAATAAGATAAATAACATAAAAGCTCAAGGACCTGCCCATGATGGAAAACATGGGCTGAGAGCCAGAAACACTTTTATCTTCTTGGATAGAGCTCACCAATTCTATATTTCCTCCCCTGTCTTCCTCACACCAGGCAAAGATGTTTTTATTCTCCTCTCCTTTTAATATATTTAATATTCTGCTAGGTTGCCATTTTCAGATTGGATGCTGTGATGAATTTTCAAAGCTACTGTATGTATAGGAGCTAGGCTTTTGGTCACTGTTTGAACTGTAAAGACGTCTTAAATGTAATTTTAGTGTGCTTCAAACTGCTGTCCGTTATCTGTTTTGAAGAACAGCATACAAATGATTAAAAAAAATAGTAAATAATTATGATGACCCGCTCGGGTAGCCTGAGACTAAACCAAAATGCTGGGAAGAGCAAAAAGCAGGATTAGCGGGGATGTTCTTTTCTTGTCTCAAAAGGAAATTTGAAGTGGTCGAATCTCTATCCCTGGAGCAGTGAGATTTCTCTTAGGCAGGAAGGATGTGAGCCGGGGAGGGGGAGGAATAGCTCAGTCCTTTGCACATGAGCAGCCCATTCCCAAACTGCCCTAGCAGCACCTAAAAAAAGCAGAGACAGATCTAGTTAGGTCTTAGATGGGACACCAGCAGGAAGTCCCAGAGCTGGAAGCTAAAACGAATAGCCTGGAAAAAAGGCACTGATCAACGTCTCCTGTAGCGTTGCCCAGAAAACTAGAGACAGAACTGAAAATGCCCTTAGAGAACCACTGCCCGCTGCAATCAAGTGACTGATCTGCTTCCTCGGAGCAGCCTAAAAATGCACCCTGAAAACACCTTTTCCTGATCCAGCCCTTCCTTGACCTGCCCAGTTCTCTCCTGTCCCTGGGATGTAGCACAAATCATGGGGAGGCAGGGGGGGAGGAAGCAGGAAATGTGAATTTCTGCAGTGGGCAGAAATCCACTTCTGCTAGTTGGAGAGGAAAGCCACAAGGGCAGGGAATCCCTGCCACCCACCTTCCACTCACCCTGGCTGTGGTTGTAGTACTTCTGCAAGGTTCGCAGGTTCAGTCGAAACTGTTTCTCCGCCTGCTTTGCTGCCTGGGTGAAGTCGTCCCAGACTTTCTGCTCCTCCTTCTGAAGTTTCTCCATCCAGGGAATCAGAGGGCGGAAGCTCTGTGTGTTGCTGTCATAGAGATTCACGGGATAGTGGTCCAGGGACTCCAGGATGCTGAACCGGGGCAGCCCTCGGCTGGGCTCTGAGACGAAGGTGTAGGAATAGGAGAGGGAGTGCCAGGAGGCTGGAGGGGGGAAAGAGGGCAGAGCTAAGGGGATCTGTGGCTGAAAACTCCTCCAACCCCCCTGCCTGGTACTGCTCTTTGTGTCTCTGTACGACAACATCCCCCAGCCTGCAATGTATTTGAAAAATGAAATAATTATAAGAACTTAATTAACTGCATCCACTCCTGCAACACCCCATGGGGCTTCTCTGGAAGAGGGTTGTCCTCATCTGGGAGAAAGACAAACTCTCCTGGTCCCGCTCTTGTCTCTACCCAAACTCTTTTGGAACATCTCTTGCCCAATATTACATAGTATGTGCTGAAAACCCACAGTGCAGGTCCTCAGTCTTCAGCTGATCTGCGTGCAAATGCTGCCCTTCCTCTCCTTTCTTGAAAGAAACTCACCCAAACAGCCCTCCAGCAGGCAGGAGGAGATCAGGAACAAGAGTCTCATCTGGAAGAAGACTTAACCTCCTGCTCAGCTCTGGATCTGGCCCATCCACTTACTATTAAAGGATGGCATAGAAGGAATATACATAGAATCTAAAAGAGACTTACAAAAAGCAGCATAGGAAAATTAACATCTTCTGTAAACTGAAGAATAAATGTGTTTTTATTCCAGGCAAAAAGGCAGATTGCAAAGTCCAATGATCAGGCCAAGCGACAATTCCTGGGCTGCAAATTCTTGGCCTTCAGGAGCACAAGTTCATTTGCAAGCACTGCATCTGTTCAGCTGAAGGGATTTTCCAGTCACGGAATGTGCATGAATTTTGGAACAGGCCCTTTCTGAATGTTTGGAGAAAAGAGCCTTCTCCTGCTCTCCAGCTTGCTTGCACATCTAGGGCCAGACTCCAGGCTCTGGCCTCCTGAACCAGGTTACCCATGTGCCTAAAATGAGTCAGGTCACCACAGTGTGCTCTGTACAGTCTACCTATCCAGACTTTGGGAACCTCAACGTCATCAATAAATGAGTGCAAAGCTGTTAACTGGGCCAGGAATTAGCAGACATGTCACATCAGGATGCAACCTCCTCCATGAGGGACATCTAGCAAGTCTGGCTTCAGGACTTTGGGCAGGAAGATCCAAAGAGAAGTCCTTGGTAGAAGGGCTAGGAACTCCCCAGCTGGACAGAATGGAGGGGGTGTTCCTCTGCCCCCATTTATCATCCTGAACTGATTCCTGCTTTGTTTTGTTTGAATCAGTGGGCAGATGCAGTAAAGCTGAGATCTTGGTTGGTCTAAAAGGGAACAATTCATGGAAGATCCTGTCCCTCCCTTAATGGGCTCCCCGCTCTCTCAACAAGGGAAGAACATACAACTAACCCCCTGCAGAAAACTCAGGAAGGCTGCCGGGAGAAAGAATATGTGGATGCATTTTTGAAGATCAGAATGTAAGAACAGCCCTGCTGGATCAGGGCAAGCCCACCTTGCTCCCACATTGTCTTTCTCACGAGGACCACCCAGATGCATCTGAGGCAGGAGGTGGAGACCCCCACACCTCTCCCATCGTGATTCCTCTCAACTGGAATTAGGAGGCAGGTCACCCCCAGTCCAAGAGAACACATGCCTGAACGTCCCTTTTGGACACCGTTACCTCCTGCTTACCCCACTGGGAAACAAGAGTGATTGACAGCAAAGACCTTAGAGCAGTGTTGTCCAAACTTGGCCACTTTAAGATGAGTGGACTTCAACTCCCAGAATTCCCCAGCCAGCATGGCTGGCTGGGGAATTCTGGGAGTTGAAGTCCACTCATCTTAAAGTGGCCAAGTTTGGACAACACTGCCTTAGAGAGTTGGGGCTGGAATTGAGAAGTGTCTTAAAGGGAGAATTCGGTTGGCTCTCTGCAGCAAGAAACCAAGTGAAACTGTGGTTGCAGAACATGCTGTGGGTGGTGTGCCCACTTTAGAGATCCTAAAATAGTTTAAGACTTCCTAGTCCAAAGCTCACCTAAAATCAGTAAGCACAGGTCACCTTTCTCGTTTTTAATTTTGCTTAGCTAACAAACATAGATTTCTGTATAGCTCACCGAACAGACTTTTTATTTGGTTTCCAAACGAACGTTAGCAGCAAAGGAAAACAATGGTCAAAGGTCTTTCCACTCCTTATCCAAACAAAGGCCAGTCACTGAATACATAAAAATAAGCCACAGAAAGAATATGTTTAGAGCCAGGTATGCAAAAAAATAAAACAAATAAATGTTCAGTTATTGCACAACTTTTATGCTGCTTGAGTTCTTTGTCCCTTTGCCAGGCTATGCAAATAGGATTTTGAACAAGAGCGAGCTAAAGAAGGTGGGTTTTCTTTTTTTTAATCCAGAACATAGGTTGCAAACAGAAATAGAAACTGTCTGCAGTTCAAACCCCAAATGTTTCAAGCCATGGCCATCTCTGCTCCAGATGCGGGGCATTGGGTTTTAAAACAGAACCAGATGAGGAAGGATAAAGGACAAAGGGGTGACTCACAGCAACCTCCCATATTTGAGGAGAAAAGGGCCTTCTCTCCTGCCCTCCTTGGGGGTTCCGTTGGGTAAAAGAAGAGAGGAGGCCTTCTCCATCGTGGCCGGACTTGGGGAATACTTGGCCACCGGGTTCCTCAGCTCTTAGCATCGCCAACTTTTAAGAAAGCTCGAAAGCTCCATTTCTTTTCTCCACTTTTCCACTGGATGAATCTGATTCCACTGAGACCTCGCCATATTTATTTATTTATCACATTTATATACCCGTCTATCTCACACAAGCGACCCTGGGCGGTGACACAAGTAACAAGATCAGTTTGAGAGTTTTAACCTTTGTGGTGGTTGACGATGGGTTTTATTGATATTTAACACTTTATTCTTTTGCTTGAAGCTGTTTTAGGAGAATTTGCCCTAGAGGGTGGCCCAGAAACAAAGAGGAAAACAAACAAACAAAAGAACTGATTTGCTATAACAATTCAAAAGTCCAATTCATATTTTATACAGAGGAAGGTTAAACAAGGTCCCTTCTTACCCGGATTCTTCTCCTGACCCCTTTCTTGTGATCCTCCACAAGTTTCTTCTGCAGAAAATGCTTCTTTTGTAGGACAGGTCAGTTTTCATCAATTCAGTTTTCTTCAGCCTCACTTGGTTGGGACCTTCTTGGCTGGTCAGACCTTCTCTGGAGTTGTCCCATTTCTGCCTCAGTGCAGAGGCAGTGATATCCTGCCATGTGGGAACCTGGAGAAAAAAACGGTGGCATTGCAGCCGAGAAGACATACTGTCCTCCATGCTCTTCCCCAAAGAGCATGAGAAAACAGACACGGGCGTGTGCTGAATCAAATCAGGGTCTGTAGTACAGAGACAGATGGTGCTGAAGTACCAAGCATTCCTCTTCCTCCAGCCCTGCCCTGTAAATTCAACTCCTTATTTCTTGATTCATTGGCCTGGAACACTGAGCTGACCTAGAACTTAGTTCTCCTAAGAAGTTCTCCACTTCTGCTTTGCTTTTCAACTAGCTACTTGTCCAGGCAGGACAAGACCATTTTTATTTGGTAAGATAAGATAGATAAGGCATGGTATGTGAGTTAATGGTAAGGTAAGATAAGATAGAGGCCCAGTATGGTCTCGGGGTGAAGGCAGCAGGCCAGAAAGCAGGAAACTGTGAGTTCTATTCCCACCTGAGGCATGAAAGCCGGCTGGGTGACTTTGGGCCAGTCCCTCTCTCTCACCCCAACTCGCCTCACAGGGTTTGTTGTGGGGAAAATAGGAGGAAGTAGGATTACTGCCTTGAGTTGTTTATAAAAATAATAAAGGCAGGATGAAAAAAGGAAGGAAGGGAGGGAGGGAGGGAGGGAAGCAGGCAGGCAGGCAGGCAGGCAGGCAGGCAGGCAGGCAGGCAGGCAGGCAGGCAAGCTTTTGCACTCCCTTATTTTAATGTGAAATTGCAGTCCAGGAGCAGGTGGATCTCCTGCCCATTCTGTGGCTGCTTTTACATAACACAGTTAACCGTCTGCATGTCTGGATCTAACCTTGGGATTAGTTGACAAGGTTGGTGAACCCACTGAGGCTCCCATTCCATGCTAGCCTCTCCTGCCACTGACCCAGTTAAGTACTTGGGAAGAGGGCTCTAAAATCATAGGGCAGAAGGAGCCTTTGAGGCATCAACTCCATGCCCCTATTCAGTAGAAAAGTCCAAATTAAATCATTCCTGGCAGAGAGCCTGCAGGCTCTGCTTGAACACACCCAAATAAAGAACTGCATGGAGGAACCATCTGCAAGTCTCTCTACTTGTAGGCCTGGCCAATCAGAAGCTTCCATCCCAAGGAAAGCCAACTGGTGAAAGTAGATTGTGAGAACAGAGCAGGTACATCTTCATTTCAGTAAAGCATTCGACATAGTACCCCGTGACCTACTAGTTAGTAAGACAGGTAAAAATGTGCTGGGTGCCTCACAATTAAATAGACGGCTTCACAAACTGCATTTGCAGAAGGTTTATTACTAGTTCCTTACTAAACTAGAGGGAGGTGTCAAAGGAGAGCTCCTGGTCCCACTGCTTTTCAGTATTTTTATTGATCACTTGGATGAAGAAATGAAGGGAACCCTGACTAAATCTGTAGATGATGTGTAGATGGATACAATGGCCAAAACCCTGCAAGACAGAAATAAAACACTCACAGGAGCAGTGAAACTCCCACACTGCTAGAGTTTTGTAGTTCTGTTTGATTGTTAAGTAACCTAAATGGAGTATCTGGGATCAGAGAGGAATGCCTGGAAGGTAAACAGATTACGAGCTGATGAATACAGACTCTTATCATAGTAAAATGTTTGTCTTCTATTCTGGGCTTTGAGGCTGCTCCAGGCAAAACAGGCTCAGAGTGAAGCCCATACCTGCTACAGGAATGAGATGGAAACAAAAATTCCCCAGGCATTGTTGAAATCCAATCCCCTCGAATACCGTGGCCCGAAAGCAGGATCAAAGACAGTATCTTAGACCCAAAGCCAACTGGAAAAGCTTTGATAAATAGGAATTAGAATCTGGAGGCAGTTCAGATGAACCTGGACTAGGATCCCTCCCTGCTGATCCTGTAGTGAGGTTCACAAGACCGAATAAGCCTGCCCTAATGATACACCGTACATGTTGACACGCCTCCTAGAAGTGCTAAATTTCAAACTTGCAACTGGGCTACACTAGAAAATGCTATACATATATTTGGTAGAGATTTTAATGCAAGAATAGGGGGTGAGGTGTAAAATAGCCAAACGTTTGAAACTTGACCTTCGCTTCCCTTGTAACCTGAAGGATTCCAAAAGAGGAACCCAGCCAAGAGCTGCTACAAGGCTGCCTAACAGACTGAAGGGCGGACAGCAGATTTCAACCCTGGGTCCTCCTGCGTGACCGTTTAAAGGCCAATTAAAGCTGAATCCCTTGTCCAGATCTTCAGCAATGTATACTATATGGTCTGACTGGCCTGGAAGGCTTTAGCCTTAGCCAGCCAGAAATAATCTAACAGCCAACTTGGACTCCATCTGATCTGAATAAGGCTGTGTGGTTACAGGAAGATTTCATTTTTTTCCCCCAATAAAACTATGCAAAACATTGCTGCATCAAGATTCATTGCAAGGGGAGCTCTTTCCAGTCGCTGAGCAGCCTCCCTTGTAAGTCAACGAGGAGGAGCCCTTTGCCATCACAACCCACCACCTCCTTCCGAGAGCCACCCACACTTTGGCAGCAAGACAGCAGGTGCCAGAAAAACAGCAAAACCAAGCTGGAAAAAGCAGCTGCGTCTGAGGGGGAGTGAAATGCCAAATTGTTTGTAGAGTAGCTAGCTGACGGTTGACTCCAAAGGGCGGGAAGAGAAGGGAAGGCGCTCGGAGAGTCCAAAGATTGGGTGTACAGTTCCCAATCCGCTGAGCAGAAGTGAGAGGGACAGAGGTAAGGACCACAGTTACAAGCAGCCACGCAACCAAGCTGGGGGGTTTCTTGCATCTGGTAGGCAGGAAGGGGGATCCTCTCAAGCACTGCCTGAATAATGAACCGAGGCTGTCTTGTTCTTGCCAGCTCTTCCACCTGGCGGCTTCCTGAGCCTTCTTTCCTTGAGCCTTGACAACCAGCATTCATAACCTCCATACCCAGTCCTCTTTAGGATCAGGAGGGGGTTAGACTAGATGTCCTCTAAGCTCCTTTCCAACTCAAGCTTCTGCCTCTCTCTGCTCTGGGAGAAGAGTTTATTTATTTATTTATTATTAAATTTATATGCCGCCCATCTCCCCCAAGAGAGCGACTCTGGGCGGCTTACAATTGCCTCTGGCTTCCTCCACGCAGGGGGCTGAGACAGCTGAGTTTCTCCCAGAGCCCCTCCAGGGTTCCACGCAGGAAGGAACACAAGAAAGGAACAGGAATAGACCACCCTTCCTGAACATCCTCAGCGGCAAAGAAAACAATGGAAACTGCAAACCAAAATGCACCACCCAGCAACACACACTAATCAAGTACTCAACTAACACAGCAACAACCCAACGCCACGCAAAAGAAACTGGGTAAGAACCTTGAACCCTGTTCAGATGAGCAAAAACGTGCTGCAGAAACCCAGAACTCCACGGAGCAGAAACAGACCACCCATTCAACATTTGGCAATGCAAAGGATACCCACCCAACTTGATTAAAGATGACCTATCCATGCAACCAGTCATAACACACCCGTCACAGCCATAAAGCAAAGAACACTTCTGTACACCGAAAACAAGTCAGAAACCACCAACCGGTTACTACAACCTCTTGGCAGCGCGGGTTCCCAAGACCCTCCAAAGCTTCCCCACCAGCAAATCCAAAGCCTCAGTAACTGAAGACAAGAGTCATTTACAAGCTAGAATGTAAAGACTGTGAGAGCCATTATGAGGGACAAGCTGAGTAAAGGAGAGTGACCAAAATGGGTAAGATTTTTTTCAAGGGCAGCTCTTCCATTTTTTAAAAAAGAGCCACTTTTTAAAGCATGTAAGCAAGGCACTTTCTTTTCTTTTCTTTTTCTTTTTCAATGAGGTCCAAGCATACAAAAAGAATAATCAATTGCTCTATCTTTCTCCCCAACTTAAAATATTTAATTCCAGAGATTTGCACACGGGGGGGGGGGGGAGGAAGATCTGCAATGTGGATGAAAGAGCTTCTGGGAGGTAACCCCCCATCTGTCAAAAGATCCAGGCACTGGAGTTGGGGGTTTAGGACCCAGAGGGAGGACAGAGGCAAAACCCTGGGGGAATCCAAGGTGGGAAAATTAGGAGTCAGTTGATTTCTCTTCCTCTGGATTTATTCCTTTTTAAGACTACTCGGTGCAAATTTCTGTGTGACAGATAGAGGCCCCCTCCTGCTGCCTACGGGGACTTTTACCCGTGTTCACACCACAACCTTCACCTGGGTACCGAACCAGCCCATGTCCTGCACTGGCACAACGCACCGAGCCATGAACCGTCCAAACAGGGTGATTCTCACGGCAATCTAAGCCCTAAAAAGGAAAACACCCCCCAGCCGCGGTCAATAATCGCAGACTCAGCAGGTTGGACAAATGCAGACGGGAGGTCTGGGTAACTGGCCAGGCCGCCCAGCGGGTCGTCTGCACTTCGCCTTCGCACCAGACCCGTGTCCCGGGAAGGGAAGAACTGAGTCAGAGGCGCAAAGCGAGACTGGCCCGATACTGGGTGAGGGCGGCGGGGGATCCCCTTCTCCCGTTCCCTCAGAGCCCGAGGGGAGGAAGGAGAGCGGCCGCGGTGTTCCCGAAGGTACTCACCGCCGCAGCTGCCAGGAGTCACACGACCCAGCGCTGAACCCTTCGCAGACCCAACTTGTAGCTCCGCTCCCGTCTCCTCCCGGACGGAGCTCCGCGATTGGCTGAGCAGGAATCTCGACCAATAGAAAAACGGCATCGCGACGCCAAGCCCAACGGCTTGTACAAGAAAACAACGTTTCCCCCCCTCTGGAAAAGCAGCTTTTCCAAAGGCTCGGTCTGCGGCCACAGCGATGAGATTTACCTAGCAAGACGACAAATCTCTGTGATTCCGGCGTAAGGCCTCTCGTGCGGACTCAGAACGACCCGCAGGAAGTCCTTTGGGCTATTTTGCTAAGAATTCCAGGAAAACGGCGGGGCGGTCATTAAAAGGTAGGAGTCGTTGGTGTCAAACTCCGTGACCGTGGTTTACTTCTGAGGATCCTAGAAGGGAAGGCGCTGTCTTGACGTGACTTCTCTAAATGCACCTCAAGATGTCTGGATTCCCCCCTTCTGTCCGAGCTGAAATTCCTGTACCGGTTTATCCCCCTCCTTTAAGTCTTCCTCCTCCTCCTGTTTCTATTCACCCATCCAAAGAATTACTCAAAGCCGCTTCTGACTATTACAGTGGTTCTCCACCTTGGGAACTGTAAGATGGGTGGACTTCAGCTCCCAGAATTCCCCAGCCAGCCATTTAATACATTTAATAAATTTAATTTAATAATGTAAATTTAATAAATAATATAAAATAAGCACCCCGGTTTTGGGGCTTGGGATTCATCTCCAGCTGCTTGGAGCTCTCCCTGGTGTTGACCCTCCATGTGAATTCTTCATGCACTTCCCTAGATCAGTGTTTCTCAACCTTGGGAACTTCAAGATGGGTGGACTTCAATTCCCAGAATTCTGGGAATTGAAGTCCACTCATCTTAAAGTTCCCAAGGTTGAGAAACACTGGACTAATAATACTCACCTAATGATTTTGAGAAGTTAGACACTTCTCTTACTGAGCACTGCCATTCAGTGGAACTTATTTTACTGTAGTTGACTGTTGTGTTGCGTACTTTCCTCTTCCTGTCCACTCTCTCAATGTTTGTTTGCCTTTACTTGGGAAGGAATCGACACACTTGGACCCATTTGCCATCGGGTTCTGTTGAGGACCCTCCCGTATTTTCTCAAATTGTCCATCAGGATCTTCAAGGTTTGACTTTTTCTGAGCATTCTGTTCTCTTCTAGGAGGTTGACGATTTATTGCTCAGTGCTCCCTTCTAAGAGGGCTTGTGAAATCGATTCTGTTCATCTCTTTTGTTACCTGGCAGGCCATGGACATAAAGCCTCACTTAGTAAATTACAACTTTGCTTACCTGAAATGCAGCATGTGGGCCGTCCACTTTCCTTTCAGACTCGGTCTCTCTCAGAAGAAAAGATGGATGTTTAGATAGAGCAATGTTTCCTTAAAAGTGAGTTCAAAGGGGAATACTTGGATCACTAATTTGTGACTGTACATCTATGTATGTCAATTTATTGACAGGGACATAAACTGTAGGTAGAAATCGTGCAGATAATAGATCGGTAATTGGCTTTGTATACAACTAAATGATTGTAACTACAAATTCCCAATTAATTAATTCACTCACTCATTCATTCATTCATATTCACCTCAGTAGAGTTCATGCTGTCTCTTGGCTGTTGCACAGTCTTCTCTTCCCTTGTTCTATATGAGTCCCTTGCTTACCACTTTCTAAAAATTTCTCAAAGGATTTTGTAAGGTAATTATGATGATTGTTTACACAGGGCCTTTCTTTTGATCTCTTGCTTGTCCACGTTCTTGGACAAGAATGTTTTGTGGGCTTCACAAAGCCTCTCTGCCCTTTTGGATCTTGCTGTCCTGCTTATTCCAATGTAGGAAATGGTGTTGGATATTCAACACATGTAACACCATTGCTATGCGAGCTGCATTGGTTGCCACTGTGTTTCCGGTGCTGGCTGTCACCTTTAAAGCCCTTCATGGCTTGGGACTGGATTACCTAAGGGACCATCTTCTCCCAGTTGTTTCTACCCATCTAATTTGGTCTGGCAGGTTGGACATGTTACAGGTCCTGTCAGCCAAGGTCCGTTGGCTGGCAGGGACTAAAAGACGTGCATTCTCTGCCATAGCCCCTGTCCTCTGGAACATTCTCCCTTCAGAGATTGGAATGACCTTGACCCTGTGGGCCTTTTGTAAGTCCGTGAAGACCTGGTTATGTGCTCGGGCCTGGGGCCCTGAGTGTGTTAAGGGACCCATTTCTTGGCTATATTAACAAATATGGCAATAGTTTTACTCAGAAACCATATAGATTTATTTGTATTGCTTTAATTGTTTTAAACGTTACATGTTTTTATGATTGTATGCCACCCAGAGTCACTTGAGATGGGTGGCTATAGAAATCAAATAAATAAACAAACAGATCTTAGAGGCAGCAAGACAATATTCTTTCTGAAACTCTTCCCACATTCTTGGGGTTTTTATAATTTCTCTCTTCTGCGCATCACTTGATGTGCCACAGTTGAAATTTCCCCCCAGAAACCTGGCAATTCTTTGGCTTCTTCTCTATGTGGATTTATTTATTTATTATTAAATTTGTATGCCACCGATCTCCCCCAATGGGAGATTTTGCGGGATCCATCTCCCCGGTGGATCCATCTGCAGGAAGAGCACTATGATCAATAAAGTTCTCTCCATGCTCTACTGTGAATATGGTCTCTCTCCTGTGTGAGAGTTTCACAAGATTATTGCTTTTATGGAACTTTTGTCTACAGTCCACACAACTTCTTTTCTGTGTGGATCCTGTGGGAAGCCACACAGAAGCAGCTCTTTCCATGTTCCGTGCTTTTGTACGGTTTCTCCCATGGAGATCCTTTGATGGGAAACAAAGTGACTGTTCATTCTAAAGTTCTTTCTGTGTGCACATTTAGGGTTTCCCTCCTGTGTGAATTCTTTTATGGTTCATAAAAGTAGTGCTCTCACAGAATTTCTCTCCACGCTCCATGTGCTTATAAGGTTATAAGATCCTTGTGTGGATCCTTCGATGGGAAATAAGGCTACAGTTCACACGAAAGTTCCTTCCACACTCAAAGCATTGGTACGGTTTCTCCCCTGTGTGGATTCTTTTATGTTTTGCCAGGGTACTGCTGTCATTAAACTTCTTTCCACACTCCACACATTTATATGGTTTCTCCCCTGTATGGATCCTTTGATGAGAAGTAAGGTGATTATTCATGCTGAAGCTCTTTCCGCACTCCAGGCATTTATATGGTTTCTCCCCTGTGTGGATCCTTTGATGGGAAGTAAGGCTACTGTTCACACGAAAGCTCTTTCCACATTCTGTGCACTGAAATGGTTTCTCTCCCGTATGGATTCTTTTATGTTTCACAAGGGTACTGCTGTCACTGAATTTCTTACCACATTCCAGGCATTTATATGGTTTCTCCCCTGTGTGGATCCTTTGATGGGAAATAAGATTGCCTTTCCTGCTGAAACTATTTCCACACTCCATACACTGATATGGTTTCTCTCCTGTGTGGATCCTCTTATGTTTCACAAGGGTACTGCTGCTACTGAACTCCTTTCCACATTCAAAACATTTATATGGCTTCTCCCTTGTGTGGATCCTTTGATGGGAAGTAAGATGACTGCTCATGCTAAAGCTCTTTCCACACTCCACACAGTGATATGGTTTTTCTCCAGTATGAACCCTTCGATGGGAAGTAAGATGACTGCTCCTACTGAAGCTTTTTCCACACTCAAAACATTTATATGGTTTCCCTCTTGTGTGGGTCCTTTTATGAGAAGTCAGGGTACTGTTCTGATTAAAGCTCTTTCCACACACTAGGCACCAATATGGTTTTCCTCCTGTGTGAAACCCCCCATAAGAACTAAGGTTGCTGCTCAAACTGAAATTCTTCCCAGATTCTATGTATGGCTTTTGTTGCATATGGAGTCTTTGATGTAAAGGAAGAGGGAAGGAGCGACTGATACTCTCCTCATTCTGTCTGTATTCCTGCTGTTTCTGTTTAGTCCGGGTTCTGCCGTATTTATTTGAATCAGGTTTATTTTTGCCTGTTTTGCCACACTCTGAATATTTTCCCTTTCTTTTTCCTTTGTGATCTTGCTGGGTCATGAAGCCATGGATTTCTACACAGAGAAAAGGAGAGAACTTCTCCCCTCTATCCTTTGCATGAGTTCTTTCTTGCCTTTTTGGTTCCTCCTGCATTTCAAACATCCCTTCTTCTACTTTATGTTTGGCTATTTCTACTGGCAGCACTCTTGGTTCTTTGTATTTCTTGTTCTTCTCCCCATCACCTGCTTGAGGAAATGTTAAAAATTAGAAATCTTATGTAGAAACTGAGACTGTCATTAGGTACCATCAGCTAGCCAATCACAATTAACTGCATCCACTATTTCACTATTTCAAAAACATTCCAATACCCTGTTTATATACTTTATGAACCTAAGCAAACGATTTGTTTATAGTTTTTGAAAAATGTCCCACTTAATTTTTATGAGAGATGGGTAGTTTGACTGGCCATCAGCTCTACTGACTGCAGTACCTGGGGTCCACTGCTCTATAGACTCTGTAACTTAATTTTATCCTTCTGGGGTAGGAATAATTATGTTAGAGATTTAGTATTATAAATGTGAATTTCCTGACATGTATGACCTGTAAATGCAAGCAATTGCTCTCAGGAGCTGTGTTTCGTTTCATTATCAAGTTACACAAAAATAGAACACACAGATTCTGGGATGAAATGAGCCGCACCTGAGGAAGTGAAAACAGTCCTCATAAAAGTGAATGAACTGGAGATACACATTCTGGTTGTTTGGATTTGAAGATAATATAATGATCCAAGCACAGAAAGTCTTTTCAACTTATCCCTTCAATGGCAAATAACATTCATCCAACTATCATGGGAGTGACTGAGGAAGCATTAAGGAATGAAAAGTGAGAGGCAAAGCTAAATTATCCTGCTGTAGTTACTGCTCTTAGTTGATGTCGTGTGCTCCACTGTCCTCTGCTAACATGTACTAACCCAAGCACAGAGCATTGTCAGAAAAGACCCATTCTTAGTAGCTCAATTAGGGAACAGAAAAAGAAAGGCCTGCAAAGAGTGGCAATTCCCCATCCCCTTGCCACGGAGAAACTGCAAACACAATTTAGCACACAACAGCAATGGTGCTGGAAAGTTTACATTTTGTAACCCGTGGAAACCCAATTCAGTGAGCGGTTAGCAGCCCTCACCCCGCAATGCCAATCTGAATGAAAGGATAATGAAAAGGAAAGCTGGATTTGGGGGAAAGCAGGCAGGAACAGAGAGACGGGAGAAGAAAAGTCCTTCTGAGGCTCCTTGCTTCATAAGTGTCTCTTTTAAGAAGAAGTAAGGCGTCAAGGATCATTGGAAGGATCGATAATGAAGCTCAAGCTCAGATACTTTGGTCACCTAATGCGAAGAGAGGACTCTTTGGAAAAGACCCTGATGCTGGGAAAGATTGAAGGCAAAAGGAGAAGAGGACGGCAGAGGATGAGATGGTTAGATAGCATCACTGAAGCAATGAGCATGAAACTGAGCAAACTCAGGGAGGCAGTGAAGGACCGGAAGGCCTGGCGCAGTATGGTTCATGGGGTCACGGAGAGTCGGATACGACTTAACGACTAAACAACAACAACAACAACAAGGCGTCAAGCTTTGGGGGCATCTAGCTGAGGGTTTATTATATCCTACAAGAGGCAAAGAGGCAGCACTTGCTAGTCAGATTCGGGGAAGCCCAGCTATTTGTTTCCTGGCCCTTGCTCTATGCTCATTTATTCATCACATCCCATTTTCTAGTTCTCCCTCTCTCTTTTCCTCCCTCTCTCCCCCAAATAGGAAAACAGTGACTGCTTGTCACTGATGCCTTTTGCAAATATGGGTCTCTCGTCTTCAGTGGTTTTGGGGGAAGGGTTGCTGAATGGGAGGATGCTTTCAACTGGCTGGAAATGGCCCCTTTCAATCGGAGGGTCTTCCCTCCTGTCTGCCTTTGGGACCCCAGGCTCCCATCCCGATTCCCCTCTTTCTATGACTGTCAGTTAGAAGATATGGTTAAGGGAAAGATCCCTAATAACTTCAGATTAGAGAGGAACTGGAAGACTCGCTCAGGTGCATCCTCACATTCTAGATGGGAAAGGATCCCATCCCCACACCTAAGCAGGTATTTCCCAATCGCTCCTCCCCTCTTTGGACAAACAGAACATCTGCTCCTTCAAGCCAGGAGATGCTCCCTGGTTACTTCCAACTACAAAAGACCTTCCTCTAATTAATTAATGACTTCCAGGGGAGGTATGGCAAACTGAAGACGGCTCTGTGAAAGCAGAGACAACAATCACAGCAAAGACCCAGGAACCAATAAGTAGACTGGTTCCTTGGAACCTCTCAGGATAAGGAGAGGTCCAGAGATCACCCACATGTGCTCCACATAGCTGCTCCTCACAAGGAGACCACAGAACAGCAGTTTTCCATGGCTCTGAGCACTGGGAGACAACAGGATCAGCCATCTTGCTCACAACGGTGGACCCTTTTAAAGGACACTAAGTTTGCAAACCTCACTTCCTAATCACTTTTGGAAATTGCCTATTAACCATCTTAAAGCTATTAGAGACGTTCGGAACAACAAGTCTGAAAAGTCTTTATCAGGCGAGTTTATCTGCAACTCTGAACAAAAGAAAAATTAATTATAAGCTTAAGAATTTAAAGAATTTGAAATAAATAGCAAAAAGTTAAATAAGATTTTGATCTACGAAAGTTATAAATGGATTAAGGGTCCAGATAAATTTAGAATATTGACCTTATAGTAAAAATAGTATAGTAAAATCTTATAGTAATTTTGGAATAAACAGCTCCTCATGGGAAACAGACTTATTTTGACTATCTTGGCTTTTGCAAGTCATAACAAAAGATGAGTGATGATTTTAGAAACTGGGCACTAGAGGGGTCTAAAGATTTTAAGTGGAAGAAAAAAAATACATACGTTTGTGATGTCAGGTAACACTGGGATTACAAAATGACACAAATTGTTATAACATCAGAAATATTAAAAGATATCTTTGAAGAATGGAGCCAGAAATTAGTAACTATAATATAAACACTGTCAGTAATGAAGTCTGCTTCTATGGATAGACTATGTCTAAAAGATGTAAATGAAGGAATGACAGATGTGGAACAAATTTTATCTGACAAGACAAGGAAAGTACAGAATGTGGAACTACAAATGACAGGCCAAGAGAATGATTGGAAAGGATGCTTTATTGGACATACAAAAGAAACTGGCTGAAGATTTTAAAATTAAAAGGGAAATACAAATGATAAACCAAGAGAATGACTTGGGAAATGTTTTCTTATTGGATCTACAAAAGAGGCTTAGTAAGCCTTGAAGAAATCTCTGCGATGGGATAAAGAAGAATTGAAGAGAAATCAAATCCTACGGCAATATTTGATTGAATTAAAGATTAAAACTGTTAGAAGTAAAAGGAAGGACTATAAAATTGGTTTATTTGATCAAGGTTAAAATAAGACATTTTTACAAATGTTCTGGCAACCCTTTATGGACTTTTTGCTGACACCAGAATTGAAAAGTTGATGTTTTATGAATTTGCTTATGGATAAGGGATGGGATATGGGATGAAGAGATATCTGTTTGTAACCTTACAGGAGGTGAAGAGTTACTAAATTTGTTTACACTGGTTGTAATGGAAGGTTGGAAGTCACTTCTTTATATATTTCTCTTTTTCTAATATTCTTTTTTTCTTTTTTTTCTTTTCCCCACAATTTTTATTCTTTCTTTCCATTTTCTTCTTTCTCTAGTTTGTATTAGTTTTTTATTTTTTATTTTTTTTAAGAATTTTAATTACAATAGTAAAATTATATTAAAGAAAAGACCTTCTCCGAATTAATTAATAAAGAGGATCCTTACCCAGAGCAGTCACATTCCTAGAAATCTCCAGCATGACTTCCCTGTACAAGGCTCTTTGGCCACAATCCAGCAGTGCCCACTCCTCCTCCGTAAAATACATGGCCACCTCCTCAAAGGAAACGGAGCCCTAAAAGAGAAAGAAAATGTTCAAGACAGGCCCCAGAAAGGTTTTGTAACTTCTATCTCTTCTTTAACAAAAGCAAAAGCAGAACTTTGCAACGGAGCAAATGGACATCTTCTTGCAGGATACATCTGCTCATTTTGGGTCTGGATGTCCAAATAATTATTTCAGCTGGAAGGTCTATCCAACATTGATGCTTAGTTGCAGCTTAATTGTATCCAAGTAAAAGAGATCGATTTGGAGAGTTCCTATTAGTCCAGAATGAATCAGCAAAGCTGCTTAAAGGAGCAGGATCTTGACAAAATATTTCAAAGAGAAAAGGCAAGAAACAATAATATATCAACATTCATAAAGATGACAAAAATGGAAACAGATAAGGAAAAATAAGGAAAGTTTTCTAAAAGATCTCCAAACTCTTTAAGGAGACTCTGATCTCAAACTGGTATGCTAAAGGATACCAATAGACAGATATTTCTGTATAGAAATTCTGAATAGTAGAAATGTCAATATCCAAGATTATTTCCTACTTACAAGAACCTCTAGTACTGGAAGACAAAGTTAAATCAGCACTCTGGTCATTACCAAGTTGGAAGAAATTGATGAGTATCTACAGAAATACGGCAAGCAACAGAAGAAGAATCAGTCAAGGTTCTATCCAAACTGTTCTAGTAAATATGGAGAAAGGCACAGTGGCCAAAAAATTGGAGGTCAGCCTACATATCAATTCCAAAGAAAGGAGACTTAACAGTGCAAGCTCTTGTACAATATCCTTAATTTCACATTCTAGGATCCAACACAGATTAGAGCCCAACATGGAAAGAGAGATGCCAGGTGTTCAAGCTGGGTTTAGAAAAGGCCGAGAAACAAGAGACATTACTGTTGATGCAAGCTGGATAATTGAGAAAGACAAACAATACCAAAAAGAAGTCAGTATGTGCTTCATTGATAAGAGAAAGGCCTTAGAATGTATTGACCATATCAAGCTGTGGAATGTGCTTAGAAAAATGGGAATCCCAGAACATCTCATTGTCCTCATGTGAAACCGATATGCAAGCCAGGAAGCCACACTCCAGACAGGACATGGAGAAACAGACTGGCTCCAGGTTGGCAAAAAAGTGAGACAAGCCTGTATTCTTTTCCTCTTGTTTATTCAACTTATATAATGAATATATATTGAGGGAAGCCAGATTGGAAGATGAGGGTAGTTTTGAAATTGGAGAAAGAAATGTCAATAGCCTGCTCATCAGATGTTCACATGCCATGATGTGTCTATACCCACTAAGGTCAGAATCATACAGGCAACGGTTTTCCCTCTGACACTATGGAAGCGAAAGGTGGACTTTGAAGAAGCAGGATAGACAGTGTATTGACATCAGTGTTGGAGAAAACTCCTTGATAGTCAAGAAAACCAACAAATGCATTACAGAACAAATAAAGCCAGAGTTCTCACTGGAGGCACGAATTATATTTTGGACACATTATGTGAAGACCTAGCTCTCTGGAGAAGTATGTATTGCTGGGAAAGGTGGAAGGGAAGAGAAGAAGAAGGCATCCTATAGCCGCCACAGGTGGGCTGTTGGAAGACCTAAAAGACCAGGCTGGGGACAGATTTTCCTGGAAAAAAAAAAAGTCAACCCTAACTTGATGGTACATAATCAAAAACAAGATGCACATATTAGGAATTGTTTCCTGGCATCATTCAAAATACTTATGTCCTAGAAGTCCTAAGTGACTTGACTGACATCTTTCTATTTCACAAGTTTCATATCATTACTATTTATGAAAACATTTAAAAAGAAAAAAACTGAGTAAATAACTACAAAAGGGTATAAAGGCAATATTTTTATTATACCAATTATTTAGTCTTTGACTTTAGATTTTTACGTATGAAATCCATATTTTGCATTAGTAATTTTGAATCTGATGTGTTTCTATATTTCTGTAGTAGGTTCTATGCTGTCCTTAGTGTTTAAATTCTCTGATTGTATTTAATTTGCTTTGAGCACTTCAATACAATGCAAAAGAACTTGGTATTTTTCCATCCATATGAGGTACTTAAAACTTTATTTTAGTTACAGTAACCTACCACAGCATAAGAAAGTACTCAGTTCTTCCCTTAAATAAATTTTATTTCCTGAAATTTCCAGTCTCTCAGGGGAGTCTACAGGTTATTTCTTTTTATCTCCACAACAATCTTGAAAGGCAGGCCAAGCTGAATGATTGGCAGATAGCTGAATCTTACTCTGAACACTCCTTGCTAAGGAGCAGGTTGTGTAGTGAGCCACGTAACAAAACTCGTCTCCCTCCCCTCAAATAAGCCCCTTACCTGAGCTTGAGGCACACCTGCTGTTTCTGCTTCATCACAAATAAATGCTTCACACATTTCCATCAACGCTCTTCTGTTCCCTGAGAGTGAGACAAAGGAGGGCAAAACAAGAGTATTTTAAGAAATTCTAAATATGATCCTGGGGATGCTATACACAAATGCCATTCTAGCACACAGCTCCAGGATAAAGAAACTTGTGAATAGAAGCAATTCAAGCCCCACTGCTTTCAGAAGAAACCTTCACTTACATGATGAGGTGACCTGAACTGGATCTTCTTGGGAGATCCTCCTCAAGGGTGGATCCTGAAAGGGATTGGACAGATCTCCCCTTCCCTCAGGACATGCTGGGACCACCTCCATCAAGAGCTGCTTCACCTGAAAGACCAGCCAGTGTGAGAAAACCCTGGCCTTAGGGGTCTGGTTTATGATCCATTTTCTGATGAACTTGCCTACACTTGTTTGCTTTCCATGACTCTACCCTCTCCTTCTAGTCCTCCCCAATCTCCCGATGACCCTCTTGCACGTTAGAGTAATACAACTCTGGGATTCTGCTTCATGTTGGCTATTATTTCCAGTTAAGTGAATTGCCATTTTGTTAGATGCCTCTGTCCCCCTTTTCTGTTTATCAGTTCTCTTCCTTTTCTTCTCGTCAGACTTGTTACATTTTCTTCTTTGTGGTTTTTCAAAGCTCCTCTTGAAGTGTTGTGATCTAGATTTATGGACTTGTTTTGTTTTTTGCCCATTATGATGGGCAGCCCATTGGCCTACTGATTAAGGTCCACAAGCCTTGTGGTCAATGTCCACATGCTTATGGTGAAGGGACATATCCTAAGCACATTATGGTTGTAGCTGAAGGGTAACTCACACACTTCATTTCTTCTAGTCTCTAATTACTTGTCAAGTTTGAACTTTTAAGTCTGTATGGATTTCATCTAATAATGCAGGCTAAGCTATATTTAAACCAACTAAAAGTAATTTTTTGCCTTATATTAAAGTTTGCTTTATTTTGTAACTAATTCTTTCTACTACTGGCAAATTTAGAATAATGTAACTTTGCTTCTTTTTTTCTTTCTTTCCTACAAAATGCTGGCAATTGGAAAAGCAGAATCCTCTTTGACCAAAAGGTTCTGATCATCACAAAAAAGAATCACTTTTATTTATTCAGCAATTTGGACATGACTATAACCAGTGAAGTAACTCTAGGTTGTTTGCGAGGTTAATCAAAACGATTGATATTTTTAAACAGATCACAGGTCATTCATGTTTGGCAGAAAGGAGGGGATTCCAGAGTCAGTGACGCCTATCAGAACAGGGTTCACCTCCCTGATGGAGACCCTAATCAGAGGAGTCATCCCAGCACATGTTGTCTCTATATATTTTGTCTGTGACTATAAAGAGAATGTAGGTGTCAGCATGTATAGAACATAAAACATTTATTTGCTATATAGTGAATAAGAATAGTTTAAACAAAGTGACCCATATTGTTTATCTGTTTGTATCTTGTTCAAAATATCAACATTCAGCAAACATTTAGAGCACTTGTACTTATTTCCTAACCTGAGGGACAGTTAGTAGGAAAACTCTTCATTTTATTCCTACATCAGAAGCAAAGGAGGAAGGGGTTAGGTCAAGAACACAGTGAGTGGGGAGGGGAGAAGGAGAGTTCTTGTCTCTCCCTCCAACTCTAGAGCCTCTCAGATCCATTTTGAGGTGGAAATAGGCTTGGATTTTCCCTTCCTCCTGTAGAACTATTTCCAAGAGGAAATGAAATCTCCTCCTAGTATCTTAAGTTCCAGAAAAGCCTGTCAAGGGATTTAAGAAATCATGGGCCAGGCTAGAAATATGATCACCCCATGTAGCTACCAGAGAGCCAGTTCAGTGTAGTGGTTAAAACACCAGGCTAGATACCGGGAGACCATGAGTTCTAGTCCTGCCTTAGGCACAAAGTTAGCTGGGTGACCTTGGGCCAGTCTCAGCCCTAGGAAGCAGGCAAAGGCAAACCACTTCCGAAAAACCTTGTCAAGAAAACTGCAGAGACTTGTCCGGGCACTCATCAGGAGTCAATGCTGACTCAAACGAACCAAAAAAAAGGTAGCTTATTTATTTATTTATATTTCAAATTTGTCACCGCCCATCTCACCTCAGAGCAACTCCGGGCAGTTAGCTACCAGATGAAATTCTCTCACCTGCTTCTTTTCCAGCTCCTTGTCCTCTGCTTGGCTCAGGAGGAAGCCTTCGGCCAAGTCTACTGCCTGGGAGCAGGTCTCTGCTCTGCATTCCCTCACCCAGCTCTCCATCTCTGGGGACAGGATGACCAGAAACTGCCCCAGGACCACCAGATCCAACATCTGAGCTTTTGTATTCCTTTCTGGCTTCAGCCATTGGTGACAAAGCTGGTAAAGTCGGCTGCAAACCTCCCTGGGTCCCTTGGACTCCTGGTAGCAGAAATTCCTGAAGCACCAGTGCTGAACATCTGAGCTGATGGTGTCCTCATGGAGGACCTTCCAGCTGTCTCTTTCCCAGAAGACTGCACTGTTCTTCAGTTGAATGGCAGGAGAGCCTTTTGTTGCTCCAACGCCTGATCTTTGAACCTCCATTTTATCTTTCTTCTCCGGTGCAGTTTTCAAACCAAAGAATGTATTTACAATGTTGCTTCCATTCATGGAGTCTGAATTACATGTACAGGCTCTGGACAAATCTCACAAGGCTACTGTTCCATCTTTGGTGAAGAATTATTTTCAGCTATGGACAAGAAGACACTCCTCAAGCATGTTTCAGCTTCTGGTCTGAGCTGAAAAAGGAAGAAAAAAACAATAACAGAGAACTATAATGTAAGGCAGAATCACAGTGCTCTTATTCATAGACCTTCTTCTTGAAGGGTCAGAAAAAGGGGGTTAATCTCCACGCAGGTTCATATGTAGAACTGAGGCCATACCAACGCCATTTTGAAGAGGAGATATGAGCCCGATCACCCCCCCATTGGGACAGCTGGTAAGGATGGGGGGGGTAACATGCTGAAACGCTTGCAAGAGGGCCCACAACCTGGAAAACAGAATGTGTGAAATTTAGCTATAGGCTTAAAGCAGCTTGCACCTATATAAAAAGGGGAAGAATGTAGATAGTTGCGACAGGATACAGCCAGTTTAACTGCCGACTGTAGCTATTTAAGAAACTACAGGAACACAGTAGCTTTCAAGATGACACGTAAGTAGAAGTCCCAAATACGGATAATTGTAAATAGGGGCAAGGGGGCTTTGGAGTAGAGTAGTGGGAGATGTAAACTAAGGCGGGACATCCGTGAATTGTATTTGGCGTATCTGATAGGTTGTAAACTCCATAGTACCTGACCAATGAGGAACTGGGGAGGGAATTGGGGAAGTATAAAAATTGTAAGCAAACTGTGCTCAGGGCTCCTGCCGTCTTACAGGCTGGAGTCCTTTTGTTCTGGTACCTTAATAAAAGCAACCCTTTATTCTGCACCTCGTGTTTGGATGTCTTTTGGGTTTGGCACCAAGCTCAGACCTGTTTTGTGGTGCAACAGTCTCATTGGATTGTTCAATAAGAATCCCTCCAGAGTGAAAGCCAGCAACCGGCAGCGTCCCCCTCCTCTCTCTCCTTCTGTTTGTCTTATTCAGAGGGAAGCCACTGACCTGCAGACTCTTTTCTCCGGAAGGTTTGGGCAAAGGCTCATCTTCCCCAGCTCAGAGAGCCAAAGTCCTCTTAGCTGCAAATGCACGGTCTGTGCCCAGCCTGCACTCCTTGCCTGGGGTCTGAGCTACACCCAGGCCTTGTTCCCAGCTGACAAGGACGCTTCAAACATCCCCGGGACCGGCCCCTTTGAGGAAAGAAGGCAGGGAGGCACCCAACCACCGGCCAGGGAGCCGCAGGTGACACAGCTGAGCGGGTCGGGGGCGCCTCCACTCACCCATCCAGGGCTTCCCCCTGAGGGCAAAAGGGTCCCCCAATTACCACCCCATTCCCAAATTTTCTAATAAATCCATTTGAGAGGATTTGGGGTTTCGCTTGTCTCGTGAAAAAAGCAACTGCCCCGCCCCGCCGGAACCTCCCGCGTCTCCCCGCCCTCCCCCCGGAAGCTCGGAATGAGGAGGAAAGTGAGAGGGCGCTTTTTCCTAGAGCGGCAAGTCCATCTTCATTTCCGCCCTTCCTCTTTTTTTGAAAAAGACAACTCCTCCAACCGTCCCCCCCCCCCGGCACTGCTCTTTGGGTCTCTGTATAACATCTCCCAGCCTGCAATGTATTTAAAAAATGAAATAATTATAATAAGAACTTAATTAACTGCATCCACAGCTGCAACACCTTGTGGGTCCTTCTCTGGAAGAGGGTTGTCCTCACCTGGCAGAAAGACAGACTCTCCTGGTCCCGCTCTTGTCTCTACCCAAACCCTTTTGGAACATCTCTTGTCCGATATTGCATTGTAGGTGCTGAAAAACCATGGTGCAGGCTTTCATCCCTCAGCTGATCTGCGTGCAAATTTATTTATTCATCAAATTTATATGGCTGCCCATCTCACAAGAAGTGACTCTGGGTGGCTTACAGCAAAAAAATATAGAAACAATAAACATGTCAAAAGCAGTCAAATTAAAAAAAAATTAAAAGCATAAAACAGACAGATTAGATCAGCAAGGGAGCCACCTCAAGATTTCGCCAGTCCCCTAAGACCCCCAGGCCAGATGACACAGCCAGGTCTTGAAGGACTTCCGGAAAATAAGTAGGGATGGAGAAGACCTCATGGAGGGGCGGAGGGAGAATGTTCCATTAGTTGGGTGCCACAGGAGAGAAGGCCCGCCTCCTTGGGCCCTTCAAGTGTAGTTCCCTGACTGACAAGACTAAGATCTGTAGCATGTCTCTCTTGCCAGATCTGATGGGATGGACAGAAGTAATGCTGCCCTTCCTCTCCTTTTTTGCAAGAAACTCACTGAAGCAGCCCTCCAGCAGGCAGGCTGAGGAGATCAGGAACAAGAGTCCCATCTGGAAGAAGCCTGAATCTCCTGCTCAGCTTTGGATCTGGCCCATCCACTTACTATTAAAGGATGGCATAGAAGGCATATACATAGAATCTAAAAGAGACCTACAAAAAGCAGCATAGGAAAATTAACATCTTCTGTAAACTGATCGTCTGATCAGCAGTCAAGAATAAATGTGTTTTTATTCCAGACAAAAAGGCAGATTGCAAAGTACAATTATCAGGCCAAGTGGCAATTCTTGGGTTGCAAATGCTTGGCTTTCAGGAGCACAAGTTCATTTACAAGCACTGCATCTGTTCAATTGTTTTTGGAGTGTTTGGAAATAGATGCTACAAAGTATCTTTTATAGGCATGCACAGTTACACTGGGCTCCCAGCCAAAAGAATGCAAAGGAGCCCCAAATAAGCCAAGATTATGGGTTATATACCCCAAGAAGTGTTACACTGGAATGATAAAAAGAGCCAGTTTGGTGTAGTGGTGAAAGTGCTGGCTTAGAAACCAGGACACTGTGAGTTCTAGGCCTCCTTAGGCATGAAAGGAACTGGGTTACTTTGGGTCAGTCAAAGGAACTGGGAAAGGAACTGGGTTTGGGTCTCTCTCAGCCCAACCCACCTCACAAGGTGGTTGTTGTGGGGAAAATAGGAGGCAGGAGTATTAAGTATGTTCACTGCCTTGAATTTTATTTATATATATATATATATATATATATATATATATATATATATATATAAATAAGGTGGGATAAAATATAATAATAACTCTTGTTGAAAAGAAGAAAGTATGGATAATTGATGTGGCAATACCAGGGGATAGTAGAATAAATGACAAAGAATTGGAAAAGATTACAAAGTGTCAAGATCTGAAAATCAAAGTTGAAAAATTATGGCATAAACCGGCTGTGGTGGTCCCAGTGGTTATTGTCACACTGGGTGCCATACCAAAAAACCTTGAACAGCACTTAGAAAATCTGCACATTGACAAAATTTCCATCTGTCAGTTACAAAAGATTGGATCTTTTACAACATCCTAGATACTTGGGAAGAACTGGATGCAAATGAAGGCCAATGGCAGCTAAAGAACTAGCAACTGTGATTTCATGTTGTGTAAATAATAATAATAATTATAATAGCAGATAGAAGTAGAATGACCATGGCAAAAGAAAGCAAAGATAGTACCAATAGTTATAGGTCCCTTGGGTGCAATCCCAAAACATCTGGAGCACCACTTGAACACCATCGGCATTGACAAAATCACCATTGCAAAAGGCAGCTTTACTTGGAACAGCTTATATCCTGTGACGATACCTTTAACAGCATAAAATAACAACATCTGCCTATCCCAGGTCCTTGGGAAGGACTCAATAGGTGGATAAAAAGCCAGATCCAGTGAAAACATCAGGCTCACTGTGCGACTAACCATAATAATAATAGTAGCAATGCAAATCATATTATGAACTTTATAGCCGGATTGTGATATCTGATAATACGATGCAGTGACCTTATTATAGTCTGAGCCAGTGCTCTCAATTCTATATTCCTACAAGGGCTCCAAGCCCAACCCCTTCAACTGATACTAGCACCTTCTAACATAAACAGTGTACTTTATTGTACCCACACAGAGTCTCCTTTCACATCTGGGAAAGGGCAACAAGCTGGTTTGTTATCTGTCTCCTTCCCCTCCAAGGTCATCAAGCAGTTTCAGTACATCTGCTCTAATATACGTTTCAAAACCACAAAGAAAGGGTAAAATATAATTTTTCCCCACAGCACCAAAGGGAATCAGCAGTCAAAGGTCTTCCCAATCTGTTCAAATCAGCAGCTATCACTGAATTCACAGGAATAAGCCACAAAGAGAGAACAGGTTTAGAGCTAGCTATTCAAACAAGGGAAAGCAAATTATTGCATAGGATTTGCACTGTGTGACTTCTTTTCCCTTTCTTCCTTATCCAAACAGAGGCCACAGAAAGAATAGGTTTAGAGCCAGGTATGCAAACAAAATAAAACAAATAAATGTTCAGTTATTGCACAACTTTTATGCTGCTTGAGTTCTTGTCCCTTTCCCAGGCTATGCAAATAGGATTTTGAACAAGTAACAGCTAAAGAAGGTGGTTTTGGTTTTTTTTAAATCCAGAACATAGGTTGCAAACAGAAATAGAAACTGTCTGCAGTTCAAACCCCAAATGTTTCAAGCCATGGCCATCTCTGCTCCAGATGCGGGGCGTTGGGTTTTAAAACAGAACCAGGTGAGGAAGAAGGATAAAGGACAAAGGGGTGACTCACAGCAACCTCCCATATTTGAGGAGAAAAGGGCCTTCTCTCCTGCCCTCCTTGGGGGTTCCGTTGGGTAAAAGAAGAGAGGAGGCCTTCTCCATCGTGGTGGGACTTGGGGAATACTTGACCACCAGGTTCCTCAGCTCTTAGCATCGCCAGCTTTTAAGAAAGCTCGAAAGCTCCATTTCTTTTCTCCACTTTTCCACTGCACGAATCTGATCCCACCGGTTTTCAGATCGACCTCAGTATACTGGGGATAAAAGGAGAGACTACAGCTCTCAAGAGAAAAGTCAGGATATTAACACGTGATGAATAAAGTACAACACAGCAAAAGTTCTTTTTCGCTTTCACTTTCGAAATAACGGGAGGGCTGATCACAAGCCCGTGCGACGTACCATTTCGCAATCGGAATACTTTTTTTCTATTGGCCGAGTCTCCTCGCCTAGCCAATCGCGGGGCTCGCTCTGGCTTCCGCGTGATTCTGACCCCCCCCCCGCCGCGCCTCATTCTGAGCCCAGGAATTTGAGAGCGCGGAGGGGAGCTCTGCGATCGCAGGTGCGATGGTGCCTCGCCAGGCGCCTCTGTGGGTCCTGGGGGTGGCGGCGGCCGTCCTGTGGGGGAGCTGCTGCGGTGAGTACCTTCGGGGTTCCCAGGGTTTGAAGTGCCTTTTCTGCGGGTGAGAATTCATCTCGGATAGTCTTTCTGAAAGTTGGCAAGTTTAAGGTGTGTGGACTTCAGTTCCCAGCATTCCCCAGCCAGCGCGGGCATCTTAAAGTTGCCAAGTTGGAGAAACAGTAATCTAGGGCAGGGTTCCTCAACCTTGGCAACTTTAAGACGTGTGGACTTCAACTCCCAGAATTCCCCACCCAGCATATGCTGGCTGGGGAATTCTGGGAGTTGAAGTCCACACGTCTTAAAGTTGCCAAGGTTGAGGAACCCTGATCTAGGAGGTCTCTCTCCCCCCTCCTGTCGTGGCGCTGGCTCTTTGGAACCTTGTCCCCTGGAGATTACATCTGGCTTTTTGTAATCCCTTCAAGATGTGGTTCTGCCACCGAGCTTGGGGATCCAGATGTGCAGAGCCTGCACAGTGGCGAGGCTGAGTGTTGTTGGTGGTTTCTTATACCTCGGTGGCTGATTGTGTTGTATGGTTTTGATATTGCTTTTTATGCTTTTATATAGTTTTTTCACTGTTGTGTGCTGCCCAGAATAATGTCTTTGAGATGGGCGGCCATGTATATTGAAATAATAAAGAAATCCCCGGGGGATGGAATCTGGATTTACCCCCCTTTCTAGTCTGCTTCCTGAATCTGAATTTTTGCTGATGTCAGTGTTGACCAGTTTGGTTGAGTTTGCCCTTTTAAAACTTCAGACTGGCATGTTCAAATAAGGTTTAGCCAGCAAGAGCCATAGTTCCTGGTTTGCACCAAACCATGGGTTAACCAAATGTAGAACCACAAACTCTCTCTTTTTTCTTTTTTTTAACATTTCAATTAACATTTGAAAATGAAAAGAAAAAGTGTGTTGTTCATCTAGAATTGCCTTGCTTTGTTCACCCATTTTTTCAAAGAGCATTGCCATGATGCTTCCAAATAAATGTTGTACGTCACCCAGAGTCGCTTTGTGTGAGATGGGCGGCTATATAAATATAATAGATAGACAGACAGACAGACAGACAGACAGAATAGCTTGCCTGTGCTGTCTCGATTTTTCTGTCTTTTAAGATCCCCCCCCAAAAAAATCTGTGTGTGTGCAAAGAACGGGACGGTTGCGCTAACTGCTGGAAGTGTATCTCTAGGAGATGTTCTTACTGTTTGAAAATGTATGTATTTATTTATCAAATTTATATGGCCACCCATCTCACAAGAAGTGACTCTGGGTGGTGTACATAAAAAATATATATAAAAACAATAAACATGTCAAACACAGTCATATTAAAAAAAAAAAAAAGCACACACAAGAGATTTGATCAGCAACAGAGCCACCTCAAGATCTCACCAGTCTTCTGAGACCGCCAGGCCTGATGACCCAGCCATGTCTTGATAAATAAAGATAGAGTTCTTTGATATAGTTTTTAACTTAGTAAATCAGAGGAAGGCTATAAACGTAGGGTACTGGATCTCAGCGAAGCCTTTGACAGGGTGGAAGGAAGTGTCTGGGATGGGCACATCTCTGTTTCGGCCCTGTGCTATTCAACATTTTAATCATGACATAGATGAGACAATTGAAGGGACATGTATAACATTTGCAAATGATACAAAGCTGGGGATAGTAGCTTATACTTTAGATGGAAAAGAGAAAATTCCAAAGATCTCAACAGGTTTAATTAAAAATGAATAGGATGAAATTTAACTTTAGAAATGTAAAGTTCTGCATTTGGGCAGGAACAAGGGAAGGTGCTGACTGCTCATCGGAAGGATTGATAATGAAGCTCAAGCTCAGATACTTTGGCCACCTAATGCAAAGAGAGGACTCTTTGGAGAAGACCCTGATGCTGGGAAAGATGGAAGGCAAAAGGAGAAGGGGACGGCAGAGGATGAGATGGTTGATAGCATCACTGAAGCAATGAGCATGAAACTGAGCAAACTCAGGGAGGCAGTGAAGGACAGGAAGGCCTGGCGCGATGTGTTCATGGGGTCACAAAGAGTCAGACACGACTTAACAACTGAATGACAACAACAGAGGGAAGGTGCAAGACTAGGGTGGGGGAGATCTGGCTTG
This sequence comes from Python bivittatus, assembly GCF_059951505.1. Classification (NCBI taxonomy): domain Eukaryota; kingdom Metazoa; phylum Chordata; class Lepidosauria; order Squamata; family Pythonidae; genus Python; species Python bivittatus. The sequence goes on along the minus strand of NW_028277111.1, from coordinate 4,255,947 downwards.
AAGATAACACAGATGAAAGGGATCTAGTTATCCTTGTCAGTTACACATAAGCCAGCTGTGTGATACAGGTGCTAAAACAGCAAAACTCTTGATAAGTTTCTATAAGGCCCTGAAGACGTGGTTTTACCAGCAGACCTGGGGACCTCAGGTTGATACGGAGCTGATCAAGTGGTTGATTTCATTGTGTTTGTAGCCGCTGCAGGGGGGGGTTGGTTGATGGGCTTTTTGTTTTGTGGATTTTAATTCTGTAAGCCACCCGGAGTCACCGTGTGTGAGTTGGGCAGCTATATAAATTTGTTTAGAATGAATGAATGCATGCATGCATGCTATCTTGGAGTAGATTAACAGGAGCATAGATCACAGGGAAGAAGGTTTCGGCTAAGCATCAGGAGGGATTTTTTGACTGTGAGCTGACAGCCAGGGGAACAGTCTGCTACACGTAGTGGTGAATTCTCCTTCAACAGAGATGGAGAGATATCTGTCAAAGATGCTATAGTGAATCCTGTGCTGAGAAGGCAGCTGGACTGGAGGATTTCTGTGGATCCTTCCATTTCTCAGATTCATTTTCTGTGTCAGTGCCCTAAACTGTATTGTTGAAATTAAGGAACCTTGGAATAAGCAAATCACTGCTGATTTTGTTCCCTTCCCCTGTTTATTAAAAAATATCTAGATGTCTAGATCTAGACAGATCTGGTAATAATAATTATTTATTTATTACATTTATATACTGCCCGACTCCCAGCAACTCTGGGCGGTTTACAATTGTTAAACTTATTTAAAAACAAAGACCAATACAAAAACACAAAAACAGCACAAGACAAAAGAACAAATACGGCAAAGAACTGCCCCAAACCCAGAGGGGAACAAGGAAAAAATAAAAAAGGGCAACAGTCGTCCCCAAAGGCTTGGGCAGAGCTACATTGTCAGGGCTCTTCAAAACACCAGCAGGCCTTTCAAATTTCTGGAGGAATCTCATTCCAGAGAGTTTGACTCTCAAATCCACCCAGGTTTTGGGGGTCCCTCAGACCCATTCAGATCGTGTTTGCACAAATGTGAAGATCTGTGGGATCAGGTCAGCTTCTCATGGTGCTTTTATGTTCTCAGGTCTGCAGGCTCCCTGGCCCGAGGCCTGGCAGTACGTAAGATGATTTGAGGGAAGCCTTGCTCAAAGGGGGAGAGGAAATAATTCCAGTGGGGGGCAGATAAGGTTGAGGGGTCCCAGCCAGCTCCTACCCTCACTTTGCCCACTGTTTTCCTTTCCAGCCTCCTCTAAACTTTCCCTGCCTATGAAATGGGACAGAGCCCAGCCAGGGCCACCTCCATTCCATTTGTCTCTTCAATCCCCAATGGCTTCTCTGCTCTCCATTCCTTTGGGCCCCCTGGGAGCTGCTTCTTTGCCTCTCAGTCACTCCCTCTTTCCACCCTCTGCTCCTTTTCCTCTTCCATCATTTCTCCCCTTTCTCCCTGATCTTCCTTTCCCCCTCCTTGAGCCCCCCATGAAGGGTCTCATCTTGGTTACTTTCTCCCCTCCCTCCTCCTACCTCTTGGACTTCCTATTTGGGGGTTGCTGGGTCCCAACGGGATACAGGTCCTTTCACCTTAAGCCTTTCCTTGTCCCTTCCAGGCTCCTCCTCACACTCTCTGAAGTATTTCTACACTGTCGTGTCAGACCCCAATCAGGGGCTAACCCAGTTTTTCCGAGTGAACTACGTGGATGAGCAGCCCGTCACGCACTATGACAGCAACACCAGGAAATTACAGCCTCGAATCCCCTGGATCAAGGAGGTGCAGAAGGAGGACCCCCAGTACTTGGCCTGGACAACCAGGAGGGTCCGCGGCCATGAGGTGGCATTCAAAGCAGACTTGGAGACCACAAGGAATCGCTACAATCACAGCAAGGGTGAGTGATGGGTAGTGGAGTGGAATTCCCTGCTCCATGTTAGCAGAGGCCCACAGATGATCCCACCCCCACCCCTGGGATTTGAGTTAGTCAAGCAAGGAAATGGAGGAACCTAAGCTGCCAACCTGGGCTTTTTCTTTTAATGCTAATGGTGAAGTGGGGTGCCTGTTTCTTCCTCTTGAAAGATTTAGGGGGCAGTGTTCAGAAATGGAGGCCTCACTGCATGAGCTCCACTAGCCACCAGTTGCTTTCCGGATGCAATTCAAGGTGCTAGTTATCACTTTTAAAGCCCTACATGGCACACGGCCAGATTATTTGCAAGACCACCTCTCCCTGAGGGTATCTGCTAGGGTTCGGTAGGGTGGGCATGCTCCAGGTCCCCTCCCTTAAATGTTGCCATCTAATGGGACCTCAGAGGGACACCTTCTCAGTAACCACCTCAGCCCTTTGGAATAGCCTTTCACCTGAGATCCAAGGGATCCCTACCCTTTTAGCCTTCCAGAAGGCTGTGAAGACCTGGTTCTTTCCCCAAGAGTTGGGCTAGGATGGGGATTTTGCTGGGAGGTTGTTTGGTCTGGCACTTGGTGGGGAAAGGCGATTTTGTTTTTAATCTCTGTTTTTGTTGATTGTTGTGAGCTGCCTAGGATCGTTATACGATATAGGCCGCCATATAAATTCTATAAATAAATAAAGAGCAGCCATATAAATTCTGTCAACAAACAAACAAGCAAATAAGGCGGCCTGGTTCCTGAGAGAGCCCAGGTGTCAGGTTCGGTCAGCACGAGGCTTCAGGGAAGCACGGGGCTGCAGGGAAGCTCGCAGCCAGACCACGCGGAATCCACCGGCGGTAGCTAGCGGGGGAAAAGAGGAACTGAAAGCGCCGCTAATTAACGGGCCACCTGCGCCCAGCCAAACAGGAAAACCGCAGCGGAAGCTTTTAACTATAAACTGATAACGGCGCGAGCCAGCAAGGAACGGGGCCGCAGGCAGCGAAACAAGATCGCAACGCAGCACAGAACCCGCGGGCTTGCACGTAGCGGGGAGGAACCAACCCAGCCGGAGGGGGACTGGCAATCAAGGACAATGGACTCTGACCGATCCTGCCATCATGAACAATCAAGGGGGATTATTGGGGGGGCCAATAATCCGCAGCTGCAACGTGATCGCAGGGCGGGAAAAAAGCGCGGGAAGGGGGGAATATAACAAGTGATGCAATTGTACCAAGCCAGTCCTGGCTTTGCTTGTGACTACCACGTTACGCATGAGTAAACCTTCTTTGTGAACCACACGTGTCACGAGAGTTTCTCTGTCGAACGGGGCAAACCTTACACCAGGGACCATTTATAATAAGGCCTCCCTCATTAGTGATTTGATTATTGATGAGAGGGCCGACCTGGCATGTGTCACTTCCCTTCTTATATTCTGGAAGTCTTCCTATTCTATCCGCCTTGTAGCTCCATTGGATAGTTTGTGGGGTCCATTTTTATATTGGATGGCAAAATACATTGTATGTCCTTTATATATTTTTGTTTGCTTCTTACATTGTTCACTTTTTTCTCACTCTCTCAGTCCTGGGGTAAAAATCCTATGTTGGGGAGTCTGCTTTTCTTCAAATGACTCCCCCAATCCATCTGCCTGTCCCTCTTTCAGGGCTTCACATCTTGCAGGTGATGATTGGCTGTGAGCTCCGGGCAGATGGGAGCAAAGAAGGGTTTTGGCAGGATGCTTACGACGGGAGGACCTTCTTCACCTTCGACAAGGAGACCCTCACCTGGCTGGCAGCTGAGCCCCAGGCCCAGGCCCTCAAGAGGAGGTGGGATGCCGAGGCTGCCTATAACCGGTACCGGAGGTCCCACTTGGAGGAGACCTGCATCAAGTGGCTGCAAATGCACCTGTCCCACGGAAACAAGACACTGCTGAGGACAGGTCAGCCAGGGACAGGGGAGACTTTCCTCCATTATCTCCACATATATTTTTGAGTAGCACCCTTTCCCCCCAAACCCAGGGTGCAGGTCCATTGTTCCCTGGTTGTTCTGCCATTGGGCTGACCTGGGGAACCTCCATGAGACTCTTCCCCACCACCACCAGTTCCAGTCTGGGGCAGCATGGCTGCCTGCACCCAGGCAGGAAAGGCTGAGATAGGGGGAATTTGCTGTTCTGTCCCCCCCCTCAAAAAAAATCAAGGGATCAAAGAAAAGAAGAGCCAGTGAGAGTGTCACATTTAAGCCAGGTTGAACTCCCTGGTCTCAAGATCAAGAATTCTCATGGTGCAGCGTTTCAGACTTTCCCAACATTTCCTAAAGTCTTAGAGATTTTGCCCAGGTGGAGTTTTAAGTCTCTGAGATAGAGCTGAGTAGCCAAGAGGGATATTTTCTTGCCCCTGAAGTATCTCATCCACCTTCCAGTATTTGGGGTGCCTCGATATTAATCCTGATGCTGTTGTTTCTCCAGAGACCCCAGTGGTGACAATGAGCAGCAGGCCAGAGGCCAATGGCATGGAAGTTCACATCTGCCGAGTCCACGGCTTCTACCCCAAGGAGATCGATGTCTCCTGGAGGAGGGATGGAGAGGTTTGGTTGCAGGACACCTCCCAAGGGGTTGTTGCCCCCAATTCGGATGGAACTTACCACCTCTGGCTCAGTGTCCAGATTGACCCCAAGGAGAGGGACCACTACCGGTGCTATGTGGAGCATGACAGCTTGCAGGAGCCTCTGAATGTGGCTGTGAAGGGTGAGAGACAGCAGGGGATGGGGAGGCCCATCATCTTTCTCAGGCTGGGGAATTGTTGGAGATAAATTTCATCCAAGCTGTGCCCAAATGCAAGCCTACTTTGGCCATTAGCTTTTTCCTTTTTTGTGGTCTGTGGACCTGCAATGAACAACATGCCTGCAGTTGTTTATAAAAAGTTGGAAGATTCCATTGCAGCAACATGTTGATTGTGATAGGATGCAGTTAGATTTTTATATGTTATGTTAGCTGTCCTCCCCTGTTCCCTGCCCCTAACACAGTAATAGTGATAGCGAGTACACACAAAGATTTTTCTTTGTTTTGTTTTATAGTGGAATTCCTGAAAATACCAGCGTAATACTAATTTGAAGTACACATTACTATATAGTTAATGATATAGTGGTATTTTATACTTCTAGAATTCCTAAAGCCAGTGTAAACCCACACAAAAATAGCATTGTCTTAAAAAATAAATGTATATATGCTCATAGCTACTACTGACTTTTTTTACACTGGACTTCCAAAATTACAGAACCCCACTCTTGCTGATAACATCACAATTATGCATAGGGTTTCAACTTTTCTTTTTTTACGCTGGAATTGCATAAAAAATAAAATGCTACTAATAAAATGACTGCTACTTAGTCTCAAGGTGATCTCTGTGCAGTAGGAATTTCAATACCTGGATTTATAGTATAATTTCCAAATCAGGGGTTGCAATCATTTCAGATCCCCTCAAGTTCTGGACAACACCCAGAGAAGTTGGGCATATTTCAAGAAGAGCAATCCATTTAAGTAACAGGAAGGTAGATTCTGATAGGTTAGAAAATCATCCTACCTCTGCAAGTAATTCAGCAATGGAGCCAATTACCTCAAGAAGTGGTGAACTTCCCTTTGTTGTGTTCAAGCAGAGGTCAGTCTGAGACGCTTTGATTTGGATTCCTGTACTTAGCAGGGGTTGGGTTCAGTGGCCTGAATGGTCCCTTCCAACTGTAGGATTCTCTGATCACAAGTTACTCCAGGGCCAGCCCACATGTGCTTTTGTGGATTCCTCATTTTTTGGGATCTCTTCCCTAACAAGTAAAGACGTTGGTGTTTTCCTTTGCGTGATTTGCTCTTTTTCCTACCTCAGCTGCAGAATCCAACTTGGAGCTGGTCATCAGCTGTGTTTTGGCTGCCCTTGTCCTGGTGTCTGTGATTGCTGTGATCTTGGGGTATCTCAGTAAGTATCCTGTAAATTTTGTTTGTTAGTTTGTGGAGGAAGATGAGAAGGTCACTTTCTTCCCGGGTGTCTCCCTTTTGAGGGGCTCTCCTCAGCTTTCTTCTTCCATTCCCCAACCCTCTTCCCCGGGCACCAGTCTACAATAGACTGAGTCTGAGGTTAGAGCAGTTCTGTGTCTCTCCCTGTAATTGATGAGAGGCACTGTTGGACTCTCCTTTCAAACATTTTTGGTTAAAAAGCACCACAGAACTATTATAACAAAAATATGGCCTCTCCCAGCTGCTGCTGTCTTCCATGTATCCTAGAGGCAGCAGATCTACCTGGGGACAAATAAGGTGGTGTACTGGTATTTTGAACATCTTTCTGACTCTCCTATTGGCAATTTCTAGGAGAGGTTTTGACAAAGCGGGTGGGAAAATGTTTCCTGGGGGTTCTTCCTCCAGTAAAGAGTGAGATGGGATGATCTCTGGTCAACCCCTGTCAGCACTGAGACTCTGATATTTGTCCTTGCAGAGAAACGTAAAGGTGGCTACAGAGCAGCCTCAGGTGAGTGATTTGTTTTCTTGAATGTTTTCTGCAGTTCAGGGCAAGAAGAGATGGAAGATCAGTCCGGGGATATGTCTGTGTCGAAAGACAAAGGCAGCTCATGAAGTTGAAGCATTTTGCTTCTTTTTTTTCCTCCTGCCAACTAAGCTGGAGAAGGTGTGTCCTTTTTCTTACAGCAAGGCAGACATCTGGCCCAAGGAATACTCAAGAAGACAGTGCAGGGGGGAAGAGACATCACCCCTCTTGCATGAGAAGCTGTTCTGCCTTCCAGCTGTTTGGAAAGGAACATCTTTACAATGATGTGGTCTGGGTGCTCCATAAAAAGTAATGAATGAAAGAAAGCAATTTGAGAGGGAAACAGCTTTGTGGATGTCACCTAAGTCAGTTGTTGGTCTGCAACCATGAAGCTGCTCTAAGTGTAAATTGATTAGAGAAAAAACCTTTGGAATCATCTGAATCCTCACATCAGCTGAGCTGTATGGCTACAGAGCCACTGAAATATTGCAATGTTCATAGACACAAATGTTAAGAATGTTTTCCTATGAATATTTTCTGTTGTGCTTCAGACCGAAGCAGTTAGGTTGAAAGCTCTGTTTGTGTGTCAGAGAGCTGGTGCCAGAAAGAGTTATGTGCTGATCATCTCCCATTCAGCAAAGGCACTGACTTCCTGGTCTTCTTTTCCTCTTTCCCAGCAGATGGTGAAGGATCCAAAGGCTGAGTCCAGGTGAGTGTGAAGGAGCTCTACCTCAGGGGCCAGAAGAAAGTCTGCCTTTTAGCAAAGAAAAAAAAAGTTTTTAGCAAGACTGCTGGGGGGCATGAAAGGGGATCTCTAAAGCACATCCTATTTGAATCACAGCCCATTATTTGTATCTGGTTATGGTGAAACCAGGATTTATTGGGGCAAAAGTGGCATAAATTTTTGATTTATAAGGACACTGTATAGAAACATCTACTGTAAAGGGTTGGCATAAACTCTTATCTCATGCCTTTAATTTCTTTGGTTTACCATCTCTTACTACTTTTCTGGTCCTTATCCCAAAAGGGAATAGTGTCATGGGTATGTATGTATGATTCATAGCTCCAGATGAGAAAGGGAACCTTCTCCCTGTTGGATTTCCACCCCAATTCTTTCAGGGCAAGGAAGGTAACCACAGAGCCTGCATGGCAGAGCTTGGTCCCCTTTGGAGTAAAGAGCCCCTGAGCTCTGGCATGGGAAATATGGAAACCACCGGAAATGTCATGATCTCCAGTGGTTAGAGACTCTTCTGGTGGGGTAACCTGGCTTCCTCTGAGAGGTTCATGAAACTGTAGAAGCTTAATCTCTGAAGAGGGAGATGTCTCCTCATCAGAGGACCAGGACAGGGAGAGATTCACTGTTTGATTTTTTCTCCAGTGCAGGGAGCACCAAGGCCATTTAGCAGCCCCCTCACAGGTGAGTGGCCCTGGTGGGGGCTGTTTTGGGGAGGGAGAGAGGGGGATCATGGCCGTGAGCTCAAAGGACCGATTGATGGTGAAGATTCTTTGGGGAAACCCTCTTCTCTTTCCAACTCATCTCAAGCACTGAAGGGTGAGGAGTTTGGGGGAGAGACAGTGGGGCTCTGGGAGGGGTCTGCCTTTCCCCCTCCTCCCTGGGCTGCTTCTCCTTTCCCTCCCTATATTTGGAGGAAATGGCAGGTAACAGAAATAGAAGATGCCCTGGCTACTCTGTGCATCCTGTTGTCTTTCTTGTCTCCTTCCCAAGAACAGGAGGTGGTGCTGGGCATCTTTAAAGGGCCAGAGTGTGGCACCTTCCACTGTCTGATTGGTTGGGATACAATAGGAATGGTTGCTTAATTTCTTCTCTTCTCTCATTTTTAAGCAATAAGTGAAGAGTTCAGCTTAATGAAGATTTCTATACTGGTGTGTGTCCTGGCTACAAAGGATATGGCACAGAGTTAGAAGATTCTTCTTTGTGGACTTATTTTGAGAACCCAAATTTGGAATAAGTTGCTGCTTATAATAGATTCATTTAGACTCCAGATTCTTTGGTGCTTCATGGCAATGTTGGACATAATTGGAAATGTTCAGAACAAAGCTTTAAATTGTATTTAACAGCAGCAGGGCAGAATTGTGATTTTGCGGGAGGAGATGCTTGCTGTTTATAACGTGCTGCTGTTTTCAAATGTGGAAGGTCCTAGAAACATTGAAGAAGTTCTCAGCAATTTAGAAAGTATTGCTTCCTACATAAAGTTCTGTGTTTGAATGTTAATTTGGACTTAAACTGTGTTTTCTATCAATGAAAAATTTGAACTTAAGCCTAAATTTGAGACTCTACTGAAGGAAATGATTAGAGACAATTTTGTCTTTAGCATTAAAGAACGTATTTAAAAAGCAACTGTTAAAGATCCAGACCTTTCACTTGAAAAAGCTTTGGAGATCTATCATGGTTCAATGAAACCGCTCAGCTTCTAACTGTGATCGCTTTTTGCCTTTCTGATAAAGAGATATGAACCATTTGCATGAAGGAGAAAGTGTGTGAAGGGCTATCTCACAAGGAAGCAGAAGACTGGATGATGAAACTGAGCTCAACACAGCGACCATGTTTGTGCCTCAAAAACATCTTGTATGCGGATGATACAACTGTCATTGGTCTAATTCGAAATGGAAATGAGTCAGCATATAGACGGGAGGTTCAACAACCGGTTTTGTGGTGTGGTTGTAATAACTTGGAATTGAATACACTTAAAACTGTGGAGATGATTGTGGACTTTAGGAAGTATCCTTCTAATACTCCTCCCCTTACCATACTCAACAGCCCAGTATCAGTGGGAGAGTCCTTCAAGTTCCTGGGTTCTATACTTTCCCAAGATCTGAAATGGTCGCTTAACATTACAGTCATCATTAAAAAGGCACAGCAAAGGATGTTCTTCCTGCGACAATTTAGGAAGTTTAAATTATCCCAGGAGCTCTTGGTACAGTTTTATAGGGGAATCATTGAGTCTGTTATCTGTTCCTCTATAACTGTCTGGTTTGATTCCGCAACCAAACAGGACAGACTCAGACTCCAACGGATAGTTAAGGATCTGCAGAAAGGATCATTGCAACCCGCCTGCCTTCTATAGAAGAACTGTATACTGTGAGGGTCAAAAGGAGGGCAGAGAGGATCTCTGCAGACTCTTCCCATCCTGGATATAATCTGTTCCAACTTCTTCCTTCAGGACAGCGCTACAGAGCACCATATGTTAAAAGATCTAGACATCAGAATAGTTTTTTCCCTTGTCCCATTGCTCTGTTAAATACTATATGACTTGATATGTACTGGACAGTGGCTTCTCCCTTTGAAAAAGTTATTTTACTGGGCAGTATTATTGTTACTGTTTATTATTTTTCTGTTGCTATCCAAACGCACCGTTGATCTTGCTGTTCGTCACTGAAGACAGATTCCTTGTATATATTTTATACTTGGTCATTAAAGTATTTTGTATTTGTATTGTACTGTATCTGGAAAACTGTGTTATAAATTTGGCAGTAGGACTCACTTTGCTAGAGTGTGGAAGATCAGTTATTAGTAGATAGTAAAGAGCAGGAAGAACATCAGGCCTATGAGATTAGGGTTTGTTTATAGGGGAATTGCTTGATATTACACAAAGGGCAGCCTCCAAATCAATGCTACACAGATTGCAGGGAGGGATGATTAGTAAACCTTAAATACAGAGGCAGAAGGAAATGTGTTGTGGTTGAAAGTATTCCAGCAGGTAGGTGGGAATAAGCTAATGAGAATTCAAACATGCTTGCAGCTTAAGGTGATACTCAAATCCAACCCCTTGAAACACAACAATGTTCCACAGCAAGGGAACAAACGTGTATTGTTTTATGTAACTGATCCACCTTCCCTCCCAGAGTTGGAGAAGGTAGCTGATGAGACTCTGAGTTACGTTCAATTGATAGCGTTGGATCAACTAAGCTTTTAAGACATGGTTTGTTATTCATATTATATTCAAAGGTTTTCAAAGATGTAGGTGATTTTAAGAGAGAATATTTTATTTATATAAGCCACTGGTTCTTTGTGGGAATAGTACAAATCAGACGATAGGTGCAGTTTTATCTCCCTTAAATGCATAGGATTATTTATTACACAAAAATAAGCATTTGTTTTTCTAATTTTTTCATTTTTCTGCTTATTACTTTGAGGTATTCCGTATCTCTGGAAAAAAGTAGGTATTGATATTTTTTGATACCAAGCATTTAATTTTTGTGATTACTTTTCTAAATATCCAGAGATGGTTAGTCGTACAAATAAAACAGTGAGAGCAGTAATTGAGAATGTTAAAGCCATGTTTTTCTTGCCATGGATTCCCAAAGATTGTGATGAGTGACAGTATCTTTTTGCAAGTCAAAAGTTAAACTATGTGTGCATAATTTGGGTTTTGAACATTCTTTTAGCAATCTAGGATATCCTCAGTCTTAGGAAATGGCAAAAAGGGTAATTCACTCTGTGCATCAGCTTTTTAGAAAGAGAAAAGAATCTGATGGACACCAATATTTGGCATTAAATGAATATCAAAACATACTAATGAATATTAAATTTGTCTGCACAAATCTTTATAGGAAGGATGCTGAGAGATAACCTTTCAGTGACCCTGAAGGAATTTCAACACACACCCTAGTATGAAATCTTCAGCACGTTCAAAATAGACAAAACTGATTGTATGGCTATATGTCAAAGCCAACAAGAGAACTGCAAGAGGAAAACAATGTGTAAATGCAGAGTAAGGGAGACCTGCTATGATGAAATAAAAATGTGATCAAATAAGTTTGCATAAGGTGATAACATCAGACAAAGGGGTATACTGCTGTGACTGAAGCTACCTTCCTTTCCAGAATCAACATCTTTGTTTCTATAATTTTGTAGCATTGGAGCCTGATATTAATATGGTAGAACAAGGTGGATCAAATGCCACAAATTTACAAGATCCCATTGATAACAGTGGTTGGGAATATTGTACATTCTCAATTTTTTTTTTTTTTTTTTTTTTTAGTGGAAGCTGATCAGGTATGCTTCCTTGTGGCTTCAGGGACATGGGTTCTGTCTCGTCTGAAACTAGTCAAGTTATCAATCGTATTACAAACTGTTGGAAAAACGGTTACAGTTCTATGTTTAGTTGTACTGTATGTAAGACTAAGTGATTAGTTTTTATGTTTATTGTGACTGTTCTTGCTTTTATTGAAGGGAGATGTGATGTATAGGTCTTTTGAGAGCCTTTAATAATTTGTATATGGGCATTTGTTTGTAATATATTACTCATCTGTTGTAACAGTGTCTTATTGGTAATTAAATCCTAGGTATTTTGCCTTCTTGCAGAGTTGCTTGTACTTCTTCTGGTTTTCTTTTTCTTTTTTCTTTTCTTCTCTTGGAATAAAAAGGAAGACCTCTGTGCCTGTATCCAAGTCCATGTCCATGTATTTGGGCTGTAAAATAGTGGCAGTTCCAAAAGGAGGAAGTTACAAAATATATTCCTATTTTTAGTTGGCTGAGATAGTTATTGACATTATGACATGCCTGATGGGGAAGTTGTAATTTATATTGAATTTAAGGAATGAAACATATGAAACGGTTAGGCTAGATCCCAGTTATTTCAGGCAGATATGTAAATAATTTCATCCAAAACTTGGAAGACCATTTCTAGAAATTAGTTTTCAGGTTCTAGATTGATTGAGACAATGGTTAAAGAAGCACACTAGAGTGGATTCATTAGGCTAGATCTGTTGAGCAGCAGATTTGTCTATCATCAACAGACATAGCAGGCTGCCCAACTCCTCCCTGAGATACTGTAGGAGAATATATGTCACTGTTAGAACAAGTTAAATAAAGCAAAACATTCCTTCCTACCTTCTAAGGGACTTGGGAAACAATAAACCCTGACAAGTCAGTCATAAAAACATTTAGAATGCCAAGAAATGTTGATAAAACCAGGGGATGTGGTGGCGTAAGGGCTTAATGACACTGGAGTTTGCCAGCCAGAAATGGTTGGCACTCCAGTGGTTTGGGCCCAGCTCCACATGACAGGGTGACTGCCCATCATTCATCCCTAGCTCCTGCCCACCTAGCAATTTGAAAGCATACCATCTGCGAGTAGATAAATAGGCACTCCCATTTCGATGGGAGGAACCGGTGGTGCTTTGTGTGGGGACTGGTGCTGGACCCGATCGGCAGAAAAAACAACGGATGTGTGACGCAGCTGATGGTGGATGGAAAAGATCATCGGTGGAAGAAAGTCCAGATGAGATTACTCCCTTGCAACCGCTGCTGGCCACAGTAGAGTACGGCTGCACTAATTTAATTAGAATAGGCTTGTAATTTTTAAAAAGTTGTATATATGCTGTATATGTGAGCTGCCCAGAGTCCCTCATTAGGGGGAGATGGGTGGAGATTAATGTAATGTAATGTAATGTAATAATATACTAGAAAGCAAGCATAGGCTGTGGGAACCAAGGACTTTCTAGAAACGACAGTATATTCATGAAATATTGCCTCTTCTCTCAAAATTACCTTTGTAGTCTTATTCTCATTACCTCAGTTCCTCCCAATGTACCTCAATAAACACCTAATGTGTTGCTATATCCAATCACACGTATAGTCTGATTTGCTTAGCTTTATATAGGGAGGTTGCACCTCCATCCTTTTTAGGTTAGCCCTGTTATCTCCAGTACCAAAATAAACATGCTGTGCTTCAATGAAATTGTGAGCTGGTGTCCAGTTTAAAACAAATGCTTAGGGAAATTTGTGAGAGGAATTTCTCCTACAATCCCTACTCTCACCCCCTCTGCTTAAGTTCCAGGTTGTCTGAATATGGCTATTTCCAGGCAGGTAGTTATGCTGCCGCTACCAATTCTTGAATGGGGAGATGCCCCCTCGCCCAGAATGTGGAAGGGAAAGCAAGGAAAATCCCCTTTCTCCAGGAATGAGCTTTTAAATAAATGGCTCAAGTTTTCTCCTTTTCACCAGGGTTGCAGGTCTCAAAAAATTAAGGAGTGTACGATACTAGTTTATAAACCCAACGCAGCAGTGATAAAGAATTTTTTATTTTAACGAAGTGAGGATTTGAGAGAACAGTTTACAGTCATGCTTAAAAGTTTGTGAACCTTTTTGAATTTTCAATATTTCTGCATAAATGTGACCTAAAAGGCAGTATGTTCTCCATATAAGTCCTAAAACTAAATGATAAAGAGAACCCAATTAAACAAATGAGTCACAAACATTATACTTGTTCATTGGCATTGAAGAAAATGATCCAAAGCTACATATTTGTGTGTGGCAAAAAAGTATGTGAACCTTTGCTTCAGTAACTGGTGTGCCCCTCTCGGGGCAGCAATAACTGCAACTAGATGTTTCTGATAACTGTTGATCAATTCTGTGCATGGAGGAAGGAGGAAGAATTTGTCCAGTGGAGGAGTTTTAGCCCATTCCTCCTTAAAGAACAGCTACAACTCAGGGGTATTGATGGGCTTCCTCACATGAACTGCCTACTTCAGGTCCTTCCACAACATTTCTATAGGCTCAAGGTCAGGACTTTTGACTTGGCCATTCCAAAACATTCTTCTGCTTTAACCATTCTTTGGTCATACGACATGTGTATTTTGGGTCATTGTCTTGCTGCATGACCCACTTTCTTTTGAGCTTCAGTTCACGACAGATGCCCTGACATTTTCCTGTAGAATTTGCAGATACAATTCAGAATTAATAGTTCCATCAGTGATGGCAAGCCATCTTGGTCCAGAACCAGCAAAGCAGTCCCAAACTGATACTGCTACCACGTTTCATAGATGGGATGAGGTTCTTACGCTGAAATATAGTGTTTGCCTTTTGCCAAGCATAACACTTTTCATTCAAGCCCAAAAGTTTTATTTTGGTCTCATCCATCTACAGAATATTCTTCCAATTGCCTTCTGGCTGATCTACAAGGTCTTTTGCAAACTATAGGTGGGCAGCAATGCTCTTTTTGGAGGCTAGTGGCTTTTTCCTTGCAACCCTGCAATGCACACCGTTGTTGTTCAGTGTTCTCATGAAGGAGGTCTCATGAACACTGACATTTGCCAATGCAAGAGAGGCCTTTGGTTTCTTAGATGTTACCCTGGGGTTCTCTAAGACCTCGTGAAGTATTACATGCTTCACTCTTGGTGTGATCTTGATCGGTCAACCACTTCTGGGGAGGCAAACAATGGTGTTGAATTGCCTCCATTTATATACAATCTGCCAGACAGTGGACTAGTGGAGTTCAAAACTCTTTAGAAATAGTTTTGTAACCCTTTTCCAGCCTGGTGAGCATTAGCAACTGTTTTTCGGAGGTCCTCCAAAATCTCCTTTGTATGAGTCATAACACAGTTCCACATACTGTTCCTGTGTTGCAAAGATCAGACTTTGATAGTGAATACCCAGAATTCTGTCCTTTAAATATGGCAGGACCTCCCATACTCACACCTGATTATCATCCCATTGATTGAAGCACCTGACTCTAATATCCCCTTCAAATGAACTGATAATCCTACAGGTTCTCTATCAATAAAGTTCAGGGCTTCAAAGCAATTCCTGATGTTCTCCTTGAAAATGGGTATATGTTCAAGATCATACCATGGAAACTGACTGGCTTACTTCTTCTTTAGCTTAACTTGGGAGCTTGCACATGAGCGGTTTGTGATGTGTTCCACAGTCAGCACCTGGCCATACCTTTGATGCTATAATTGAGCTCTTCTACTACCTTTTAGCAATAATATATTCAATTTGATTTCTATATACTCCATCTAGTGATGGCCATGAATAGAGGCATCATTTTATTTGTTTGGAGACAGTGTTAACTATGAAGAAATCACTGGAGTGGCAGAAAGTGATAAGTCAGTCTACTGCTTCATTTCAGTTTCCTAAGCCATACAATCCAACTACATTTTCTTCTTTCGTGTTTCCAAATTTGGTTTTCAGTCGCCAATCACAAGCAGCACATCTTGCTTGTGTGTTCTGTCAATTTCAAATTGGACTTGATCATAAAACGTATCAACCTCCTCTTCTTCTGCATCAGTGGTTGGACATAAATTTGAATAATTGTCACATTAAAGGATTGTCCACAAGTCTAATCAATATTATTCGGTCATTGATTGCATTGTAGCCAAGTACTGTTCTTGCTATACCATTAATTATAAAAGCAACACCGTTTCTTGTTTTTCATATCCTGAGTAATAAACTGTGTTCACAAACTTTTAAGCACCACTATCTGCAACAAGTTACATAAAGCTGAGATCTATATTCCAAAGCATATATTGTATTCAGTAGTCTGTAAGCTGTCTGTGCAAAGAGAAACACAGACATTCAGAACTGATATAACACTACCAAAAATGACAGCAGCAATGCTTTAAAGCACTTATGTCCAAAAGCAAGAAGTTTGACTGGCCTCTCTGAAGTCCAAGAAACTAAACCAGTTCTTACTAAACCAGTTTACTTGTCTCTTTTGCAGCCACATCTTATATTCTGACATACTTTGTTTGTAATACACTAAAGTCCCAAGATCTTTTTCATCAGTATTTATTACCAAGCCAGATAGCTTTTTCTTCTAGAACATTAGCTGTGAGGGGTCAGACAGTGGTGATAAGGCTGGCAGCTACTTCCAAAATAATCTCCAGGTACAGGGTGGCCAAACTTCTCAAAAGAGAGAAGCATCTTCCCTCTCCATCAAAAGGGAGTAAGACAAAGAGTAAAAAAATTCCCACCCTAACTCCTTATATATAAGCTTCTTATCTGCAAGTGGAATAATCACAGGAATTATTGTGCTCTATGCATTTATTATTATTACAAATGCTGATATGCCATTTCAATTATATTGCTGTAAATGGCTTACAATATAACCTACAATACATATCACACATTGCAGTAAGCTTAAAATGATTAAATCTATCAATATTTTATGTTTATTTATTTATCTAATTTATATGCCGCCCATCTCCCCCCAAGGGTGACTCTGGGTGGCTCACAACAATACGACCAACAATAATTACATCATAAAAATCATACCATAACTTCAAGCAGCCAGATTCATCTAATCTCAGATATATCCTTGCTTCAGTCTCCGAATGCACATTTAAAAGCCACATTTTAAATGCTTCCTGAATACTAGGAGGGCAGTTCCTGTAACAAATGCCTGCCTCTGAGTCCCCTTATTGTATCTCAGGGAAGATAGGGACCCTCAACAAGCACACTCCACAGCCATGCCTTGGGTAGGCAGATTCTATTTTGAAGTAGGTGATCTTGAAGATAGCTAAGCCTCCAGCCATGAAGAACTTTAAACATGTTCACCAGCACTTTGAAACAAATGGGCAACCAATGAAGAATGAAATATTGGTGTTATACTACTGGCTTGTCCTAGTTAATATATCAACCACTGCATTTTGTACAAGTTGTTTCCAGATGGCCTTCAAGGGCAGTCCCTTGTAGAGCACACACTACAGTAAACCACTCACAAAGACATGAGTGATTGAAACCAGCTCTAGGAATGGTCATAAATGAATAAATCTTATTAATTTGTGATCTGAGATAACTGTACTTGGGATTAATCACTATCAGTTTGACAGCTATTGGAAAATCACTGTGACATTAATACTCCGCATCATTTGGGTTGTCTGCAAATCCCTCCAAGTCTTCACTCAAGTCAGTGATGAAAATATCAAAGATTATCATGGCCAGGTCCAAACATTGTGGCAATCCACTTCATCCCTCATTCATTCGCTGATAATCTGTTACATGCAGAGCAGTCTAAGATTTCTTTGGATCAAACTGTTCCAGTACTTGGCTAAATAGTAGATTTAGAACTGAAGTAGCTGGAAAATGGATTGGTCACAATCACACTATACATGGGACAATCTATGGTAGATAGAATAAATAGTTTGAGTGATATGCAGGCTACAAGAGACATGGTGACAGAACAGACCTTTTTAAGAGAAATATCAACACTACTTTTTCTTGAGTTATTTTCATATACTGTGATTTCATATACTGTGGTTTCTCACAACTGTGCATCATCTTCTGTGTAAAAAAACTGAAACTTTCCCACAAGCCTGGCATTTCTGTGGTTTCTTTCCTATATAGAATCTTTTATGCGAAGTAATAGCATCATTATCAATAAGCTCTTTCTACACTCCATGTATTAACATGATTTCTCTCCTGTATGAGTCCTTTGATGAAAATTAAGGCTACTATTCACACAATTTTTTTCCCCACATTTTGCATGTTTAAAACGGCTTTTGTCTTGTGTGGGTCTTTTGATGGGAATTAAGGCTACTGTTTACACGAAAGTTCTTTCCACACTCTGCACATTTATATGGTTTCTCCCCTGTGTGGATCCTTTGATGGGAATTAAGGCTACTGTTCACACGAAAGCTCTTTCCACATTCTGTACATTTATATGGTTTCTCCCCTGTGTGGATTCTTTGATGGGAAATAAGGTTACTGTTCTGACTAAAGCTCTTTTCACACTCCATACATTTATAAGGTTTCTCCCCTGTGTGGATCCTTTGATGGGAAGTAAGGTGACTGTTCATGCTAAAGCTCTTTCCACAAACCAAACATTTATAAGGTTTCTCTCCTGTGTGGGTCCTTTGATGGAAAGTAAGGCTACTGTTGATACTAAAGCTCTTTCCACATTCCAAGCATTGGAAAGGTTTCTCCCCTGTATGGATCCTTTGGTGGGAACTAAGGCTTCTGCTATTACGGAATCGCTTTCCACACTCCATACATGCATATGGTTTTTCTCCTGTGTGGATCCTTTGATGGGAAGTAAGCTCTCTGTTTTCATTGAAACTCTTTCCACATTCCACACATTTATACGGTTTTTCTCCTGTGTGGATCCTTTGATGGCAAATAAGATTAGCAGTTCTTCTGAAGCTCTTTCCACATACCATGCATTTATATGGTTTCTCTCCTGTATGGATTCTTTGATGGGAAATAAGGCTACTATTCACACTAAAACTCCTTCCACATTCCATGCATCTATATGGTCTCTCCCCTGTGTGGGTCCTTTTATGATAAGTCAGGCTACTGTTCACACTAAAGCTCTTTCCACATTCCTTACATTTATAAGGTTTCTCTCCTGTGTGGATCCTCTGATGGGAAATTAGGTGACTGTTCACACTAAAGCTCTTGCCACATTCCATGCATTTATATGGTTTCTCTCCCGTGTGGATTCTTTTATGTCTCATAAAGTTTGTGTTTTCACGGAATTTCTTTCCACATACCACACATGTATATGGTTTCTCTCCTGTGTGGATCCGTTGGTGACATGTAAGAATACTGCTCCTGTTGAAGCTCTTTCCACACACAAAGCATTTATTTGGTTTCTCCCCTGTGTGAGTCCTTTTATGGCAAGTATAATGACTGCTGCTACTGAAACATTTCCCACACATCGTGCATTTATACACTTTCTTCTCTACATTAAACCCTTTGAAGGAAATAAGGTGATTGCTCAAAGTGAAATTCTTCCCATATTTTATGTATGGTTTCTGCTGAATATGTAGTTTTGGATGTAAAGTAATTGGGAAAAAATGACTGGGACTTTCCCCATGCTGTCCACAGTCATATTGTTTTACTTTAGTCTGGATTCTGCAATATTTACTTAAATCAGATTTATTTTTAGCTGCTGTGGCATACTGTGGATAATTCTTCTTTCTTTTTCCTTTATCATCTTGTGGGATTAGGAAATCATGGAGTTCCACATACAGAGAAATAGATGATTTCTCCCCTTCATCCAGTGAGTGGCTTCTCCCATGGATTTTTGGTTCCCCTTGATTTTCAAACATTACTTCTCCCATCTGAAGTCTGACTCCTTCTAATGGCACTAATCTTGGCTCCTTGTATTTCTCATTTTTCCACCCATCATCTACTTGAAGAAAAGAAAAATTAACATTAGAAATGTTAAATTAAAACTAAGGCTATAATTTGGCATAATCACCCATTACCTTCATCCCTCTTTGTGTATTTTATCAAACTAAGCAAACTTGTTAATGGCACTTTTGGAGTATTTCTCACTTGTCAGAGGGACAAGGCCAGTGACATTAATTGAGTTAACGTGCTCTTGATGAGATTAGAGAGAAACTGGAAAACTAACTCCAGGAAGAAAATGAAACCAGCACACATCTGAGCAACTATCTCCCAATCTTGCACCTTCCTAAAGGATTTTGCTAAATGAAGTATCTCCTCCTTCTAACCAAGAGATGTTTCCTGAGCACTTCTTCCCCAAGTGTTGATCCTAGAGCAAAGAGGATTCTTACCCAGGGTGGCTGCATTCCAAGAATTCTCCAGCATAACTTCCCTATACAAGGCTCTTTGGCCACAATCCAGCAACGCCCACTCCTCTTTTGTGAAATATATGGACACCTCCTCAAGGCACACAGAACCCTGATGGAAGAAGAAAATGTTCCTTAGCAGACAGTCCCAATGTCTGCAATGGAGTCAACTGATCTTTTTTTACAGGATACATTTTTTGACTTTTGTGTCTTGATGTCTAGTCACTAGAGCTGGGAGGCATCTCCACTGTTGATGCCAGTATTCTAATTGCACAAAACATAGCTTCGTTGCATCCAGATTAGAGAATGGCAAAGGAGCTGCCTTTGGAGAACCTCCCACTGGTCCAGAATGACTTAAAAAGGGTGACTCAGGGAGCAGTATCCTCCACCCTTACCTGTCCAAGTAAATTACATGGAACTTACACAAGAGGACATGTGGTAAGAACATTTTCTACATTACTGAAAATGCTGAAGATGACCTTTGAGGCTGGGGGAGGAAAGCATGGGTGTGTCTGAGTACAGAGAGGCTTGGGAAGGAGGGCACTGGTGGGTATGGGTGTGCCTGTGAACGCAGGGAGGCCAGAGAAGGAAAGAATGGGATGTGTCCAAGCGTAGGAAGCCCAGGAAGGAGGGTGCAGGGTGCGTGTGAGTGCAAAGAGGCTGAGGAAGACAGGCACTAGTAGGTGCATGTGTGTGTGCAAGTGCTAGTGGGTGCATGCATGTGTGCAAGTGCAGGGAAGGAGGGCATGGTGCATAGGAAGGCGGGGAGGGGGACTTACCAGAGTAACCTGCAACCTTCCCTGCTGGCTTCCCATTGACCTTATTTGTGGGAAGAGCTTTCCACTGATTTTGTTTGTGGGAAGCCAGCAAAGAAGGTTGCAAATGGAGATCACATGACCATGGCACGCTGCTGCAACCATAGTTAAGTGTGAGCTGGTTGCCATGCGCCAAAATCGCAATCACATGACTGCAGGGATGCTGCAGCAACCAGAACTTCAAAGACTGGTCGTAAGTACCACTCGTTCAGCACCGTCACAACTTTGAATGGTTGCTGAACGAGTGGTTGGTAAGCAAGGACTACCTGTAATCATTTAGCTTTGTTTCTAAGAATTTTTTACAAAGCAATTCTGTATTTCACATTAGTATTTTTTAATGTGATGTGGCTACATACTTCTGTAGTAGGTTTTATGCTGTCCTTGGTATTTAAATTCTCTGATTGTATTTAACTTGTTTTTAGCAATCCAATCCAATACAGAAGAATTTGCTATTCTTCCTGTCTGTCTGAAGGATTCTAGTTACAGTAACATACCACAGCACAAAAATAAACAAACAAAACAAAACTGCAATTTCCCCATAAATAAATTTTATTTCCTGATACCAGCCTTTCTTGTTTCTTTGGATTTTCACAAGAAGGCAAACCAAGTTGAATGAGTGTGTCTTGGCAGATACTTGAATGTTAATCTTAGTACTCCATTGTGATGAACTACAGTAACGTAGCAGGATCTCAGGAAGGAGGGAGCACATTCCAGGAAGGGGGGTGAGACAAGAGACAACACAGTCTGGAGCAGGATTGCGGGAAGAGGAAGAGTTTTAGGATAGCCACTCCCTAGAATCTCCCAGGGTATATCCACTAGATTAGAGTAATATAGATTTAGTCTGGCAAGATTTTGTGTATATGGTGTAAGCAATAAAAGAATTGAACTTAGTGGACTGTTTCCCTGTTGTTCTTGGGCTGGGCCTGACATCCATCTTGTGAAGGAACAGGCCACCCACTGAACCCCATAACAACCCGTAACAACACTTGGCCCCCCCAAATAGTCCCATCCTCTTATGAAGCACCTCCTACCTGAGATTGAGGCATAGCTATGATTTCTGGGCCATCACAAAGAGAAGATAATTCAGGGATTTCCACTGATAACATTCCATTCCCTGTGAGCAACAGAAAGGTGGGGAAAACAGACTATTTTGGATAATTAAGAAAGCTAAAGAATACCAGAAAGAAGTCAATATACTGTATGCTTTATTGAATACAGAAAGATTCAATATTGACCATGTCAGGATATGGAATGTCCTTAGGAAACTGAGAATCCCAGAGTATCTTATTGTCCTTATGCAAAATCTAGGAAACCACTGTACAGACAGAACATGGCTCTAGGTCAGCAAAGAAGTAAGACAAGACTGCAAACTCTCTCCTTATTTATTCAAAAAGTTGACCATATATTGGGGGATTAAATCTAAAGATAACCAAACTAATAAGAACAGGCACAGCACCCAACCTTAGAACTGAAAATGAAGACAGTGACATTGTGAATACTTGCCTTTTAGGATTCACTACCAACAGTAAAGGAACCAACAATAAAGGAACCAGCTGTTAAAAAATACACTAGGGACAAGCACTTGATAGGGCAACAATGAAGGTCTTGGAAAAGGTATTCAGGTGCTGTGATGTGTCTATACCTACCAAGATCAGAATAATGCAGGCAATATTTTCCCTGTAACACTCTCTGGATATGAAAGTTGGACTTTGAAGAAGCAGGATTGAATGAGACTCTTGAGAATACCATAAGTAACCAGAAAAACACACAAATGGATCACAAAATTAATCAGAGCTGAATCTCATATGAGGAAAAAATTACTAGACTCTATCTTATTTTGGACACATGAGAAGTCCATAAAGCTGAAAAATGGAAGAAAAAGAAAAAGAAAAAGAAGGGTAACAAGCAGCAAAGCAGACAGACTTGATTACAACAGCAATGAACACACTACTGAGAGATCTACAAGGCCAGGTTGATAACAGATCATCCTGGAGAAGGTCTATCTATGTAGTTGGTAAGAGTCCACACTTACAATTGATAGCAATCAATCAATCAATCAATCAATCAGTCAATCAGGTTCTACTGCTTTCAGAAGAAACTTTCACTTACATGATGAGGTGACCTGAATGGGATCCTCCTGGAAGATCCTTTTCAGGAACGGCTCCTGAAAGGATGTGTATAGATCTCTTCTTCCCTTAGAACATGCTGGGTCCACCTCCATCAAAGCCTCCTGCACCTAAAAGACCAGTCAACATGAGAAAACCCTGGACAGAGGTACTTGGCTTATGATCCACTTTTGGGGAATTTGACTATGTTTGCTTGCTTTGCTCTCCAATTTCCTGGTGACCCTCCTGCAGGTTAAATTGATATTGCTCTGGGAGGGCTGCTTTGTATTTGGCTCTTATTTCCAGTTAAAATGCCCTGACATTCTGCCAGATGCTTTTGTTCTTCTTTTCTTTTCAATTATCCATTCTCTACCTTTTCTTCCTTTCAAGCTTGTGGCCTTTTCTTATTTCTGATTGCATCTACAGGTAGTCCTTAGTTCATGACCATTTGTTTAGTGACCATTCAAAGTTGCAATGGTGCTGAACAAAGGGACTTACAACTGGTCCTCACACTTACAATCATCGCAGCACCCCCATGGTCACGATTGCAATCTGGGTGCTTGGCAACCAGCTCACACTTACAACGGTTGCAGCATCCTGGAGTCATGTGATCGCCATTTGTGACCTTCCCAGCCAGTTTCTGGCAAGCAAAATCAATGGGGAACTGTGTGATTCGCTTAACAGTGTGATTTGCTTAATGGCTGTGGTGATTCACTTAATGACCACTGCAAAAAACGTCATAACATTGGGTGCGACTCGCTTAACCACCCCACTTAACAATGAATTTTCCAGTCTCTATTATGGTCATTAAGTGAGGACTACTGGTATGTTTATTTTTTCTGTTCCTCTTGAGGTATTATGATTAGAGTTAATGTTCTGCTTTGTTTTTCTTTGCTTGTTGTAATAGGAAGTCCCTTGGGTCCATAAGCCTAGTAATCAATGCCCAAATGTGTACTGTGAAGGCACATAGGCTGAGCATATCATAAATGTGCTTGAAGGGCACTTGTGATTCCTTCCAGTCTCTAATGTTGGTCAGGTTTAAATTTTTAGTTTCTGTATGGATTTTACCAAATATACGGCCTAAGCTATATTTTACCCAATTAAAAATATTTTTTATCTTACAGTCAATGTTTTATTCTTTAACAATTCTTTCTACTAACTAGCACTTTTAGAAGAATATATTTGTGCTTCTTTTTAAACTACTTATTGTAAAATACTGGCAGTCATCTACAGTAGATGGAAAAACAGAACCTTCCTGTACTGGGCTTTGGTCAACAGATTCTGTTTTTAAGTAAGAGGAATCACATTTCTAATGGATACTCAAGCCATTGACAACCTCTTATATTTTTAAATAGTTCATAAGCATTGCCAAGCATGATCTGAAGAGAGGGGACTCAAAGTCAGATAATGCTTTAAAGAGACAAACTATATGGGGGATGTGTTTCAGATGGACAATGGTTGGGTATATAAGCACCCTTTTGATTCTAGGTTGAGGTTTATCTGAAATTTGGAGGAGTCATCCTGAGTCGTGTTATCTCTGTATCTTTTGTCTATGAATATTTTCTATTTTTTCTATTTTATCTTTAAAATATTTTTAATATTTTGTATGTGAATATTGTCTATGAATGTTTTGTCTCTATCTTTTGTCTATATTTTTGTCGGTAAAGAGAATATAAATATTATCATGGATAAAACATCAAACCTTAACATTTGTTTTGCCATATTACTAACAGTAGACTAATTAAAGTAATCTGTATTGTTTTTCTGAGTTTGTATGTGTCTTGCTCAGCATTTCAGCATTCAATCTTCAGTAAATATACATGGGACTATAGCACTTATTTCCAAAACTGTGTTTTCTTGCCAAGACTAGAACTGAGCAGCAGTTAGTAGGAAAAAGTGCTTGCTCCAGGAGCAAGGAAGAAGGGGAGAAGACACATGGGAAAGAGATGTCTTGTCCTCTTCTTCCAATTCTTGTATCTATGGGATGGAAAAAGTCTTAGGTTTCCATGCTCTCCTCTGGAATTATCTGGAAGAGGAAACAGAACTATTTGCCTAAAAAGGAAATAAAATCTGCTATAAATTCCAGGAAAGACTGACTAGGCATTAAGAAATCATGGACACTGCTAGATACATTACTACCCATGCAGCTACCAGGATGAAATTGTCTCACCTGTTTCTTTCCCAGCTCCTCATGCTCTGCTTGGCTCAGGAGGAAGCCTTCAGCCAAGGCCACTGCTTGGGAACAAGTTTCTGCTTCACATTCCCTGACCCAACTCTCCATATCTGGGGGCAGGACAGCCAAGAACTGCTCCAGGATCACCAAGTCCAACATCTGAGCTTTTGTGCTCCTTTCTGGCTTCAGCCATTGATGGCAAAGCTGGTGCAGTTGGCTACAAATCTCTCTGGGCCCCTTGGCCTCCTCATAGCAGAAACTTCTGAAGTGCCAACGCTGAACTTCTGAGCTGGTAGTTTCTTCAAGGAGGATCTTCTGCCTGGTTGTTTCCCAGAATTCTCCACTGCTCCCGGTTTCAATGACAGGACGGCACTTTGTTACTCCCAGTCTTGCTGATCTTTGCACATTCATTTTCTCTTTGTGTTCCAGTGTAGCTCCAAACATAGCAAAAGATTTCTTGGCTTTACAAAGTGACTTTCATTCATAAAGTTTTAATTCTATGAAGAGGCTCTGTACAAATCTCACAAGGCTAGTGTTCCATCTTTGGTCAATTATTATTCTCAAATATAGACATAAAGATACTTCACAAGCAAATTAACATGGTTCCAGGTTCCAATCTGAGGTGAAAAAGAAAAACATCAGAGTAGCAGAGAAATGAAATAAAAGACAGAATTACAAAGCTTTTGTTTAGAGACCTTAGTTCCATTGGATCATTTAATTAAATTCCCTCTGAGTGAAAGCTTAGGAAAACAGTCTGCAACCAGATGTTCTTTCAAACGGGACACAGCTCTTCCCTTTTTTCTCTCCTGGCATTTGAACTGTCTTATTTACAGGAATATTACTGACTGCAACTTTTCTTTTTCTCCAGGAGGTTTGAGTGAAAGGGGATATTTCTGAGTACAGAGAATCACGGTCCTCTTAGCTGAAAACACATGCAGAGCAGTTTCTCCAGAGTTATGGGGCAAGCTGTGGTAACTCTCCACACAGAGACAATCACCAGACCCAGTCCTGGCCTTACCTCCAGCGCCCCTGGCAGAGAAGGGCCCTTCAAACACCTTTAAAAAGCAGAAGGCTAGACACCGACACCGACACCCACCCCACCTGCACAACACACAAGGTGTTTTCCAAGCTCCTTTCACCGCTAGAGGCGCCGAGAGCCAGCCCGGGATCTGCAGGCAAAGCCAAAGCGCTCAGTCGACGCCTTCCTCTGTCTGTCCGGAGCTTCTCCTTCCGATTTTCTTGCTAGGGGAAAAAAAGAGTCTCCCCTCCCCCAACTCATTACCCCTTCCCAGATTTCCAAGGAAATATGCTTGGAAGAATTTTGGGTTTCCCTTCTTCAGTGCTTTTGTTTGTGAGAAGGGCAGCTGCAACTCACATCCAGGTCTCTGGTCCCGCCAGAACTTCCCACGCCCTCTTGGGCTCCAGGAGGTTCGGAATAAAGGTAAAAGAGAGAGAGCGCGTCTTCCTAGAGAGACAAGATGATCTTTATTTCCTGTCCTTCCGTAAAAAAAAGATATGCGGCGCATGCTCTGTGTCATTCGGATCGAAACACTGAAGTTGACCGGACTCAACCGTTTTCTGAGAGCCGTTGTGCGGCCTCTGCTGTGCGTCCTGTGCGGGACGGGATCGGGGAGTGTTGAAGAAGGGCTGCGGTCGTTGAGCAGGGGAATCTTGAAGCAGAAACAAGATATAAATCTAACCACCTGCCTAAACAATCTGCAACAAAAATCAGTTGGGCTGGGTGTATGTCTGTATGTGAATTGCTTAATATTTGTTTCTCCCTTCCTTCTGAAAATTTGGATTTCATCCAAAAGTTTCAATATTGAGCAAGGAATAAGGCAAAGATGTGTGATGTCTCTTTGGTTATTGAATATTGTTGTGATAAATGGATGAGTTTTTGTGGTACCTTAAAGGTACAGTATGCTGGCTGGGGATGTAAATGTCTTTGTACTTCTGTATGCAGAAAGAAACATATTTTGGGCTGAGAATTTGAAGGATTTGAACTAAATGTTAGATTGAATAATGTAACAAGGGGTATAGATCTGAAAATAAACATAGTTATGTTTTACAAGGGAAATGGAATGAACATTTGCAAGTTATATATAAATGGCAAAAAAATGGAGCAAGTAGTTGAATTTGTGCTATTTGGTAAAATATTTATTAAAGATGGGGAAATGGAGAATGTTAAGATGAGTAAATGCTGCTCTGAAGATAGTGGGTAGTATGTAGTTCTTTTGCAATAAATGGATGTTTGTTGAAAGAAATGAAAATGGTTGTACATAAGAGCATACTTCTTCCCATTTTGTGTTATGGAAGTGAGAGTTGAGTATATCAGGACAAACATAATAGTACCTTAAAGGTAGGGGTAAGGATTTTAAAAAGTTCCACGAAGAGAGATATGACAAGTTTAAATAAGAAAAAACAGGGTATGGATTGCTACACAGACATGGTGGAAGGACATATGATTGGCAAGATAAAAAACTATGGAGAGGTTTAGAGAATGGTGTTGCTCTAAACTAGATTTATCTTTACTTCCTTTTTCTTATCTCCTGCCTTTAGTTTATTTGCCTTACTACATTTTACTTTTTCTATTCTTTCCATAACATTGCTTACCCCAAAAGGGAATAACATGATCAGTATGAGAGTTATGATGGTGCTGAATGAGGAGACTTACCACAGGTCCTCATAGTTGCAGCTGTCGCAGCATCCCCACAGTCATGTGATCATGATTCAGGCATTTGGCAATGGGCATGCAATTATGACAGTCACCCGGCTCGCCCAGGCTGTGTACCAGACCAGCAACAAGGAGACCTGTGGGCACCCCACCATCACCAGGAAAAGCGGCACCATCACCAGGAAAAGCGGCAGCATCACGCAGTGCAACAGCCCCATAGCTTCTGGACTCACAAAAAGGGTCAGCAAGTGTAAAAGGCAGCTGCTTGCACCAGCAATGACCTGCTTGCCTGGGACATGATTTCAGTGGCATAAGCAAGCACTTCTAGAATCCCTCCTCTTCCCAAGAGGTGGCCCATCTCGCAGGCAGACAGGTGCCTGAGCCTGCGAGAATGAGGTAGCAGCTGAACTTGCCCATGTTGTTCCCTTCCTTCTCCTCCTGCTCCTCCTGAGCGCCAGAAGATTTCTGAGTGTTCAGGCCACCCCTTTTCAGAGATGCTTCAGCTGTCACCTTTACACACAAGCATTTCTGGCAACACTTCCAAAGAGTATTAGAAGACTCTGAATTCCTCGAATGCAGCAAAGCAGAGTTGTGCGGCACAGCACTCCAAGAGTGAACATACAAGTATAATATGGCTCACTCGCAACTCAAGAGGCTTCCTTTCGGTTTCTGCTTCCCATCTCGGTGTGTAGTTCAGCTGCTCTTCTCTGCACGACAAGGCCAGTAGCAGAGGGGCCTCTTCCAGGATAAACAGTGGAGGACAAAGCTTGGGAAATATGCTTTTTCCCTGATTTAATCGGACTCCAAGGGGTTACATTTTGATGCAAGAAAGGGACCTGAATAAAGTGAGCTGCCTAAGGAAAGGCTTGTGATGACTGCGACTGGCAACTTTCTGCCAGCTTCCCCACTGACTGTGCTTATCAGAAGCCAGTCACCGTGTGTGATTCACTTAATGACCACAACTGGAACTGCCATTGTAAGCTGGTGCGGTCACATGATTTTTTGCTTTACAACTGCGTTGCTTAGCAACAGATTTGCTGGCCCCAATTGTGGTCATTAACTAGGACTACCTGTAGTTTTACTTATGCAGTGCTTGTTTCTAGCAAATAGGTCCGTTCAGGGCCATTGTCTGTGCATAGAATCACTTTGCAATAGGCTTCCAAATCAAGTCTTAATATAATGAGAAAAGGAGCGGGGGAGGGACCTCTTTCCCTGACAGAAGCTAAGGAGAGACTAAGATGACCAGTGGAGGAGTATTGAAAATGGAAGCACCTTGGAGGAGGCTCAGGGCTGGAATTTTTTGTTATTTGTTTTGTTACTAGAAAGAAGCCTCTGCCCGTTTGCTTGTCAAGAGGATTTTGATGTCTGTTTCTTTCTTCTACTTTTAGACACACACCAAAGTGGGTGCTGCTTTCCTAATAAGCAGTGGAGGAAGCAGAGTCAAAATCATCTGCCTTTTTATTTCCCCTCCTCACATTATTTCTTGCTTTCTATTCCCTCCTGCTCATCATGATTTTTTGTTTAAAAGCCAACATGAGGTTGACCATGTCCACAACATCTTGCCCTCCTCCTCTGGGTGTGGCAGAGTTTGAGTCAAATTGTACCTCAGGGTGTTGTGGGAGATCAGGAATAGGCTAAGCCAGAGAATAATAAAGACAAGTTAAATTTCTCTTTTAAAAAAAGGAGAAACAAAGGATGTAACAGTTTTCCTTCTTCCCAGGAACAATATCCCTTCTGGAACACTTGCACCTTCAGTATTGTCCCCTGGACATCTCAGTCTCTCCTCTGCCTTCTGTCATAGAAAGTCCCCCTCTTTTTTTCCTCAGCATTAGGGTTTGGACTTCGATGCATAACATGGAGAGATTCAGGAGGAGAAAAGGAATGACTTTTGTAACCACCACATAGGTAGGAAACCACCCTGAGTGAAAGCATTTGGTAGAGAAAGTGCTATGCAGGGCTAAGAAAGATAGAGGTCATTACCCCTGTCTGCTTACACAATGCATAATACAACAAACTGGGATTTCTCAGCAGCTCACGGCTCTGCCTAAAAGGTGAGCCTCCTTAATTTGTCCCAGAATATAGGCCTCTTTTTCTCCTCTTTGCAGGCTCTGGCTCTCATTCCCTCTACCTGCCTTCCCTCTGACAGACAACCAAGTGGGTAGTGGAAAAAGTGATGGATGGACATCAAGGAAAGCCAAAAAAGCAAGAAAGAAGACATTTAAAGAATGGGAGGAAGAATCTTTCGCTTCTCTATGTTTTGAAATCCATGACCACCTGACCTTTCTAGATCGGAAAGAAAAAAAGAAATATCCACAATGTGGCAAAACAGGCAAAAATATTGTAAATCTAATTTACCTAAACATTGGAGAACCCAGACTAAAGAGAAATAATATGAACACAATGAAGAGATCCATAGAGAAGTAAGATGATGTAAATGCATTAAGTGTGGAAAAAGCTTCACTAGGAACAATCATTTTACTTTCCATTGTTAGAAGAATTTCTTCCCTT
The DNA here is from genome assembly GCF_059951505.1 of Python bivittatus. NCBI lineage: Eukaryota > Metazoa > Chordata > Lepidosauria > Squamata > Pythonidae > Python > Python bivittatus. Next base: position 4,225,978 of record NW_028277111.1, on the reverse strand, counting down.
AATTCGTTCCTTGCTCAGGTCAAAGCACCAGACACCATAACTCAAGAGCTCAAAAGTTTCACCATCAAAGGAGCCACACAGGAGAAAAAACATATAAATGCCTGGAGAATGGAACTGTCCCCTTCAGAGACTCATATAATCCCCCTTTTCTCTCCTTGGAGGCTCTGGCTCTACCTCCCTCAGACCCTTCATCCTCTTCCCTCCTTCCTGCTCTCCCTGACAGACTTTTCCTCCCTGACAGTTTAACTGCTTTCCCGCCAAAATTCCAAGCAGGGTTTTCTCCCTTCCCTCCTATTCCTACAGGGGCGGTGACCTCATATCTCATGTTCCTCTGAATTACATTTGACTGATAGGAAACAAAAATCTACATAAGCGTTATTTCACTCTTCAGAATGAAGCTGGAGTAAGATTTGGACAGAACAGTTGCCGGTGAAGCCTCCTTGATTTATTCCCTGCAGAGACCGATGTGGCTCCTTCCTTCATCTCCTCATAGTACTACAATAGCAGTGCCCTAAACATGCCCCTTCCTCAATCCTGTCCCCTTCAGAGACCCAACAACTAACTCCCCTTTTCCCCCCCCCGACAGGCTCTGCCTCACCTTCCCTCCTCCCGACAGACTCTCTCTCCCCCTGACGGTTTAACGGCTCTCCAGCTGAAATTCCACGCGGGGTTTCCTCCCCGCTCCTATTTCGACAGGGACGATGACGTCACGCCCCCGTTCCTGTCACGCGAAGCCCTGCGTTCCGCGCCTTTTCCCTAGACTTCGGTCCAGCAGCCGAAGCCGGAGATTTCTGTCCTTCAGCCCCGACTGGAAACGCCGGGTTCGCCACTTTTTGGAAAGCGGGGGGAGGGGTGATCTTGGTGCCCTCTCCCCAGCTGCTGTGGGGCGTGGCCGTTCCCGAGCACCCCTTGGCTGCCCCATCTGCGCCGCTTCGTTTGCCTCCGCGTGTCTTTGGGGGACCCTTGCACGCCCCCCGCCCCGCCGTGCATTTCCACTGGGGAGCGGCGGCTACGGAGGCATCTCGGAAGCCCCACCGGGGGAAGCTGCAGCGCCCTCGCTTTCCATCGAAGGGTCTCTCCCAAGGGCGGGGGGGGGCGGGATGGAGCCTGTGGGTAGGGCGATGTCGGCAGAGAGCCAAGGTGCGTGGAATCGCTCCACGATATCTTTTTCCGGCTCCGAGTAGGAAGTCGGCAGAGGCTATTTTGCAAAGGTCGCTGAATAACCTTCCCCCACCTCGCAGGGTTGTTATGTGGATGGCATGGACAAAAGGTAAAAGATGGCTTCTGCCCGCAGGCTTACAATCGAACTGTCGTGACACCCGAGGAAGAAGACATCCAGTGGGAAGAGGAGTAAAAGACTCTCAGGCACCAAACACCAGTCCTTATAGGTAAATAAGCAGACGTCGGATACAGCTGAGGGAAGGGAGGAGGCCGACGGTCTTCCGAAACAGCTAAACAAACCAAAGAATGCCTTAGTGTTAGTCTTTCAAATGCCCCTCTCTTGGCCTTTTTTTTCTTTTTTTGCCCTTTCTCCTTTTTTTGCAGTTATTCGAATGGCCACTTACTGCTTCTCTAGAAATCCATATATAACAAGAGTCCTTCCTCACTACCTGCGCGGGGTGTGTGTGTGTGTGTGTGTGTGTGTGTGTTTCTCTCCGTTTCATACCTCTGCCTCCATAAATGTGCCAAAGTTGTCTTGCAGAAGCCCTCTCAAACGCCCTGCAACAAACCTACCAGGTGGGCTGGCTTTATTTATGTTATTTATGTACTTATTTAATTTACAAGGCCGCCCCCCTCACCGTGACGACTCTGGGCATCAGAACGACATAAAATGGGTGGCTAAATCTTTCACGTGGGGAGGCGGTGAGAGGGAGCGGCGCGCCGAAAGGGACCTGGTGGAGATCCGGACGGGGATCTTCCAGCTCTCCCAAATGGGGAATCCCCTCTCCGCTCGCTCTCTGCACGCCTAAACTGACCGGGTGGGCTCTCGACTGCTGCCCACCCAGGGCAAAGCGGAGGTTGGCCCCGTAACCTTCAGCCTCGCTTTGGATCGGGAGAACTTAGGGTGGAAATCCACACGCCCGTCCCAGGAGGACTCTGCCCGGCAACGAAAGACGACACCGAACGCAGTTGTCCCATTGGCCCAATAGCCCCGACGGCCGCATCGTGGCGGATTGAGCTTCCGCGCGTCTCCACCGCTCGTCAGTTCGGAGTGTGGGAGCGCGAGGAACGTAGACTCGGGCAGAGGCGCGCGATGGGTGGGCTTCGGTGGCGCCTGCTGCTGGTGGGGGCAGCTGCCTTCCTCCTCCCGGGCGGGATCTCTGGTGAGTACCTGCCGAGGCTAAAGCCACCCCAAAACTTGCTGGGCCAGGAATCAGTGGCGCGTTATGCCGTAGGCAAATCGGGCATTTGCCTAGGGCCCCCCAAAAAGAGGGGCCCCAAAATCACGTTTACGGAAAGGGGGTTTCGCCGTTCCCCCGTCGCCTTTCCCTGGGACGCCCCTTCGGGAATCGCCGGAGAGTCTCCGTCGCTGGCTGGGGGAGCGAGAGGGAAGGAAGGGGGTCAGTCCACGCCTCGGGATCCCCGCCAATCCACACCCGCCCCGCGCCTGCCTCCCCGGGCTCCGGCCGCAATCCGACCCTCTCGGAGGCCGAGCGGGAAGAGGCAGCTCAGCCCCGGCGCCGGCGCTTTCGCCCCGTCCCCCAAGCAGCTCGGCGGAGGGCAAGGGCAACCCCGCGGCCTCTTGGGCTGCGCGCCGGGGCCCGGGAAGCCCCGCTGGGCCTCCGCCAAAGGCTCCTGTCTGGCAAACCCCCTGAGGAAACGTCCCAGCTCGATTGTCCCCCCGAGGGAGGCGGCTGCCGAGCAAACTGCCCGGACCCAGCGGGCCTGAGGAGACGGACCGACCCCGCTTTCCGATCTGCGACCCCCCGCCCCCCCACCCCGCAAGGGCTTCCGAGCCGCCCCAGAGCCGCGCTCGACCGACGAGGTTCCGAGAGACGCCGGAGACGCCCCTCGGCTAAGCGGGTCGCCCGAGTTCCCGGGAGAAACGGCGCCCCTCTTGCCGGAGCAAGCCTCTCCCGCCCCCCTCCGCGCCGTGCGCCAAGGGAAGCCCGGAGGGCCCGCGGAATCCAGGCTGCGCTTCGGAGGGCAGAGCCGCTTGGTGACAGCCGGAGAGGGGGAGGCCCAAGGGCAAGTGGGGAGGCTGCCCGCCGGCTCTCCGCGAGCTTGGTGGCGCAGATGGCCGGCGAGTGCCCGGGCGGCTCTTCACAGGGGACTTGCGAACCCATCGGTTCCGTTCTAAGGCGCTGTCCCGCAGCGGCGAGCTCAATTCCAGGCGGCCCCCGGGGCTGGCCGCACGCGACGGAACATGGGCAGCCGGGCGGAGTGCGGGGTGCCGGCGGGCTTGGCTTGGCCTCCCTCTCCACCACTGCGGCCGCCTCCTCTTCTTCCTCCCGCTACCGCCGCTTCGTTTGGGTCGCCAGCAGGTTGGCTGGCTGTGAACACGAGGACGCCTGAGCAGAAGCGGCCTGGATGCCTTCGGAGGCTTAAACATGCAACTTAATCCTGTTTCCTTCAGAGACGCATATTTTGCCCTTTTTTGCCTTTCAGGCTCCAGCTCAGCTTCCCTCAGACCCTCCACCTCCCCTCCTTCCTGCTCTCCCTCTGACAAACTTTCTGGCTTCCTGACAGTTTAACTACTTTCCCACCAACATTCCATGTGGGGTTACCTTCCTTCCCTCCTATTCCAGCAGGGGCAATGGTGTCATACCCTCCCATTCCTCTGAATCACATTTGTTTCATAGAAGTCTTCCTAAGCATTATATCACTGCTCAGAGTAAAGCATCTGTTTGCTTTGCTTTTTAAAATATTTAATCCATCTGGAATAAGATTTAGATGGAGCAGTTCACAGCTGTGCCTAAAGGTGAAGCCTCCTTAATGGTGTCCCCTTCATAGACTAATGCAATCCTTTTTTCTTCTCATAGCAGTGCCTTAAATATGTCCTTTCCTGAAACCCCCTTTTTCTCCTCCTGGCAGGCTCTCCTTCCTTCTGACAGTCTCTCTCCCTGACATTTAATGGCTTTTCTGTCAAAATTCCACATGGGTTTCCCTCCCTTACCCTCTATTGCAGCATTCTTATGAGTTACCTTTCACTGTTACACAAAACAATTCATTACAATCAGAAAGAAGTTAAGCCAAGCCAAAGATGTTTACCCTGTAACTCTGATTTGATATGTTAACATGTTTATTTCGCTGCCCTGAAACATGGTATCAAATACTCTACAGATAGTCCTCAACTTACGACCACAATTGGGACTGGAACTTCTGTCCCTAAGCAATGTGGTCGTTAAATAAGTTGCGCCCAATTTTACGATCTTTTTTGCCATGGTCGTTAAGCGAATCCAGCTTCCCCCATTGACTTTTCTTATCAGAAGCCCCCTGGGACGGTTGCAAGTGGTAATCATGCGACCCCAGGATGCTGCAACCATTGTTAATACATGTAGATGGCCAAGCGCCCGAATTTTGATCATGTGACTGCAGGGATGCTGCAATGGTCATGTGAAGACTGGTTGTAAGTCACTTTTTTCAGCACCGGTCATAACTTTGAACGGTTGTTAAATTAATGGTTGTAAGTCAAGGACTACATGTAGTGAAACTGGCTATTTGAAATAGGCGCAAAACCAGCCCCACAAACTTAAGGGGCTGAGGGGGAGATTTGTATTCTGGGAGTTGTGTTAGTGGCGCTCTCCCCAAATGGCTGCCCCAGTGGCCATGGCCAGTCATCAGTTGGAGGCTGGCCCTCCTCAGCCCCCTCGCTCTCCATTTAAGGGGCTTTCTCCCCACAAAATCTAAAAAGCAGGAAAACAGGATCCGGAGTGGGTAGATGGAGCCTGGAGGGCACCTAGCAACGAGCTTGTGGATGTAGGCAGAAAGCCATAGTTTGCTTAAGCGTGGTTGGTTGAACAAACCACAGCAACTCTGTGCAGTGTGGAAAGACAGTTCTGGAGCTGTGCTGCGGGCAGAGAACCTGGGAGCCAACACTTCCAGCAAGGTTCTTGGCTTGGGTTTCACTCCAGATGCCCTGGTGAGCCTCCTTCTCTCTTTTTCCAAACCGGAGGGTGAATCCGTCTCTCGGCCAAGCAAAACAGCAGCACCGCAGCACTGGAGGCTCAACCGGGGAGCTTCAGAGGTTGCAGGCTCAAATCCCCACCACCACAAAGCCCAGTTCTATCCTCCTTCCCCACAGGGTTGGTGTAAAGATGAAATGGATCCAGCCTCAGTTTGGCTTCTAAGACACCTTCTCCCCATCTGCAAAAAATCAACTGGAGTCCAGCAGCACCTTTTCTGCCTTCACCCAGCAACCAATGACTGCGTCAAGCCACTTTTTCCCCATTGGCTAAATCATTCCTTCCCCACCTGCTTCTGTCATTCCCTGCGGATGAAGCCTCTGCACATTCCTCCAGTCCACAGTCGGGGAGTGAGGAAGACGCTGGGAAGGATGCAGCGCAGTTTTAGGGGGGGGGATTTTGGTGAGTAACTCCCAGAGTTTAAGCAACTTCACCTGCTGGGCAAGGAAGGCACAGAATCCTACCTTCAAGGGTGCTGCAAAGGATCCCTGTAGAGCAGCAAGGGACCATTCAGCCGGGCTGCTTTGGAAGTGTTCTGGGGCAGAGCCGTCTTCCTCCCCCCCTCTTCTCTGCCCTGTGCAGTGCTTGCCTCCCTAACGAGCCAAGCCAACCTGTTTCATAAGAGAGCACATGCACTTTCCAACATGCTGCTGCTTTTTTAATACTTCCAGATGAGATGAGCTTCATTGAGTTCCTGCCACTACAGGAAGAAGGTGTGCGGAGGAATGAATACAAATACAGATAAAAATATTTACCCCCAAAGGTGGCGGCTTTGAATTTCAGATACTGTAATTAGTATACTAGGATATTGACTTTGCTGGCCATTACTTAGCCTTTTTTTATTTTCTTATTCTTGCCATTGCCTTTCAATTTTTCCACCTCCAGCAGCTTCTTTGGTTCCCTCCCACCAATTAATTTTGGTCCCCTCCAGGAATTTTGGGCATATAGCTTTCCTTAACCCCTCCAGTTTTAATTTCTGGAGTTACCTGCTTTTTGGTTTTAATCCAAGAAGGCAGTAGCAGGTATTCGGTAGTAGGTTAGCATTGGCAGTGGGGAGGGGGGAATGATTCTCTGGGAGCAAATTTAGGAATAAATTAATGTGGGGAGCATCTAAAAAGGTAAGGACTCCTGGTGACTCCAGAGACATGCCAATATGGTTTTCTTGACAGTACAAAGGAAGTGGTTTGCTATTGCTTTCTTTCAGATATTTTTTCAACTTCTCAGCCAGAAATATAGCACTGGTTCATACAGTCCAAGTACCAACCAGGTCCAAGCCTACTTACCTTCTAAGATTTGTTTTGTAGTGTTTTGTGGGCAGGCCAGCATGCAGGCATGTATTTTCCTAAGGTCTGTTGTTGTTGTTTAGTCGTTAAGTCGTGTCCGACTCTTCGTGACCCCATGAACCATATTGCGCCAGGCCTTCCTGTCCTTCACTGCCTCCCTGAGTTTGCTCAGTTTCATGCTCATTGCTTCAGTGATGCTATCTAACCATCTCATCCTCTGCCGTCCTCTTCTCCTTTTGCCTTCAATCTTTCCCAGCATCAGGGTCTTCTCCAAAGAGATCTCTCTTCGCATTAGGTGACCAAAATATCTGAGCTTGAGCTTCATTATCGATCCTTCCAATGAGCAATCAGGGTTGATTTCCTTTAAGATTGACTGGTTTGACCTCCTAGCAGTCCAGGGGACTCTCAAGAGTCTTCTCCAGCACCACAGTTCAAAGGCATCAATTCTTCGGCGCTCGGTCTTTTTATGGTCCAGCTCTCACAGCCATACATTACTACTGGAAAAACCATAGCTTTGACTATGCGGATCTTTGTCGGCAAGGTGACGTCTCTGCTTTTTAATATGCTATCTAGGCTTGCCATAGCTTTCCTCCCAAGGAGCAAGCGTCTTTTAATTTCATGGCTGCAGTCTCCGTCTGCGGTGATCTTGGAGCCCAAATAAATGAAGTCTGTTACTGCTTCCATTTCTACCCCTTCTATTTGCCAGGAATTGATGGGTCCAGATGCCATGATCTTAGTTTTTTTAATGTTGAGTTTCAAGCCAGCTTTTGCACTCTCCTCTTTCACCCTCATCAAGAGGCTCTTTAGTTCTTCTTCACTTTCTGCCATTAGGGTGATATCGTCCGCATATCTGAGGTTGTTGATGATTCTCCCTGCAATCTTAATTCCGGCTTGTGATTCTTCCAGCCTGGCATTTCTCATGATGTACTCTGCATATAGGTTAAATAAGCAGGGTGACAGTATACAGCCTTGTCGTACACCTTTCCCTATTTTGAACCAATCGGTTGTTCCATGACCGGTTCTGACTGTTGCTTCTTGGCCCGCATACAGATTTCTCAGGAGACAGGTAAGGTGGTCTGGTACTCCCATCTCTTTAAGAATTTGCCACAGTTTGTTGTGATCCACACAATCAAAGGCTTTTGCATAGTCAATGAAGCAGAAGTAGATATTTTTCTGGAACTCTCGTGCTTTCTCCATGATCCAGCGAATGTTGGCGATTTGATCTCTAGTTCCTCTGCCTCTTCGAAACCCAGCTTGTACATCCGGTAGTTCTCGGTTCATGTATTGCTGAAGCCTAGCTTGTAGGATTTTGAGCATAACCTTGCTAGCATGTGAAATGAGTGCAATTGTGCGATAATTTGAGCATTCTTTGGCATTGCCCTTCTTTGGAATTGGAACATAAACTGACCTTTTCCAATCCCGTGGCCACTGTTGCGTTTTCCAAACTTGCTGGCATATTGAGTGCAGCACTTTAACACCATCATCTTTTAGTATTTTAAATAACTCAGCTGGAATACTGTCATCTCCACTAGCTTTGTTGTTAGCAATGCTTCCTAAGGCCCACTTGACTTCACTCTCTAGGATGTCTGGCTCAAGGTCAGTGATCACACCAGCGTGGACATCAGGGACATTAAGATCTTTCTTGTATAGTTCTTCTGTGTATTCTTGCCACCTCTTCTTAATCTCTTCTGCTTCTGTTAGGTCCCTGCCTTTTTTGTCCTTTATCATGCCCATCTTTGCACTAAACATTCCTTTCATATCTCCAATTTTCTTGTAGAGATCTCTAGTCTTCCCCATTCTATTGTTTTCCTCGATTTCTTTGCATTGTTCATTTAAGAAGGCCTTCTTATCTCTCCTTGCTATTCTCTGGAAATCTGCATTCAATTGCTTATATCTTTCCCTTTCACCCTTGCTTTTCGCATTCCTTCTTTCCACAGCTATTTGTAAAGCCTCATCAGACAGCCATTTTGCTTTCTTGCATTTCTTTTTCTTTGGGATGGTTTTAGTTGCTGCCTCCTGTACAATGTTACGGACCTCCGTCCATAGTTCTTCAGGCACTCTGTCTACCAAATCTAATCCTCTAAATCTATTCATCACCTTCACTGTGTACTCACAAGGAATATGATCTAAGTCATACCTGAGTGGTCTAGTGGTTTTCCCTACATTCTTCAATTTAAGCCTAAATTTTGCAGTAAGAAGCTCATGATCTGAGCCACAGTCAGCTCCTGGTCTTGTTTTTGCTGTCTGTATAGAGCTTCTCCATCTTTGACTGCAAAGTATGTAATCAATCTGGTTTCGGTATTGACCATCTGGTGATGTCCATGTGTAGAGTCGTCTCTTGTGTTGTTGGAAAAGAGTGTTTGCTATGACTAGCTTGTTCTCTTGACAGAACTCTATTAGCCTTTGCCCTGCTTCATTTTGTACTCCAAGGCCAAACTTGCCTGTTATTCCGATTACTCCTTGACTTCCTACTTTAGCATTCCAGTCCCCTATGATGAAAAGGACATCCTTTTTGGTGCTAATTCTAGAAGGTGTTGTAGGTCTTCATAGAAGCGGTCAACTTCAGCTTCTTCAGCATCAGTGGTTGGGGCATAGACTTGGATGACTGTGATATTGAATGGTTTGCCTTGGATACGCACTGAGATCATTCTGTCGTTTTTGAGGTTGTACCCCATTACTGCCTTTCCCACTCTCTTATTGACTATGAGTGCAACTCCATTTCTTCTAAGGGTTTCTTGCCCACAGTAGTAGATATAATGGTCACCTGAATTAAATTCACCCATTCCCGTCCATTTCAGTTTGCTGATTCCCAAGATGTCGATGTTCAATCTTGTCATCTCATGTTTGACCACATCCAGCTTGCCTTGGTTCATAGATCTTACATTCCAGGTACCTATACAATATTGTTCTTTACAGCATCGGACCTTCTTTTCGCTTCCAGATACATCCACAGCTGAACGTCCTTTCGGCTTTGGCCCAGCCGCTTCACTCTTTCTGGAGCTACTTGAAATTGCCCTCCGCTCTTCCCCAGTAGCATATTGGACACCTTCTGACCTGAGGGGCTCATCTTCCGGCGTCATATCTTTTAGCCTTTTAACATTGTCCATGGGGTTTTCTTGGCAAGGATACTGGAGTGGGTTGCCATTTCCTTCTCCAGTGGACCACATTTTGTCAGAACTCTCTGTCATGACCTGTCCGTCTTGGGTGGCCCTGCACGGTATAGCTCATGGCTTCACTGAGTTACGCAAGCCCCTTCGCCACGACAAGGCAGTGATCCATGAAGGGGTTCCTAAGGTCTACCCAGCACCTTTTTTAGACTCAGGAGGGGTGGGGGCAAATGTTGAGTTATCCCAATTCCATCATATTATCCCACTGGTTAATGCAATTTTTCTTCCTTGAATCAGTGGTCTGATAAATAGAAATGATGCAGATTAGGGCAAACACACCAAACTTCTTGCATATAGCTGCCTGTAACTAACCAGGAGAAAGATGTCAGGACCTTACAGAAAACTGTAAGAGTGAGGGAGGGGGCATCCTTGCCTTGGAGAATGTTGTTCCATTGGAGGAAGCCCCTGCAGAGAATTCCCCCTACTCTTATGGCCTTCTGGAACACTGTAAATGCCTGACTTTTTCAGGGGCCTTCTGGGATAGATTCTGGAGCCATCAGTGTAAATTTTAGTTTTTATTATAGTTATATTTTGTTTATATTTTATATATTGTATTTTATTATATAGATTGTAAACCGCATTTGTGGGTGCTATTATGACCTATTTCTAATATAGACTATTAATTTGTGGGCTCCAATAATCATTCTTGAGATGTATTGCTTCCAGCTTGGCAAAGTTCCAACACTCTCTTCCAGTCAGAGAACCATTGTGAGACTAGTACCCTACTCAGTTTTATATCAACTGCAAATCTTTATTCCCTCCACCTCTTTATCCAAATAATTTGTGAAAATATTGAAGATTACCATGCCCAGGACCAATTCTGTGGCCACCCATTTGATACTTGATTGATGATGAGGAACCATTAATGAACACACCTTGAATATGTGAATCCATCTGCTATCCAACGCATGATTAAGTAGCTTGCTAAGCAGAATGTTGTAGGCAACTTTGTCAAATGCTTCCCAAAAATTCAGATAATTATGTTCAAATCAATTCCCATAATCTACTAAGAGACATTACACTTTTCAATGTAATTACTGATTGTTTCACGATTTGTGCTAGGATCTTGTCAAGTACTGATCTCTGATTGTCATGACAAAAATATTGTTTTACCCCAAAGCTTTTGAACTTCCCATACATTCGTGCAGGATTGCATGAATGGATGCCTTATTTATTGTCATAGACCAAAGTTTTATACAGTGCACAATGTAGCAAGACATATGAATAACAATGTGAAAACTGTAAAATAAAAGCCTTCTAATACGTCAACTCCTGTTTAAACTCTATTTTCCTTGTAGTTACCATGATTAAACCAAATGTTGTAATCTTTTTAGGGATTTCTGAGGAGTTATGTGTTAAGAGAAATAGTGCATTATCTTTCATAATTAACAAGGGTGATTGAATTAATAAACTTTTCTTTATAAGCACAGATCTTTGTACCAGTATAGATCTGAGCTTTTGAGTCCTTAGAAAGGTCTCACTGAATAGTACATTTTAATGTGACAGAAGAGGAAATGCATGAATGGGAAGAAATCATGGCACCTCAATTATTTATTTATTTATTTATTAATTTGTATGCCGCCCATCTCCCCCAACAGGTGACTCACTAATTAGTTACATTAATTCTAACTAATTCTAATTAGTTAGAATTAATCTAACTAAACCATGATTCACTTAATTTTGGCAAATAAATAAAACTGAAATTTAGTCCTGACTCCACTCTCTCAGCCTGAAGAAAACTGTGCTACTCTGGTTGATAAAGAGTTTCCTCCATGTAAGTTCCATGAAGTGAAAAATAAGGTGCCATTGATACTGAAGCTTTTTCTTGTGGTCCAGATTCTCTTCTGCCTGTCAAGCTGAAGCATTTCCATATCCCATGCATTTATATGGTTACTCCCATATGAATCCTTTTATGGGTAGTAAGGTGTCTGTTTTGACTAAAGCTCTTTCCACACTCCATACATTTATATGGTTTCTCTCCTGTATGGATTCTTTTATGTTTCATAAGGCTAGTGCTCTCACGGAACCTCTTTCCACAAATCACACATATATATGGTTTCTCCCCTGTGTGGATCCTTTGATGGGAAGTAAGAGTACTGTTCATACTAAAGCTCTTTTCACAAATGGGGCATTTATATGGTTTCTCCCCTGTGTGTGTTCTTTGATGGGAAGTTAGAGTACTGTTTGTGCTAAAGCTCTTTCCACAAACCAGGCATTTAAATGGTTTCTCTCCTGTATGTGTTCTTTGATGCGAAGTAAGAGTACTGTTCATACTAAAGCTCTTTCCACAAACTGGGCATTTATATGGTTTCTCCCCAGTATGCATTCTCTGATGAGAAGAAAGATCTCTGCTCTGAATGAAACTCTTTCCACACTCCATGCATTTATATGGCTTCTCCCCTGTGTGGATCCTTTGATGGCAAGTAAGATTACTGCTCCTACTGAAGCTCTTTCCACATTCTGTGCATTCATATGGTTTCTCCCCTGTATGAATCCTTCGATGTGAAGTAAGTTCTCCTTTCTGAATAAAGCTTTTCCCACACTCCATGCATTGATATGGTTTATCCCCTGTGTGAATTCTTTTATGTTGTATAAAATTACTGTTTCGACTAAAACTCTTTCCACACTCCATACACTTATATGGTTTCTCCCCTGTATGAATTCTTTTATGTTGTATAAAACTACTGTTCTGACTAAAGCTCTTTCCACACTCCATGCATTTATATGGTTTCTCCCCAGTGTGGATCCTTTGATGGGAAGTAAGTTCTCCTTTCTGAATAAAGCTCTTTCCACATTCTGTGCACTGATATGGTTTCTCTCCTGTGTGGATTCTTTTATGTTTCATAAAGCTACTTCTCTCACGAAACCTTTTCCCACACACCACACATTTATATGGTTTCTCCCCTGTGTGGATCCTTTGATGGGAAGTAAGAGTACTTTTTAGCCTGAAGCTCTTTCCACATTCCATGCACTGATACGGTTTCTCCCCTGTGTGGATCCTTTTGTGGTGAGTAAGAAGACTTTTTCTGCTGAAACTCTTTTCACATTCTGTACACTTATACGGTTTCTCTCCTGTGTGAATTCTTTTATGCTGTATAAAACTACTATTCTGACTAAAGCTCTTTCCACACTCTGTACATTCATATGGTTTCTCTCCAGTGTGGATCCTTTTATGAGAAATTAGATAGCTGCTGCTACTGAGCCTCTTTCCGCACTCAAAACATTGATATGGTTTTTCTCCTGTGTGGATCCTTTTATGGGAAATGAGATAACTACTGCTACTGAAACACTTTCCACATTCGAAGCATTTATACGGTTTTTCTCCTGTGTGGATCCTTTTATGGCAAACAAGGTTACTGCTGCTACTGAACTTCTTTCCACACTTCAGGCATTTATACGGTTTCTCTCCCATGTGGTTTCTGTCACGGGAAGTAAGATGCCTACTCAAGCTGAAATTCTTTCCACATTTTAAAAATGTGTATGGTTTCTGTTTTGCATATAATTTTTGATGTAAAATTAGAGGAAAGAAATTTTTGATACTTTTCACAGGCTGTCTGTAGTCGTATTGCTTCTCTTTAGTCTGAGATCTAAAATGTTCATTTAAATCGAATTTAGTTTTGTCTCTTTTGCCACATCCTGGATATTTTCCCTTTCTGTTTCCTTTCTGATCTTGCTGGGTCAGGAAGCCGTGGATTTCAGCACCCAGAGAAGTAGAGGACTTCTCCTCTTCATCCTTTGAGTAGCTTTTCTCTTGCCTTTTTGGCTCCCCTTGATTTCCAAGTATCACTTCTTCCACTTCATGCTTGATACTTTGCAGCTGCAAAACATTTGGTTCCTTGTAAATCTCATTCTTCTGCCCATCACCTGTTGGGAAGATTAGAAAAGAAAGGTCTGATTAGAAATGTAAGCAGAAACTGAGGCTTTCAATAGGTATCATAATCAATTAACTATTTCCAGTATTTCCAAAATTCCCACCTTTTTGTATACTTTATGAAACTAGGCAAACATGGTTCTTTTGAACTATTGCCAGTTTGATTTTATGAAGCATTTGTGTTTCTTCCTCATGATATACTTTTGGTATCAGTTTCCATAAGACTAAACAATAAATGATCAGTTAGGTAGCAAATTTAGGTAAAGGAGAGAGACAGAAAAATACAGAAAATGACTGCATTGTCTTGAATTTATGCCTCAACATTTACCACAATAGATGCAATTATGGTTATGCTCTATACCTTAAAGAGATAACCAAATCTACATTAATCAAGACATAACTTTCCATAAACTTGGAAAGTTGCATCTTTTGAATGTGTACCTAGCACATCATCCTCAGCCAAACATCAACCTGAACCATGATGAAAAGAGTGAGAACATGGCTTCTGAAGTACAAATGGAAATGGCATCTTTCTTAATGCACAAACCAACAGCTTTTCTATTATTCAGTGTTTAAATGTTTTATAAGAAGAATAAGGTTTGTCAACCCTTTTAATAATGAATTGGGTGGCCTTATAAATCAAATCAGTAAATAAATGTTTACCTGATGCATATATAAATGCATTAAAGACCTGACCAAAACCTACCAAAATTATAGGATCCATGCTTAAACAAAAGAAACTAATATTATTTTTATATATCTCAATTATAAATGCATGAAAAGGATATGTTGGTACTATTCTGTTGTCTTTGGTGCTGTACTGAAATGCCACATCATAGTCAAGAGTCCAGAAACTCTCAGAATGGTATAACAGTCCAGAGCAGACGGATAAAGATATGTCATGCCCCTAAGGGCAGGGTTTTACTTGACTTTATTTTTTATACACTGTAAAAATCTATGGTATTTTTCAGTTACACTGACCACCAGGAGGCACCATACACCCAATATCTTCATTTACTGGGGGTTTTCAGAAGCGGATAGCCAGATGTTATTCTATGGGGTTCAATTTCTAGTAGAGGGTTTGAACCCCATAGAATAGCATCTGGAAGGTATCACATGTGCGTAAGGAATTCTCAGATAATGGTACAGGAGTGAAAGAATGGATTTCCACCTAAAACTTAATATGGGGATGAATTTACAATATGTTTGTTGCAACCATAATATTGTTATGAAAGTAAAGCTAAAATCTTTTCCTCCTGATACTGTGTCTTGTATTCATGCTTTTGTGACAGTTATGGTATACATCTGCTAGAGCCTAAGAGGTTCTACTTATTTTTCTCTCTGAATTTTTCTTGCTTGTAATATTAACTCTGATAAATGCAAAAGAAGGGAAGAGATGCAGCCAAGAACTTGGAGAATGTAACAGACCATAATTCAAAGCTGAGGAATAGCACTGGACGTTCTAGCAATATCACATCTATAGCAGTATCACCATCTATAGTAAGAACATATTGAGAATCAAATTGGCTAATAATGGATTAAATACAGCAGGAAATGGGCATAAAGGAAATGGGGATTTGAACACATGGAGTCTAACCTATTCTCTTAAATACTTCTAACCTAATATGCAAAATATGGGAAACAAGCAAGGTGAGCTAAGTGTCATAAGGCACCAACACTGGTCTTGATGGGAACACCTTGTTTCAGCGGAATAAGCAACACAGGAAAGACAGCATGTGAACATATATCAGGAATGAACTTGCCTGTGGCTTGAAGGCCTCTGGGTTAAGACCAAAGGCTGACCTAACAGAAGAAATGTATTGCCAAGAGTCTGCTGTAGACCACCACCAGCCAGAAGAAGTAGATGGAAGATTTACTAAAGCAAATAACTGAAGCCTCAAAAGCACATTCTGTGGTTTTGATGGGAGACTTCAACTACCACAAGATGCTGGAAAAATTCTTGACTTGTGTGGGTGATTATTTTCTCTGAAAGATGGAAGTAAGCATTAGAGGACCCGCTACCTTGGATCTGGTCCTTACTACTAGGGAAAAGTTGACTGAAGATATTAAAGTGGTGGGGAGCAGCTTCTTTCCTCTGGAATAGCTTGCCCCTGAAGCATGGATAGCCCCCACCCACATGGCCTTCCAGAAGCAGGTGAAAACATGACTCTTTCAGAGGGCCATTCCATAATTTTAGCCCTTTATTTCTAGTTGGTATTTTTATTCATTTTTATCCTGATATTGTATTTTCTTCACTATGAAAACCCTGTAAGCTACCTAGAGTCCACTTGGATTCAGGTGGTCATACAAATAAAATATATTTATTTATTTAGAGAATTTATACAGCTGCCCATCTTACATATATAACTTTGGGCAAACCACAAATAAATAGAAAGGCATAACTATCTCCATCTATCTACAGTATATACTCACACACACAAACATCCCGGCCCAGTGTTTGGAGGAACTGCGAAGTCTTCATGACCTTCTGGATAAAATAATAAATAAATAAATATAATATAATACAGTGGTACCTCGGGATACGAACTTAATCCGTTCCGTGACTCTGGGCGTATCCCGAGTTGGTCGTAACCCGAAGGAAATTTCCCCATAGGGTTCAATGTAAATCCGGTTAATCCGTTCCGCCCTCTGCCCGAATTTGGTCGCAACCCGAGGCAATTTCCCATAAGGTTCAATGTAATTACCGTTAATCTGTTCTGGCGTCCACGGACCACACGTCGGGCGGGAAAGCGGCCGGGTGCGGCGTGGTGCGGCGCGAAAACGGCCGGGTGCGAAAACGGCCTGGCGCGGCGCGGCGCAAAAACGGCCCAGCGCGGCGCGGCGCAGCGCGAAAACAGCGCGGCGCGGCGCAAAAACGGCCGCGGACCACGCGGCAGGGCCGGAAAAACAGCCGCGGACCATGTGGCACGGGCGGAAAAATGGCCGCGGACCACGTGGCACGGGCAGAAAATGGCTGCGGACCACGTGGCACGGGCGGAAAATGGCCACGGACCACGTGTCACGGTGGAAAATGGCCGCCAATCCGGTTCGTACCCCGAGGCGGAGTTCGCAAACCGAGGTAAATTTTTGGGGCCGGAGCTGGTCGTAACCCGAAAAATTCGCAAGCAGAGGCGTTCGTATCCCGAGGTATCACTGTATATGAAAGGACTGGCCAATGCCCATGAAGACAGAATGAAATTGCAGTCTAATCTGGACAAGATGGTGGATTCATGCCTTGGAAATATTACTACTGAGAATAACTTAGTTGTGGTCACTGACAACAAACCAAATGCATGTAGTAATGTGAGCCAACTGCTAGAAGGGCCAATAGAGTTCTGGGCTGCATTAGAATAAGCACTGTATCAGTCATTTTTCCTCAGCACTAATGAGGCTGCATCTACAGTACTAAGTACTATTCTGGAAACCACATTTCCAATAGGATATTGAAAGGTTATAGAGAGCTCAGTCGAGGGCAACAAAGATGATACAGAAACTTGAGGACATGTCCTATGAGGATAGGCTGTAGAAACTTAGGTTGTTCAGTCCAGAGAAAAAAAGATGGAAGTGTGATGGAATGGAATTATGAAGGCCAGGCTCAGGGAGATAAGCATTTTCTTAGCTCACCGAAAGAGCGTGGGAACTACAAGAGGATGAGGCTGGCACCTCCCTGAGGAATTCACGGTGTTGTGGCTGGCTGGCTTGGGAGCTGGGGTTTCAGTCTGGGAAGATTCTTGCTAGAGGTTGTAGCTAATAAACATAGCTGAACTGATTTTGCACTGTCTCTTGGAGTTCTTTGGGCTAAACCTGACAGGAGGGAAGATATGATAGCCATGTTCAAATACATAAAGGGAAGTACAGGGAAGATGGTAAAGAACTATTCTGCATAGCCAAAGAAAGTAAGTCCAGAAATAACAAGTTTCAGCTATCTAGATTTCATTTAAATACAAGGAAAAACTTCCTAATGATAAGATGGAAGAGAATGTGAAAACTAAACAGAGGAGGAATTCACTGGATGCAAAAAGAGCAATACAGTCCCAAGGTAAGGGCAGTGGGAAGAAAGCATTTCAAATTAGCTTGCTAAAAGTCTGCCTGTGAACTTATTTTTACAATTTTTAAGATGATAATTTTACCCAGATTAGCACTAAAGATGCCTTTCTGAAATCCATGTAGTTCTTGCTATGTGGGGCTTGACATAGGATCTGTACAACACTGGAACACTCTACTTCTGGAGGTTGTTCTCAATCTCTGGAAGTTTTCAAGGAAAGGCTAGACAGCAATCTGTCATGATGGTTTAATTGGTTTTCCTGCAGAGGGTTGGACTAGATTATCCTTGTGGTTCCTTCCAACTTTACAATTCGATAATTCTAAAAGTTAACCTGCTTTTGATGAGATTAGAGAAAAACTGGAAAACTCATTATGGAGTGTCCAACCATCCTAGGTCAGAAATGATCCCGCATACATCTGAGCAGGTACCTTTCAATCTCTCCCTTTTCTCAGGGCTTTTGATAAACAAGAGTACCTCCTTCCAGCCAAGAGATGTTCCTGGTATACTTCTAACTAAAAATATTTTTCCCAAATAATCAATCACAGAGCAAAAAGGGATCCCTTACCCAGAGCAGCCACATTCTGAGAATTCTCCAACATGACTTCCCTATGCAAGGCTCTTTGGCAACAATCCAGCAGCGCCCACTCCTCCTCCATGAAATATACAACCACCTCCTCAAAGGACACAGAACCCTGAAAGAGGAAGAACATTCTCCTTAGCAGATAGCTCCAAGAAGGACATGCTAAATTTCCTCTCTTATCTCACAAAACTAAAAAGTACAGTTTTGCAATGGCATGCATGCTTTCTTGCATTGCCGGAATGACTCTACAGAGTTGATAAAGGTATTCCAAGTGCACAGTATTGATTGATTATTTCAATTTATATGATTTAGTTACATCCAGGATTCAGACCAGCAGAAGAGGTCTCCTTGGAGAGCTTCCCACTGGCCCAGAATGATGCAGCACAGATGCTTATGCTCCACCTCCATCTGCCTAGGTGTGTAAACAACACACACACATAGTAGGAATTTTTTTCCTGCAACCATTCCAATTCCTGGAGACAACCCTGGAAATCTTAAGTGACTTCACTGAGATCTTTTTATCTCACAGCTTTTGTTACTTCTTTATAGTGTGACAAAAACATTTTTATTATAAGAGTTATTTAGCCTGTGATTGTGAGAATATTTACATGGAAATCTGTATTTCACATTATTAATTTATTATCAAAGGAGTTTTCCTATACTTGTAGTAGTTTCTTTGTTATGCTTTAATTAACTCATTCTATTTTTTAACTGTTTTTGAGTACTTCCATAAAATGCAAACGGATTTTCTATTTTTACACCCATCTTAGATACTGGATTTTGTATTTTCACAATAATCCTGAAAAGCAGACCAAGATGAATGAGTTTGACACGACAAGAGCAAGATACTCGATATTGCTAAAGATGTGACCATGCTCTGAGCCTGGGCCCCCACATGGTTCCATATTCTGATGAAGCTTCTCCTACCTGACCTGGGGGCATAACTGTTGTTTCTGCTTCATCACAAAGAGGAGACGTTTCAGGGATTTCTATTAATGCTTTTCCATTCCCTGTGAATGAGAGAAAAGTGGGGAAAACAGACAGTCTTAAAATCTTGTGAATAAACTCTTGGGAAGCATTATATACAAAAGCCATCCTCATTCACAGGCCCAGGATTTGGTGTGAAATGAGCTCACCCTCATTGCTTGCAGAAAAAAGTTTCTCTTACCTGATGAAGTTACCCAAACTGGATCATCCTGGGAGATCTTCCCAAAGAGCAGCTCCTGAGAGGAACTGGACAGATCTCCCCTTTCTTTGGAATGCATTGGGACCATTTCCACCCATGGCTCCTCCACCTGAAAGACCAGCCAGTATTAGAAAACTGTAAAGCCTGATGAGATGTGGTACTGCCTACCAGCTTGGCTGGCTTCAAAAAAGGGTTGGACCAATTCATGGAAGTCATGGGTATCAGTGGCTATTAGCCTTGATGGCAGTGTGACTACCTCTGAAGCCATCTGCTGGGAGATGAGTGGGCTTCCTTGTGTGGTTGGTGGGCCACTATCAGACTAGATTGCTAGATTAGATGGGCCAGGGGTCCAATCCAGCAGGCTACTGCTTTATGTTCTTATTTATATCCTCTTTATGATGGACATTATTATGTTCATTTGCTGGCTTCACTTTTGCTACCTTCCTAATCTGGTGACTCTGAATTGATGGATCAGTGCCTCCATGCCTGCATTGGGATCCTTGATGCCAGTGAAAACATATGGAGTGGGCAAGCAGGCCATAGTACTCAACCCATAGGCCTACTGATTCCGAGTTACAATATAGTTAACTCCTCTCAACCTCTCATGCATTCTGGCATATGCTACCTACTGATATCCACAGCTGGTCAACAATCCTTCCTCACTAGGGCAGACAGGGAGGGGTCTGTTTCAGTCGCAAGCTATTACACTGTATTTCCACCTTTATGGTCTCTTATTGATAGTGTGGATTAGTGTGGATTAGTATTGATTATTACAAGCTGAAATAAGCAAAGAAAGCAAGCACTCAGAGCACATGTAGTTCAAAGAAGGAAGCAAAGGGGTATGATGTGTCTAATTATCCAGAGTTCATGTTCTGGCTCATTTTTAAATATATGAATTCCCTTTCAAGTGCCAGTTTGGTATAGTAGTTAAGGCATCAGGTTAGAAATTGGGAGACCATGAGTTCTAGTTCCACCTTTGGCACGAAGCCAGCTGGATGACCTTAGGCAAGTCACTCTCTCTCGGGCTTAGGAAGCAGGCAATGGCAAATCAGTTCTGAAAAACCTTGCCAAGAAAACTGCAGAGACTTGTCTAGGCAGTCACCAGGAGTCAAAAACTGACTCAAAGACGCACACACCCACACAAATCCCTTTCAACATTTAAAAATAGGAAGCAAGAACACTTTTATGCCCCAAAATGTGGTCCTCAGATGTACTTTCTTCCTTCTTCTAGGGATATTTCTCCAACTCTGATCCATGTTTTTTCCTCCAACAGCTCCAGTCCTTGCTCCTTGATTCACACAGCACCTCCAGTCCACATAAACGCAACACCAATAGCCTACTCCTCCCACCTAACAAATCTGCCCCTTACATATTTTCACTAAAACGTAGGCCCACTGACCTGAAAGTTAAGGTCCACAGGCCTTATGATCAATGCCTATATCCTAAACATAATGAGGGACAACTTTGACTCTTCAGTCCTTCCATTCCATTAATTTCCTGTCAGGTTTGAATGTTAAGTTCTATATGGATTTTATTAAATAGGCAGCCTTAGTTATATTTTACCCACTGAAAGATAATTTTTATCTTTATTCCAGTATCTTGTTTTTTTCTTTAACAATTCTTTCTACTAACTTGCATTTTTCAAAAAGTACATTTGCACTTCTTTCTTTTCCCTCATTCTTGTAAAATGCTGGTAGTTACCTAAATAGAAAAGCAGAACTCTCTAGTATTCTCTCAGGTTCTGTTCATTAGAAATCACTTTCATGTTAATGTTCAATGTTGATTGTAGTAATTTTTTTCTAAATTGATCACAAGCATTGCCAAGCATAATTCTCTCTGAAAGGGGAGGTTCAAGATAACCTTATCAGAACATGTTTTATCAACATGCACTGTTGGGGAGATGTATTTTGGATCAATTATTGGGCTTGATTCTGGGTCAAGGTTCATCACCATGGATCTGAATTGTAAGAATGGAACATAAATACTATCATTTATAGAACAGAAAACATAAGCTTCCCTCTATAGTTAATAAGCACTGAATTAGTGACCTTGTTTATGAGTTATCATAAACTATTGTTTCACTGAGTTTGTGTGTCTTGTTCAGTATATCAACATTCAGCAACCATTTGGAGCACCCATATTTATTTCCTAAGCTGCAATTTTATTTATTTATTTATTTATATTTCAAATTTGTCACTGCCCATCTCACTGTGGGGTAACTCTGGGCAGTTTACAGTAAAAACAGAATAAACAATTAAAATAGATAAAAATTAATTAATTAAAATATGCTAAAAACAAACTTTCTTTATTTTCCTTTATGATACTTCCAAGAGGCTGATGTTAATTAGGTGTTAACAAACTCAGGGAGCATCGTCAAGGCACCAGCCATCCCCAGGGTCGATTGTATCTTTTCTCACCCCACACAAGTTGGCAGAGTCAAGTCTTCAATTCCCTCTGAAAAACTGGGAGAGTAGGGGCCCACCTCACCTCTGGGGGGAGAGTATTCCATAGGGCAGGGGCAATGGCAGAAAGGGCTCTCCTCCTAGGACCCACCAGTTGACATTCTCTCACTGATGGGATCCACAACATGCCTTCTCTGCCAGACCGGGCGGGACAGGTTGATGTAATTGGGGTGAGACAGTCCCTCAGGTAACCTGGACCCATGCCATGTAGGGCTTTAAAGGGGATAACCAACACCTTGAATTGGACCCGGAAACAAACTGGAACTCAATGCAGCTCCCACAGCAAAGGTGTTACATGTGCCATCCTTGGGGCACCCAAGATTGCCCACATGGCCACATTTTGAACAAACTGTAGCTTCTGGATACTCTTCAAGGGTAGCTCCATGTAGAGCGCATTGCAATAGTCTAAATGAGAGATGACCAGGGCGTGAGTGACAGACCAGAGGGCCTGCTGATCCAGGAAGGGGCGTAACTGGCGCACAACATAAAGTTGTGTAAAGGTCCTCTTGGCCATGATTGCCACTTGCTCCTTGAGGAGAAGTCATGAGTCCAGGAGGACCCCCAGATTACACACCAGGTCTGTCTGGGGCAGTGCAACCCCACTGAGAACCAAAGATAGTAAACCCCCAGATACAGAGGAGCTTCCGATCCACAGCCACTCCATCTTGCCAGGGTTCAGCTGAAGCCTGTTGTTCCCCATCCAGACCCCTACAGACTCCAGGCAATGTGAAAGGGTGGTCATAGCATCATTCAAATCACCCAGGATGGAGATGTATAATTGGATATCATCTGCATATTCATGGTACCTCATCCCATGGTGGCAGATTATCTTACCCAGTGGTTTCATGTAGATGTTAAAAGGAATGGAGAGAGTACCAAACCCTGCAGTACCCCACAACAGAGGGGCCGTGGGCTGGACCTCTCATTCCCAATCAACACTGATTGGTACCAGCCTTGGAGGAAGGAAGTGAACCACACAAAACTGTGCTGCCCACTCCCAACTCCCTAAGTCGGCCTAAAAGGACATCATGGTCGATGGTATCAAAAGCCGCTAAGAGGTCAAGAAAAGCGAGGATGGATGCACTACCCCCATCCTGCCAGAGATCATCCATGATCCAATTTCTGGCCAAAACCTCTGCTGAGGGGCAGTTACTAGGAAAACATGTTTCATTTAATTCCTACACCAGGAGCAGCAGAAGAAGGGGAGTTAGGGCAAACACTTAAGGGAAGGAGATCTCCTATCTTCTGCCTCTAATTCTTATATCTGTCTGTGGGGTAGAAATAATCTGGGGTTTCCCCTTCCTTCTCTGGAATTATCTGGTAAGGGAAACAGAATCATTTCCCTAAGCAACAAATCTCCAACTATAAAATTCCAAGAAAGATTGACCTGGCATTTAAGAAATCATGGACATTACTTGATACATTATCATCCTGTGCAGCTATCAGGATTAAATTCTCTCACCTGCTTCATTCCCAGCTCATTGTCTGCTGCCTGACTCAGAAGAAAGCCTTCAGCCAAGGCTACCGCTTGAGAACAAGTCTCAGCTCCACATTCCCTCACCCAGGTCTTCATCTCTGTGGGCAGGACGGCCAGGAACTGCTCAAGGGTCACCAGGTCCAGCATCTCAGCTTTTGTGCTCCTTTCTGGCTTCAGCCATTGATGGCAAAGCTGGTGGAGTTTGCTGCAAACTTCCCTGGGTCCCTTGGACTCCTGGTAGCAGAAATTCCTGAAGCGCCAGTGCTGAACATCTGAACTGACAGTGTCCTCAAGGGGGATGTTCTGGCTGATTGTTTCCCAAAATTCTCCACTGCCCCCAGTTTGAATGGCAGGAGGCCCTTTTTCTGCTCTCAGTCCTGCTGACCTTTGCATATACATTTTTTATTTGTGCTCTAATGCTCCTCCAAAAAGGAACAAAGATTTCCAGGTGTACAGAGCAATGTTTAGTCACAGTCTAAATTTCACAGGACCAACTGGATTTGATTATGACTTATTTTCAGTTCTAGACAAGAAGTCATTTCACAAGCACCTTAACGTGCTTCCATGTTCCAATCTGAAGTGAAAAAGAAAAACAAAAAAATCAGAATAGCAGAGAACTGCAATCCATGGCAGAATCACAATGCTCTTGTTCAGAGATCTTTATCCCATTGGATCATTTAATTAAAATCCCTCCAGCATGAAAGTCCCGGAAGATCTGCAACCAGCAGCCTTTTCAGATGGGGCACAACTCCCTCCTCGCTCCGGGATAAACAGCTGTCTTATTCAGAGGGGAGCTGCTGACCTACCGGCTCCTTCTTTTCTGGAAGGTTTGGGCTCAGTCTGTTCCCAGACCAGTGGGGCTCCTCTCCACACAATCAGCCCTCAGACACAGCTCTGGCCTCTCCTCCAGGATTTCGAACAGAAACGGTCCCCCAACACCTCCGATGCCTGCTCCCTGGAGGGGGCTGGAGACAGCCAGCCAGCCAGCCAAGACTCCTTCCCGCGAAGAATGCGCGGGGAAGGCGCTTTCCAAACTTCCAGGATGCTGGAAGCGCCGAGAGCCAGCCGGGGAGCAGCAGATGAAGCCAGAGAGGGGCTGAACCGACCAGGCGGTGCCTCCCCTTGCATGCCCGGGGCTTCCCTTTCCTCCTGTTTACCTATTGGGGGACAAAAGAGTCTCCCCTCCCCCAGTCACCAGCCCCTTCCCAGATTTTCAAGCATTTAAGGTATCGTTTCCTCACCGTTGCTCCTGGGAAGAGCGACTGCAACTCACTCCCGGATCCCCGATCGTGCCATAACTTCACGCGCGTTCTTTGCCTTCAGGAGCGGAATAAGGCCGAACATAGCGCTTCTTCCTAGAGAGGCAAGGCGCTCTAGGAGACCATCACTTCCTCCCCTCTCCTGAAAAAGATCCCCGGCTGTAACCCCCGCCGCCTCTTCCTCAGAGGGGTAACTGCTCGCAAAGCTCTCCGGCGCATGCTCCATGTCACTTGGCCGTTCTGACGTTGGCCGGATTCAACTGTTTCCCGGGAGCCGCCGCGTGGCTGAATTAATATATTTCATTTTGTCATCATTTGCCAGCCATGCCCCTCTGGATTGTATGTAGGACAAACAGGACAAACTGCAAAAGAACTGATAGACAAGTCTGACATCAAACAAGGTTAAAGTAATATCAGAGCATTTCAACCTCTTAGGACCCTCCATGGCAGACCTCAAAGTGACTGGAAAAGTGAGAGTTTAACAGCACCATCAAGTGAGAAAATGTTGAACTCACAGACATCAAAAGTTTTCAGGTAATCTCAGGTCTCAACAAACCCAGTGGGTTTTTAACACAATTGTTAATTGATAAAGTACTTATAAACTCTCTCACATGTAATCTGCATCTGCATAACCAACCTGTCTTCCCTCCCTTCCCCCCATTTTCCTTTCTCCCACCTTAGTTTAAATCCCACAGCAGTTTAGTAACCACTCTATTGCATCTGATGAAGTGAGCTGCAGTTCACAAAAGTTTATGCCTGAATAAAATGTGTTAGTTGGAAAATGTGCTACCAGAGTCCTGATTTTTTGTCCAACCAAAAACCTCTCTTTTCTTTTCCCACACCTGTGATTTAAGTTACAGTTTAGTACCTAAGATTCAGAATCAAAGCAGCAACTGGAGCATAAAGTCCACCAGTGTCCTTGCAAAACAGACTTTTGTTCTTCACATTTGTTCTCAAGATGCTTACAAGGCAGGTATCAATACAGCATTGGAAATAGTGGATAGACCTTACATTTCCCCCTTGCCTCTGGGTCCCCAAATCCTAGGTTTCACCTGAAAGATGCAGCACTTAATGTAAACAAGATTCCAGGGCAGACTTTTCGAGAACTATGCTCCTCGTCCACTGAGCTCAATCTTTTTTTCTTAGTTTCTTATTTTAGAAAAGTAAAGCTTCCAAAAATGAACTGTAAATTATAAATGCCTTCAACTAGTACAGAAATTAATCTTAATAATAAACCTATTTTCTATTTTAACTATTTTCTATAAGCTCTTTATCGACACTATATTCTTTGAAGACCAATTTCACTATATGTTCATATCTTTCTATTCTATAACTCTAACATATTTGTTTATTGCTGACCCCTATTTCTGTGATCTTAATCCTGTACATCCCTGTTAGCATATTTTTCTTATATGTTTACAATAAGGAAAGATTGTATAGGAAAGATAGTAATGCTGGTTCCTGTCAGTATAAACAAATGAATATATTATGTAGCAAATTCTATGTAGGAAGGAAGACATAAGACATACCTGAGGGCAGCTAGCGCTGTTAAGACACTCCCCAAGTCTAACATTTATTATTTATATAGGAAGTCTTTTTGTAATGTATTTTAATTCATATTTATTGTATTTTAACTAATATTTATTCTTTTTACTGTAAACCACCCAGAGTCACTCTGTAGTGAGATGGGCAGTGACAAATTTGGAATATAAATAAATAAATATATCTTATATATAGATAAACACATGCATGGGAAAGATAAAATGCCCATTGTTTTAGCTTTAGCTAAAGAGACATCTGTTTAACTATAAATGAGGGAGTTTGGCATCTGTTTGAGGGAAAGATAAGGCAACATCTGTTTTAACAGAATATGAAAGGAAGAACTGTACAGAAGGAAGATGTTCATGCTGATAGTGTTGTCCCAGAACACAGGCTTGTGACCCAGCATACTTGCCAATCGACACACACTACAGAGTAGAAATAGAACCAAGCTTTGCACAAATAAAGGGTGCAAAGAAAAAAATATTCCAAAGCAAGCACACATACCCACCCCCCAGGGTGTTCTTTTATACAGTTGTTACAAAGTACATCCCCTCTTGGGGTGGCTTCTTACAAGGAAACAAAACTTAAAGAAAAACAAAGCCATAATTTATTATGTCCTTAATTACAGCCAAGTTAGATGTCAGACTGCTCTCCTATTCTCACCGTAAAATTTAATATGAATCTGCTTGCAAAGCACTTTTAACTAACTTGATCTCAGTTTATCTCTTTTCTACACATCTTTGGTTTCTAATTATCTTGCTCAATAATAGGCAGAATCAATCAGTGAACGGTGCCTCCCTCAAATTCCAGCTGCACAGGGAATTGTAACAGTTTCCTCCCATTTCATTCCCATGTATTATCTATCACCTCTTCATAATTCTAAGCTACATGGGCCTCTCATTGCCCTCTTTTTCACCCCAATTATCTTAGCTAAACTAGCTGAACAGGCAGAGTCTGGTAAAACACCATGTCTGTAGTTAAGCCAAGTAGGCTATCTCATCAATAGAGCAGGAACTATTGTAATAAGCTAAGACATTCCATTCCATTGATAATGATTGGCTAACTATTTAAACTAAAAGATCTATAAAAAGGGAGATAGAGAGGCATTCCTTGTGGCCACCCATCCAAAGCAACTTGACAACTTGAATAAATACAATATCTTTGACCTCCACTGATCATCTGATGAATTTTATTAAAATTCCCAGCTTGGTATGAGCCCCAGAAAGAGGAAAAGAAGGTGTCTGATCCTTCTGACATCCCTATGGTCACTATAGAGGTATACTCCTTTTTAACAGAGTTCAATCTGTCTTTTATCATTTTTAAGTTCCTGTTTTCTATTTCATTTATGGATGACCTCTGGCGGGAGCGGGATGGTGGAAGTGCGACCATCCTTGCTCTCCTCGATCTCTCAGCGGCTTTCGATACTGTCGACCACGGTATCCTGTTGGGACGGCTCAGGGAATTGGGGGTGGGCGGCACGGTCTTGTGCTGGTTCGCCTCCTTTCTCCGTGGCCAATCCCAATTGGTGGTGATAGGGAGCGAGAGGTCCCATCCTTGACCCCTCCTCTGTGGGGTGCCGCAGGGTTCGGTTCTCTCTCCACTCCTTTTCAACATCTACATGAAACCGCTGGGTGAGATCATCCATCATCATGGGGTGAGGTATCATCAGTATGCTGATGATATGCAGCTATACATCTCCATCCCTGGTGAAGTAAGTGATGCTGTGGCCACCCTTTCTCGGTGCCTGGAGGCTGTAAGGGTCTGGATGGGGAACAACAGGCTTCGGCTGAACCCTGGTAAGACGGAGTGGCTGTGGGTTAATGGCTCCTCTGTTTCCGGGATTTTGTCATCTTTGGTGCTGGATGGGGTGGTGCTGCCCTAGACAGACCCAGTGCATAATCTGGGGGTCCTCCTAGACTCATGGCTCCTGCTTGAAGAGCTGTGGCAAGGAGGGCCTTTGCACAACTTCGGGTTGTGCATCAGTTACGCCCTTTCCTGGATCGGGATGCCCTTCAAACAGTCACTCGCCGTTGTTATCTCCCAGATAGACTACTGCAATGCGCTCTACATGGGGCTACCCTTGAAGAGTATCCGGAAGCTACAGCTGGTCCAGAATGCAGCCGCGCGGGCTATTGTTGGTGCCCGAAGGAGGGCCCATGTAATGCCTCTGCTCCGCGAGCTGCATTGGGTGCCAGTTTGCTTCCGGGTCCAATTCAAGGTGTTGGTTATCACCTTTAAAGCCCTACATGTCATGGGACCAGATTATCTAAAGGACCGCCTCTCCCCTATGACTTCAACCCGTCCCTCCCGATCACACAGAGAGGACATGCTTCAGAGCCCCTCAGTGAAAGGACTTCGACTGGTGGGGTCCAGAAGGCGGGCCTTCTCTGCGGTAGCCCCTGCTCTTTGGAACATCCTGCCCCCGGAGGTGCGATTAGCCCCCACACTCCTGGCCTTCCGTAAGGCTTTGAAGACCTGGTTCTGCCACCTTGCCTGGGGTGGGGTGAGAATACCTCAAGCATGGGGATGGCTAGCCCCATAGAGTCCTTCTGCCTTCAGCCTCAGATTTTTCATCCTCTTGGTCTCTCCTTCTTCTTTTTAGTAATGTTTTAAATTAAGGTTTTATGTGTTTATATATTTCATGTTCTAATGTTCGTTGTGAATCGCCCAGAGTTCCCCCATTGGGGGGAGATGGGCGGTTGAAAAATTTAATAAATAAATAAAATAAATAAATAAAATTTCTGTTCTGTCCAAGTCTTGATTTTTTCTTCACCTTTTCCCCTTGTTTGTTCCTAGCTGGGCTTCTGGACTCTTTGTCTCTTTTTCCTAACATTGGTTCCATCTGAGGGAAATGGCTTGAAGAACTTTTACCTCATGCCAGTGTGGGAAGAGAAAAATGTGCCTCTTTCCCCACATTTCTCAGCTGCTGCCTTCTTTCCTGTTGCCTCTTCTCACCAGGGTTATCTGTCCTCTGGGTTGCCTCTTTTCTTTGTCTCCTGGGCTTTGGCTTTGTTTATTCAGCCTACTGTATTCTTTATGAGGCCTGTGGCAGCAGAATGCCCAGGTAGCCATCTTGCCTTCCCTCCTCCTCCCTCCTGCACACTTGTTTGATTAGCAGCCGGGTCATCCTGACGATGGGGGAGGGCCAAGATGGAAGGACGGAGGATAGGGGGTTTAAATCTGATCAGACAGCCTGTCCTTCCACGGCCAGTTTCTCTTCCACAAGCACTGCTACCAATTCTCTATGTATACCATTCTCTATGTATTTCATTTTGTTTCCTAAGTGAAGATCCTCACACTTGTCTGTTCAACACCCAGATAAGTCATCTGTTCATCTAGAATATTGTCTAATTCTGGGTATCACGTTTTGGAAAGGTCATAGACAAACTGGTGAGCAACTAAATTCCAAGGGCCTTGCAAGTACACAGTCATGAGGAACTGTTGGAGGCATTGTGTATATTCCATCCTGGAGGAAAAAATTCCTATTTGGATAGGGTAGAGAAATGGATCATGGAGAAAATCTGTGTGTGGCCCCTAAGAATCAACAACGACTTAATGGCACATAATCAATCAAGAGAAATGACCTGAAAGTCACAAAAACAAATTTCATGGAATCCGTATTAGGACTCTGGATCTGCACTAGCTCAGAATGACAGAGTTGGAAGGGGCCTTTGAGGCCATCAATTCCACCCCCCCTCCCCGTGTTGCATGTGGCACAGACGTGATTAAGGCTGCTAACCTCGTCTACACTTTCTCGATTTTATCTGTACTGGAGAACCCTGCTTGGAACAGCACCAACGCCATTTGAGCCCCATCCCTTTTGCAGGGAGACAGGGAAAGGACGCTGGGCAGTTCCCGAAAGAGTGGCTGCTTTGCTGCCCGGAGGTGGAGATGCAGCTTATTCCAGCCTCTACCCAGCCTCCTCCATTCCCATAATCTCCGCTCCCACAACTTTTCCCACGCGCTCTCAATAAACCGCCAGTTTGCGATGAACTGGTCGGCGAGCATTGGAGGTCTGACAGCTAACGGCCGAATGGAACTGAGCATGCGCTGTAAAGCTTTGTCAGCACTTGGAAAATGCTTGTGCGGGGGACCGGAAGTGACGGTTGCCAAGAAAGCCTTGCCTATCTAGGAAGGGCTCTCTCACACCCTCACGCCGAGGCGCCTGCAGACAAAGAGGGCGCAGGGCTGAGCGGCGGCTGTTCTTCTCACGAGCAAAAGCGAGGGAGCGAAACCGCAAATCCTCCCGAACGGGTTTGCCGGGAAGGCTGGGAAGGGGCTGGTGAGTGTGGGGAGGAGGATCCTTTTGCCCCCAGCATGAAAATAGGAGGCAGTGAAGCCCAAGACAGACAGAGGGAGGCGCCGTCCGGCCGGTTCAATCCCGCATTGGCTCACCTGCAGCTCCCCGGCTGGATCTCAGTACCTGCAGCGATCCGGGGAGATCGGAAAGCGCCTTCCCCCCTGGTTCCCCCTGCGCCTCCGCTCCTCACGCGGCCCGTTTCCTGATCCTGCAGGGTCCGAGATGTGGGAGTTCTGGATGGCGCGTTGCGCAGACAGGAAAAAAAATGACATTTGGATTGCAGTTCTTTGTTGTTGTTTTTCCTCCTGAAGTTGGAAGAGGAGAGCATCATATTTTGCCTGTGACGTCTCTTTTTGAGCTGAAAATAAATGATAAAGAGGACACCTCAGTGGCCTCATAAAGTTAATCCATAGCCTCTTCGTGAAAATTGGACACTTTGTGGAGCCAGGAGAGCATTTGCCCTATTTTGAACTCCACTTGACCAGGAAGATAAAATGGAGGTCCAACGATCTTCAGGAAGAGGAGCTTCCAAAGGCCCTCCTGCCATTCGGCCTGGGAGCAGAGGGGACTTTGGGGGAAGGAGCAGCCTAAAAGTCCTCCCTGAGGGGACCCTCAGCTCAGACGCTCAGCGCTGGCGCTTCCAGAGTTTCTGCTACCAGGAGGCCCGAGGGCCCCGGGAGGTGTGCAGCCAGCTGCACCGGCTGTGCCATCTATGGTTGAAACCAGAAAGAAGCACAAAAGCTCAGATGCTGGACTTGGTGGTCCTGGAACAGTTCTTGGCCATCCTGCCCACAGAGATGGAGACCTGGGTGAGGGAATGCGGAGCAGAGACCTGCTCCCAGGCAGTGGCCTTGGCAGAGGGCTTCCTTCTGAGCCAAGCAGAGGACAAGGAACTAGGAAAGAAGCAGGTGAGAGAAATTCATCCTGGGAGCTTCCTAGGGTGATAATGTGACAAGCAGTGACCTTCATTCCTGAACTTTTTAAAGCCTTGCCCGTCTTTTCTGGAACTATTCTCTTAGGTACTCTTTTTTTTTTTTTTACAAGAAAGAGGAAACAAAGAAGCATAGGTACATTGCACAGATGCAAATTAGTAGAAAGAATTATCAGACAATGAAAAAAGAGATATTAAATAAGACTTGAACATTATTGTTTGGTGCATAAAATGGAGCTTAGCCTACATATTTGAAAATAATATGCAAAACTAAAAATTTAAACTTAAGAGGCAGTTGGAGAATGGATGGAATAAAGTGTCCAAAGTGCCCTTCAACAGTTCAGGATATGTGTCTTCCCCAGAAAAGCATCTCAGTTTAATCACCTAACTGCCAGGCTAGTGGTCTCCCCACTGCAAGAGGCAACGAAAAACCAAACTGGTCCTTAAACTCAATCAAAATACCCCAGGAGGAACAGATAAAACAGACATAATTAAAATCACAAAGAAGAAAAGGCCTCATCCTTGAAGAAAAGAACAAAAGTAGAGGAGGAACTCATAATCAGAATAAAAAGAGGAAATAATAAAAAGAGGCACAGAAGCATGTCACAAAAACAGCAGAGCATTCACCCAGAAATAGCAGCCAAATACAGAGATGAATCATTGAGTGTTATCCCTTTGATTTGGGTTGGTTAGGATAGATGGAGAAGGCAAGGCAAGGAAGCTATCACAGTCATGGTCATCAGAAAGTGGATCATAAACCAGGCTGATCTTTTAGGTGCAGGAACTGTTCGTGGAGGAGATCTCAGCAGACCCCCGGGGAAGAGGAGATCAACCCAGTCCTCCTTCTCAAGAGCTGTTTTTCAGGAGGATCTCCCAGGAAGATCCAACTCGGGTCACCTCCCCATGTAAGTGAAGGTTTCTTCTGAAAGCCCAAGCTCCTTCCATTCATGAGCTGCTTTTGGCCACTAAGTTCTAGGCCTGTCTCCTTTTCTGTTCTTTATCATGTGTTCCCACAACTTATTCACAAACCTTAAAATAGTCTGTTTCCCTCCCCTTTCTCTCCTTAACAGGGAATGGAAGAACATTGATGGAAATCCCTGAAATGTTACTTGTTTGTGATGGGACAGAAGTAGCAGCTGTGCCTCCAGCTCAGGTGGGGGACTTGAAGCCCAGCAGGGAACTGTTTGGAGCCCTCCAATGTTGTTATGGGGCTCAGTGCACAGGCTGTTCTTCAGCAAAAGAGGATGTAGAGGCCAAGCTTCAAAGACCCACTGAGTCATACTCACTCAGTTTGATCTACCCTTCAAGGTTGTTATGGAGATACAAAGAGAAAACGTATAAGCTAATCTGAGAGGCTGGTAATAAGGAAATGCAATTTATACTTGAAAAAAATTGATATTTTCTTTTCTTTTGCATGTGGTAGGCTAATGTAATGAACATAAATTAGTATCCAATACAGGAGTGAAAGATGCAAATACATCCGCATTGTATAGGAGTGCAGAACACCAGTTAGAAATATTTAAAATGTGGAAGGTTTATAGAGGGAGATTCAAACTCGAAATAAGGAGGAATTTCCTGACTCAGAGAACTGTTAAGCAGTGGATGGACTTTCCATTTTGGAGTTGTGGAGGCTCCGTCGCTGGATGTTTTCAAACAGAGATTGGACTGCTATTTTCTGGAATAGTCTAATTCTGGGCAGGGGTTGGACTAGAACAATTTTTTTTAACCCTATGATTCTATAATTCTGTAAATAAAATCAGGGAATTGAATCCATAGAAAAAGCATAAAAACTATTACAGAAATACAGAAGCATATTCACTTAAAAATTAATGACACGAAGTACAGATTTCCTGGGTAAAAAACCCTGCAGTTAAGTTCTCCCTGGGATTGTCTGGTAAATGATATTTTCTTCCTCTTTCAGGGCTTCATCGCCTTTGAGGAAGTGGCTGTGCAATTCACGGAGGAGGAATGGGCACTCCTCAGTTTGAGCCAAAGAGCCTTGTGCAGGGAGGTCATGCTAGAGGTTTCTATGAACATGGCTGCTCTGGGTAAGGCCCCACTTTGCTCTGGGTTCAATTCATTGAAAAAGTCTTTTAGGGACAGGAAGTCAGGGAACATATTTCTATGTATTGGCCTCAAGTGGTTTTACAACTCCTACCGACCACCACGTGAATTACCACTTTCCTAATCTCCAAAAACCCAGCAGGATCAGATGTGGTTAGTTCTTGGATAGGGGGCTGCCAGGATATCCAAGGTCTGTTGGCAAGGCCAACAAAAACAAAAACCCTCCAGGAAGAAGAAACTGTCCTCTTACTTGAGAGTGACAGAAAGAGGGCAGGGTAGGCCTGGGGGTGCAGTCTGGAATCCCCATGGTGTATTGAGGGAGGGAGGGAGGGAGGGAAGGAAGGAAGGAAGGAAGGAAGGAAGGAAGGAAGGAAGGAAGGAAGGAAGGAAGGAAGGAAGGAAGGAAGGAAGGAAGGAAGGAAGGAAGACCATCCTCCCCTTCAGCAACTCTTCCCTCAAACCACCAAAGATGAGTTTCAGATTTCGAAAAGCGTCAGTGAGAAGCAACCTTTTTTTTTTCCTGTTTGGAGGAATCATGGAGAGGAAAAACTAGATAAAAGTTTTTTATCTTCTAAAACCATACTATAAAGAAATATTTTTTCTCCCTGTTTTGTTCATTTTTTTCTTGTTTAGGGGAAAGTTGAAGAATGAATATGGGAGAGGGGCAGGCAGGTGTTAGCAGGGTCTCCATGGATTCTCCATGGATTCATGGAGTCTCCACAGATTCATGACCAGAAGATGCTACTGCTTTGCTCTTCTGGGAGATGAGAGGGAAAGTGTAAATCCTTGATTAGATGCTTCCTAGCCACAAGCTCTTTCTCTCTTTTATATAACACCCGTACAAACACAATATTTCACAAATGGAAATCAATATATATTACCAACTTACAACACATGCGTTATTAATATTCTGTATATGCTGTATACATATTCAACTTACAATCATTTGTTCCATAGTTTCTCCCAACATGATAGAAGTTGTTTACTGTTTTCTTTATTAGAGTACATTTTTAAATCATATCCTACAAAAAAGAACATTTTTTCTCCTGTACTTTATTTAGTTGTTGTCACTTTACAGGTTACTTTTTCCATTACATTAATAGACCATACCCCATGCCAAGTTTTCTTGGTTGCTCCATCTAGATGTGCCCAGTATTTTGCTATATGAATCTAGTGGCCCTTAATAAAAATGATCTTCAAGGGCAGACCCATGGAGAAAACACTGCAATAGATTGCTCAGTGACAAAGGCATGAGTGACTGAATTGAGCCTCCTGTTCCAAGAGGGGTTGTAACTGACACATCTGCACATTAAGGAGCAACATTCAGCAGTAACTCAAGTTACAAGACAGTTCAGTGCAGACTAGTGCAGCCCCCTGTAGAATCAAATCTCCCCTCTGCACCCCATTCTGAACAACCTTCACCAACAAGGGAAGGTAGGAGACTCATCTATAGTTGTCCACCACGTCCAAGTTGAGTGATAACTTCTTGAGGATGGGACACACCACTGCCTCCTTCAAGCAAGATGATAGCAGCATCTATCATTGTCCTAAACCCAGTTCTCCGTCAACTCTCTGAACACTTTCACCAGCAACAAAGGGCAGGGAATCCACATTATAGATGGCAGAATCAAAGATGCAGAGGGACACATCTACTTCCCTAGGACTCAACGGACCAAACTCCAAATCACTGGGGAAGACAAACTCTTGGTCATCTTGTCCTGATTTGCCCAGCTTGCCTTTATCTCTGCTGTTCTGAGGAATGTTGTCATCTACATGCCTGACAATTTCTCAGAGGGGTCAAATAAATGGTATTCCTACCACCTCTTCCCTTGGGAGGATCTGGACCAGTCTGTGGATGCAATAAGATTGGAGAGCTATTGAGGTGTCACTGTTCTCATTGCCAGAGTGTAGACCTGAATATGGGCTTTTACTGTGTTTGGTCAAATTGGCCCTTGTCTTCTGCCAACAATGCTCTGGGCATCTCTTGATTTGCTTCATCTCCCATATTCCCACTAGATCAGTGAGCAGCAGATGCCCTAATGTGCAACTTAGGTCATCATCACCTCCCTATTTTAGCAAGCTATAATGGCTTCTATAGCTTTAGGAAACTTCCCAAATGCCCTCTAGAAAAGGAGCAACTCTGTTAGATGTCTGGGGCCGACCAGTCAATCCTCCCTGTGAAGTTTAATGACACTGGCTAACGTTCAGGTGATCAGAGAATGATCTGACCATGCCAAGGGATGGAAGTTAAGGCCCACATCTTCAGATCTTATTGCATTTGCCCTGAGACAAGAACCAGACCCAATGCGTGGCCTCCATTGTGAGGTGGACCCTGTGTCACCTGGGACAGGTCCATGGGGGTTGTAATGGCCATGAACTTCTGAACTACCACTGACCCCAGTCCCAGGGAAGACAGAATAAAGTGCCCCCCCCCATTAGGTTGGGAACATAACCTTCACCCCGCAGTGAGGTCAAGTAGGGAGACTTCTGCAGCAACGTAGGCAGTAGAACAGCAGCACCCCAAATTCTCCCTGGTGCCAAGCTACAAATACGGCTACATAGGTGATTCTCTGTCGAAAAGTGCCCCAAGATGGCATCAGAGTGTCTAGGTTACAATTGACAAACCACCTCCCCTACCACAGTCCTGCAGCTGTTGCCAAACTTGAAACCTGGCATATATTCAAGATGGGGAGACCCCATTCATCCTTCTAAATTCTAACGGGCCTTTCTCTTTTCTTTTTTCCAAGCAGGCGATGGGCAGGAGAATGAGAACAACAAACAGCCGAGGTTAGTGCCACTGCAAACAGCTAAGTGTGAAGTGGAAGAAGTGATGCTTGGCTATCAGGGGGATCTAAAAAAGCAAGAGAGAAGCCACACGGAAGATGGAGAGGAGAAGTCCTTCACTTCTCTCCCTGCTGAAATCCATCACTTCCTGACCCAGCAAGCTCAGAAAGAAAACACAAAGGGAAAATATACAGGATGTGGGCAAAGAGGGAAAAATAAGTTTAATTTACATGAATATTGTAGAAGCCAGGCTAAAAGGAAACAGTATGGCTGCAGACAATATGGAAAAAACGTCAATAATTTCTTCTCTCTTACTTTACCTAAAAAACTGTACAGGAAACACAAACCACATACATTTATAAAATTTGGGAGGGGTTTCAGCCTGAGCAGTTATGTTAATTCCTATGAAGAATTTCACACAGAGATGAAGCTATGTAAATGCATGAACTGTGGAAAGAGCTTCAGTACAAACAGTAATCTTATTCGCCATCAAATGATCCACACAGGTGAGAAACCATATAAATGCATGGACTGTGGAAAGAGATTCATTGAGAACAGAGACCTTACTCGTCATAAAAGGATCCACACAGGGGAGAAACCATATAAATGCATAGAGTGCGGAAAGGCCTTCAGAACAAATGGTCATCTGACTCGCCATCAAATGATCCACACAGGTGAAAAACCATATAAATGCATGGAGTGTGGAAAAAGCTATATTGAGAACAGAGATCTTACTTGTCATAAAAGGATCCACACGGGGGAGAAACCATATAAATGCATGGAGTGTGGAAAGAGCTTTCCTCGGAATAGTGCCCTGATTTGCCATCAAAAAATCCACACTGGAGAGAAACCATATAAATGCATGGAATGTGGGAAGAGCTTTATTAAGAAAGGACAACTTACTTCCCATCAAAGGATCCACACAGGTGAAAAACCATATAAATGCATGGAATGTGGAAAGAGCTTCAGTAGAAACAATAATCTTACATCTCATCAAAGGATCCACACAAGGGAGAAGCCATATGAATGCACCAAGTGTGGAAAGACCTTTATTTATAATAGTGGTCTTTCTCGCCATCAGAGGAGACACACAGGTGAGAAACCATATAAATGCACAGAGTGTGGGAGGACCTTTATTCAGAAAGGACAACTTACTTCCCATCAAAGGATCCATACCGGTGAGAAACCATATAAATGCATGGAGTGTGGAAAGACCTTCAGTAGCAAGAGCGCCATTACCTACCATCAAAGAATCCACACGGGTGAGAAACCGTATAAATGCACCGAGTGTGGGAAGACCTTCATTCAGAAAGGACAACTTATTTCCCATCAAAGGTTCCACACAGGGGAGAAACCATATAAATGCATGGAGTGTGGGAAGACCTTCGGTAGCAGCAGTGCCATTACCTACCATCAAAGAATCCATGTTGGTGAGGAAACATACATTCACACATGAGGAAAGATCTTCTGGTAGAGCAGTGGCCTTACTTGCCATAAAGTGACCCAGGTGTAGACATGGGTGAGAGGATGGGTGAGATGGCATAAGTGCGCTGTCCTCTCACTCAGCTTACACTTCCTGCATGCGTGCCCAGATAGGAGGAGGGGGTCCTTTAACAGGGGATTACCCCAGTGGAACTTAGTTACAGTCAGTGGCTAAAAGAAGGTTGAAACCAAATATGATGGTGGTGTAGCCCTGTTGGATGGAAGAGGAAGAACCACAGAGCTATAGAAAGGAGAGGTGAAGAGGAGGTGTGCAATTTTTTAATTTTCTTTTTTAAGTCATTCATCAGGGAGCAAAACTCTATGTAACACCAAGGTTTACTTTGAGGAGATCTGTATGGGTCTCCAGTATTTAATATAACTAAGGTAAATGAAACCCCAAAATGCATGTCCTTCCTCCAATCTGTGTTGCCCAATTTATTATGTTCCCAGTGATGTATAGATTTCTCAAATTCTGTGAATGAATTTGTTCCATGATTTCTTGAATGTGTCCTGGTGCATCCTCTTTATAGGGCAGTTGAAATTCAGAAGCAATGGTTAGGGATTCAAATTGGAAGAGAAAGGAGATTTTCCTGTCTTTTTTTGTCTCTTTGTCCAGGTCTGTCTTTTCAATTTCCCCTCCCTTCTTTTCCACATGGCTGTATTCCCATAATACGCTTATCTATCAGCAAAAGAACAGGCTTAGCCAACGTTAACTTAAAACCTTTTTTTTTTAATTGCATGGTTCCAAAACCACCTGAAGAAGAAAGTGACTACTTGGGCTGGATTTGCCCCACTAGTTGGGCTGAAATGTGGTTGCCTAGCTTGGGGGTCTGGTAAGAAGAAGCCTGACCTTGATTCGGACAGACTGTAACTTAATGTAGTTGCTTAGTAAGAGGCTGGGATGCAACCTAGGCTCCTTAGAAAATAAGGTGGCAGCATTTGGGGCTTTTTAGCTTAAAAGGCAAGTCTCTATGTTATTGAAACATCAGATGAATTCTCCCTGCCTGATAAAACAAGAATCCAAAGGAGGGACCTACAGTACTAAAATTCAATGTGGAAGATTCTGGATGGACAGACCCACCAATTGGGTTTCTGTAACACATCAGGTGAGTCTAAAATGGGAATGGGTAATTTCTGGCACCTGGCCAAACTTGTCTAGATAAGCAGGATCTGCCCTGTTAAAGATGGGATAGGAGACCACCAGGAGTTCCAAGACTTAAGTCCAGTAGTGCTGTCTGAGGAGGACAAAATGAAGCTGAAAGATGTAAGAGTCCATCTTTCGCGTTCTCTTCTTTCCTCATGCGTTCCTCCCCTGAGTATAGCTACTTATTTTGTTGCCTTGTCTGTGACTATCTTCTTCTCCGCATTACACTGTACAGTTAAAAGCAGTTATTGTTTTGCTTTGCTCAATAAATTATTTCAGGTTTTACCCTATTTGTGTGTTTATTGCCTGAACCTCTTCCTCACACTTGGCTGGGGCAAAACAAGGCTAGACTGGGAAGTTAAAATATATCTGAACGCAACAGTACCAAATCACTTCCATGTAATTGCTGAGAACCTGGTCGTCTTTGAACCATCCTATATATACTTGTCGACCACTGAGTTTATTGTACAACAAGTGGCAGTTACACATTCCACAGCTTTCGGCTGCAATTATTTCACGCAAAGGGCATTCTGCTCAGCCTACCGCGTTTTGCCCTTCTAGGAAAGAGCACTCTCTGGCAGACCCGCTCGGAGGCCGGGAGGGCGCGGGAAGTTGTGGCGGGAGCGGTTGGCAGCTGCTCTTCCCAGGCGCAGAAGCCCCGAGGAAGCGGAGCCCCTCCCCCTCCTGGAAACCTGGGGGGCGGTTGGGAGGGCCTCGAGGGATTCGGGGAAGGCCCCGCCCGGGAAGGAGCCTCGGCTGCGGCCCCCGGCCCAGGTCCCCGACGGTCGCCGGATCCCGATGGCGGTCGGGCAGCAGGAAGCAGCGGCGCGTGGGGGCAGCTCCCCGCTCCTCGAACGCGCTCGGCTCGGCCTGCTCTGCGGGGCCTGGCGAGGCGCTTGCTCTGCTCGCGGAGCTGAAAGTCGGACAGGGCCGCGCGGGGCCTGAGGAGGGTCCCCGGAGCTGCAGACGAGCCGGAGGCGGGATGGAGGCGCCGAGGTCTTCGGGGCTGGGCGCGGCCGCGGGCCCTCCCGCCGCCCAGGCCGGCCGCGGAGGGGCCTTCGGGGGAAGGGGCAGCCCGAAAGCCCTCCCCGAGGGGAGGCTCGGCCCGGACGCGCAGCGCCGGCGCTTCCGCGGCTTCTGCTACCAGGAGGCCCGCGGGCCCCGGGAGGCGTGCAGCCAGCTGCACCGGCTGTGCCGTCGGTGGCTGCGGCCGGAGCGGAGCAGCAAGGCGGAGATGCTGGACCTGCTGGTGCTGGAGCAGTTCCTGGCCCTGCTGCCCGCCGAGGTGGAGCGCTGGGTCGGGGAATGCGGGGCGGAGACCTGCTCGCAGGCGGTGGCCCTGGCCGAGGGCTTCCTGCTGAGCCAAGCCGCCGGCGAGGAGGAGCTGCGGGAGAGGCAGGTGAGAGGATTTCGTCCGGGGAGCTGCGAGGGGCGAGAAGGTATCTAGGAATATCTGCAGGAAATCGCAGAAATTAAGAACATGTCTGTGCAGTCTTTTCTGGAAATTAATTAAAAATTAATTGGCAAGAATTAACTGAGGCACTTTTTCCATTTCAGCTGACATTATTCAAACTATTCATTCTCATTAACCATATAGCAAACCTTATTTTAAAGTCTTACCTCTGTTTCTCTACTTTACAAACAGTCACTGAGAAAAGACATCTAGAGAACATGTGTTGGGATGGTATAATGGTATGTGGAATGACCTTGGGAGACAGGGAAGAGCCACTGACTGGAAAACCATCATGTCAAAGATATCTCAGTCCCCACAAGGAGAGGGGGAGGCATGGGAAGCCTTTCAGAAGGAACCCTCCCTAGTTTTCTGGAGAGTAAAAGGAGAGGAGGGAGAAATACTTTCACACTTGCAAGATTCTGTTAATGTGACCTTACAATAAAGATACAGCTAGTATTCATTTTCATACTTCTTGCCTGGACTACCTCAAAGGGCTGACAGATGGCTCCTCTAATCAGGATTCCCAGACCAGGGATGCAAACCCCAACCTTGAATCCAAGAGGGCTCCTATACTCAACAGTAACCCTTTTGAGACACATCCCCTTTAACAGCAAGTGTCCATAGCTGAATTGGAGCACCCCAGTTTTAGAAATCTTGGTACCATTAATGTTGAACTTAATGAAGTTAAATCAACCCTCTTTCTCATGAACAGTACCTGTTAATCAAACAGGATATTGGAAAGTTATTTTTCTTTCATAGATAAATTTTTTTTTTTTTGCAAGAAGCAGGAAATAAGGAAGCACAGGTATATTACAGGCTGTAAAGAAGTACAAAGAATGGACAAAGGATTAGAAAAGAATTTATTAAATGATGAAAATTGTGTTTAGCTGGACCAGATAGAGCTTAGCTTGCATATTTGAAAACATATGTTTAATGTTAGGAATCGAAAAGACCGAAAGCCCTTTTTCCCCCTCCAAGTGTTTTGTCTCTAGTGAACACAATCGCCACAGAAAGCAACAGTATGCAATACGATCCATTATGAAATCACAGCTTGAATGTAGGTGTCTCATACTTTTCTCAGGTTCTGTACAACTAGAGATACAGATCCCTAGCCTACATGACTTTCCTAACTAACGTAAGCAGAGAGATTGTCTGTAAGTTGGATACTTACCACAATTCTTGTAGCTCCTTGCTTCTAAGCAGGGTACCTGTTCTAGAAAGGATAGTGAGAGAAAGCAACAAATTAACATACCTTTACATTTTAGGCAGAAGTACACAGCTTGCTGTCCTAACTCCCCTTTGTTTCTGACTTTATTGTCTAAAAATGTTGGATTGTGACTTGTCAGTTTTTATCAATCAGGTCACAGAATGTTGTTCTACAAAACAGTTTAGAGAATAGTCTGTCTCTGGGCAATTCTTGATTATGGGAGTTCATGTCCTGATTATCATTACTGTTGCCTACCAATTATAATTTGATCCTCTCCCAGTTTGTGGCATGTCATTGTATCAGTCCACCCGAGGATATTGTTGTACTCTACATGTACCTGTGAGTTGAAATGGAGTGTATATAATTAATTAAACTTGAATATTCATCTTAAGAGGGCTCCTTAAGTCCAGTATCCATCCTGATCACTTGCAAAAGTGGTTTGTTGGGCAAATCTGCAAAGAGGTTACATTCTATTCAAACAAATTCTCTCTGGTTTAGCTGTTGGTTTCTGTATATTCAAAATAACCTTACAACATTTATAACTAAAAGTTAAACCTGATCAGGAATTAGAGGTGAGAAAGGATGAAGTATCCAATTTGCCTTTTAATCACAGCCACAATATTTTCAGGGTATGCATCTTCCCCACAAAACATCTCGGTGTTCGTCCCAAGGTCTTTGTCCCTGGACTGCCAGGCTGGTCGTCTCCCCGCTGCAAGAGGCAAAGGGAAGCCAAACTAAAAGGAAGGATTCCCATCCCTCAAGTGGTTTTCAATTCCTAGCAGCCACACAGATAGATTTTCTGCATGCCAGTGTATCCATAACATGTTCTTTCAGGTCTCCCAGTGGTGCACTCATTGCCACTGTAACTGAATCCATCCACCTTGCTGCTGGTCACCTTCTCTTTTCTTCCACCTTTCCTAGCATTAGAGCCTTTTCCAGAGAGTTTGTTCTTTGCATAATGTGTCTGAAATAGGATAATTTGAGCCTGGTCATTTGTGCCCTGAGTGAGAACTCTGGGTAGATTTGTTCAGTGATCCCTTGGCGTGTTCTTTTTGCTGTCCATGCTATTCTCAGGAGTCTTCTCCAACAAAGTTCAAAGGCATCAATAATCTTCCTATCTTGCTTATTCAAAGTCCAATTTTCACTTCCATGGAGTGTCACAGAGAATACCATGGTTTTCATAGTTTTGATATTTGTAGGTATTGACACATCACAGCATTTGGTTATCTTTTCCAAGGCCTTCATTGCTGCTCTATCAAATGCTAGTCTGCAGCATATTTCTTGACTGCTTATTCATTTACTGTTGGTGGTTGATCCTAAAAGGCAGAAGCTACCCACCGCTTTGATATCTTCATTGCCGGTTCTAAGGCTGGTTGCTGTACTTGTGGTCATTCATTTGGTCTTCTTTAATTTTAGTCCCATGTTTCCACTCTTCTATTTTAGTACTAGGGCTTGCAGATCCTTTCCATTTTCAACTATCATGGTAGTGTCATCAGCATAGCTCAGGTTATTAAAGTCTCTTCCTCCAGTTTTAAAACCATACTCATCATCTTCCAATCCAGCTTCCCTTAACATATATTCAGCATATAGGTTGAATAAATAAGGGGAGAGTATATAGCCTTATTGCGCTCTTTTGCCAGTCTGGAGCCAGACTTTCAGCCCTCCTAGGTAAACCAGACAGGAAACATGAGTACTGAAATACTGAAATGTTTGTATTTTAATTATTTATGGATTTTAGCCACTGTTGGAGGGATTGGTGTGTTTGTTCTTTTTTGTTATTGTGAGCCGCCCAGAGTCACCTGTTGGGGGAGATGGGTGGCATAAAAGTTTAATAATAAATAAAATAAATAAATTTTCCCAAGAAATCTCTTGCTTTCTGCACAGAGTTCAGTTCTGAATGTTTGCTGTTTGAAAGTAAAAATCACCCCTTCCAACTTATCCCATCTAAATGAAATCTTTTTCTTTTTGAGTTTGTCAGAAAAAAAATACTCTTTTCCCTTGCACAATGTTCTAATTGGAATTTCCTTAAGTACCACTGCATCTGTATTATCAATCATCAATCTAGTATTAAAATGCTGCTGCAAAACTGGATCTCTAGTCTTTTTCCTACAAAGTGCACAAGGACATCCCTTAGAATATTTCTTAATTTGCAATCATGTATTGATCCTATAAACTTTATCAATCTCTGCCTCTGTGTCATCTTCATCCCAATCTGAAAAGTTAGGAAAGACTTAACAATTTTTTTATCTTCCCCATGGTCTTCTGGAATTGCTCTAAATCTTGAACAAAATTCTTCTCTCAGTTCCACTAATGCTAAGTTATCCACTTCTTTCTCCATCTCTCTATTTATATTTCTGTCTAACTTTCCAAAACATCTACTTTATCATTAATTTGTTTTACATCTCCAGCCAACTGTCCTACAGATTCTTCAATCTTTTAAACTTCTTTCATATCCTTTTTTCACCCTGCAAATCCTTCTTCTGTTTCTTTTTTAAAGGCATCCAAACTATTGGCAACTGTTTCAGTCATCCTCTTGCCAAATTCCTCAAATGTTTTCTGCAATAAATCTGGCATGCTGCCCTTATCTGTAAGTTCTTTTAGTGAACCTCTCCTTCCTTCTCCTATTTTTCCTGTTATTTTTGGGGGGGCTGCCATTGTAATAAAGTGAAAGTGTGTCAATTACCATGGTGAAAGTAAAAGGCAAGCTTCTTTTTTTTTCTGTTTTGCTTTTCTTTAATACTTCTGCCCCAATTAGGTCTTCATAGCTACAGTCACACAGTCTGGCTTATATACCCTTACCTTCTTATTTTGTAAAATCCACCAATTATCTACTTTCCTTAGTAATAAACA
Source organism: Python bivittatus (assembly GCF_059951505.1). Classification (NCBI taxonomy): domain Eukaryota; kingdom Metazoa; phylum Chordata; class Lepidosauria; order Squamata; family Pythonidae; genus Python; species Python bivittatus. The sequence goes on along the minus strand of NW_028277111.1, from coordinate 4,181,765 downwards.
GTCAGCATTCCTATGAAGGTCCGGTCTGTTTGTCTAGTTAATCTTACTATTTTCAAAGGTACTTTTGTCAAATACTTCTATTTTCTAAAATTACTGTCTGTCGGGTTCAGCCCAAAGAACTCCACAAGACAGTACAGTTACAGTTCTGTTGCATTTATTAGCTTCCACCTACAAGACAGAATCTCGCCAGACTGAATCTAAACTTCCCAAGCCAGCACGCAAACACTGTGAATTCCTTAGGGTGGTGCCAGCCTCATCCTCTTCACCTTCCCATGCTCATTCTGGGGGCTAAGGAAATGCTTATTTCCCCGAGCGTGGCCTTCACCATACCATTCCATCACATGTCCCCTTTATCTGTTTAAAACTTTCTTAAATCACAATCTTGTTAAGCTTTTTGCTTTTAAGTCAAAATCCTTTAAGATATTTTTTTTCCCCTCTACTTAATTCCAAAAAGAAAGTGACTTACCAAGTGTCTTTATTTTTTCCTGCCATTTGGAAGATTTCTTTTAAGTTGTAAATTAATTGTGAAACTACAGTGGTACCTCGGGATACGAACTTAATCCGTTCTGTGACTCTGGGCGTATCCCGAGTTGGTCGTAACCCGAAGCAAATTTTCCCATAGGGTTCAATGTAAATCCGGTTAATCCATTCCGCCCTCCGAATTTGGTCGCAACCCGAGGCAAATTTCCCCATAAGGTTCAATGTAAATATGGTTAATCCGTTCTGCCCTCCGCCCGAATTTGGTCGCAACCCTGAGGCAATTTCCCCATAAGGTTCAATGTAAAGTACAATCCGTTCTGAAACACATGCATTTTATTTTTACACCACAAAAACATGAAAAACAGTGCAACTGGCACAGCATGAAGAGGGAGAATGGGGTGGGGAGGCAGTTATTGGTTGGAGGGAGAGTCCCCTTCAGGGGTTTCCTCTCTTCTTTGCCTCTTAGCTGCAGGCTCAGTTCTGGGGAAAAACCTGTCTAAAGTCTGTTGTTTTTTCCTGCGCTGCATAACCCTCCGGAAATGAGAGAACACTTTATCGTTCATAAGATTCAACACTCTACTTGTCACAGTTCTGTTGGGGTGGTGCTTCTCAATGAAATCCTGGCATTCATTCCATTTCTCCATGATGGACTTTATCGCATCACAGCTTACCTCCTCCCCCTCCTCCTCTTCCTCAGTGGAATGCTCCTCGCCCAGCGCCTTCTGTTGCTCACTCTGGAGCTCAGCAAGTTCTTCTGTGGTCAGCTCCTCCTTATGGTCCTCAACAAGCTCCTCTATGTCCGCATCATCCACAACCAGACCCATGCTCTTGCCCATGGACACAATCTCCTCCACTACCTCTGCATCAGACCCTTCACACTCACGTCCAGCGACACATTCTGGCCACAGTTTCCTCCAGGCTGTTTAAGGTCCGTCAGGTGACATCTTCCCAGGCTTTGTCAATGAGGCTGATGCAGTGGAGGACATTGAAATGTTTTTTCCAAAACTCTTTGAGAGTCAAGGATGTTTCTTCGGTGACATTGAAACACCTGGTGAAGAGCGCCTTTGTGTACAACTTCTTGAAGTTGCAGATCACTTGCTGGTCCATGGGCTGCAGAAGAGGTGTCGTATTGGGGGGGAGGAACCTGACCTTTATGAAGTCGTACTCGGCGTCCATGTCATCCACCAAGGCTGGAGGGTGTGCCGGGGCATTGTCCATCAGGAGAAGGCACCTTTCAGGCAGCTGGTTCTCAGACAGGTATTTTTTAATGCTGGGTGCGAACACCTCGTGCAGTCATTCCATGAACAACTGCCTTGTGACCCACGCTCTCGCATTGGCCCTCCACATGACAGGCAGTCTGGCCTTGTTCACATTGTGCTCCCTGAATGGACGAGGGGTCTGGGAATGGTACACGAGTAGCGGCTTAATCTTCAGGTCGCCGCTTGTGTTCGCGCACAGCAAAAGGGTCAATCTGTCCTTCATGGGCTTGTGCCCTGGCAGTGCCTTTTCCTCCTGCGTGATGTAGGTTCTCTTTGGCATCTTCTTCCAGAAGAGCCCTGTCTCGTCGCAGTTGAACACTTGCTCAGCGATGTACCCTTCCGCCTTCATGAAGTCCTCAAATTCTTTCTTGTAGGCTTCTGCAGCAGCCTTGTCAGAACTGGAAGCCTCACCATGTCTTGCCACACTGTGGATGCCACTTCTCTTTCAGAATTTCTCAAACCAGCCTCTGCTGGCTTTAAATTCCTCACTTGCTGCGCTGGTAGAGGGGTTTGTCTGCAGCAAATCACTGTGCAGCTTCCTGGCTTTCTCGCAGATCATAGCCTCACTCACGCTATCACCTGCCAGCTGTTTCTCATTCAGCCACACCAACAACAGCTTTTCCACCTCTTCCAGCACTGGTGTCCTCTGCCTTAAGATCGACACTCCTTTTGCCACATCAGCTCCTCTGATGGCATCTTTATTCTTGAGAATAGTCGAGATGGTCGACTTCACCATCTTGTACTCCGAGGCCAGATCAGTCCCACGAATGCCACGATCGTGCTTTTCTATAATTTCCTTCTTCAGCTCGATCGTCACTTTTCTCTTCAGAGCCTTACTCCCGCCAAGCCAGCTCTGCATTTTCTTTGGAGCCATGCTAACACACACACCAAAAACTTTCGCAAAACACCGCAAAACACACCACAAGCCTCACCGAACGTCTCCTTGCTACTGCGACCTCGCCCACAGGAAGCCGCGACCGCGTGGCAGCAGGGAAAATGGCTGCGTATCCGGTTCGTAACCCGAGGTAAATTTTTCCTGCCGAAGCTGGTCGTAACCCGAAATGTTCGTTAGTAGAGGCGTTCGTATCCCGAGGTACCACTGTATTTAAGAAAGTGAGGCTTTTGCAGGACAAATGTCTATAAAGGCTACACAGCAGTTTTGAGCATGATGGTAATCCCTCATCTCCTAAACCTCTCAACCCATGATCAACTGCAAGAAACTCAATTCCTGTGATCTCCTTGTGAGGAGTAGCTATCCAGACCACAAATGGGCAATTTCCCAATCTTTACTTCTCTGGAGACAATTTTGTCAGCTAGAACTTGCTGCCTAGCTGCCAATCTTCGCCACAGTGCTGTCACCGCTCACAGAGCTGCTCGCTGGGACATGTAACCCATCATAGGTCCTCACCTGGAAGCCTAGATTGATCTCTTCCAGTAGTGATCTAACTTCATCTACTAGTACTAGAGATAAATAGGGAATATCTTTTAAGGTATCTTGGATGTTGACATCTGTACTGTAGAGTGTTTCAGCATACTCCTTCCATCTTCCTTTGATCTCCTTTGAATCATTTGCTATCTGTGTCCCTAAATTTAAAGGAAATATTCCAGGAGGAAGAGATAGGAATATGTACATCCACAAAGAAGGAAAGGCCACACCTATCAAGTGACGAGGAGAAGGTAAAGAAGGAACTCCTGATCAGAACGGAAATAAAAAGAGGCAATGAAGCATTTCACAAAAATGGCAGGCATACACCCAGAAATAGCAACTACGTACAGAGTACAATCTTTCAGTTGTATCACTTTGACTTCGGTTGGGAAAGTACAGGTGGAGAGCCAAAAGGTAAGGCAAGCAAGCTAACATGGTTACGGTCATCTGAAAGTGGATCATAAATCAGGCTGTTCTTTCAGGTGCAGGAGCCATTCATGGGGGAGATCTCAGCAAAGCTCCAGGGAAGAGATCAATCCAGTCCTTCTAAAGAGCTGCTTTTTAAGAGGATCCAATTTGGGCCACCTTGCCACGTAAGTGTAGGTTTCTTCTGAGAGCAGTAGAGTTCAAGCTCCTTCCATTCATGAGCTGCTTTTACAACCAAATTCTAAGTCTGTGTGCATTTTTCAAGATTGTTTTGGAGATAACAAATGAGAGACAATTCACAGGGTAACCTGAGAGGTTCAAAATTAGGACATGTAATTTATTTGTTGAAAGAGTTTAATACTCCTTAATACTTTTCAGAAGTGTGCGGAAAACCAGTAAAAAAATGAAACCCATGAATTGAAAGGATAGGAATAAGATAAAAACTGCTTCAAAAATATGCTACGGTATCCACTTAAAAGTGAATCAAATGAAGGACAGATTTCCCTTGTAAAAAACCCTCGGTGGTTGCAACAGCAAGACTGTTTGTCAAGTGCCTTAGGACTTCCGGGGTCATTTCCAACATTTTGAAATAGGCCAGGAAAGAACTTCCTAGTGTGTGCGTCCTGTTTTCTAAGGAATTTGGAATTTGCTCCCCAAGGGAGGTGAGACCAGGGGATTCTGCTCCCCAAAACCTTCTTGCTGAGTTATTCCAGGCCAGTGGGAGGCTCCACAAGGGGGGGCTGTGTGGCCATTCTATAACTTGGATGCACCTAAGCCATATTTTGTGCAGTTACAGCAGTAGCCTTGGTGGAGTGGGGGGCAGCTTCACAACCACAAGGACTATGTGGACATCCAGATATAAATCTGTCCTGCAAGAAAATGCCCATTTGGTATCTTGCAAGACTCTGTTTCCTGTTTTGTGCAATATGGGAGACATCTTACAAGTATTTTGTGGGATTGCCTACTAAGAAAGATTTTCTTCCTTTTTCTAGGGCTCTGGTCCTTTTGAGGAGGTGGCTGTGGACTTCACGGAGGAGGAGTGGGCATTGCTGGATTCTGGCCAGAGGGCCTTGTGCAGGGAAGTCATGCTGGAGTTTTCGAGGAATATAGCTGCTCTGGGTAAGGCCCCCATTTGCTCTGGGTTCCATTCATTGCGGAAGGATTTTTCAGTACAAGGTAAACAGGGAAGATATCTGCACTCAGTTGCTTAAAATGGTCATGACTCTTACCTGGCCACCACCTGAATTACCGCACTCCCATCAAACCTTTCCTAATCTGAAAAAAAAAAAATCAGGGTTAGACGTGTTTACTATTTGGCTGATATGCAAGGCCTGTTGTCCAGGCTGGCACTCAAAAAACATCCTGAATGAAGGTATCACCACAGTCCAGTCCAAATCTGTATGCTTACCTATCTTATGCCAACGATATTCCAAACATCTCTTGATTCCCTTCAGCTGCCAGGGTCCCACTGAATCATTAACCAGCAGAGGCCCTTCAGGGGCAATTTTGTCCAAGGCATCTAGCAGACAAATAAGGCCTTGGCAGAAATGCTCACCATTGCTTTGGGAAAAGCCCTAGGCGCTCTATGGAGGTGCCTGGGCAGATTGACTGATCAACAGCAAAGCTTTAATCTGGTTCCCAGCTGAAAAATCCCTTGGATGCTATCAGAGTCTCCTAGATAAAAATTTGCATCCAACATCTACCCGGACACATGGCTGTGACAAACCTGGAACGCAGATGGGCAAGTTTTTAAGAGGGGGAGGCCCTCCTTCTTAACAGTTCCAAATTCTAATAGGAATTTCTGTTTTCTTTTTTCCAAGCAGGTGATGGGCCAGAGAATGACAATGACAATCAGGTGAGGTTAATGCCACTGCAAACAGTGAAGCATGAATTCGAAGAAGTGCTGTTTGCCCATCAAGGGGATCCAAAAAGGCAAGAGGAAAGCCAATCAGAAGACGAAGGGGAGAAGTCCTCCACTTCTCTCCCTGTTGAAATCCATGGCTTCCTGACCCAGCAAGATCAGAAGGGGAAGAGAAGGGGAAAATATGGCAAAAGAGAGAAAAATGAATGTGATTTACATGAATATGGCAGAAGCCAGACTAAAGGAAAACAATATGATTCCAGACAGTATGGAAAAAATGTCAATCATTCCTTCTCTCTTAATTTACCTAAGAAACTGTACAGGAAACACAAACCACATACATTTGTAAAATTTGGGAAGGATTTCAGTCTGAGCAGAATGTTGAAACTATGCATGAAGTGTGGAAAGAGCTTCAGTAGCAACAGTACTCTTAATCGCCATCAGAGGATCCACACAGGGGAGAAACCATATAGTTGCATGGAGTGTGGAAAAAGCTTTCGTCGGAATACAGAGCTTATTCATCATGAAAGAATCCACACAGGGGAGAAACCATATAAATGCACAAAGTGTGGAAAGAAGTTTGCTCAGAAAGGACAACTTAATTCTCATGAAAGGATCCATACAGGGGAGAGACCATATAAATGCATGGATTGTGGAAAAAGCTTTCGTCGGAACACAGAACTTATTCATCATAAAAGGATCCACACTGGGGAGAGACCATATAAATGCATTGAGTGTGGAAAGCAGTTTACTCAGAAAGGGCATCTTACTCATCATGAAAGAATTCACACAGGGGAGAAGCCATATAAATGCACAGAGTGTGGAAAGAGCTTTACTCAGAAAGGACAACTTAATTCTCATAAAAGGATCCACACAGGGGAGAGACCGTATAAATGCATGAAGTGTGGAGAAAGCTTCAACAACCACAAGACCTTTACTCATCATAAAAGGATGCACACAGGGGAGAGTCCATATAAATGCACGGAGTGTGGAAAAAGCTTTAACAACCACAAGACATTTACTTACCATAAAAGGATCCATACAGGTGAGAAACCATATAAATGCATAGAGTGTGGAAAGAACTTTACTCGGAAAGAACATCTTACTCGTCATGAAAGGATCCACACAGGGCAGAAACCTTATAAATGCACAGAGTGTGGAAAGGGCTTCAGTACTAACTGTAATCTGACTCGCCATCAGAGGATCCACACAGGGGAGAAACCTTATAGTTGCAGAGAGTGTGGAAAGAGATTCATTGAGAATAGAAACCTTACTTTCCATCAAAGGATCCACATAGGGGACAGACCATATAAATGCACTGCGTGTGGAAAGAGCTTTTTTGACAACAGAGACCTTATGTGCCACCAAATGATCCACACAGGGAATAAACCTTATAAATGCTCGGAGTGTGGAAAGAGCTTTATTCAGAAAGGCAAACTTAATTCTCATAAAAGGATCCACACAGGAGAGGGACCATATAAATGCATGGAGTGTGGAAAGAATTTTATTGACAACAGAGATCTTACTCGCCACCAAAGGATTCACACGGGGGAGAGACCATATAAATGCATGGAATGTGGAAAGACCTTTATTGACAACAGAGACCTTACTCGCCACCAAAGGATCCACACAGGGAACAGACCATATAAATGCACTGAGTGTGAAAAAAGCTTTAATGACTACAGCATCTTTACTCATCATTTAGGGATCCACACAGGAGAAAAATATAAATGCATGGAATGTGGAACAAGCTTCATTGAAAATAGTGCGCTTAGTTGTCATAAATGTATACACACATGAAAAACCATATGAATCCATTGAATGAGCTTCATTCGAAATAGTCAACTAATTCATCATCAAAGCATCCAGACATGAGAGAGAGCTTACCGTTGCATGGAATGTGCAAAGATCTTTGGTTTGAGCTGGAATCTCATTTAGCATTTAACATCTACACAGGAGAAAAGCTGTAAGTGCTCGAATATGAAAATAGCTGAGAGTGGATCAGTGACCTTACTTGTCACAGGATGACCCATACAGGAGAATTACAGTAGAGAAGTTCAAGAGAATGGGCGAGTCAGTGAAAGTGCACCCTAGTCTCATTCATGTTACACTTTCTGCACATATCCTGGATATGGAGAACATACCATCTCAGATTGCTAGGTCTGTGGTCAAAGAAAGTTAGGGCTTTATGTGATACAGGTAGTCCTTGCTTAACATCCACTCATTCAGTGACTGAACTTATGATGGTGCTGAATGAGTGGTAATTACAACCGTTCCTCAAAGTTCCAGCCATTGCAGTGACCCCACAGTACTGTCAATCCCAGTGCTTGGCAACTGGCCTGGATTTCCAGCCGTTGTGGGATACGAGTCATAAAGATCATGATTTGCAACTTTCCCTGCCTGCTTCCCACAAGCAAAGTTAATGGGGTTACATGATGTTGCCTTTATGATCTCATTGTTTAGCGACAGAAATTCTAGTCCCAGTTACCATTGTTAAGTCCCAGCTACCTGTAATGTGGCAGGTGTGGGAGGTGGAACAAGAAGAGAAGAAAAACTGCACAGCTTAAGAAAGGAGAAGAGAGGTGAAAAGAAAGTATATAATTTTTTTTTTTTTTTCACATTCATCAAAGGAGTTTCATGTAAGTCTAGGGCTTGCATCAGATGAGATCTGCCTAGGGCTGCAATATTATAACAGAGCTAAATGGAACTCCAAACTGCATGTTTTTGTAACCCCAAGCTACATTGCCCAAACCATCCTATTCCCACTGATTTTACAGTTTTCCAAACTCTATAAATTAATTTCTTCCATGATTTCTCAAAAGTGTCTGTCCTGGGCAGTCAACGATCAGAGAAAAGGGTAGGAATTCAGACTGGAAGAGAAAGGAGATGTTATGGATCTCTGGGGATAATGGTAGCCCAGGTCCATCATACACACCTTTTTTGTAGTCTGAGTTGAAGGCGTTCTAGCAAGGCTTCCTCCATGCAGTCAGTGGATGCCACCTAGGAAGCCTCTAATCAACCAGCCCCATAGAGTTCAAATTGCACACAGACTGTGGATACAGCAAGGCAATTGTTGTGTCTGAACCATTGTGCTGAAAACATGATCCACACTTGGGTGCAGATTGCCATAAGTTCAGAGAACTGCAAAAAAACAGTCTGTAAAGGAGACTTTCCTGTCATCTTTCTTATTTTTGTCCTTTTTTTCCCCCATCTCTTTCTTTCTCCTCCTTTCTTTTCCATGAAACTGTCTTGCCAGATTACCCAGTCCAATTTTCAGGGGTTGCACAACCTGCTGAACAAGAAGCTGACCCCCGAGCTGGATTCACCCCATTAGTTGCACTGAAATTTGGTTAGTAACAGGCTGGAATCTTTAGAAAGTAAGTATTTGGGCTTTCTTAGATTAGAAAGCAAGTTTGAGGTTGGAAGATAAAAGATATACAGTTATGTCTGATGTAGAAAGATCAGATAAATTCTCCCTGCCTGATAAAACAACCCAAATGAAGGATCAACTAGAATTGAACGTGGAAGATTCTGGATGGACAGACCCATCAACTGGGTTCCTGTAATGCATCAGGTGAGACTAAAATGGGATTGGGTAATTTCTGACATCTGGTCAACCTTGTCTAGATAAGCAGGGTCTGCCCTGGTTAGAGATGGGATAAGAGACCACCAGGAATTCCAAGATTGAAGGCCCGTAGTGCTATCTGAGGAGGACACAATGAAGCTGAAGGATGTAAGGGTCCAATTTTGGCGCGCTCTCCTTTTCCTTATGCATCCCTCCCCTGAATATAGCTACTACTTATTTTATTGCCTTGTCTGTGACTATCTTCTCCGCATTACACTGTACAGTTAAAAGCAGTTATTGTTTTGTTTTGCTTAATAAATTATTTCAGGTTTTACCCTGTTTATTGCCTAAACCTCTGTCACACCTGGATGGGGCAAAACAAGGTTAGACTGGGAAATTGAAAAAATATATCTGAACACAACAGTGGCAAACTATTTCCATGTTATTGCTGATAAAATGGTGCTGTTTGAACCAGGTTATCATTTAAATGATTGATTGATTGATTGATTGACTGACTATGTGCAATCAAAGTAGTGCCAACTCTTAGCAACCGCCAGTCAAAACCTGTCCAGAATGCACTGGCCCTTCAGGACTCCCAGTGGTGTACTCATTCCTGCTGTAATGGAATCCATCTGCCTCGTTGTTGTTCCTCTTCTTCCTCCCATCTTTCCTACTTTTATAGATTCCTCAGTGGAGTCGGGTCTTCACATAATGTTCCCATATATGATGGAGCCTTGTCATTTCTGCCCCGAGTGTGAACTGTGGGTTAATCTCTTCTATGATCCATTTTTGGGTTTTCTTGACAGCTAATGGTATTTTCAAGAGTCTTTTCCAACACCAAAATTGAAGAGCAGTGATATTCTTTCTATCCTGTTTCTTCAGGTTTTGCTTCCATAAAGTTTCACAGAGAAAACTATTGCCTGCTGGATTCTGATCTTCGTAGGATTAGGCACATCAGCATCTGTATATCTTTGTGAACGCCTTCATCCCTCATCTACCAAATGCTAGTCTGAGGCATATTTTTTGCCTGTTGGTTCCTTTACTGTTGACAGTTGATCCTCAAAACATCTTCATGTATCACTGCTGCCTGATTTAGGTGCCTGCTTGCTTTAACTGGGCAGCTGGAAGGATCTTCACACCTTGAGGGACTCTGTGAGAGCACATACTCTGTGGCAGACACTCCTGGACTGGATCACTTATCCCTCCCAGGAACATGCTGGGATGAGGCAGAATAAAGGAAAATATTTTGTTGGTTTGGAAAGGAAAGCATCCTCCCTGGTAAATTACATTCCCAGGGATCTAGGCGATAAACCTTGTCAAGTCGCCCATAAAACACTTAGAAACCCAAAAGATGTTAATAAAGCTAGAAGATACTAAGAGGGAAGACTAGGAGGCAAGGCCATTATAAAATTAAAAGCAACTCTTTAGAAAGCAACTGTGTATGTGAAATATTGCCTCTTTTTTCTCCCAAATCCACTATTATATTTTTAATGACACCCTCACTACTTCTTAGATTGCAGACTAAATAAGAATCATTTATTAAATTTATATGCCACTCAACTCCAGAGACTCTGGGCAGTTATATCTGACCTCACTAACCAGTGGTCCAATCACATCTATTCTTAATCCAGTCCTATTGGTCAGTCATATGTAGATTCTAATTTGCCCAACTCTATGAGAAAAGCTTGCATCCCCCCCTTTTGGCTGGTTTTTGCTGCCTCCAGTTCCATAATAAACCATTTGTGCTTCACTGGACAGGTGTCCATTTTAAACAAATTGTTGGGGGAATTTCTCCAACAGCAGCATAGCAGGACTATCCTATGTGTGTGTTCCTTTTGGATTGCTTGCACTACTTAATTATCTTTTCTAAGATTTTCCCAGGTACCACCTCTTTGTCCTTCCCTGGGAGTTGGAAAGCAATATGCCTTGGCTACCCCCTTAAAGGCAGCCACTGCGAGGTAAGGTTATGTTGGATAGCCCCCATCTTAAAGGAAAAGGGAGTTTGTGTCTTACTGAGGCAAGCTGCCTGCAAGTAGCTGAAGCACTTTTTGAGATTACAGGGTTGTTAGCAACAGTCTTCAGAATTATGTAGGGGGTCTCCCTGCTGTGTTCTCAAGCTAAGATACCATATTTTGTTCAGTGCTTTTTAGAAGTTTTACTTCTGCCTTCAAGATGTCTAGAAAGGCCCCTGTTCTGATAAAACATTCAAGCCTTTACTAATTGAAAAGCCAAGGAATCATTTCCTGAGTTAAAGAAGGTTTTAAGGTCCACTTGTACATCAAATACCACATTCCAAGCATTTCTCTATGTTTCAGCTTGAGGATCAGCTGAGGATTCACGTGCATTCAGGAAATGCAGGTTTTTGGTCAGTCACAGCCTGGTAAGTTTAAGTTAGTGCATCTCTGCAACACAGAGACCAATCCCCAAATTGCATGTCCTATGTGTTTCTCTGAATACGTGCTCTATTTTTATCTTTCTTTCCTCTAATCTTGCTACTCGCTTACTTCACCGTATTTAGTCTGACAGAAACGGATACCGGAGGTTTAGCATGAGAAGAAAACATAAAGTCAAGTGGGAATATCATACTCCAAAAGTATCAGAAACAAGATTGTACTTTCATCAAAGTAAAAGATGTGGCTATATGGTGGAGAAAATAGATCTAACAAAATGGAGGCGGCACCCTTTTTCCTCCCTGTCTTTGGATACTACCAGAGTCAAACCCAGCTCCACTCTTTGCCTAATCCTATCAGACCCAAATTGACCCTCCCTGCCCCCAGGCAAAACCCCCTCACTCAGAAGAGTTGCACTTGCAACTGGACAAAGCTCCCTGCCATCCCATTTAACCCGAAGAAGAGAAGCCTCATTCATCTGCTCACAGTGCAGCCCTAAGAAGGGAGTTGTAACATAGTAGCTGTAAGGTTTGCCCCGTTCGACAGAGAAACTCCCGTGACACGTGTGGTTCACAAAGAGGTTTACTCACGCATAACGTAGCAGTCACAAGCAAAGCCAGGACTGGCTTGGTACATTTACATTACTCCTTTATAGTTGTCTCAATCCCCCCGCGGGCCCCGTTGCTAGGTTACATATTACAAATTAGATTGCAGATTGCCCCCTGTAGTCCCCCCCTTCTACTGGAATGGCAGGTTCAGCCCAGTTCTCTTGTTTCTTTGATTGTTGTTGCCTATGGCGTGGTCGTTGCCTTCGTTGGGGCTTCTGTCGCGCGCCCAGCCGGGGGCACACCTCGCGCGCTGATCTCTTCCTCAATTCCGCGGCTCTCTCCTTTGTCTATAGCGCCCGCGGCCCTCTGGCGTTAACACAACGTATCCGCTCCAGATTAGTGAAGCGGCGCCAGGTGGACCATTCATTAGCTTGCGGTTTCGCATTTCCTCTTTCTGCGCTGGCGCTCCAGCGGTGAAATTGACTAAAGCGCGGCTGGGCAAGTTCCTAGGCGTGCAGTGCCAGCTGAACCTGACAGTAGCAAGGTGAGATACCCCAACATCCTTAATTAGCCTAATTACATCAACATTCCATCTGCTTAACAGTGGTCTTCCCTGTAAGGTTTGCCCCGTTCGACAGAGAAACTCCCGTGACACGTGTGGATCACAAAAAAGGTTTACTCATGCGTAACGTAGCAGTCACAAGCAAAGCCAGGACTGGCTTGGTACAATTGCATCACTCGTTATATTCCCCCCTTCCCGCGCTTTTTTCCGCCCCGCGATCGCGTTACCGCTGCGGATTATCGGCCCCCCAATAATCCCTCTTGATTGTCCATGATGGCAGGTTCGGTCAGGGTCTATTGTCCTTGATTGGCAGTCCCCTCCGGCTTGGGTTGGTCCCTCCCCGTTACGTGCAAGCCCGAGGGTTCTGTGCTGCGCGCGATCTTGTTGCTGCGCGCGATCTTGTTTCGCTGCCTGCGGCCGCGTTCATTGTTGGCTCGCGCCGTTATCAGTGTAGAGTTAAAGCTTCCGCTGCGGTTTTCCTGTTTGGCTGGGCGCAGGTGGCCCATTAATTAGCGGCGCTTTCAGTTCCTCTTTTCCTCGCTAGCTGCCGCCGGTGGAGTTCGCGTGGTCTGGCTGCGAGCTTCCCCGAAGCCCCGTGCTGACCGAACCTGACATTCCCTAGCAATGCTGTTACTCCTGAAAGGCCTGTTTTGCCTAATAATAGAAATAAACACACATACAGGGACGAGGACCTGCCCAGCTTCCTCAAAGGTTGCCAGCAAATCAGGTCCATAGGATTTCCCACTTTGTAGCCCCCAACTTATATAAACATCTTTGCTTTTCCATTGTTTGGGGTCCCCTTTTCTTATAAAGCAGGTACCCAATGATCCTTGCAATAAACATGCTCAATGTTGTCCTCTGTACTTCTGAATTTTTCCCAATAGAATTATTTATTTAATTACTTATTTATCAAATTTATATAGCCGCCCATCTCACCAGAAGTGACTCTGGGGAGCATACCATAATCAAATAAAACAATCATTATAAAAATATGGACAATCATTATTAAAAATTAAAATATTATAAAAGAGAATACAAACCAAGAGTACATGGAAACTCTTGAAAATGCTGAAATGGCAGATGCAGCACGTTGGCCATGATGCCTAACAACGACCTCAGTTTCTGCTTAAAATTTCTAATAGGAACTTTTCTCTCCTCCCTAAGAGGTGATGGCAGAATGAGAATGACAAGGAGACGAGTGTAGGGCCTTTGCAGTCAGCCAAACATGAAGTGGAAGAATTGATGTCAAGAAGGCAAAAAAAGCCACATGGGAGAAGCCACTCGAAGGATGAAGGGGAAGAATCCACTATTTCACTATGCTCTGAAATCCATTACTTCCTTACCCAGCAAGATTAGAAAGGGAAAATGAAGGGAAAATATCCAGGACGTGGCAAAAAAGAGAAAAGCAATTCCAACTTCAGAACATGTTGCAGAACTGAGACTAAAAAGAAACAGTATGAAGGGAGATGGGCAGCATGGGAGTGCTTTCTCATACCTTCCCATTCAGGTTCCATCAGAAACCATGTGTATTTATAAAATGTGGTGAGATTTGAGTAGTCATCTTGATTATGCGTAATCAAGTTGGTATCAGTGACCACATAGATAGTCCTTTCCCAGGATGACCTGTCCCCTTCAGGTTTTCCAACAGTGCACCATCACCACTGTATCAGCTCCATCCACCCTGCTGCTTGTCCTCTTCCCTTCCACCTTTCCCAGCATTATGAACTTCTCAAGGGAGCTGGGCCTTCACATGATGTGTCCAAAGTGGGATCATCTGAACCTGTCATTTGTGCCCCGAGTGAGAACTCTGCGTGGATTTGTTTGATGATCTATTTGCTTTCTAGGCTATCAGCAGTTGATCTTAGGAGTCTTCTCCAAGACCAGACTTGAAGCACTTTACCCAGAGCAGAATCACGCAGATGTTGTTTGTGTGTAAAGGGCTTCACTAACAGAACTGCTCTTACTTTCCATCGAAGTTGGATTGAGGGGAGAAACCTTATCAATTTTTCATGTAGGAGTGTGGGAAAAGTCTCAGGGACAGCAGTAGCTTCATGAAGCTCAAAAGAAAAGGGCTCCCACAGCCTATTCAGAGCGACAAAGTGCAACATGCCATCCTGGAGCCCCTTGAGACCTTCCTGTGTTCAGGAAATGGGGCCTCAAGGGGAGCAAGGAAGGCTGGATTCCAGCCATCCTAATGTTTCCATATGTTTCTTTTTTCTTGGAAAGGAAAATAATGGGAACGAAGGTGGGAAATACAAACCACAACTGGCCGGCCCCCACTGCACCTCTCTTGGAGGCCAGAGAGCAGCAACGTTTAGATCCCGTCATCCCCAGAGGGGGAACAGGCAGCGAAGCAGAGATGCAGAAGGTAAAATAAATCAGCACAAGGGGAGTGAGGCCACTGCAGACTATTGACATGTCATGGCGCTTGCTCAGAGAGAGAGGATGGTCCAAGGAGAAATGTTCCCCTTATATTTATACTACATGGCATAGATCTCTATTTCGCCCTAAACTAATCATTCATGAGCTCTCTATACTCCAAATTACGCTTGGGTCTCTTAAAAATATAGCAATCTGCTTCCTTGCTGTTCCGCAAACGTGTCAAGCTGCTTGTGCCCTTGTTCTGCTCAGCCTCCACCTGTCGAATGAATCCCGCCCGGGGCTTCCGAAAGAGGCCGTTGCTCATTCCACCCCCACTCGGCCTCCGCCGTGCCCATCATCCCCGAACCCCTCGCCCTTCTCCGCACCCCCGCAGCCTCTCCCACACCCCGACCAAACGTTCCGCCAGCACCGCAGCTCTGACAGCTTTCCAGCATCGGCAAGGAACAGAGCATGCGCAGAAGCACTCTCTGCCAAGCGGAGGCGAGGCGAGGCGAGGCGGGGGGTCGGTGGGTTGCACTGGGGAGGCTCTCTAGCCACGGGCAGGAAAGGAAGGTCGCCCCAGCGTTTTGCCCCTCTAGGAGGGAGCACTCTCTGGCAGATCGTCCCGGAGGCCGGGAGGGCGCGGGAAGTTGTGGCGGAAGCGGCTGGCAGCTGCTCTTCCCGGGCGCAGAAGCCCCGAGGAAGCGGAGCCCCTCCCCCCGGGGGGTCGGTTGGGGGGCCTCGAGGGATCCGGGAAAGGTCCCGCCCGGGAAGGCGCCTCGGCTGCGGCCCCGGCCCGGGTCCCCGACGGTCGCTGGAGCCCCGATGGCGGTCGGGCGGCAGGAAGCAGCGGCGCGTGGGGGCAGCTACCCGCTCCTCGGACGCGCTCGGCTAGGTCTCCTCTGCGGGGCCCGGCGAGGCGTTTGCTCTGCTCGCGGAGCTGAAAGTCGGACAGGGCTGCGCGGGGCCTGAGGAGGCTCCCGGGGCGCCTTCGGAGAAGCGGACTGCGGGGAACGAGAGCGGCCCTGCGGAGGGTTTCCCCGTTTCTGCTGCGGACGAGCCGGAGACGGGATGGAGGCGCCGAGGTCTTCGGGGCTGGGCGCGGCCGCGGGCCCTCCCGCCGCCCAGGCCGGCCGCGGAGGGGCCTTCGGGGGAAGGGGCAGCCCGAAAGCCCTCCCCGAGGGGAGGGGAGGCCCGGACGCGCAGCGCCGGCGCTTCCGCGGCTTCTGCTACCAGGAGGCCCGCGGGCCCCGGGAGGCGTGCAGCCAGCTGCACCGGCTGTGCCGTCGGTGGCTGCGGCCGGAGCGGAGCAGCAAGGCGGAGATGCTGGACCTGCTGGTGCTGGAGCAGTTCCTGGCCCTGCTGCCCGCCGAGGTGGAGCGCTGGGTCGGGGAATGCGGGGCGGAGACCTGCTCGCAGGCGGTGGCCCTGGCCGAGGGCTTCCTGCTGAGCCAAGCCGCCGGCGAGGAGGAGCTGCGGGAGAGGCAGGTGAGAGGATTTCGTCCGGGGAGCTGCGAGGGGCGAGAAGGTATCTAGGAATATCTGCAGGAAATCGCAGAAATTAAGAACATGTCTGTGCAGTCTTTTCTGGAAATCTCAATATTCTGAGAAGTCTTTTCTTCTTGAGGCAAAGGCATCTGTTTCCTCTGGGAGATAATTCCTTGGGAGGAAGGAGAAATTCAAGCCTCTTTCAACCTCCCACCCTCCTACTGACGGATGTAAGAGGCTCCAGAGTTTGAGGGAAAGGGCCAGAATTTCTTGCCCAGCCTCTCCTTCTTTCCTCTATTGCAGGCATTAATTGAGGCACTTTTTCCATTTCAGCTGACATTATTAAAACTATTCATTCTCATTAACAATATAGCAAACCTTATTTTAAATCTTACACGCCTCCATTTCTCTACTTTACAAACGGTCACTGAGAAAAGACATCTAGAGAATATGTATTGGGATGGTATAATGGTATGTGGAATGACCTTGGGAGATGGGGAAGAGCCACAGACTGGAAAACCGTCATGTCAAAGATACAGTGGGGCAAAAAAGTATTTAGTCAGCCACCAATTGTGCAAGTTCTCCCACTTAAAAAGATATGAGAGGCCTGTAATTTTCATCATAGGTATACCTCAACTATGAGAGACAAAATGAGGAAAAAAATCCAGAAAATCACATTGTCTGATTTTTAAAGAATTTATTTGCAAATCATGGTGGAAAATAAGTATTTGGTCACCTACAAACAAGCAAGATGTCTGGCTCTCACAGACCTGTAACTACTTCTTTAAGAGGCTCCTCTGTCCTCCACTCGTTACCTGTAGTAATGGCACCTGTTTGACCTTGTTATCAGTATAAAAGACACCTGTCCACAACATCAAACAGTCACACTCCAAATTCCACTATGGCCACGACCAAAGAGCTGTGGAAGGACACCAGAAACAAAACTGTAGACCTGCACCAGGCTGGGAAGGCTGAATCTGCAATAGGCAACCAGCTTGGTGTGCAGAAATCAAGTCTGGGAGTAATAATTAGAAAATGGAAGACATACAAGACCACTGATAATCTCCTTTGATCTGGGGCTCCATGCAAGATCTCACCCTGTGAGGTCAAAATGATCACAAGAATGGTGAGCAAAAATCCCAGAACCACATGGGGGGACCTAGTGAATGACCTGCAGAGAGCTGGGACCAAAGTAACAAAGGCTACCATCAGTAACACACTACACTGCCAGGGACTCAAATCCTGCAGTGCCAGATGTGTCCCCCTGCTTAAGCCAGTACATGTCTGGGCCCGTCTGAAGTTTGCTAGAGAGCATTGGGATGATCCAGAAGAGGATTGGGAGAATGTCATATGGTCAGATGAAACCAAAGTAGAACTTTTGGTCTAAACTCAACTCCTCATGTTTGGAGGAGAGAGAATGCTGAGTTGCATCCAAAGAACACCATACCTACTGTGAAGCATGGGGGTGGAAACATCATGCTTTGGGGCTGTTTTTCTGCAAAGGGACCAGGATGACTGATCTGTGTAAAGGAAAGAATGAATGGGGCCACATATCATGAGATTTTGAGTGAACACCTCCTTCCATCAGCAAGGGCATTGAAGATGAAACGTGGCTGGGTCTTTCAGCATGACAATGATCCCAAACACACTGCCCGGGCAACGAAGGAGTGGCTTCGTAAGAAGCATTTCAAGGTCCTGGAGTGGCCTAGCCAGTCTCCAGATCTCAACCCCATGGAAAACCTTTGGAGGGAGTTGCAAGTCCGTGTTGCCCAGTGACAGCCCCAAAACATCACTGCTCTAGAGGAGATCTGCATGGAGGAATGGGCCAAAATACCAGCAACAGTGTGTGAAAACCTTGTGAAGACTTACAGAAAACATTTGACCTCTGTCATTGCCAACAAAGGATATATAACAAAGTATTGAGATGAACTTTTGATATTGACCAAATACTTATTTTCCACCATGATTTGCAAATAAATTCTTTAAAAATCAGACAATGTGATTTTCTGGATTTTTCCCCCCCATTTTGTCTCTCATAGTTGAGGTATACCTATGATGAAAATGACAGGCCTCTCTCATCTTTTTAAGTGGGAGAACTTGCACAATTGGTGGCTGACTAAATACTTTTTTGCCCCACTGTATCTCAGCCCCCACAAGGAGACTAGGGAGGCATGGGAAGTATTTCAGAAGTAGCCCTTCCTACTTTTCTGGAGAGTAAAAGGAGAGAAGGAGAAAAATACTTTCAGACTTGCAAGACTCTGTTAATGTGTAATAGGGATGCAGCTAGTATTCATTGTCATGCTTCTTGCTACCTCAAAGTAAAATATTCAAAAAAAATACTTCATGCTACCTCAAAGGGGTGGCAAATGGTTTTTCCAGTCAGGATTCCCAGATCAGGGATGCAGACCCCAACCCTGAATCCAAGAGGGCTCCTGTACTCCACAATAGCCCTTCCTGAACACCCCTTCCCCCACAATCAAAAGCATGTGTCCATATCTGAATTGGAGCACCCCAGTTTTAGAAATCTTGGTCGTTACCATTAGCATTGAACTTAAGACAAATCAACCCTCTTTCTCATGAACAGAACCTGTTAACCAATAGAATATTGGAAAGATATATTTCTCCTCCTAGATAAATGTTTTCTGGCAAGAAGCAGGAAACAAGGAAGCACAGGTATACTATTAATTAGTACAAAGAATGGACAAAAGATTTGAAAAAAAGTTATTAAGTAAACCGTGAAAATTGTATTTAGGTGGACCAAATAGTACTTACTGCAGATTTGAAAACGTATGTTTGATGTTGGGAGGCAAAAAGACTGAAAGCCCTTTTTTCCCCCTCTTCAACTTTTTGGGCTCTAGTGAGCACAGTCACCACAGAAAGCAACAGTATGCAATATAACGCATTATCAAATTACAGCTTGAATATAAGTGTCTCTTGAGTACTTTTCTTGGTTTCAGCACAACAAATTGGAGGTGCAGATCCCAAGCCTAATAACTTTCCCAACTAATGTAATCAGAGAGATTGTCTGATAATTACAGGTAGTCACAATATTTTCACGGTGTGCATCCTCCCCACCGAAACCTCTCAGTGTTGATCCCATGGTCTCTATCCCTGAACTGCCAGGTTGATGGTTTCCCAAACAAAAGAGGCAAAAGGAAGCCAAACAGAAAGGAAGGGGTCCCATTCCTCACAAGAGCTTGATTGATTATGTGCCATCAGGTCGTTTTTGACTCCTAGCAACTACATAGATAGATTTTCTCCATGACAATCTGTCCCTAACCTGTTCTTTCAAGTCTCACAAAAACTGAGTCCATCGCCTTGCTGCTGGTCATCCACTTCTTCTCTTTCCTTCCACCTTTCCCAGCATTACTGCCTTTTCCAGAAAGTTAGGTCTTTGCATAAAGTTTGTTTTCTTGGCTGTCCACAGTATTTTCTGGATTCTTCTCCAACACCAAAGTTCAGAAGGGTCAATAATCTTCCTATCTTGCTTCTTCAAGTTTCGCTTCCGTAGAGTGTCACAGGGAATAGCATGGCTTGCGTGATTCTGATATTTGTAGTTATAAATATGTGAATATCTTTTCCAAGGGCTTCATGGCTGCTCTACCAAGTGCTAATCTGTGGCATATGACTTGATTGCTTGTTCCTTTAGTATTGATGGTTGAACCTAAAAGGCAGAAGCTACCCACCACTTTGATATTTTCACTGCAGATTGCAGTGCAAGGCTAGCTGTCCTACCTGTTGATATCTGTTTGGTCTTCTTTATATTTAATTTTAGTCCCATATTTCACTGTGCTATTTTAGCACTAGGGCTTGCAGATCATTTCCATTTTCAGCTGTCAGGGTAGTTTCATCAGCATAGCTCACGTTATTGATGTTTCTTCCTCCAGTTTTAAAACCATACCCATCTTCTTCCAATTCAGCTTCCTTTAATACATATTCAGCATATAGGTCAAATAAATAAGGGGAGAGTATATGGTCTTGTCGCACTCTTGCCAACCTCGAGCCAGCCTGATTCACCATGTTCTGCCTGTCCTGTGGCTTCCTGACCTGTATATAACTTTCTCATGAGGACAATAAGGTGTTCTGGGATTCCCATTTTTCTGAGCACTTTCACAGCTTGATGTGATCAACACAATCAAAGGCCTTTCTATAATTGATGAGGCACATACTGACTTCTTTTTGGCATTCTTTGGCTTTCTCAGTTATCCAGCATGCATCAGCAATAATATCTCATGTTCCTTGGCCTTTTCTAAAGCCAGCTAGAACATTTGGCATCCCTTTTTTTTTCCATGTTGGGCTTTAATCTGTATTGGATGATCCTAAACATTATTTTATTAGCATATGAAATTTAGGATATTGTACAATAGTTTGCACAATCTGTTAAATCTCCATTTTTAGTATTAGAATGTAGATTGATCTCTTACAGTTGGTTGGGCACTGTGTCATTTTCCAGATTTGCTGGCATAATTGGCTAGAATCTTTACTGATTCTTTTGTGTTGCTTCTCATATTTCAGTGCGTATTCCGCCAGTTCCTGTAGCCTTCTGACTTGGTAATGACTGGAGTGCTGATCTAACTTCATCTTCTAGTACTAGAAGTTCTTTTAAGTAGGGAATATCTTCTAAGGTATCTTGGATGTTGACATCTGTACTGTAGAGTGTTTCAGCATACTCCTTTCATCTTCCTTTAAACTCCTTTGAATTGTTTGCTATCTGTGTCCCTAAATCTAAAGGAAAATACTCCAGGAGGAAGAGACAGGAATAAGTAAATTCACAAAGAAGGAAGGGCCACACCTATCAAGTGAAGAGAAGATAAAGAAGGAACTCCTGATCAGACTGAAAAGAGGAAATAAAAAGAGGCAACAAAGCATTTCACAAAAATGGCAGACATTTACACAGAAATAGCAGCCACGTGCAGAGCAGAATCCCCTAGTTGTATCAGTTTGACTTCAGTTGCGGAAGTACAGGTGGAGAG
The DNA here is from genome assembly GCF_059951505.1 of Python bivittatus. Taxonomy (NCBI): domain Eukaryota; kingdom Metazoa; phylum Chordata; class Lepidosauria; order Squamata; family Pythonidae; genus Python; species Python bivittatus. The sequence goes on along the minus strand of NW_028277111.1, from coordinate 4,160,426 downwards.
GGAAAATGTTAGGCAAGCAAACTAACATTGTTACGGTCATCTGAAAGTGGATCATGAACCAGACTGTTCCTTCAGGTGCAGGAGCCATTCACGGGCGAGATCTCAGCAGAGCTCCAGGGAAGAGGAGAACAATCCATTCTTTCTAAGGAGCTGCTTTTCAGGAGGATCGAACCTGGGCCACCTTGCCAGGTAAGTGTAGCTTTCTTCTGAGAGCAGTAGAGTTCGATCTCCTTCCATTCATGAGGTGCTTTTACAACCTCATGAACATCTGTGTGCATTTGAACATAGTGATACACCCCCCCACCCCCACCCCAGAATAACCTGTTGAATCTGACTCAGCTTTCAAGATTGTTCTGGAGATACAAATCAGAGACAACTTACAGAGTAACCTGAGAGATTTATATTAGGAAATGTAATTTATAGGTAGACTCCACCTACAACCACTCATTCAGCAACCATTCAGAGTTATGACACTGCTGAATGTATGGTGGTTACGACCAGCCCTTGAGTTCCTGCTGTCCCACACCCCTGTGGTCATGTGATCGTGATCTGGTGTTTGGTAACCGATTCGCACTTATGAGCGGTTGTAGCACCCTGCAATCACATCATTGCCATTTGTAACTTTCCCTGCCGACTTCCAGAGAAAATCAATGGGGAAGCCGGCAGGGAAGGTTGCAGGTCACTGGGTTAAGTCTCCCGCACCTGTGCACCCTCCCCCACCTCCTCTGTGCTCACACCAGCCATATGCACACCCTCCCTAACCTGCATCCGCTTCTCACACACCCTCCTTGACACATGCTGCACCTCTTGCGCACACCCTCATGAGCCCTCCCTGATCTGCACCATGCCCCCTTCCATCCTTGCACGCCCTCTGTGACCCATGCTACTTGCACACCCTCTTGCATCCTCACGCACCCTCCTCAACCCACACCCACCTCTTGTGCACTCTCGCACACCTTCTCCAACCTGTGCCACGCCTCTCACACATACTCTCAAACCCTCACCCACCCTTCCCAACCCACTCTCACACCCTTGCATACCCTCCCTGACACTCTCTGGTATCCCCTGTGTACCTCCTCACTCCCTCCCCAACACAACAGCAGCCACTTACCTGCCTGCCAGCGTGGGACTTGCAACTTGCAAAAGCGTGAAATCCTGGCTGTGCCAGAAGGCCTGGGGGCCAGATAGGGGCTCGCATCAGTGGAAGTGGCTTGTGGGGTATTTGATTTTGCCCCCCATCATCTTGAATATTTTTAGTATATATGTATAGGGTTGTTTTACAGTTTGACTTTTTAATGGATTAATTAATTTTAATTATCTAATTATCTAAAACAATTTTTTAATCGTTCGTGGGTTTTTGGTTTTAATTTTGAGCCCCCCAGAGTCACCCGTTGGGGGAGATGGGTGGCATACAAATTTAACAAATAAATAAATAAACAAGCAAATAAACAAACAAACAAACTTCCTGCCAGCTTCCCAACTTTGGTTGTGGGAAGCCAGCAGGAAGTTGCTTCACCTAACTACCATGGGATTTGGTTAACAATGGCAACCGGGACTGCAGAGATTGTCTTTGCTAAGCAGTGTGGTCGTACTTTATGACGGCATCGCTTAGGGACAGAAATTCCGGTCTGAAGTTGAAGACTATCTGTATTTGTTGAAAGAGTTTAATACTTCTTAATACTTTTCAAAGGGAAAGTGCAGAAAAACAGATTTTCCATGTAAAAACCCCTAAAGTTAATGCTAAGTGGCTGCAACAGTAAGACTGTTAATCAAATGACTTGGGATTTCGAGGCTCATTGTCACCATTTTGAAATAGGCCAGGGAAGAAATTCCTAGTGGGTGTGTCCTGTTTTCTAGGAATTTGGAATTTGCTCCCCAAGGCAGGTGAGGCCAGGGGATTCTGCCCCCCGAAACCTCCTTGTTGAGTTATTCTTCGCCAGTGGGAAGCTCCACAAGGGATGCTGTGTTGCCATTCTAAAACCTGCATGCAGCCATTTGTTGTGCACTTACAGCATCAGCCTGTCCTGCAAGAAAATGTCCGTTCGGTCCCTTGGAAATCTCAGTTTTATGTTTTGTCCAGTAAGACAGAACTTACAAGTCTTTCCTGGGATTGTTTGCTAAGGAAGATTTTCTTTCTTTTTCTAGGGCTCTGGTCCCTTTGAGGAAGTGGCTATGGACTTCACGGAGGAGGAGTGGGCACTGCTGGATTCTGGCCAGAGGGCCTTGTGCAGGGAAGTCATGCTGGAGGTTTCATGGAACATGGCCGATCTGGGTAGGGCCCCTCTTTTCTATTGGGGAAGGTTTTTTCAGTGGGAGGTAACCAGGGAAGATATCTGCGCTCAGTTGCTTTAGGTGGTCGTGATTCCTACCTGGCCACCACCTGAATCACTGCATTCCCTTCAAATCTTTCCTAATCCGAAAAAACCATCATAGTGAGTTGTGTTTAGTATTGGGCTGATATCCAGTGAGAGAGCCACTGCTGCAAAGAGCCCCGTCCACTTCCTCTTAATTCCCTTCATCTGCCGGGACTCCACTAGATCACAAACCAGCAGAGGCCCTTCAGGGACAATTTTGTCCAAGGCAATCTTCACAGACCCTATTCTAGCAGACAACTAAGGCCTTGGCAGAAACTATAGGATACTCCATGGAAGTGCCTGGGCAGATTGATCGATCAACATGTTAACAACTTAATCTGGTTCCCAGCTGAAAAATCCCTTGGATGCCATCAGAGTCTCCTAGATAAAAATTTGCATCCAACTTCTATCCGGACACATGGCTGTGACAAACCTGGAACGCAGATGGGCAAGTTTTTAAGAGGGGGAGGCCCTCCTTCTTAACAGTTCCAAATTCTAATAGGAATTTCTGTTTTCTTTTTTCCAAGCAGGTGATGGGCCAGAGAATGACAATGACAATCAGGTGAGGTTAATGCCACACCTGCAAACAACGAAGCATGAAGTCGAAGAAGTGATGTTTGCCCATCAAGGGGATCCAAAAAGGCAAGAGAGAAGCCACCCAGAAGATGGAGGGGAGAAGTCCTCCACTTCTCTCCCTGTTGAAATCCATGGCTTCCTGACCCAGCAAGATCAGAAAGGGAAGAGAAGGGGAAAATACGCAGGACATGGCAAAAGAGAGAAAAATGAATTTGATTTATGTGAATACAGAAGAAGCCAGACTAAAGGCTACAGACAGTATGGAAAAAATGTCAATCATTTCTTCTCTCTTACTTTACTTAAGAAACTGTATAGGAAATACAAACCACAAACATTTATAAAAGTTGGGAAAGCTTTCAGTCTGAACAGAGAGATGAAATTATGCATGAAGTGTGGAAAGAGCTTCACTAGCAACAGTGCACTTAATCACCATCAGAGGATCCACACAGGTGAGAAACAGTGTGGAAAAAGCTTTTGTCAGAATACAGGGCTTGTTCATCATAAAAAGACCCACACTGGGGAGAGACCATATAAATGCATGGAGTGGGGAAAGAGCTTTATTGACAACAGAGACCTTATTTGCCACCAAAGGATCCACACAGGGGAGAGACCATATAAATGCATGGAGTGTGGAAAGGGGTTCACTCGGAAAGGACATCTTACTTGTCATGAAAGGATCCACACAGGGGAGAAACCTTATAAATGTGCAGAGTGTGGAAAGGCTTTCAGAACAAATGGACATCTAACTCGCCATCAGAGGATCCACACAGGGGAGAAAGCATATAGTTGCAGGGAGTGTGGAAAAAGATTCATTGAGAGTAGAGACCTTACCTCCCATCAAAAGATCCACACAGGAGAGAGTCTATATAAATGCCTGGAGTGTGGAAAGAGCTTTACACAGAAAGGACAACTTAATTCTCATAAAAGGATCCACACAGGGGAGAAACCATACAAATGCACAGAGTGTGGAAAGGGCTTCAGTACAAACTGTAATCTGACTCGCCATCAGAGGATCCACACAGGGGAGAGGCCATATAAATGCATGGAGTGTGGGAAGAGCTTTTTTGACAACAAAGACCTTACTCGCCACCAAAGGATCCATACAGGGGATAAGCCATATAAATGCCTGGAGTGTGGAAAAAGCTTTACTCAGAAAGGACAACTTAATTCTCATAAAAGGATCCACACTGGGGAGAGACCATATAAATGCATGGAGTGTGGAAAGCAGTTCACTCAGAAAGGACATCTTACTCATCATGAAAGAATCCACACAGGGGAGAAACCATATAAATGCCCAGAATGTGGAAAGAGCTTTGCTAAGAAAGGACAGCTTAATTCTCATAAAAGGATCCACACAGGGGAGAGACCATATAAATGCATGGAGTGTGGAAAGAGCTTTTTTGGCAACAAAGACCTTGCACGCCACCAAAGAATCCACATAGGGGATAAACCGTATAAATGCCTAGAGTGGGGAAAGACCTTTATTGACAACAGAGACCTTAATTGCCACCAAAGAATCCATACAGGGGATAGACCATATAATTGCATGGAGTATGGAACAAACTTCATTGAGAATAGTGCACTTACTTGTCATAATAGGATGCACACTGGAGAAATCATATAAATGCATAGAATGAGCTTCATTTGAAATAGTCAACTTAGTCATTATCAAAGTATCCAGACATGGGAGAAAGCTTATCATTACATGGAATGTGCAGTGATCTTTGGTTTGAGCTGGAGTCTTATTTACCATCCAAGCATCCACACAGGAGAAAAGCTATAAGGGCTCATATGTGGAAAGAGCTGAAGGTGAATCAATGACATTCTTGTCATAGGATGACCCATACAGGAAAGCTACCATGGAAATGTATGAGAGAATGGGTGAGTCAGTGAATGTGCACCATTGTCTTACACTTTCTGCACATACTGTACCCCAGATATGGAGAACAAAAGGAGGTTACCTCAGTAGGGCTTGAATGCTGGGTCTGTGGTCAAATGAACTTAGGGCTGGGCATGATAATGTGGCAGCTATAGAAGGTAGAAGAAGAAGAGGAAAAATGCATAGCTAAAGAGTGGTGAAGAGGAGGTGTATAATTTTTAATTATGTTTTTGCATTCATAAAGGAGGGAGGCTTGTGTAAGACTTTAGGACTTGCTGCAGATGTCTAGGGCTGCAACAAAGCTAAATATAACTCCAAATTGCATGTTTTTGTAACCCCAAGCCACATTGCCCAAAACCTCATATCTCCACTGATTTAGAGTTTTCTAAATTGTATAAATGAATTTCTTCCATGATTTCGCAAAAGCATCTGTCCTGGGCAGTCAACAATCAGAAAAAAGGGTTAGGAATTCAGGTTGGAAGAGAAAGATGTTAAGGATCTCTGGAGTAATGGTAGCCCAGGTCCTTCATATGAATCTTTTTGGCAGTTCTCTGACCTTAAGGCATTTTAGCAAGGCTTCCTCTGTGCAATCAGAGGATACCTCCTAAGAAGCCTCTAACCAACCAGCCCCATAGATTTCAAATTGCACGCAGACTGGATACAGCAAGGCATTCGCTGTGTCTGAACCATTGTGCTGAGCAAGCCTTACTGGAACACAAGGCAAAAACATGATCTACAAAGAACAAGATCCGCACTTGGGTGCTGGTTGCCCTAAGCTCAGAGAACTCCAAAAAAGGTCTGTTAAGGAGACTTTCCCATCTTTTTTATTTTCATCCTTTTTGGCCTCATCTCTTCCTCTGTTTCTCCTCCTTTCTTTTCCATGAAACTGTCTTGCCAGATTACCCAGTCCAATTTTCAGGGGTTGCACAACCTATTGAACCAGAAGCTGACCCCCGAACTGGGTTCACCCCATTAGTTGCACTGAAATTTGGTTAGTAACAGGCTGGAATCTTTAGAAAGTAAGTATTTGGGGCTTCTTAGATTAGAAAGCAAGACCGAGGTTGGAAGATAAAAGATACACAATTATGTCTGATGCAGAAAGATCAGATAAATTCTCCCAGCCTGATAAAACAAGAAAGGAGGGATCCACTAGAATTAGATGTGGAAGATTCTGGATGGATAGACCCACTAGCTGGGTTCCTGTAACAACTCAGGTGAGACTGAAATGGGATTGGGTAATTTCTGGCATCTGGTCAACCTTATCTAGATAAGCAAGGTCTGCCCAGGTTAGAGATGGGATAGGAGATCACCAGGAATCCCAAGACCAAAGACTCATAGTGCTCTCTGAGGAGGACACAATGAAGCTGAAGGATGTAAAGGTGCATCTTTGGCTCTGGAGTCTTTTCCTCATGTGTTCCCTGAATATAGCTATTATTTATTTTATTGCCTTGTCTGTGACTATCTTATTGTCTACGTTACACTGTGCAGCTAAAAGCAGTTATTGTTTTGCGTTGCTCAATAAATTGCTTCAGATTTTACCGTATTTGTGTGTTTATTGCCTGAACCTTTTTGTCACACCTGGCTGGGGCAAAACAAGGTTAGACTGGGAAATTGAAAAAATATATCTGAACACAGCAGTGGCAAACTATTTCCATGTTATTGCTGATAAAATGGTGCTGTTTGAACCAGGTTATCATTTAAATGATTGATTGATTGACTGATTATGTGCAATCAAAGTAGTGCCAACTCTTAGCAACCACCAGTCAAAACCTGTCCAGAATGCACTGGCCCTTCAGGACCCCCAGTGGTGCACTCATTGCTGCTGTAATGGAATCCATCTGCCTCATTGTTCCTCTTCCATCTTTCCTAGTTCTATAGATTCCTCAGTGGAGTCAGGTGTTCATGTAATGTTCCTAAAATATAATGGAGCCTTGTCATTTTACCCTGAGTGTGAAATGTGGGTTGATTTCTTATATGAGCCACTTGTTGGTTTTCTTGACTGCCCATGGTATATTCAAGTCTTCTCCAACACCAAAGTTGAAGTGTTGATATTCTCTCTCCTGCTTCTTCAACTTTTGCTTCCATAAAGTTTCACTGCCCCATTCTGATCTTCATAGAATCTAAGCCTTCATCCCTGTTCTACCAAATGTTAAGCTCTGGCATTTTTTGCCTGTCAAAGAACTACCAGAGGAACAAAACAAAACCCCCCACCTTTACCAGCACTGGCAAGGCAGCCCACAGCACATAAATAGAGAGCAAACCCCATCCCATTTTAGCACTGAAGATGTTACCTAGCCGGCTAATGAAACGTTTGCAAGAAAAGAACCAAGCTCAGAGAACCCCAAGGACTCTACAGTGCAACCCTGAGCTACACATATTCACCTCTATTGATAATTCATAGATTCCACACACAATAATGAGATATCAAATTTATATACCACGTGACTCTGGTTATATCTGACCTCGTTAACACATGCCTCAATCACATGTATTCTTAACCCAGTCCTAATGGTCAATCATATGTAGATTATATTTTGCCTAACTATATGAACAGCTTGCATCTCCACCCTCTTTAAGTTTCTTTTTGCTGCCTCCAGTACCAAAACAAACTATTTCTGCTTCATTGGACAGGTGTCCATTTTAAATAAATGTGGGGGAATTTCTCCAACAACATATAGAACTATCCTATGCTGTGTGTGTGTTCCGTTCTGACTGCTTGCACAACTTCATTATCTTTTCTAGGATTTTCCCAGGTACTGATGTCAAACTGATTGGTCTGTAGTTCTGTGGCTCCACTTCTTTCCCTATGTTAATGACTGGAACTGTGGCTCTTCTCCAGTCTTCTGGCACTTTCCCTGTATTTCAGGAATCCTGAAAGATTATAGTCAGTGCTTCTGAAATCATATCCATCACTTTCTTTAGCACCTGGGATGTAACTCATCTGGTCCCAGATACTTGAATTCTTTCAGAGCAGCTACAACTTCTCTTTCCACTCCCTTGCCTATTTTGAATTGCATTTTTCTTCTCCCTCACCATGGTGTGAAAAGACAGCAATTAAGCAGTTCAGTCTTCTGTCTCCTATCCCCATCTCACTATCTTTGCAAACCGAGGGATTGATGGCTTCCTTGACTTCCCTCTTAATTTACCTAAAACACTGACATCTATGGCATCAGCGAATTGAGATGGGCTGGACACTTTTGGTCAGAAGATCACACCGTTTATTACTCAGGACCTGAGAAAGGAAGAAGAAATGGCATTGCTTTCACAGCCAAGGAGGGTATATTATCTCCCACCCCCACATTTGCCTTCTCAGCCAAGAAGCCCCCAGGGGCTGCCACCTTCCTTCCCCCTTCCGACGGTCACCGCCTGTTAATGGGGGGCTTAGTTCGTTTTAAGAGTCTCCCTTACGGACCCTCCCTTCTTTGTCTGAGGGTCCCGTGAGTGACCCGCATTTGTAATCAGCACTTGGAAAAAAGGTCTGGTTAGACAAGCAGCTCTTCCTGTTGACTTTTCTTGGCAGTGCACATTTTGCTTGCTAAGCATGAGCCGCGAACCGACCGTAAGAAGTTTATTGCCGACTGTTTCTACCCGTCCCAGAAACGCCTCCACACTTCGAAGAGGATTCTGGGACAGACCAAGGGAAATCCCAGGGCACAGAAGCCACAATTAAACCAGCTTCCATCCCAAGGGCGCGATGGGAAAACGTGTCCCAGAGGCTCTTCGGATTCCCTCGGAGAAGGGGCGCCTACCTCGAAGAGCCCCGCCCGGCCTGGCGCTTCCGAAACGGGCCGCTTTGCTCACTGCAGCCTCCGCTCAGCCTCCGCCGTGCCCATCATCCCCGACCACCTCGCCCTTCAACGCACCCACGCAGCCTCTCCCACCCCCCGATCAAACGCTCCCCCACCACCGCAGCTCGGCGACTTTCTAGCGTCCTCATGGGACGGAGCATGCGTAGAAGACCCTTGGCAGCAATCCCGGCAGAGAGGAGAGGAGAGGCGGTGGGTTGCACTGGGGAGGCTCTCTAGCCACGGGCAGGAAAGGAAGGTGGCCGCAGCGTTTTGCCTCTCTAGGAAGGAGCACTCTCTGGCAGATCCTCTCGGAGGCCGGAGGGCGCGGGAAGTTGTGGGGGGAGTGGCTGGCAGCTGTTCTTCCCAGGCGCAGAAGCCCCGAGGAAGCGGAGCCCCTCCCCCTCCTGGAAACCGGGGGGGGGCGGTTGGGGGGCTTCGAGGGATCCGGGAAAGGTCCCGCCCGGGAAGGCGCCTCGGCTGCGGCCCCCGGCCCGGGTCCCCGACGGTCGCTGGAGCCCCGATGGCGGTCGGGGGGCAGGAAGCAGCGGCGCGTGGGGGCAGCTCCCCGCTCCTCGGACGCGCCCGGCTCGGTCTCCTCTGCGGGGCCCGGCGGGGCGTTTGCTCTGCTCGCGGAGCTGAAAGCCGGACAGGGCCGCGCGGGGCCTGAGGAGGCTCCCGGGGCGCCTTCGGAGAAGCGGACTGCGGGGAACGAGAGCGGCCCTGCGGAGGGTTTCCCCGTTTCTGCTGCGGACGAACCGGAGTCGGGATGGCGGCGCCGAGGTCTTCGGGGCTGGGCGCGGCCGCGGGCCCTCCCGCCGCCCAGGCCGGCCGCGGAGGGGCCTTCGGGGGAAGGGACAGCTCGGGAAGGGAGGGGAGGCTCGGCCCGGACGCGCAGCGCCGGCGCTTCCGCGGCTTCTGCTACCAGGAGGCCCGCGGGCCCCGGGAGGCGTGCAGCCAGCTGCACCGGCTGTGCCGTCGGTGGCTGCGGCCGGAGCGGAGCAGCAAGGCGGAGATGCTGGACCTGCTGGTGCTGGAGCAGTTCCTGGCCCTGCTGCCCGCCGAGGTGGAGCGCTGGGTCGGGGAATGCGGGGCGGAGACCTGCTCGCAGGCGGTGGCCCTGGCCGAGGGCTTCCTGCTGAGCCAAGCCGCCGGCGAGGAGGAGCTGCGGGAGAGGCAGGTGAGAGGATTTCGTCCGGGGAGCTGCGAGGGGTGAGAAGGTATCTAGGAATGTCTATAGGAAATCACAGAAATTAAGAACATGTCTATGCAGTCTTTTCTGGAAATCCCTATATTCTGAAGACTGATTTCTTCTTGAGGCAAAGGCATCTGTTTCCTCTGGGAGATAATTCCATGGGAGGAAGGAGAAATTCAAGCCTCTTTCAACCTCCCACCCTCCTACTGACGGATGTAAGAGGCTGCAGAGTTTGAGGGAAGGGGCCAGAATTTCTTGCCCAGCCTCTCCTTCTTTCCTCTATTGCAGGCATTAATTGAGGCACTTTTTCCATTTCAGCTGACATTATTAAAACTATTCATTCTCATTAACAATATAGCAAGACCCCGACCCTGAATCCAAGAGGGCTCCTATACTCAACAGTAACCCTTTTGAGACACATCCCCTTTAACAGCAAGTGTCAATAGCTGAATTGGAGCACCCCAGTTTTAGAAATCTTGGTACCATTAATGTTGAACTTAATGAAGTTAACTCAACCCTCTTTCTCATGAACAGTACCTGTTAATCAAACAGGATATTGGAAAGTTATTTTTCTTCTCATAGATAAATCTTTTTTTTTTTTTTGCAAGAAGCAGGAAATAAGGTATATTACAGGTTGTAAAGAAGTACAAAGAATGGACAAAGGATTCGAAAAGAATTTATTAAATAAAAGATTAAAATTGTGTTTAGCTGGACCAGATAGAGCTTAGCTTGCATATTTGAAAACATATGTTTAATGTTAGGAATCGAAAAGACCGAAAGCCCTTTTTCCCCTTCCTCAAGTGTTTTGTCTCTAGTGAACACAATCGCCACAGAAAGCAACAGTATACAATACGATGCATTATCAAATCACAGCTTGAATATAGGTGTCTCATACTTTTCTCAGGTTCTGTACAACTAGAGATACAGATCCCTAGCCTACATGACTTTCCTAACTAACGTAAGCAGAGAGATTGTCTATAAGTTGGATACTTACCACAATTCTTGTAGCTCCTTGCTTCTAAGCAGGGTACCTGTTCTAGAAAGGATAGTGAGAGAAAGCAACAAATTAACATACCTTTACATTTTAGGCAGAAGTACACAGCTTGCTGTCCTAACTCCCCTTTGTTTCTGACTTTATTGTCTAAAAATGTTGGATTGTGACCTGTCAGTTTTTATCAATCAGGTCACAGAATGTTGTTCTACAAAACAGTTTAGAAAATGGTCTGTCTCTGGGCAGTTATTGGTTATGGGAGTTCATGTCCTGATTATCATTACTGTTGCCTACCAATTATAATTTGATTTTCTCCCAGTTTGTGGCATGTCATTGTATCAATCCACCCGAGGATATTGTTATACACTACATGTACCTTTGAGTTGAAATGGAGTGTATATAATTAATTAAACTTGAATATTCATCTTAAGAGGGCTCCTTAAGTCCAGTATCCATCCTGATCACTTGCAAAAGTGGTTTGTTGGGCAAATCTGCAAAGAGGTTACATTCTATTCAAACAAATTCTCTCTGGTTTAGCTGTTGGTTTCTGTATATTCAAAATAACCTTACAACATTTATAACTAAAAGTTAAACCTGATCAGGAATTAGAGGTGAGAAAAGAATGAAGTGTCCGATTTGCCTTTTAATCATAGCCACAATATTTTCAGGGTATGCATCTTCCCCACAAAACATCTCGGTGTTCGTCCCAAGGTCTTTGTCCCTGGACTGCCAGGCTGGTCTTCTCCCCACTGCAAGAGACAAAGGGAAGCCAAACTGAAAGGAAGGGGTCCCATCCCTCAAGTGGTTTTTCAACTCCTAGCAGCCACATAGATAGATTTTCTCCATGCCAATGTATCCATAACATGTTCTTTCAGGTCTCCCAGTGGTGCACTCATTGCCACTGTAACTGAGTCCATCCACCTTGCTGCTGGTCACCTTCTCTTTCCTTCCACCTTTCCTAGCATTAGAGCCTTTTCCAGAGAGTTTGTTCTTCATATAATGTGTCTGAAATAGGATAATTTGAGCCTGGTCATTTGTGCCCTGAGTGAGAACTCTGGATGGATTTGTTCAGTGATCCCTTGGCGTGTTCTTTTTGCTGTCCATGGTATTCTCAGGAGTCTTCTCCAACAAAGTTCAAAGGCATCAATAATCTTCCTATCCTGCTTATTCAAAGTCCAACTTTCACTTCCATGGAGTGTCACAGAGAACACAACGGCTTTCACAGTTTTGATATTTGTAGGTATTGACACATCACAGCATTTGATTATCTTTTCCAAGCCCTTCATTGCTGTTCTACCAAATGCTAGTCTGCAGCATTTTTCTTGACTGCTTATTCATTTACTGTTGGTGGTTGATCCTAAAAGGCAGAAGCTATCCACCGCTTTGATATGTGAGGGCGAGCGAGGAAGGAGCTGGGAGAGAAACAGGTAAGAGGATTTCGTCCTGGAAGCTGCAAGGAGTGCTAAGGTGTCTAGCAGTGTCTGCAGGAAATCACAGAAAGAACATGTCTGTGCAGTCTTTTCTGGAAATCCCAATATTTTTAGAAGTCATTTCTTCTTGAGGCAAAGACTTCTGTTTCCCCTTGGAGATAATTCCATGGGAAGAAGGAGAAATTCATTAGGCAGTGTGATATAATTTGAAATCTAATAGGCCCAGTCCCAGGCCCAGTCCTCCTCTTTCCTTTCATCTTTTAGTATCTTATATTTAACTGGGTTTTTTCCCCCTGCCATACAAATTTAGGTATATCCTTCTGCCATTGTTTAAAGGGTATATCAATTGTCAAAACAGATACTGTCTGAAACAAAAATAACACGCTAGGTAAAACATTCATCTTAATCACAGAAATTCTCCCCAACAGTGACTTTTGTACTTTATCCCATCTTGACATATCTTTTTTAACTTCATTCCATGTCTTAACATAGTTGTTTTGCAATAACATACAATTCATATTTGTCATAGTAACACCCAAATATTTTATCTTCTTCTCAATCATTAAACCTGTTTTATTCATCAGTTCTGTTTAATCTTGTATCTTGTTTTTTGTTAATATCTTTGTCTTAGTAATTGTTAATTAATTAATTGTCTTATTAATTAATTAATTAATCTTGAAACCTGCTAATGCCCCAAATTCTTTTAATTTACTCAGTAAATGTTCAATTCCCTTTATAGGGTCTGCCAAAACCAAAACTAAGTCATCTGCAAAAGCTCTCAACTTATAATACTCTTTTTTGATCTCTACGCCCACAATCCTTTAATTTTGTCTTATGTCTATTCAATACTTAAAAGAACTAAAATTAACAGAAGAGGGGACAGTGGGCAACCTTGTCTTGTTCCTTTTTGTATCTCACATGGTATGATTAAATTTCTATTAAAATTATTTGTGCCATCTGTGAAGTATAAATCAATTTCACCCATTTTGTAAAGTTCTGTCCAAAGTTCATATCTTCTAAAACTTTAAACAAGAAAATCCAGTTCAAATTGTCAAACCTTCTCTGCATCTAAAAAGACCAATGCAGTTTGTTTTTCATTATGTTCTTCCAAATATTCAAAAATGTCCAACACAGTTCTAACGTTATCTTTTAATTTTCTTTTAGGTAAAAATCCACATTGATCCTAATGAATAAATTCTTGCAAAATTATTTTTTGTCTTTCAGCTAAAATAGTTGTAAACAACTTATAATCATTATTCAGTAACAATATTGGTCTATAGCTTCTTGCTAAATTTGAATTTTACAAACCCACCTCGCAGAATTGTGGTCTGAAAAAGTCTTTGGTAAAAACTCTACTTTGGAAATTTTAGTGGCTAAGTCTCTTGAAATCCAAATCATGTCTATTCTTGAAAAAGATCTGTGTCTTTCTGAAAAATAGGTATACTCTCTTGAACTGCCATTCTTCTGTCTCCACATATCAACCAAACCTAAACTGTCAAAGAAGACTTTTTGTAGTTTACCTTGAGCAATTTTAATATTCTTTTTCAGAAGTCCTATCCAGTTGGGGGGAGACCACTCCATTCCAATCCCCCATCAAACACCAACTTTCATAAGAAAAGTCTCTCCATAAATTGTTTATAAAAAGTCACTGTATCTTCATTTGGGGCATAAACTCCCAGCAGTATAGTTTTAAGCCCATCATATTAAAAAGCAGAGACATCACCTTGCCGACAAAGATCCACATAATCAAAGCTATGGTTTTTCCAGTAGCAATGTATGGCTGTGAGAGCTGGACCATAAGGAAGGCTGAGCGCTGAAGAAAAGATGCCTTTGAATTGTGGTGCTGGAGAAGACTCTTAAGAGTCCCTTGGACTGCTAGAAGGTCAAATGAGTCAATGCTAAAGGAAATCAACCCTGACTGTTCATTGGAAGGATTGATATTGAAGCTGAAGCTCAGATACTTTGGCCACCTAATACAAGGACTCTTTGGAAAAGACCCCGATGCTGGGAAAGTTTGAAGGCAAAAGGAGAAGGGGACGGCAGAGGATGAGATGGTCAGATAGCATCACTGAAGCAATGAACATGAAGTTGGGCAGACTCCAGGAGGCAGTGAAGGACAGGAGGGCCTGGTGTGATATGGTTCATGGGGCCATGAAGAATCGGACACGACTTAATGACTGAACAACAACAAAAATTAATTTCTGCCCCTACAAATCTGCCATGTTAATCAGTTAATACAAGTCCTGGATTTAGTTGAGGGTTAATATACAAAACAACTCCATTTCTCTTTTTAATGTCTGCTGAAACAAATTCTTCACCCAAGGATTTATAGGTCAGATATCGCTGCCTGTTGCTTAGTTTGGATGAAAGAGTGGGCGTTGCTAAGAAATAGAAGGCTATTGGAGTTAGAAGGACATGATCTGAGATTTGGGTGACATGGATATCTATGATATGACAAAGCTAAGGTTAATGTAGATTTCAAAAATCATTATGTCAGGCGGGCTATTCTTAGGGTATGGAATAAATATAAATCTAGATTGTGCCCAAAAACACCTTTGTGGCTTTCAGCACAAGAAGCTTTTTATAGATGAGGAATGATAAGTAAACATAAATGGTTAGCTTATTGTGATGTACTAGAATTTTCTCAAAGGTATTGTAAAATAAAATCAAGGGACGATTTGATAACAGAAGGATGTACTTGTCAATGGTTTCCTAATGTACAATTATCAGAAAGGTTTAAGGTGGATAACAGATTTTATGGGTTTGAACAGTGCAAGACTGAGTTTGAAATAGAACCATGTGCAAATAATGAACATGTTATTGCTAAAATCTATAAACTTGTGCTGAAAGTGAGACAGAAAAAGCAAGTGAAATAATGCATGAAAAAAATGGGGTAAAATTTTGGTTACAATATACAGATGGACCAATGGGAAAATATGTGGTTGAAAGGATTGAAATTTACATTATGTTCTAACCATAAAGAGAATTTTTATAAAATGATGTATCATTGGTATTTGTTACCAGAGAAATTGTCCAGAATGTATAAAGGTACAGGTAGTCCTCACTTAACAAATGTTCATTTAACGACCATTCAAAGTTACAGTGGTCTCGGAAGGGATACTTTATGACCTGTAAAGCACTCCCAGCTGTCATAAAACGTCAGGCCACCTCCTCCCGCAGTCATATGGCTGCATTTTGGGTGCTTGGCAACTGGCTCACATTTATGACTGGTTGCCAAGCACCCTGCAATCTTGCAATCGCCATTTGCAATCTTCTCTGCCGGCTTCCTCATTGAAGCTGGCAGGGAAGGTTGAAAGCAGGGGGGATGCAGTGGTGTGCAGGAACAGAGCTCAAATCCTTCATAGAGCGGTATGAAGGAACGGACCCCAAACATTCAAAATTTGAGTGCCATAACTCCCCACCGCTGGGAGGTTTCCCCTCCCCTGTCAGCAGTATGGAGGCACAGAGCTCAAATCCTAATGATTTGAGCTCTGTTCCTCCAGCCCCAGGAAGCATTCCCCTCCATCCATGGAGGGGAGGGCAAACTCTTCGGCAAGTTTTAGTAACATTTGAGAGTGAAAGGGCTGCCTGCCAGGAGGATTTCAACTCAGTGTTGAGCTGAAATCCTTTAGCAGACACTTCTTTCGCTTCGTCCACTTAACAGCCTGGGAGATTGCTTAATGACCACAACTGGGAGTGCCTGGATTGCGGTACTTGAGCAAAGCAGTCACATGGGTGTCTTGCTTAACAACCGCTTCACTCAGTGACCAAGATTCTGGTCCCAATTGTGGTCATTAGGTGAGGGGTACCTGTACTTCGGATCTTTGCTGGAAATGTGAGCAACATTTTATTTATTTTTTATTTTATTTATATATTCAATTTATTCTCTGCTCATCTCCCCCAATGGGGAACTTGGGGCAGCTCACAAAGTATACAATTCTAATACATCTTAACAGTGACTAACAATTCTTACAATTACAAATCTACCATGATATATATTACACTATGAATAAAGGGACATTTTGTCATGTTTGGTGGACATGTAAAAAAGCCAAAGAATTTTATACACAGATAAATATACAAATTCAGAACATGTTAAAGACTAATGTACAATTGAAACCAGGGGCTTTTCTTTTGGGATTAATTAATTGGACAGACAGTAAGAAAAAAGCCATGGGAAGCCAAACCAAAAGGAAGGGGAGATCAATCCCACCCCTCCCAAAAGCTAAAGGTCCCTAAACCTTTAACATACAGGAGGAAGAGATAGAACAGGCTTTAGTACATCCACAAAGAAGGAAAGGCCACACCTATCAAGAGAAGAGAAAACATAAAGAAGGAACTCCTGATCAGAATGAAAAGAGGAAACAAAAAGAGGCAACGAAGCATTTCACAAAAATGGCAGGCATATACCAGAAATAACAGCCATGTACAGAGCAGAATCCCCGAGTTCTTTCACTTTGACTTGGGTTGGGGAAGTACAGGTGGAGAGGCAAAAGGTAAGGCAAGTGAGCTAAGACGGTTAAGGTCATCAGAAAGTGGATCTCAAACCAGGTGGTTCTTTCAGGTGCAGGAGCTGTTCGTGGGGGATATCCCAGCAGAGCTCCAGGGAAGAGATCGATCCACTCCGTCTCAAGAGCTGCTTTTCAGGAGGATCCAACTCAGGCCACCTCACCAGGTGAATGTAGGTTTCTTCTGAGAGCTGTAGGGTTCAAGCTCCGTCTGTTCATGAGCTGCTTTTACAATCAAATTCTGAGGCTGTGTGCATTGGAACAGTGTCCCCACAGAATGACCCACTGAGTCACACACTTTCAACTTTCAAGATTGTTCTGGAGATACACACAAGAGACAATTTACACGGCAACTTGAGAGGCTTGTATTAGGAAATGTAATTTATTTGTTGAAAGAGTTTAATCCATCTTAATATTTTTCTGAAGAGTGCCGAAGACCATTTAAACAATGAAGTCCATTAATTGAAACAATCGGAATACCATAAAAACTGCTTCAGAAATATGCCAGCATATCCACTTAAAAATGAATCGTATGAAGGACAGATTTCCCATGTGAAAACCCCTATAGTCAACGCTGACTGCAACAGGAACACTGTTGGTCAAGTGACTTGGGATTTCCAGGGTCATTTCCAACATTTTGAAATAGGCCAGGAAAGAAATTCCTAGTGGGTGTGTCCTGTTTTCTAGGGAATTTGGAATTTGCTCCCCAAGGCAGGTAAAGCCAGGGGATTCTGCCCCCCGAAACCACCTTGCTGAGTTATTCCTCACCAGTGGGAGGCTCACAAGGGATGCTGTGTTGCCATTCTACAACTTGGATGCACCTAAGCCATGTTTTGTGCAGTTAGAGCAGCAACCTTGGGGGAGGGGTGACCACAGCCACAAGGACTATGCGGACGTGCAGTCATAAACCTGCCCTGCAAGAAAATGTCCGTTTGATCCCTTGCAAGGCTCTGTTTTCCCTTTCATGCAGAAAGAAAACCTACAAGTCTTTTGTGGGATTATCTGCTAAAGAATATTTTCTTTCTCTTTCCAGGGCTCTGTTCCCTTTGAGGAGATGGCTGTAGACTTCACAGAAGAGGAGTGGGCGCTGCTGGATTCTGGCCAGAAGGCCTTGTGCAGGGAAGTCATGCTGGAGGTTTCTAGGACTATGGCCACTCTGGGTAAGGCCCCGCTTTGCTCTGGGCTCCATTCATTGGAGAAGGTTTTTCCAGTGGGAGG
Organism: Python bivittatus; assembly: GCF_059951505.1. Lineage (NCBI taxonomy): Eukaryota > Metazoa > Chordata > Lepidosauria > Squamata > Pythonidae > Python > Python bivittatus. The sequence goes on along the minus strand of NW_028277111.1, from coordinate 4,142,490 downwards.
TAAACAGGGAACATGTCTGCACTCAGTTGCTTAGGGTGGTCATCTCCTGTTACGTCCTTGGCAGAAATGCTCACCATAGCTTTGGGAAAAACCCTAGATGCTCCATAGAAGTAGCTGGGCACATTGACCAATCAACAGCAAAGCCTTAATCTAGTTCCCAGCTGAAAAATCCCTTGGGTGCCATCAGTGTCTCCTAGACATAAATTTGCAGGCAATGTCTACCCAGACACTTGGCTAGGCCAAACCTGGAACACAGATGGGCAAGTTGTTAAGAGGGGGAGACCCCCCTTCTTGACAGTTCCAAATTTTAACAGGAATTTCTGTTTTCTTTTTTCCAACCAGGTGATGGTCCAGAGAATGACAATGACAATCAGGTGAGGTTAATGCCACTGCAAAGAGTGAAGCATGAATTCGAAGAAGTGCTGTTTGCCCATCAAGGGGATCCAAAAAGGCAAAAGGAAAGCCAATCAGAAGACGGAGGGGAGAAGTCCTCCACTTCATTCCCTGTTGAAATCCATGGCTCCCTGACCCAGCAAGATCAGAAAGGGAAAAGAAGGGGAAAATACGGCAAAAGAGAGAAAAATGAATGTGATTTACATGAATATGGCAGAAGCCAGACTAAAGGAAAACAGTATGATTCCAGACAGTATGGAAAAAATGTCAATCATTCCTTCTCTCTTAATTTACCCAAGAAACTGTATAGGAAACACAAACAATATACCTTTGTAAAATTTGGGAGGGGGTTCAGTCTGACCAGTGTGATGAAACTATGTATGAAGTGTGGAAAGAGCTTCAGTAGCAAGAGTAATCTTAATCACCATCAGAAGATCCACACAGGTGAGAAACCATATAGTTGCATGCAGTGTGGAAAAAGCTTTATTGACAGCAGAGACCTTATTCGCCACAAAAGGATCCACACAGGGGAGAGACCATATAAATGCCTAGAATGTGGAAAGAGCTTTATTGACAGCAGAGATCTTACTAGTCACCAAAGGATCCACACAGGAGAGAGACCATATAAATGCACAGTGTGTGGAAAGAGCTTTACTCAGAAAGGACAACTTAATTCTCATGAAAGGATCCATGCTGGGGAGAGACCATATAAATGCATGGAGTGTGGAAATGGGTTTACTCAGAAAGGACATCTTAAACGTCATGAAAGAATCCACACAGGGGAGAAACCATATAAATGCAGAGATTGTGGAAAGAGCTTTGCTGAAGAAGGACCACTTAATTCTCATAAAAGGATACATACAGGTGAGAAACCATATAATTGTATAGAGTGTGGAAAGAACTTTACTCGGAAAGAACATCTTACTTACCATGCAAGGATCCACACCGGGGAGAAACCTTATAAATGCACAGTGTGTGGAAAGAGCTTCAGTTTCAAGAGTAATCATAATCGCCATCAGAGAATCCACACAGGGGAGAAAACACATAGTTGCAGGGAGTGTGGAAAGAGATTCACTGAGAACAGAGACCTTACTTCCCATCAAAGACTCCACACAGGGGAGAGACCATATAAATGCCTTGCATGTGGGAAGAGCTTTACTCATAAAGGCACACTTAATTGTCATGAAAGGATCCACACTGGGGAGAAACCTTATAAATGCAAAGAGTGTGGAAAGGGCTTCATTAGAAATTGTGATCTGACTTGCCATCAGAGGATCCACACAGGGGAGAAACCATATAGTTGTAGTGAGTGTGGAAAGAGATTTATTGAGAAGAGAAACCTTACTTCACATGAAAGGATTCACACAGGGGAGAGACCATATAAATGTACAGAGTGTGGAAAGAGCTTTATTGACAGCACAGACCTTACTTGTCACCAAAGAATCCACACAGGGGATAAACCATATAAATGCCTGGAGTGTGGAAAGAGTTTTACTCAGAAAGGACAACTTAATTCTCATAAAAGGATCCACACAGGGGAGAAACCGTACAAATGCACAGAGTGTGGAAAGGGCTTCAGTGCAAACCGTAATCTGACTCACCATCAGAGGATCCACACAGGAGAGAGACCATATAAATGCACAGAGTGTGGAAAGAGCTTTATAGACAGCAGGGACCTTACTTGCCATCAATGGATCCACACAGGTGATAAACCATATAAATGCCTGGAGTGTGGAAAGAGTTTTACTCAGAAAGGACAACTTAATTCTCATAAAAGGATCCACACAGGGGAGAAACCGTACAAATGCGCAGAGTGTGGAAAGGGCTTCAGCACAAACTGTAATCTGACTCGCCATCAGAGGATCCACACAGGGGAGAGGCCATATAAATGCATGGAGTGTGGAAAGAGCTTTATTGACGGTAGAGACCTTACTTGCCACCAAAGGATCCATACAGGTGATAAACCGTATAAATGTCTAGAGTGTGGAAAGAGCTTTACCCAGAAAGGACAACTTAATTCTCATAAAAGGATCCACACAGGGGAGAGACCATATAAATGCCTGGAGTGTGGAAAGAGCTTTTTTGACAAGAGAGGCGTTACTCGCCACCAAAGAATCCACACAGGGGAGAGTCCATATAAATGTATTGAGTGTGAAGAAAGCTTTAATGACTACAGCACCTTTACTCATCATATAGGGATCCACAAAGGAGAAAAATATAAATGCATGGAATGTGGAACAAGCTTCAGTGAGAATAGTGCGCTTAGTTGTCATAAAAGGATGCACGCGGGAGAAAACCTATAAATCCATGGAACGAGCTTCATTCCAAACAGTCAACTTATTCATGATCCAAGGATCCACACACACGGGAAAGCTTATCATTGCATGGAAGAAAGCTAGAATCTTATTCAGCATCCAAGCATCTACGCAGGAGAAAAGCTATAAATGTTTGAATGTGGAAAGAGCTGAAGGCGGATCAGTGACTTTACTTGTCATAGGATGACCCATACAAGAGAGTTACCATAGAAACCTACGGGTGAGTCAGTGGAAGTGCACCGCTGTCGAACTCCTCTTATACTTTCTGCATGTATCCCGGATACTGGGAACATACCATCTCATTAGGCTTGATTGCTGGGTCAGACAGAAACTTTATTTTGGTCATTAACCAATAAAAATACATTCTACAAAACAAAAAAAGCAAAATTATCCCCTAACATCAATAACTGTTGGCAACCATTTGTGGGTGAAGCTTACAAATAATACAGCAGAATTTGCTACTTTTAGAGAAATATATTTATCTTGGTTGTTGAACAGATAATACAAATAAAAATTATCAGAGTGCCCTGGAAATTTAAATAAAAGAGAGATAATCAACTGGTGGCAAATGTCCCTGTAGAACTGACAATACAAAAGAACCTGGGCTGTGATTTCTATGGGGTTTTCCTATATTTCCCTTCCAAAAGAGCTGTGGGGAGGACATTAAATCGGGCTAAAGACAAGGCTGTCCTGAATTTGGGGATTCTAATATGATGTAAATACAAAGCTGGTTTAGGCGCTAAGACTTGGTTATTAGCTTAGTATTATGAGAAAATGCAGCAGTTTCTGTTTGGCCTTCTGTATCTAAGATCCTTTGCCTTAACATTGATGTAGCTTGATCTGACTCTAAAGTTAAATGACATCACTGGATAAACCATAGAGACTCAGTTTCTTTTGAATAGCTATTTCCCAAGAGGATTTGAAGTTATCTGCCAGTATTAGATGGGTCAGTTGACTGGGGTTGTGATGTAATTTTAACCAGTAGGAAAAGATATTTATCCAGAGATCAGATTCAAGTTTACTGACTCCTGCTTCCCATCAAAATACAGTGTTTGGAACACAGCAGGTAACCTGGAAGATGTTTCTTAGGAATTTTGTATGCTTTCTAAGGTAACCATGCTGTCATATGGTCCCAGTCGAGTCCTGTATAGCAATTGTGATTGGGCTTTAGCTGCAAACACTTTAATTGCAACAGGGATAAACTCTGTTCCTCTGGAAAAATAGTAAGTTTGGATAGCTGATGCAGGTCTGCTGGGTCTGTGGTCAAAGGAAGTTAGGGCTGGATGTGATAATATGGTAGCTGTAGAAGATGGAACAAGAAGAGAAGAAAAAACCACTGCTAAAGAAAGGAGAAGAGAGGTGAAGAATTAAACATTTTTAAAATTATTTTTAATTTTTTCACATTCATCAAGGAGGGAAGTTCATACAAGTCTTTAGGACTTACTTCAGACGAGATCTGCCTAGAGCTGCAATGTTATAACAGAGCTAAATGTAACTCCAAACTGCATGTTTTTGTAACCCCAAGCAACATTGTCCAAGCCATCATATTCCCATTGATTTTTCCAAATTATATAAATGAATTTGTTCCATGATTTCTCAAAAGCGTCTTTCCTGGGTAGTCGACAATAAGAGAAAGGGGTTAGGAATTCAGATTGGAAGAGACGAGAGATGTGAAGGATCTCTGGAGATAATGGTAGCCAAAGTCCATCATACTCACCTTTTTTGCAGTTCTCTGAGCTTAAAGCATTTTAGCAAGACTTCCTCCATGCAATCAGTGGATACTGCCTAACTCTGACTAGCCCCATAGAGTTCAAATTGCACAGAGACTGTGGATACAGCAAGGTAATCACCATGTCTGAACCATTGCGCTGAGGCAGGCTTTCTGGAACACAAGTTGAAATGTCTGCAGAAAGCACAATCTTCACTTGAGTGCTGATTGCCCTAAGCTCAGAAAACTCCAAAAAAGGTCTGTAAAGGAGACTTTCCTCCTTTTTCTTTTTCTCTGTCTCTCTTTTTTGTGCCTTCAAGTCCTTTGAGTCCTGGCGAGTGCCTGGACTAGTCCCTGCAGTTTTCTTGGCTACGTTTTGGAAGTGGCTTGCCATTGCCTGCTTCCTAGAGCTAAGAGGGTATGACTGGCCCAAGGTCACTGAGCTGACTTTGTGCCTAAGGCAGGACTTGAACTCACAGCTCCGGATTTGTAGCCCAGTGTCTTAACCACTGTACCAAACCAGATGTCCTTGTCTTTTTTCTTATTTTCATCTTTCTTGGCCCCATCTCTTTGTCTGTTTCTTCTCCCTTCCTTTCCATACAGCTGTGTTCCAGATTACTCAATTCAATTTTGAGGGGTTGCATAACCTACTGAACCAGAAACATCTCCAAGCTGCGGTTGCCAATTAGTTGCACTGAAACGTGGTTACTAACAGGCTGGGATCTTTGGGGCTTCTTACATTAGAAAGCAAGTCTGAGGTTGGGAGATAAAAGGTATACAGTTATGCCTGATGTAGAAAGATCGAATACATTCTTCCTGCCTGATAAAACAATCCAAAACAAGAACTATAGAGAGATCTTCTAGAACTAAATGTGGAAGATTTTGAGTGATCAGGCCCACCGACTGGCTTCCTGTAACACGTCAGATTAGATTAAAATGGAGTGGGCACTACTTGATTCTGGCCACAGGGCCTCATGCAAAGAAGTCATGTTGGAAGTTTCTAGGAATATGGCCACTCTGGGTTCCATTAATTGGAGGTGGTGTGTTTTTTTAATATAATTTTAATTAGAAGATTTTACATGAGGTTAAAACTACAGAAACAAAAGGAAAAATAGAAAAAAAGATATGAAAGCCTTACTCTAGTTCCCTCCCGGATAATAAGCAAGTTCCCTATCATTGAGAAAACAATCCAAAAGAGGGATCTACAGTACTAGAATTCAGTGTGGAAGATTCTTAATGGACAGACCCACTAACTGGTTTCCTGTAACTCCTCAGGTGAGACTAAAATGGGATTGGGTAATTTCTGGCATCTGGCCAATCTTGTCTAGATAAGCAGGGTCAGCACTGGTAGAGATGGGATAGGAGACCACCAGGAATTCCAAGACTGAAGTCCCATAGTGCTGTCTGAGGAGGGCAGAATGAACCAGAAGGATGTAAGGGTCCATTTTCGGCTATCTATTCTTTTCCTCACACATTCCTCCCCTGAATACTACATATTTTATTGCCTTGTCTGTAACTATCTTCTTGTCTACATTACACTGTACATTTAAAAGTCATTGTTTTGCTTTGCTCAATAAATTATTGCTGCCTGATTTAGGTGCCTGCTTGCTTTAACTGGGCAGCTGGGAGGATCTTCACACCTTGAGGGACTCTGTGAGAGCACATACTCTGGTGGATGCTCCTGCAATGCTTCACTTTGCTCTCCCAGGACCATGGCCTCTGCCAGGATGAGGCAGAGTAAGAGAAAATATTTTGTTGGTTTGGAAAGAAAAACATCCTCTCTGGTAAATTACCTTCCCAGGGACCTCAGAAAGCTTAGAAAGCCAAAGAATGTTAATAAAACTAGAAGATACTAAGAGAGATGCCTGAGACAGTCCTTATAAGGCCATTATAAAATAAAAAGTAGCTCCTTAGAAACCAACTGTGTTTGTGAAATGTGGCGTCTTGTTTTCTCTCAAATACACCATTACTGTGTCTTTTTAATGGCACCCACATCATAGTTTCCAGACTCAATAGCGATATATCAAATTTATGTACCACCTGACTTTGGGCAGTTATATCCAGCCCGAGTAACCAGTGCCCCAATCACATGTATTCTTAATCCCGTCCTATTGGTCAATCATATGTAGATTCCACTTTGCCTAACTTGCACCTCCACCCCCTTTAGGTTTCTTTTTGCTGCCTCCAGTACCAAAACAAACCATTTCTGCTTCAATCGACAGGTGTCCCTTTTAAACAAATGTGGGGGGGATTTCTCCAACAGCAGCATAGGACTATCCTATACTGCTTGTGTGTTCCTTTCTGACTGCTTGCACAACTTTTCTAGGATTTTCCCAGGTACTGATGTCAGACTGGTTGGTCTATAGTTTTGTGGTTCCACTTCTTTCCCTATGAGGGGATGCGGTGGCCCAGCAGCTTAATGACACATTTGTCCCTAGCTCCTGCCCACCTAGCAGTTCGAAAGCATACCATCTGCGAATAGATAAATAGGTACTCCCATGGCAGCGCGGGGACCTGCCTGGACGCGATCAGCGCTCAGCAGAGGATCTGTGATTGGCAGAGAATCAGCAAAGAACAACAAAAAAAAGCCCCGGATGAGAGCCAACTTCCCTGTGGACGCCACTGGCCTTTAGTAAATGTTAATTGTTAATATTAAATGATGTCGTACAGCGCCCATAGTCACTTGTGTGAGATGGGCAGCTATATAAATGTGATGTAGTAATAATAATAATATGCTAAAGACTGGAACTGTGGTTCTTCTCCAGTCTTCTGGCACTTTCCCTGTATTTCGGGAATCCTGAAAGATTACAGTCAGTGCTTCTGAAATCCACCACTTTCTTCAGCACCTGGGATGTAACCCATCCGGTCCCAGATACTTGAATTCATTCAGAGCAGCTACAACTTCTCTTTCCACTCCCTTGCCTATTTTGACCTGCATTTTTCTTCTGCCTCACCATGGTGTGAAAAGACAGGAATTAAGCAATTCAGTCTTCTCTCTGTTGCCCATTGCCATCTTACTATCTTTGCAAACAGGGATTGATGGCTTTCTTGACTTCCCTCTTAATTTACTTAAAACACTGACATCTTTGGCATCTGCGACTTGAGATAGGCTGGAGTTAGGACACTTTTGGTCAGAAGATCACACCATTTATTACTCAGGACCTGAGAAAGGAAGAAGAAGTGGCGTCGCTTTCACAGCCAAGGAAGGTATATTATCTCCCACCCCCACATTTGCCTTCTCAGCCAAGGAGCCCCCAGGGGCTGCCACCTTCCTTCCCCCTTCCAAGGGTCACCACCTATTAATGGGGGGCTTAGCTCGTTTTAAGGTTAGGTTCTTTGTCTGAGGGTCCCATGAGTGACCCGCATTTGTAATCAGCACCTGAAAAAAAGGATTGGTTAGACAAGCAGCTCTTCCTGTTGACTTTTCTTGGCGGTGCACATTTTGCATGCTAAGCATGAGCCACAAACCGACCTTAAGAAGTTCATTGCCAACCGCTTTTGCCTCCCCTCCACGGCCTTCACAAGACTACTGGCTTGCCCTAATATGTGGTTTTCTATCCGTGCTCTTTTTCTTCCCTTTCCTCTTAGCATTTAGCTAAAGCCCTTTCATTATATTCTCCTGTCCATGGTGAGCATCGCTAGGGCGTGCAGAAGGAGTGAGGGGGTACCAGATCTGCCCCATAACGGCAACTGCTTTGGGAGCACTGGCCATGGCACTTCTTCCTCACCCCTCCAGCTTCCCGCCGCGTCTCGCGGAAGAAACTCTTGGACCTTGCAAGTGTTGGGACTTGATCACCTCTTAGGAAGAGTGATCCTCCTGGCGTCTCCTTCCATATAGCCTTTTTTCGGAATCTGAACCCCAGCCACCACAGCCGGCAATACTGAGCCCCACATTTAATCCAGCTAACGGGGCAGACCCAGCCCAGGGGGTCAATGTCTGGTTTGTTTGGGTAACGCAGCCATTTCTCTCCATTTATCTCACTTCCAGCTCCCTCGATCCAGTCTCTCCCCCACTTCTTCCACCCGTCCCAGAAACGCCGACACACTTCGAAGAGGATTCTGGGACAGACCAAGGGAAATCCCAGGGGCACAGAAACCACAATTAAACCAGCTTCCATCCCAAGGATGCGATGGGAAAACGTGTCCCAGAGGCTCTTCGGATTCCCTCGGAGAAGGGCGCCTGCCTCGAAGAGCCTCGCCCGGCCTGGCGCTTCCGAAACGGGCCGCTTTGCTCATTCCAGCCCCCGCTCGGCCTCCGCCGTGCCCATCATCCCCGACCACCTCGCCCTTTTCCGCCCCCCCCCCGAACAAACGCTCCCCCAGCACCGCAGCTCTAAGACTTTTCAGCCTCTGCAAGGAACGGAGCATGCGCAGAAGCACCCTCTGCCAAGCGGAGGCGGAGAAAGGAGGGGGGCGGTGGGTTGCACTGGGGAGGCTCTCTAGCCACGGGCAGGAAAGGAAGGTCGCCACAGCGCTTTGCCTCTCTAGGAAGGAGCACTCTCTGGCAGATCCTCTCGGAGGCCGGAGGGCGCGGGAAGTTGTGGGGGGAGTGGCTGGCAGCTGTTCTTCCCAGGCGCAGAAGCCCCGAGGCAGCGGAGCCCCTCCCCCTCCTGGAAACCGGGGGAGGCGGTTGGGGGGCTTCGAGGGATCCGGGAAAGGTCCCGCCCGGGAAGGCGCCTCGGCTGCGGCCCCCGGCCCGGGTCCCCGACGGTCGCTGGAGCCCCGATGGAGGTCGGGCGGCAGGAAGTAGCGGCGCGTGGGGGCAGCTCCCCCCTCCTCGGACGCGCTCGGCTCGGCCTGCTCTGCGGGGCCTGGCGAGGCGCTTGCTCTGCTCGCGGAGCTGAAAGTCGGACAGGGCCGCGCGGGGCCTGAGGAGGGTCCCCGGAGCTGCAGACGAGCCGGAAGCGGGATGGCGGCGCCGAGGTCTTCGGGGCTGGGCGCGGCCGCGGGCCCTCCCGCCGTCCAGGCCGGCCGCGGAGGGGCCTTCGGGGGAAGGGGCAGCCCGAAAGCCCTCCCCGAGGGGAGGCTCGGCCCGGACGCGCAGCGCCGGCGCTTCCGCGGCTTCTGCTACCAGGAGGCCCGCGGGCCCCGGGAGGCGTGCAGCCAGCTGCACCGGCTGTGCCGTCGGTGGCTGCGGCCGGAGCGGAGCAGCAAGGCGGAGATGCTGGACCTGCTGGTGCTGGAGCAGTTCCTGGCCCTGCTGCCCGCCGAGGTGGAGCGCTGGGTCGGGGAATGCGGGGCGGAGACCTGCTCGCAGGCGGTGGCCCTGGCCGAGGGCTTCCTGCTGAGCCAAGCCGCCGGCGAGGAGGAGCTGCGGGAGAGGCAGGTGAGAGGATTTCGTCCGGGGAGCTGCGAGGGGTGAGGAAGTGTCTAGCAAAGTGTGTAATAAATCACAGAAATTAAGAACATGCCTGTGCAATCTTTTCTGGAAATCCCAATATTCTGTATGAGTGCACTGAAGACGTTACCTAGCCAGGTAACAAGATGTTTGCAAGAAAACAACCAAGCTCAGAGAACTCCAAGGACTCCACAAAAGAATGTGACCGCATCTCAGTTTGGTTGTTTTAGAACTCTTAGTCGGTACCATTAGTGTTGAACTTAATCAAGAGAAGTCAACCCTCTTTCTCATGAACAGAACCTGTTAACCAATAGAATATTGGAAAGATATATTTCTCCTCCTAGATAAATGTTTTCTGGCAAGAAGCAGGAAACAAGGAAGCACAGGTATACTATTAATTAGTACAAAGAATGGACAAAAGATTTGAAAAAAAGTTATTAAGTAAACCGTGAAAATTGTATTTAGGTGGACCAAATAGTACTTACTGCAGATTTGAAAACGTATGTTTGATGTTGGGAGGCAAAAAGACTGAAAGCCCTTTTTTCCCCCTCTTCAACTTTTTGGGCTCTAGTGAGCACAGTCACCACAGAAAGCAACAGTATGCAATATAACGCATTATCAAATCACAGCTTGAATATAAGTGTCTCTTGAGTACTTTTCTTGGTTTCAGCACAACAAATTGGAGGTGCAGATCCCAAGCCTACATGACTTTCCCAACTAATATAAGCAGAGAGATTGTCTGATAATTACAGCTAGTCCTTGCTTAACCAGACAGACCAGTTAAGTTATAACAGCACTGAACAAGCAGGACTTATAACTGCTCCTTTTAGTTGTGGCCATCACAGCGTCCCCACTGTCACATGACCACGATTTGAACGCTTAGCGACCAGGTCACAGTTACGTAGCAGCATCCTGCAGTCATGTTATTTGTGACCTTCCCAGTTAGCTTCCATCCAGCAATGTCAATGGGGAAGCCAGCAAGAAGTCAGTAGGATTTAATCTCTCAAAAGGCAGGCTCACTGCCATTGTGGTCGCCATGCTTCACTTCGCAGGCACACACACAAAAAATAGAGAGAAAATCCAAACTTCAAAAAAAGCATGTTGTACCAGATGTTACACAGGCAGGGAAACAAATCCAGGCATACAGTCCACAGCATAAATCTCCCTGTTCTCTGGAATCATAAATCTCTCCTCACTCTGGGCCCGTAACCTGTCAGGCAGAGTGGAGGTATGAGTACATTCCACACCAAAAATATACACCAGCGTTAGAGAGATTTAAAGAATGCAATGTCTTTGTCTTGTCCTCACTTAAGAACCCACAGTGATTTGCTTAATGACTGCAACTGGGAGTGCTGGAACTGCCATCACTAAGCAGTGTGGTCATGTGACATCGCGGTTTATGACCATGTCATTTAGTGACTGAGTTTCTGGTCCCAATTACCATCATTAAGTGAGGACTACCTGTAGATAGTTAGCACAAGACTTGTAGCTCCTTGGTTCTAAGCAGAGTACCCACTAGAAAGGATCATGAGAGAAAGCAACAGATTAATACATCTTTATATTTTAAGCACAAGTACACAGTTTGCTGTCCTAACTCCCCTTTGTTCCTGACTTTATTGCCTAAACTTGTTGCGTTGTGACCTGTCAGTTTTTATCAATCAGGCCACAGAATGATGTTCTGCAAACGAGATACAGGAAGGGTCTGCCTCTGGGTGGCAATTCTTGGTTATGGGAGTTCACATCCTGATTTTCATTACTGCTACCCACCAATTATAGTTTGATCTTCTCCCAGTTTGTGGCATGTCATTGTTTTAGTCCACCCTAGGATATTGTTGCACTCCACACGTTCTCGTGGGTTGAAATGGATTGTATATTCATTTTATTATTATTTATTTTACTAAATGTATATGGCCGCCCATCTCACAAAAGGTGACTCTGGGCGGCATAGGACGATCCAATAAAACAAATATATATACAATAATTGCATAAAACATTATATAGTAATTATTAAAAACCTTAAAAACTATAAAAACAGAACTAAAACAGAAAAAAAAAATAATAGGCAAAGGGATGTTAATAATAGAGCCATCTCACTAGTTCACCTGTCCCATGGGGTCCCCAGGCCTGCTGACATAACCAGATATTGACAGACCTTTGAAAAGGCATGATGAGGCCAATCTCATCTCTGGGTGGAGAAGGTTCCACAATGCGGGCGCCACAGCAGAAAGGGTCCACCGCCTGGGGCCCGCTAGATGTAGCTCCCTGGACAATGGAACCTGTAACATACCTACTCTACTAGATCTAGTGGGATAGATGAAATCGGGAAGAGGCAGTCCCTCAACCCAGTCCCATGCCATGAAGGGCTTTAAAGATCAACACCAGCACCTCGAATTGGACCTGGAAACAGACTGGTTATAAATGCAGCTCGCTAAGCAGAGGTATAACATGTGTTCTACCAGAAACATACATAACTGCCCGCACCACCCTTTCTGAACCAGATGAAGTTTCCAGATACTCTTCAAAGACAGCCCCATGTAGAGTGCATTACAGTAGTCCAACCAAGAGGTGACCAGGGCATGAGAGACCATAAGTAAGGCCACTCGGCCCAGGAACAGGCACAACTAGCACACAATACTAAATTGTGCAAAGGCCCTCTTAGCCACATCTGCCACCTGCTCACTGAGCAGGAGTGGTGAGTCCAGGAGGATCCCCGAGGTTGCACCCAGGGTCCGTTTGGGGAAGAGCAACCCCATCCAGTACCAGCAATGGTATGATTCCAGAACCAGAAGGCCTCAAAACCCCAACCCACCCAGTCTTGCCAGGGTTCAGTTGAAGCCTGTTATTCCCCATGCAGACCCTCATAGCCTCCAGACGTCAGGATAAGACATCCACAGCATCGCTTAAATGGCCAGGAGCAGAGATGTACAACTGGGTATCATCAGCATACTGATGATACCTCACCCCATAGCGATGGATGAGCTCACCCAGCGGTCTCATGTACATGTTGAATAGGAGAGAGCACCGTTCCTGCGGAACTCCACAAATACAGTGGGGCAAAAAAGTATTTAGTCAGCCACCAATTGTGCAAGTTCTCCCACTTAAAAAGATGAGAGAGGCCTGTAATTTTCATCATAGGTATACCTCAACTATGAGAGACAAAATGGGGGAAAAAATCCAGAAAATCACATTGTCTGATTTTTAAAGAATTTATTTGCAAATCATGGTGGAAAATAAGTATTTGGTCAATATCAAAAGTTCATCTCAATACTTTGTTATATATCCTTTGTTGGCAATGACAGAGGTCAAACGTTTTCTGTAAGTCTTCACAAGGTTTTCACACACTGTTGCTGGTATTTTGGCCCATTCCTCCATGCAGATCTCCTCTAGAGCAGTGATGTTTTGGGGCTGTCGCTGGGCAACACAGACTTTCAACTCCCTCCAAAGGTTTTCCATGGGGTTGAGATCTGGAGACTGGCTAGGCCACTCCAGGACCTTGAAATGCTTCTTATGAAGCCACTCCTTCATTGCCCGGGTGGTGTGTTTGGGATCATTGTCATGCTGAAAGACCCAGCCACGTTTCATCTTCAATGCCCTTGCTGATGGAAGGAGGTGTTCACTCAAAGTCTCACGATAGATGGCCCCATTCATTCTTTCCTTTACACGGATCAGTCGTCCTGGTCCCTTTGCAGAAAAACAGCCCCAAAGCATGATGTTTCCACCCCCATGCTTCACAGTAGGTATGGTGTTCTTTGGATGCAACTCAGCATTCTCTCTCCTCCAAACACGATGAGTTGAGTTTAGACCAAAACGTTCTACTTTGGTTTCATCTGACCATATGACATTCCCCCAATCCTCTTCTGGATCATCCAAATGCTCTCTAGCAAACTTCAGACAGGCCCGGACATGTACTGGCTTAAGCAGGGGAACACGTCTGGCACTGCAGGATTTGAGTCCCTGGCGGCGTAGTGTGTTACTGATGGTAGCCTTTGTTACTTTGGTGCCAGCTCCCTGCAGGTCATTCACTAGGTCCCCCCGTGTGGTTCTGGGATTTTTGCTCACCGTTCTTGTGATCATTTTGACCCCACAGGGTGAGATCTTGCGTGGAGCCCCAGATTGAGGGAGATTATCAGTGGTCTTGTATGTCTTCCATTTTCTAATTATTGCTCCCACAGTTGATTTCTTCACACCAAGCTGCTTGCCTATTGCAGATTCAGTCTTCCCAGCCTGGTGCAGGTCTACAATTTTGTTTCTGGTGTCCTTCGACAGCTCTTTGGTCTTGGCCATAGTGGACTTTGGAGTGTGACTGTTTGAGGTTGTGGACAGGTGTCTTTTATACTGATAACAAGGTCAAATAGGTGCCATTACTACAGGTAACGAGTGGAGGACAGAGGAGCCTCTTAAAGAAGTAGTTACAGGTCTGTGAGAGCCAGACATCTTGCTTGTTTGTAGGTGACCAAATACTTATTTTCCACCATGATTTGCAAATAAATTCTTTAAAAATCAGACAATGTGATTTTCTGGATTTTTTCCCCCATTTTGTCTCTCATAGTTGAGGTATACCTATGATGAAAATTACAGGCCTCTCTCATCTTTTTAAGTGGGAGAACTTGCACAATTGGTGGCTGACTAAATACTTTTTTGCCCCACTGTATTAAATCTTAAGATTTGTCATAAGAGGGCTCTTGAAGTTCAATATCCATCACTATCACTTGGAAAAGTGGTTTGCTGGGCAAATCTGCAAAGAGGTTACATTCCATTCGAACAGAAATTCTCTCTAGTTCAGTTCTTAGTTTATATATATTTAAAATAACCTTACACCATTTATAACTAAAACTTAAACTTGATTGGGAATAAGAGGTGAGAAATAATGAAGTGTTCAAATTGCCATTTAATTGCAGTCAAAATATTTTCAGGGTGTGTGTCTTCCACACAAAAGCATCTTGCTGTTAATGCCAAGGTCTGTCCCTGAACTGTTCACCAAAAGAGGAAAAGGGAAGCCAAACCAAAAGAAAAGGGAGATCAGTCCTGTCCCTCTCAAGAGCCTCAAGGAAAGTACTCCAGGAGGAAGAGATAGAACAGGGATAAGTACATCCACAAAAAGGAAAGGCCACACCTAACATAAAGAAGGAACTCCTGATCAGAATGAAAAGAAATAAAAAGAGGCAATGAAGCGTTTCACAAAAATGGCAGGCATTTACCAGAAATAACAGCCACGTAAAGAGCAGAATCCCCAGGTTCTCTCACTTTGACTTGGGTTGGGGAAGTACAGATGGAGAGGCAAAAGGTAAGGCAAGTGAGCTAACGCAGTTACGGTCCGCCAAAAGTGGATCATAAACCAGACTGTTCTTTCAGGTGCAGGAGCCGGTCATGGGGGAGATCTCAGCAGAGCTCCAGGGAAGAGATCAATCGAGTCCTTCTCAAGAGCTGCTTTTCAGGAGGATCCAACTTGGGCCGCCTTGCCAGGTAAGTGTAGGTTTCTTCTGAGAGCCGTAGAGTTCAAGCTCTGTCTGTTCATGAGCTGCTTTTACAACCAAATGCTGAGTCTGTGTGCATTTGAAGATGGTGTCCCCCCAGAATGACCCACTGGGTCACACACTTTCAACTTTCAAGATTGTTCTGGAGATACACACAAGTGACAATTTAGAGGGCAACCTGAGAGGTTCATATTAGGGAATGTAATTTATTTGTTGAAAGAGTTTAATCCTTCTTAATATTTTTCAGAAGAATGCTGAAAACCAGCTAAAAAATGAACCCCATGAATCGAAACAATAGGGATAGGATAAAAACTGCTTCAGAAATATTTATTTATTATTTTTATTAAATTTCTCCCCCGCCCATCTTCCCCCAATGGGGGACACTGGGCGACTCACACAAAACATTAAAACCATAAATACATATAAATAGATAAAACATCAAACTTTAAAAACATTACTAAAAAAGAAGGAAAGGAAGAGTCCAAGAAGATGAAGAATCTGGGGCTGAAGACAGCAGGCCTCTATGGGGCTAGCCATCCCCACACTTGAGGTATTCCCTCTCTGCCCCAGGCCAAGTGACAGGCCAAGCATATCCATTTAAAAATGAATATATGAAGGACAGATTTCCCATGTAAAAACTCCTGAGTCAATGCTAAGTGGCTGCAACAGAGTAAGACTGTTGGTCAAGTGACTTGGGATTCCCAGGCCCATTGCCAACATTTTGAAAGAGGCCGGGAAAGAAATTCCTAGTGAGTGTGTCGTATTTTCTAAGGAATTTGGAATTTGCTCCCCAAGCAGGTGAGACCAGGGGATTCTGCTCCCCAAAACCTACTTGGTGAGTTATTCCGGGCCAGTGGGAGGCTCCCCAAGGGGGCTGTGTTGCCATTCTACAAGTTGGATGCAGTCATGTTTCGTGCAGTTACAGCAGCAGCCTCGGGGGGGGGGGGGCTTCACAGGCACAAGGACTATGTGGACATCCAGACATAAACCTGCCCTGCAAGAAAATGTCCGTTTGGTGCCTTGCAAAGCTCTTTTTTCTGTTTCATGCAATAAGAGAGAACGTACAAGTCTTTTGTGGGATTATCTGCTAAAAAACATCATCTTTCTCTTTCTAGGGCTCTGGTTCCTTTGAGGAGGTGGCTGTGGACTTCACGGAAGAGGAGTGGGCGCTGCTGGATTCTGGCCAGAAGGCCTTGTGCAGGGAAGTCATGCTGGAGGTTTCTAGGAATATGCCCGCTCTGGGTAAGGCCCTGCATTGCTCTGGGCTCCATTCATTGGGGAAGGTTTTTTCAGTGGGAGGTAAACAGGGAACATGTCTGCACTCAGTGGCTTAGGGTGGTCATCTCTCCTTAAGCCTTGGCAGAAATGTTCACAATAGCTTTCAGAAATGCCATAGATGCTCCATGGAAGTGGCTGGACAGACATATGGCTGGTGCCAAACCTCAAACTCAAATGGGCATGTTTTTGAGAGGGGGAGACCCCCCCTCCTTAACAGTTCTAAATTCTAACAGGAATTTCTATTTCTTTTATCTAAGCAGGTGATGACCGGGAGAATGAGAATGACCATCAGGTGAGCTTAATGCCACTACAAACAGCAGAGCATGAAGTTAAAGAAGTTACATTTGGCCATCAACGGGATCCAAAAAGGCAAGAGAGAAGCCACTCAGAAGATGGAGGGGAGAAGTTCTCCATTTCTGTCCCTGTTGAAAGCCATGGCTTCCTATTCCAGCAAGATCAGAAAGGGAAGAGAAAGGGAAAATATAGGAAAAGAGAGAAAAATGAATTTGTTTTACGTGAATATGGCAGAAGTCAGACTAAAGGAAAGGAGTATGGCTACAGACAGTATGGAAAATATATCAATCATTTCTTCTCTCTTGCTTTACCTGTGAAACTGTATGGGAAACACAAACCACATACCTTTGTAAAATTTGCGAAGGGTTTCAATCTGAGCAGAACAATGAAACTATGCATGAAGTGTGGAAAGAGCTTCAGTAGCAAGAGTAATCTTAATCGCCATCAGAGGATCCACACAGGTGAGAAACCATATAAATGCATGGAGTGTGGAAAGCAGTTTACTCAGAAAGGACATCTTACTCATCATGAACGAATCCACACAGGAGAGAAACCATATAAATGCACAGAATGTGGAAAAAGCTTTGCTCAGAGAGGACAACTTAATTCTCATAGAAGGATCCACACAGGGGAGAGACCATATAAATACATAGAGTGTGGAAAGAATTTCACTGAGAGCAGAGACCTTACTTGCCACAAAATGGTCCAGGCAGAGCAGAGTCCTTATAAATGCATGGAATGTGGAAAAATCTTTAATGACTATAGCACCTTTCGTCATCATGAAAGGATCCACACTGGGGAGAGTCCATATAAATGCACGGAGTGTGGAAAGGGGTTTACTCAGAAAGGACATCTTACTCGTCATGAAAGAATCCACACAGGGGAGAAACCATATAAGTGCACAGAGTGTGGAAAGAGCTTTGCTGAGGAAGGACGACTTAATCCTCATAAAAGGATCCACACAGGGGAGAGACCATATAAATGCATGGAGTGTGGAAAGAGCTTTACTCAGAAAGACCACCTTAATTGTCATGAAAGGATCCACACAGGGGAGAAACCTTATAAATGCACAGTGTGTGGAAAGGGCTTCAGTAGAAACTCTTACCTGACTCGCCATCAGAGGATCCACACAGGGGAGAAACCTTATAGTTGTAGGGAGTGTGGAAAGAGATTCATTGAGAATAGAGAACTCACTTCCCATCAAAGGATCCACACAGGCGAGAGACTATACAAATGCCTGGAGTGTGGAAAGAGCTTTTTTGGCAACAAAGACCTTACTCGTCATCAAAGGATCCACGCAGGGGATAAACCGTATAAATGCCTGGAGTGTGGAAAGAGCTTTACTGAGAAAGGAAAGCTTAATTCTCATAAAAGTATCCATACAGGGGAAAGGCCATATGTATGTCTGGAGTGTGGAAAGAGCTTTACTCAGAAAGGAAAACTTAATTCTCATAAAAGGATCCACACAGGGGAGGGACCATATAAATGCATGGAGTGTGGAGAGAGCTTTATTGACAACAGAGACCTTACTCGCCATCAAAGGATCCACACGAGAGAGTCCATATAAATGCATGGAGTGTGAAAAAAAACTTTAATGACTATAGCACCTTTACTTCTCATAAAGTGATCCACACCAGAGAGAAATATAAATGCTTGGAATGTGGAACAAGCTTCATTGAGAATAGTGCATTTATTTCTCATAAAAAGATGCACACAGGAAAAACTATATAAATCCATGGAATGAGCTTCATTCGAAATAGTCAACTTATTCATCATTGAAAGATCCAGACACGGGAGGAAGCTTATTATTGCATGGAACGTGCAAAGATCTTTCGTTTGTATAAATTGTATAAATAAATTTGTTCCATGATTTCTTGAAAGCATCCGGGAGCTTCCTCTGTCCTGGGCAATCGATCAGAGAAAACGTTCAGGAATTCAGATTGGAAGAGAAAGGACATGTTAAGGATCTCTGGGGATAATGGTAGCCTAAGTCCATTATACACACCTTTTTTGCAGTTGTCTGAGCTTAACCGACCAGCCCCATAGAGTTCAAATTGCACAGAGACTATGGAGACACCAATGCAATACCCTTGTCTAAACTGTTGTGCTGAGCAAGTCTTGCTGGAACACAAGGCAAAACATCTGTAGAAAACACAATCGTGCAAGCTCAGAAAACTCCAAAAAAGGACTGTAAAGGAGACTTTCCTGTCTTCTTTCTTATTTACTTCCTTTTGGGCCCCATCTCCTTGTTTCTCCTCCTTTCTTTTCCATGCAGCTGTCTTCCCAGTTTTCTCAATCCAATTTTGAGGGGTTCCACAACCACCTGAACCAGAAACTCACCTCCAAGCTGGGTTTGTCCATTTGTTGCATTGAAATACAGTGGAACCTCGGGTTACGAACGCTTCTGTTAACTAACTTTTTGGGTTACGACCAGCTCCGGCCGCAAAAATTTACCTCAATGTGCGAACTCCGCCTCGGGGTACGAACCGGATACGCGGCCATTTTCCCGCCCGTGACACGGTCCACAGCCATTTTCCCGCCCGTGACACGTGGTCCGCGGCCATTTTTCTGCCCGACACGTGATCCGTGGCCATTTTTCTGCCCGACACATGGTCCGCGGCCTTTTTCCGCTCGACACGTGGTCCGCGGCCATTTTTCCACCCGACACGTGGTCCGCGGCCATTTTTCCGCCCGACACATGATCCGTGGCCATTTTTCCGCCCCTGACACGTGGTCCGTGGCCATTTTTCCACCCCGATACATGGTCTGCGCCCAACCTAATTGGGGGATTCACTAGAATTGAGAGTGGAAGATTTGGGATGGACAGACCCACTAGCTGGGTTCCTGTAACATGTGAGATTAGACTAAAATGGAGTGGGTGCTACTGAATTCTGGCCAGAGGGTCTTGTGCAGGGAAGTCATGCTGGAGGTTTCAAGGAATATGGCCACTCTGGGTAAGGCCCTGCGTTGCTCTAAATTTCATTCATTGGGGAAGGTTTTTCCAGTGGGAGGTAGACAGAAGATGTTTTACCTCCCACTGGAGATAACTCAGTTGCTTTAGGTGGTCATGAATCCCATCTGACCACCACCTGAATTATTGCATTCCCTTCAAACCTTTCCCAATCTGAAAAAAACAATCAGGGTCAGATGTGTTTACTATTTGGCTGATATCCAAGGCCAAATATCTAGGCTGTGTTGCCTTTAAAACTCAGGCACCTGAATTGGTGTGGAGCTGATAAAAACTTGATCCCTGAATTTGGGAGAGAGATACTAGCTTTGTAAAGTGGCTTTTGTGCCCCCCCTGAACAGCATGAATCATAAGTACTTCAGGCAAAGTGAAAGGCATTTATTAAGGAGGGAAGTCATCAGGTGTGGGGTTGACTAGCCCTTTAGAGGCCTGGCGTTGCTACCTAGAACCATCGGCCTCCTGGACTTTTCCCATTAATTTTTGTAACTCTGTGTATCGGTTTTGAATTGTATATCTATTGTTTTTATTGAGTTGTAAGCTGCCCAGAGTTCCCCATTGGGGGGAGATGGGCAAGGACAAATTTAACAATAAATTAAATAAATAAAGGGGGGGTGTCAAGTCTTTATATAGGGTACAGAAACAAATGATATATACATTTGGTATATGTGATGCATCAGAAAGGAATTAAACAATGGAAGACACTGATGTGTGATAAAGGCTTTGTTTTGTTAGACATGAGAAAAGACAGATACCCATAGAATATGTTGCATCTTCTTTCCCATCAAGACTTGTTTCTTCAACACTTACAACATTCAAAGAGTCCAGAATATGCTCCCTATTGTTTAGTTTCTGAATAGGTTAGTTTTTGCATGTACAGATAGTCCTCGACTTAACAACCATTCATTCAGTGATTGTTTGAAGTTACAGTAGTGCTGAATGAAGGGACTTATGGCTAGTACTCAAAGTTATGGCCCTTGCAGTGCCCTTAAGGTCACGTGATCAAAATTCAGGTGCTTGGCAACCCGCCCACGCTTACAACCGCAGGGGCACTTCAACTCTCCCCACCCATCTCTCTCTCCCCCATCTCTGCCCTTTTGGCCTCCTGCACCCTGTCTTGTGGGGCTGCAAACAGCCCCAGAACCGTGTGGCTCTGGGGCTGCTTGTCAGCTGCGGTTCAGGAGCTTCTTCATGCACCATGGCTGGGGCTGAAAGAAGCCCCTGAGGCACAGTGCAAAGTTGCAGCCACCCCTGGAAACAGCTGCCCCAGCCCAGTCCTAGCCACGGTCACCCTCGCCACCCTGCACTCTGAGACCCCTGCCGCCCCTGTGCTCCACCACCCCAGCTGACTTTCGCCGTTGCCTTGCTCCCACTGCTGACAAAGTATGCCTGGCCTGACCCTTTATGCCATGAAGCCCCTTTGTGTCACACTGCTGGGTTGGGCTGGGGCTGGGGCTGGGTTTCTGAGGTCTTCCAAAGCATCACAAGAATGGGGCACAAATGCCATTCTCCAAATAGCATGCCCTGTTCTTGTGATGGAATGGAGAATGTCAGGCATGCCCCGTTCTTGTGATGCTTTGGAAGACCTCAGAAGCCCAGCTGAGCCCGGTCCAGCAGTGCAGCGCAAAGGGGCTTCTTGGCACGAAGGGCCAGGACAGGCACGCCTCAGCAGCAGCGGGAGTAAGAAGTCAGCGAAGGTCAGTTGGGGTGATAGAGTGCAGGGTGGCAGGGGTCTTGGAGTGCAAGTATCCATACAGGGGAGAGACCATATACATGCCTGGAGTGTGGAAAAAGTTTTTGACGACAAAGAGCTTACCACCAAAGGATCCACTTGGGATAAAGCCTTTAAGGGGATTATGCCTCAGTCTGGTTCCCTCCCTGATAATAAATAAGTTATCCTTCTCTGATAAAGCAAGAATTCAAAAGAGGGATCTACAGTACTAAAATTCAACGTGGAAGATTCTGGATGGATAGGCAGACTAACTGGGCTCCTGTAATACCTTAGGTGGGATTACAGTGGGATTGGTTAATTTCTGACACCTGGTCAACCTTGTCTAGATAAGCAGGGTCTGCCCGGGTTAGAGATGGGATAGGAGACACCAAGACTGAAGTCCCGTAGTGCTGTCTGAGGAGGACAGAATGAAGCTGAAGGATGTAAGAGTCCATCTTTGCCTCTCTATTCTTTTCCTCATGCGTTCCTCCCCTGAATATAGCTACTACTTGTTTTGTTGCCTTGTCTGTGGCTATCTTCTTGTCTACATTACACTGTGCAGTTAAAAGCAGTTATTGTTTTGCTTTGCTCAATAAATTATTCAGGTTTTACCCCATTTGTGTGTTCATTGCCTGAACCTACTCACACTTTGCTGGGGCAAAACAAGGCTAGACTGGGATGTTGAAAAAAATACATCTGAACACAGCAGTAGCAAACTACTTTCATGTTATTGCTGAGAAAATGGTGCTGTTTGAATCAGGCCATCAGATAAATCATTGATTGATTGATTGATTGATCTGTAGTTTCATGGCTCCACTTCTTTCCCTGTGTTAAAGACTGGAAGATTAATTCTTCTCCAGTCTTCTGGCACTTTCCCTGTATTTCAGGAATCCTGAAAGGTTACAGTCAGTGCTTCTGAATTCACAACCACCAGTTTCTTTAGCACCTGGGATGTAACCCATCTGGTCCCAGATACTGAATTCTTTCAGAGCAGCTAGAACTTCTATTACCAATCCCTACTTATTTTGACCTGCATTTTTCTTCTGCCTTCCCATGGTGTGAAAAGACAGATGCAAAAATAGGAATTAAGCAGTTCAGTCTTCTCTCTGTTGCCCATCTCTGCTAACTACAGATAGCCCTTGACCTATGATCATTTGTTCAGCAACCAAATTTATGGTGGAGCTGAATGAATGGTGGTTATGACCGGTCCTCAGAGTTCTGGCTGTCCCAATACCTCCATGGTTACATGATCACGATCTGGGCACTCGGCAATTAGTTCACACTTATGACTGGTTGCAGTGCCCCACAATCACATGATCACTCTCCAACCTTTCCTACCAGCTTCCTCAGAAAGTTAATGAGGAAGCCGACAGGGAAGGTCACAGGTCACTAGGGTAAGTCTCCCCCACCCCGTACCTCCCCCAGCCTCTCTGTGTTTGCACCAGCCACTCACACACCCCTGTGCACCTCCCTGACCTGCACCTAGTATACACTCTGGCGCACCCTCCCTGACCCTCATGTACACCCTCCTGCACCCTCCCTGACCTGCGCCACATCTCTCACACAGTTGCACACATTCCCTGACATGCACCTCTCATGCACCCCTTTGCACCCTCCCCAACCCTCCCCTGTACCCCCTCGCTCCCTCCCCGACCTGACAGCAGCCACTTACCTGCCTGCAGGCCTGGGACTTGTATTTCCTGCCAGCTTCCCCACTGACTTTGGTTGTGGGAAGCCGGCAGGAAGTTGCCTCGCCTAATGACCATGGGATTCAGTTAACAATGGCAACTGAAACTGCAGGGATTGCCATCGCTAAGCGATGCTGTCGCACTTTATGACCGCATCACTTAGTAACAGAAATTCTGGTGTCAACTGCTGTCATAAGTCAAGGACTGCATGTATCTTCTCCAGCCAGAGGACTGATAGCTTCCTTGACTTTCCTCTTGTTTTGCACATGCCCAAATAAATTGTTTTTTGCATTTGTTACAAGCCTTCGCTCATTCTGAGCTTTAGCCTTCCTGACCCCATTGTCACAGATTTGGGGTATTTGCTGATAATTGGTTTTTTTTGTTGTTGTTACATGCGCTTCCTTCCATTTTTTAAAACTTTCTCTTTTGTTTCTCAGTTTCTCAGAGAGTTTTTTATGTCACCATGCCAGTTTCTTCAAGTGTCTTCCATTTTTCTTTCTCCTTTGGTATTGTTTGCGTTTGAGCCTTAAT
Source organism: Python bivittatus (assembly GCF_059951505.1). Taxonomy (NCBI): domain Eukaryota; kingdom Metazoa; phylum Chordata; class Lepidosauria; order Squamata; family Pythonidae; genus Python; species Python bivittatus. Next base: position 4,118,795 of record NW_028277111.1, on the reverse strand, counting down.
TACCTCATTTTTCAGAATTTCCCAACTTTCTGGAGCTGCTTTCCCTTCTAGATTTCCATCCATGCAGTCCTTTGAACTTCTTTCCTTAGCTTGCTGAAGGCAGCTCTCTGGAAATCTAGGACACTAATGTGCCTGCAATATGTATGGTGAATTCTAGGATGAGACGGGCTCACTCTCTCCCAAGATATCTGCAACTTCCACTACCTTAACCATTTCTTCCTTATTACTAAGCATTAAGTCCAGCATAGCTGATTCCTTACTTCACTCCTTCATCTTTTGGACAATGAAGTTGTCTGTAAAGCACATTAAGTACCTGTTTGCACTCCTGCTTACTGCAATGTGCATTTGGTAAGCAGGGTGACTATAACTAGTATGTTGTACCCAACCCACTCCCATCTCATCCTAATTTCAATCCTCCATCAGCTCACAAAAACTTAGGGCTAGTAATAACATTTAATAGTTGGGAAAGCTGGAGTTCATGAAAAACTGCTTTTAAAAGATTGGGTAGGCAGGGGATGGCAATCCCTGCAGTTTCAGTTGCCATTGTTAACTGAATCCCATGGTCATTAGGCGAGGCAACCCAACTCCTCCTCCCCTACAACTTTCTCCTGCCTCCTTTTCCATTTCAGCTCCTATTATTCAAACTGCTGAACACCGCAGCCAACCTCATTTTAAAGACTTGCATTCTGTATATGCTGATGCCTATATTTTCCTTTTTACAGTGACAGAGAAAAGACATATAGAGAACAAATTTTGGGCTGACTCCTATACTCAGGTTCCCCAGACCAAGGAGACAAACCCCCAAGCCAGAATCCAAGAGGGCTTTTATACCCAACAATAGCCCTTCCCAAACACATTCCCCCTCCCAACAGCACGTGTCCACACCTGAACCGGAGCCCCCAGTTCTCGGATGACCTAAGAAATAGTAATTGGCATTGAGCACGATTCCTCTTTCTCAGGAACAGAACCTGTTCAGTGATCATGACCGGAAGGGTCTTCTGTTCCTCCTAGGTAATTTTTTTGCAAGAAAGAGGAAACAATGAAGCAGAGGTACATTACGTACCTCTGTACTTTATGAAGTTGCAATTTGGTTCAAGGAACTCATAAAGGACAAAGAGTTATTCAATAAAATATTAAAATTATGTAAGGTGGACAAAAAGAGTTTAACTTGCATATTTGAAAATATATGTTTAGAATTAAAAACCTAAGAGTTCATTACTGACTGGAAGAGACGAAGTGTGCCGGTTGCCCTTTAATCAGTCTCACAATATTTGCAGGGAGTGCATTTTCCCCACAAAAGCATCTCAGTGTTACGCCAAACCGAAAGGAAGGGGAGATCGATCCCGTCCCTCTCAAGAGCGGAAGGTCCCTAAATCTAAGGGAAAATACTCCAGGAGGAAGAGATAGAACAGGCATAAGTAAATCCACAAAGAAGGGGAGATCGATCCCGTCCCTCTCAAGAGCGGAAGGTCCCTAAATCTAAGGGAAAATACTCCAGGAGGAAGAGATAGAACAGGCATAAGTAAATCCACAAAGAAGGAAAGGCCACACCAATTAAGAGCAGAAGATAAAGAAGGAACTCCTGATCAGAATGAAAAGAAATAAAAAGAGGCAGTGAAGCATTTCATAAAAATGGCAGGCCTTTACCTGGAAATAGCAGCCATGTAGAGAGCAGAATCCCGGAGTTCTGTCAGTTTGACTTGGACTGGGGAAGTCCAGTATGAGAGGCCAAAGGCAAGGTGAGCAAAGCAACACAGTTCTAGTTATCCAAAAGCGGATCATTAACCAGGGTGGTTTTCCAGGTGCAGGAGCCATTGATGGCTCAGCAGGCCCCCCAGGAAGAGGAGATCGATCCAGTCCCTCATGGGAGCCACTTTTCAGGAGGATCTCCCAGGAATCCAACTTGGGTCACCTCCCCAGGTAAGCTAAGGTTTCTTCTGAAAGCAGGGGAGGCTGAGCTCCTTCCATTAACTAGCTTCTTTTAGAAAGAAATTCTGGACCTCTGTGGATTTGTACGTAGTCTTTCACAAGGCCTTAAAATAGTCTATTTCCACACCTTTCTCTTGCTTACAGGGAATGGAAGGAAGTACTTGTCCAGGATGTCCAGGCTAAGTGATGGCTTTTTGAGGAGGGGGCAAACCACTGCCTCCCTCAGCAGGGATGATAATAGCACCTCAGTCCAGGAGGCATTTACTACTATTGCTGTCCTAACTCAGCTCCTTCTCAAATCACTGGACACTTTTGCTGGCAAGGAAGGTGTAATGGTATGTGGGATGGCCTTGGGAGACTGCCTATGCTGCCTAGGGAATGGTCAGATAAAAGGGAGTGTAGCCCACAGCTCCAAAGTGGACAGAACAAGAGGCTCAGGAGGGACCCTCCCTAAATTATAAGGCTGTATAGGTGACGGCGGGAGAATATACTTTCAGACTCACAAGGTTGATGTCAGCCTTACCAAGTACACCAGACAGGAAACACAACCATATAAGCTAAATCTACTTTATTGTAGTTACATTAACAGAAACTTGCCATCTGCTCACAAAAAAACCCACTGTACAGAGTACACATGGGGAATCTTGCAATCTCTCTTTACTCCAGAAAGATTTCAGCAGCCGAATCCTGCATTTGGGCACTGTTTTCAGCCTCAACATGTTCCTCTGTTGTAGAGGAACGTCAATTTACCGGAAGCTTCAAAGGCAACCCCTTTGTGAGCAGTTGCCATAGCAACTATTTCTCAACCACTTGAGCTTCCCTACTCATCTTGGGGAAGAAACTCTTCAATGCAAGTACTGGGACTTTATTAATAAACTTTTATTAACTGTGATTCTCCTGGCATCTCGTTCCATGTATTTGTTTTTTGATATCCGAACCTCATCCATCATAGCCAGCAATACTGAGCCCCACATTAAAGTTTTTTGTTGGTGGTGGTACTGCAGCCCCTTGAAACCGGATCAACTCCTCAAGAATCAACCAGAAACAACCAAGCAAGAAAGGCGAAGAAAAAGTCAAGACTTGGACAGAACAGAACTAGAAAATAAAAACTAAAAAAGAGAAAAGACAGACTGAACTCTGTAGAAAAAGGAGTACTGTACACCTCCACAGAGAGTGACTATAGGGATACACAAGGATTAAGACAGCAGAGAGGACATCCAAACTGGCCTGAAGGAATCCGGAGAGCATTTACTTGCTTGCTTCATAATAAATGAAAAAATTTACTTGGTGGACGCCAGCCCTGCGGCTCCTCTTTCCATTTCTCTCACTTCCAGCGCCCTCGTTCCAGTCTCCCCTCCACTTCTTCCACCCGTCCCAGAAACGCCGACACACTTCGAAGAGGATTCTGGGACAGACCAAGGGAAATCCCAGAGCACAGAAGCCACAATTAAACCAGCTTCCATCCCAAGGATGCGATGGGAAAACGTGTCCCAGAGGCTCTTCGGATTTCCTCGGAGAAGGGGCGCCTGCCTCGAAGAGCCCCGCCCGGCCTGACGCTTCCGAAACGGGCCGCTTTGCTCATTCCAGCCCCTGCTAGGCCTCCGCCGTGCCCATCATCCCCGACCACCTCGCCCTTCTCCCACCCCCCGCAGCCTCGCCCATCCCCCGAATAAATGCTCCCCCAGCACCGCAGCTCAGACCGCTTTCTAGCGTCAGCAATGAACGGAGCATGCGCAGAAGCACTCTCTGCCAAGCGGAGCACAGGAGAGGAGCGGGGGGGGCGGTGGGTTCCACTGGGGAGGCTCTCTAGCCACGGGCAGGAAAGGAAAGTCGCCACAGCGTTTTGCCCCTCTAGGAAGGAGCACTCTCTGACAGACCCGCTCGGAGGCCGGGAGGGCGCGGGAAGTTGTGGCGGGAGCGGCTGGCAGCTGCTCTTCCCAGGCGCAGAAGCCCCGAGGAAGCGGAGCCCCTCCCCCCCGGAAACCGGGGGGGCGGTTGGGGGGCCTCGAGGGAACAGGGAAAGGTCCCGCCCGGGAAGGAGCCTCGGCTGCGGCCCCCGGCCCGGGTCCCCGACGGTCGCTGGAGCCCCGATGGCGGTCGGGCGGCAGGAAGCAGCGGCGCGTGGGGGCAGCTTCCCCCTCCTCGGACGCGCTCGGCTCGGCCTGCTGTGCGGGGCCCGGCGAGGCGTTTGCTCTGCTCTCGGGGCTGAAACCGGAGAGGGCCGCGCGGGGCCTGAGGAGGGTCCCCGGAGCGCCCTCGGAGAAGCGGACTGCGGGGAATGAGAGCGGCCCTGCGGAGGGTTTCCCTGTTTCCGCTGCGGACGAGCCGGAGGCGGGATGGAGGCCCCGAGGTCTTCGGGGCTGGGCGCGGCCGCGGGCCCTCCCGCCGTCCAGGCCGGCCGCGGAGGGGCCTTCGGGGGAAGGGGCAGCCCGAAAGCCCTCCCCGAGGGGAGGCTCGGCCCGGACGCGCAGCGCCAGCGCTTCCGCGGCTTCTGCTACCAGGAGGCCCGCGGGCCCCGGGAGGCGTGCAGCCAGCTGCACCGGCTGTGCCGTCGGTGGCTGCGGCCGGAGCGGAGCAGCAAGGCGGAGATGCTGGACCTGCTGGTGCTGGAGCAGTTCCTGGCCCTGCTGCCCGCCGAGGTGGAGCGCTGGGTCGGGGAATGCGGGGCGGAGACCTGCTCGCAGGCGGTGGCCCTGGCCGAGGGCTTCCTGCTGAGCCAAGCCGCCGGCGAGGAGGAGCTGCGGGAGAGGCAGGTGAGAGGATTTCGTCCGGGGAGCTGCGAGGGGCGAGAAGATATCTAGGAATATCTGCAGGAAATCGCAGAAATTAAGAACATGTCTGTGCAGTCTTTTCTGGAAATCTCAATATTCTGAGAAGTCTTTTCGTCTTGAGGCAAAGGCTTCTGTTTCCTCTGGGAGATTCCTCCAGCCGAGATTCCCAGACCAAGGATGCAGACTCCAAACCCAGTTCCAAGAGGGCTTTAGTCCCCAACAATAGCCCTTCCCAAACACCCCCCCCAAACGTACACACACAAAAGCGTGTGTCCATATCCCAGTTCTGTGGTTGTTTTAGAAATCTTAGTCAGTACCATTAGTGTTGAACTTAATCAAGAGAAGTCAACCCTTTTTCTCATGAACATAACGTGTTAACCAAACAGGATATTGGAGAGTTATATTTCTTCTCTTAGATAAATCTTTTTTGGCAAGAAGCAGGAAACAAGGAAGTACAGGGGTATTACACAGCTGCAAATAGGAGGTGAAAAGACTGAAAACACTTTTTCCCCCTCCTCAAGTTTTTTGGCTCTAGTGAGCACAATCACCATAGAAAGCAGCAGTGTACATTATAATACATTACCAAATCACAGTTTGAATATAGTTGTCCCTTTAGTACATTCCTCGTTTTCAGCATAACTAATTAGAGGTGCAGATCCCAAGCCTACATGACTTTCCCAACTACTGTAAGCAGAGAGGTCGTCTGATAATTAGTTACCACAAATCTTGTAGCTCTTTGGTGGTAAGCAGAGTACCTATTGTAGATAAGATAGTGTTGTGAAAAAAATGGTCACTGAAGAAAAAACAAAGCTTTTGGGGAGGGAAACAACAAAGTATAGTTTACTGGTATCGCCTTACAGTGATCACTGGGCTCCCTAGCAGCCAATAGCAGGAGAGAGCTCTGAGCAAACCCACTCTTCAGATTATATACATATTGTCTTTAGCATTTGAAACAGAAATAAGAGAAAGATAAAAGGGGTAAGGCAATTACACAGCATCCTTTTCTCTGGAGTGTTTTGATAAGCTATTAAGTTGATTTTTTTTTTAATACACTTGTATATCCTTCCTGATACTATCAACATGTAGCATAAACATCAGTGTTTACATTGTGATCTCCTGTTACCTGATTCTAGCCAAATAAGGGCAACGATCTGGGTTATGTGAACTGCTTCTGGTACAGGGCCACAGCACTAAATATTAGATCGGACATTTGTACTGTTGTTAGTGATCTACATACTGTATTATACCTAATAAACGAAATGGAATATTTAACCTTTAATATGGCCCGTAGTACCACAATACCAAGAGAAAGCAACAAATTAACACACCTTTACATTTTATGCACACATACACAATTTGCTGCCCTAATTCTCCTATGTTTCTGATTTTATTACCTAAAAATGTTGCATTGTGAGCTGGCATTTTTTATCAATCAGGTCACAGAATATTGTTCTAGAAAGCAGTTTAAGGAATGTTCTGTCTTTGGGCCGTTCTTGGTTATGGGAGTTTATGCCTGTTATCCACCCATTGTAGTTTGGTCTTTTCCCGGTTTGCAGAATTTCATTGTTTAGTCCATCCCAGGATAGTGTTGCAGTCTACATGTACCTGTGCATTGAAATAAAGTATACTGTATATTGTTGATTAAACTTTAATATTTATGATAAGAGGGCTCTTTAAGTCCAATATTCATCACAGTTACTTCCAAAAGTGGTTTGCTGGGAAAATCTGCCAAGATATTTCAATCCATTCAAACAGAGATTCTCTCTGGTTCAGCTCTTGGTTTCTAAATATTCAAAATAACCTTACAACATTTATAACTAAAACTTAAACCAATCAGGGAATTAGAGGAGAGAAAGAATGAAGTGTCCAAATTGCCTTTTAATCACAATCATAATATTTTCTGGGGGCGCGTCTTCCCTGCAAAACCATCTCAGTGTTGATCCCAAGGTCTGTCCCTGAACTGCCCACCGCAAGAGGCAAAGGGAAGGCAAACCAAAAGGAAGGGGAGATCGATCTCGTCCCTCTCAAGACTAAGGTCCATAAATCTAAAGGAAAATACTTCAGGAGGAAGAGATAGAACAGGTATAAGTACATTGACAAAGAAGGAAAGGCCACACCTATCGAGAAGAGGAAAAGATAAAGAAGGAACTCCTGATCAGAATGAAAAGAGGAAATTAAAAGAGGCAACAAAGCAATTCACAAAAATGGCAGCCATGTACAGAGCAGAATCCTTCAGTTGTATCACTTGTATCAGTGAGCTAATACAGTTTATGGTCCTGCAAAAGTGGATCATAAACCAGACTGTTCTTTCAGTTGCAGGAGCCGGTCATGGGAGAGATCCCAGCAGAGCTCCAGGGAAGAGATCGATCCACTCCGTCTCAAGAGCTGCTTTTCAGGAGGATCCAACTCAGACCACCTCGCCAGGTAAGTGTAGGTGTCTTCTGAGAGCAGTAGAGTTCAAGCTCCGCCTGTTTATGAGCTGCTTTTACAACCAAATGCTGAGTCTGTGTGCATTGGAACAGTGTCCCCCCAAGAATGACCCACTGAATCACACTCATTCTACTTTAAAAATTCTTCTGGAGATGCAAATGAGAAACAATTCGCAGGCTGAGAGGCTTGTATTAGGAAATGTAATTTATTTATTGAAAGAGTTTTAATACTTCTTAATACTTTTCAGAGGTGTGCTGAAAACCAATTAAAAAATGAAGCCCATGAATTGAAACAATAGGAATAAGATAAAAACTGCTTCAGAAATATGCCAGCATAACCACTTAAAAATGAATCGTATGAAGGACAGATTTCCCATGTAAAAACCCTTAAGTCAGTGCTAAGTGGCTGCAACAGTAAGACTGTTGGTCAGGTGACTTGGGATTCCCAGGCCCATTGCCAACATTTTGAAATAGGCCGGGAAAGAAATTCCTAGTGAGTGTGTCGTATTTTCTAAGGAATTTGGAATTTGCTCCCCAAGCAGGTGAGACCAGGGGATTCTGCTCCCCCAAACCTTGGTGAGTTATTCTAGGCCAGGGGGAGGCTCCCCAAGGGGGCTGTGTTGCCATTCTACAAGTTGGATGCAGTCATGTTTTGTGCAGTTACAGCAGCAGCCTCGGGGGGGGCGGGGTTGACTTCACAGGCACAAGGACTATGTGGACATGCAGACATAAACCTGCCCTGCAAGAAAATGTCCATTTGGTGCCTTGCAAAGCTCTTTTTTCTGTTTTGTTCAGTAAGAGAGAACTTATAAGTCTTTTGTGGGATTATCTGCTAAGGAAAATTTTCTCTTTTTCTAGGGTTCTGGTCCCTTTGAAGAGGTGGCTGTGGACTTCACAGAGGAGGAGTGGGCATTGCTGGATTCTGGCCAGAGGGCCTTGTGCAGGGAAGTCATGCTGGAGATTTCAAGGAATATGGCTGCTCTGGGTAACGTCCCTCTTTACTCTGGGTTCCATTCATTGGGAAAGCTTTTTTTCAGTGGGAGGTGTTTAGTATTTCAATAATATCCAAGGCCATATATCTAGGCTGGTACTCAAAAAACATTCTGAAAGAAGGCATGATTTTCCACTTCTTCATTGTTGCCAAGAAAGCTTCCTGGTTGTGTCCATGAAGCAAACAGAGACCTTCATCTTAACTGGCAGGAAATGGGTTGGGAATGCTGTGGGAGGCCCAAAACCCTTTGGCATATTTAGAGGGACAGAAAGGGGAGATGAAAAGAACCCCTTCCAGCTACTTGGAACCATCTGTCCCACCAGCAGTTCTGCCCCCTCCCGCCATCAAAAATGAAGGATGCAGATTCTGAAAAGTGTCAGTGCAAGCAGCTATTTTTTGTTCTGGGGAAAAGATGGAGAGGAAGAACTAGAAAATAGGACTTAATCAATGAATGACGATGGTGGGGAGAGAAGAAGCAGTTAGCTGCTATCTGCTCATCAAAGAACTGGGTGTCCAAAAGGAGTCCCAAGTTATAATCCAGTTCAGTGCAGGGACTTCTGACCCCATCCAGAAATGAATATGGAATCTCTGAAATCAGATGGCTTCCATTCTTAGAGCAGCTCCAGTTTTCTGGGACTTAGCCCCAATTTGTTCCTCTGCACATCCGGACTTGCATAGCTTGGACATCATCCTGTATGCAGCCTGGGCTCAAGATATAAAGTGTACTATAGTATCAACATTAGAATGACTTACCTAACCCCATTTTGATGGATCACTTCATTCAGCACTACATGTCTAAGTTAAACAGGAGTGCAGAGAGTGTAAAGCTTTGAGGAATTCCACAACTGAGGAACCTTGGGCCTGACCTCCCCCCCCCCGCCCCCCAAACGCTGCACTGAAACTGTCACTTAGGGAAAGACAACCACTGCAAAACAGTATTCTCAAACCCTGACCTTGGAGGTGGTCCAGAATGATACCGTTATCAATTGTATCAAAAGCCATGGAGAGATTAAGTAACATTAGGGGGATCATACTCCTCATATTCCAATTCCTCCAGAGGTCACCCCCCAGCATTATCCAAGTTGTCTGTAACTCTGACTTGAAACTCCACTGAAACTGGTTCAGATAATCTCCCCGCAGAGTCCTCTGCAGCTGTAGCCTCACCCTTTTCTCAACAACCTTTGCCAGAAGAGCCTGTTGGAGACATGAGTAGTTATTCAGAATGGCCAGGCTGAGTAATGGCTTTTGAGGAGGGGACACCGCTGCTTCCTTCAAGGAGGAGGATAGCAGCTCTTTGGCCAAGGAAGGATTTACTAAATTCTAACGAGAATTTCTATTTTCTTTTTTCCAAGCTGGTGATGGGCCGGAGAATGACAATGACAATCAGGCGACGTTAATGCCACTGCAAACAGCAGAGCGTGAAGTCAAAGAAGTTACATTTGACCATCAAGGAAATCCAAAAAGGCAAGAGAGAAGTCACTCAGAAGATGGAGGGGAGAAGTCCTCCACTTCTCTCCCTGTTGAAATCCATGGCTTCCAGACCCTGCAAGATCAGAAAGGGAAGAGAAGGGGAAAATATGGGAGAAGAGAGAAAAATGAATTTGATTTAAGTGAATACGGCAAAAGCCAGACTAAAGGAAAAGAATATCGCTACAGACAGTATGGAAAATACATCAATCATTCTTTTTCTCTTACTTTACCTAAGAAACTGTACAGGAAACACAAACCACATACATTTATAAAATTTGGGAAGGGTTTCAGTCTAAGCAGAGAGATGAAACTATGCATGAAGTGTGGAAAGAGCTTCAGTAGCAGCAGTACTCTTAATCGCCATCAGAGGATCCATACAGGTGAGAAACCATATAGTTGCATGGAGTGTGGAAAAAGCTTTTGTCGGAACACACAGCTTATTCATCATAAAAGGATCCATACTGGGGAGAGACCATATAAATGCACGGAGTGTGGAAAGAGCTTTATTGAGAACAGAGACTTTACTCGCCACCAAAGAATCCACACAGGGGAGAGACCATATAGGTGCATGGAGTGTGGAAAGAGCTTTATTGACAGCAGAGACCTTAGTCGCCACCAAAGGATCCACAGAGAGGAGAGACCATATAAATGCATGGAGTGTGGAAAAAGCTTTAATGACTACAGCACCTTTACTCATCATGAAAGGATCCACACTGGAGAGAGTCGATATAAATGCATAGAGTGTGGAAAAAGCTTTAACAACCATGAGACCTTTACTCATCATAAAAGGATCCATACAGGTGAGAAACCATATAAGTGTATAGAGTGTGGAAAGGGCTTTATCCGGAAAGGACATCTTACTCGTCATGTAAGGATCCACACAGGGGAGAAACCTTATAAATGCACAGAGTGTGGAAAGGGCTTCAGTACTAACTGTAATCTGACTCGCCATCAGAGGATCCACACAGGAGACAAACCTTATAGTTGCAGGGAGTGTGGAAAGAGATTCATTGAGCATAGTGACCTTACTTCCCATCAAAGGACCCACACAGGGGACAGACCATATAAATGCATGGAGTGTGGAAAGAGTTTTTTTGACAATAGTGACCTTACTCGCCACCAAAGGATCCACACAGGAGATAAACTGTATAAATGCATGGAGTGTGGAAAGAGCTTTACTCAAAAAGGAAAACTTAATTCTCATAAGAGGATCCACACAGGGGAGAGACCATATAAATGCATGGAGTGTGGAAAGAGCTTTATTGACAACTGTGACCTTACTTCTCACCAAAGGATCCACACAGGGGAGAGACCTTATAAATGCATGGATTGTGGAAAAAGCTTTCGTCGGAACACAGAACTTATTCATCATAAAAGGATCCACACTGGGGAGAGACCATATAAATGCATGGAGTGTGGAAAGCGGTTTACTCAGAAAGGACATCTTACTCACCATGAAAGAATCCACACAGGGGAGAAACCATATAAATGCCCAGAGTGTGGAAAGAGCTTTGCTCAGAAAGGACAACTTAATTCTCATGAAAGGATCCACACAGGGGAGAGACCTTATAAATGCATGGAGTGTGGAAAAAGCTTTCGCTGGAGCACAGAACTTATTCATCATGAAAGGATCCACACTGGGGAGAGACCATATAAATGCATGGAGTGTGGAAAGCGGTTTACTCAGAAAGGACATCTTACTCACCATGAAAGAATCCACACAGGGGCGAAACCATATAAATGCACAGATTGTGGAAAGAGCTTTGCTCGGACAGGACAACTTAATTCTCATAAAAGGATCCACACAGGGGAGAGACCATATAAATGAATGTAGTGTGGAGAAAGCTTTAACAATCACAAGACCTTTACTCATGAAAGCATCCACACTCGGGAAAATCCATACAAATGCAAGGAGTGTGGAAAAAGCTTTAACAACCACTAGACTTTTACTCATCAATAATGGATCCGTACAGGTGATTAATCATAAAAATGCATAGAGTGTGGAAAGAACTTTAGTGGTGAAGAACATCTTACTGGTCATGAAAGGATCCACACAGGGGCGAAACCTTATAAACGTATAGAGTGTGGAAAGGCCTTCAGTAGAAACCTATCTGACTTGCCGTGGGAGGATCCACACAGGGGAGAAACCTTATAGTTGCATGGAGTGTGGAAAAAGCTTTCGTCAGAACACAGAACTTATCATAAAAGGATCCACACTGGGGAGAGACCATATAAGTGCCTGGAGTGTGGAAAGAGCTTTTTTGACAACGGAGATCTTACCACCAAAGGATCCATACAGGGGATAAACTGTATAAGTGCCCAGAGTGTGGAAAGAGCTTTACTGAGAAAGGAAGACTTAATTCTCACAAGAGGATCCACACAGGGAAGAGATCATATAAATACATGGAGTGTGGAAAGAACTTTAATGATTACAGCACCTTTACTTGTCATAAAGGGATCCACACAGGAGAAAAATATAAATGCACGGTTTGTCCAGTGGTTAAGCCAGCAGGCTAGAAAGCAAGAGATAGTGAGTTCTGGTCCCACCTTAGGCATGAAAGTCAGATGGGTGACTTTGGGCCCGTCCCTCTCTCAGCCTAACTCACTTCACAGGGTTGTGGGGAAAATAGGAGGAGGAAGCAGTATTCAGTATGGTTGCATTCTTGAGTTGTTTATAAAAATAATAAAGGCGGGATAAAAAATAATAAAAAAAACCAAGTCATCGTCAAAGGATCCAGACATGGGAGAAAACTTATTGCATGGAACATGCAAAGATCTTTGGTTCGTCTTATTTTCCATCCTGTGAGGGTTCTTTTGTTTTCTGAGGACTGGACACACCACAGCGTAGCAGATCTGCACACAATGCTTTATTGTGGCACACACCTTCCCCAACAACAGGCTATTGCTCTGGGTTAACTCCACCCTTCTAGGCCTTGCAGTCTGATGGTGCTACATAAATACATCTTTAATACTCAGTCCTTAAGGCAAACAGATGTCTCAAAGTCTGTAAAGTGGCATGAACCTTTCCCTCCCTCCAAAAGTTCTTGCACTGGTTGAGATGAGAGGCTGCCTCAATGTGGTTGCTCCTTTTCGGGTTGCTTCCAAGCTCTTGCTTTTGAGCGCTCCAGCTGAGCTCACAAGCCAGGCTCCAGACAGGACTCCCACCTGGATATGCTGCTTACTGTAGCTTGTGGTCTTGGCAGTTGACTGTTAGCCCTCTTGCCTGCCTGTAACAGTTGTCAGTCTCCAAACATTGCCTCCTGCTTGCCCTTATCTCCTTTCCTCCTGCACACATTGTCTTAATGTTTGCTTTTGTAAGCCTGAGTGGGGCAAGGCTGCCTCTGAACATCAGCATGTCTTTGAAAGCACTAGGGTGTGGCTCAATTAGCCAGGCAGCTGGAACACTGGCATGGATGCTTGTAAGTAAACTGAGTGAGTGAATGAACGAATGAGCCCACCTCTTAGGTTTCTGGGGCTGTACCTTTGGGAAAATGGGCTGTGTTGAGCCTTGGGGAAGTGAGGTGGGAAGCGTTTCTGCCTGACTGTAGCTGCCTTTTCCAAATGCAGACAGCAATCCCAGCTTCACTCCCTTAGATATCCACACAGGAGCAAAGCTATAAATGCACCAATATAGAAAAAGCTGAAGATGGAACAGTGGCCTTACTTGTCATGGGATGACCCATACAGGAGAGTTACCATAGAAACGTATGAGATAATGGGCGAGTCAGTGAAAATGCACCATTGTGTCACTCATCTTACACTTTCTGCACATACTGTATTCCCAGTTATGGAGAAAATATCTCTTTGAAAGGTGGTTACCTCAGTAGGACTTGATTTCTGGGTCTGTGGTCAAAGGAAATTTGGTTGGATGTGATAATGTGACGGCCATGGAAGATTGAAAAAGAACAGAAGAAGTAACACTGCACAGATAAAGAGAAGAGAGGTGAAGAGGTATATAATTTTTTTCCCCATATTAAGGACAGAGGTTCATGTAAGTCTTTAGGACTTACTTCAGATGAGGTCTGCCTAGGGCTGCAATATTATCACACAGCTAAATATAACTCCAAACTGCATGTTTTAGAACACCCAGGTACATTGTCCAAACCATCTTATTCCCACTGATTTTACGCATTTCCAAATTGTATAAATGGATTTGTTCCATATTTCTCAAAAGCGTCTGTTCTGGGCAGTCAACAATCAGAGAAAAGGGTTAGGAATTCAGATTGGAAGAGAAAGGAGATGTTAGGGATCTCTGGGGATAATGGTAGGCCAGGTCCTTCATAGAGACCTTTTTTTGCAGTTCTCTGACCTGAAGGCATTATAGCAAGGCTTCCTCTGCAGTCAGTGGATAGCTCCTAAGAAGCCTCTAACTGACCAGCCCCATAGAGTTCAAATTCCATGCAGACTGGATACAGCAAGGCAGTCACCGTGTCTGAAGAGTTGTGCTGAGCAAATCTTGCTGGAACACAAGGCAAAGCATCTGCAGAAAACACAATCCATGCTTGGGTGCTGATTGCTCTAAGCTCAGAGAATTCCCAAAAAGGTCTGTAAAGAGACTTTCCTGTGTTTTTTCTTATGTTCATCTTTTTTTGCCCCATCTCTTTCTCCTCCCTTCCTTTCCATGAAACTGTCTTGCCAGATCACCCAATCCAATTTTGAGGGCTTGCAGAATCTACTGAACCAGAAACTCACCTCCAAGCTGGGTTTGCCCATTAGTTGCAGTGAAATCTGGTTAGTAGCAGGCTGGGATCTTTAGAAAGTATGTATTTGGGGCTTTTAATATTAGAAAGCAAGTCTGTGGCTGGGAGATAAAAGATGTACAGCTATGTCTGATGTAGAAAGATCAGATAAATTCTCCCTGATAAAAATGAACTGAAATGAGGGATCCTCTGGAGCTAAATGTGGAAGATTCTGGATGGAGAGACCCACTAACTGGGTCCTTGTAACTTGTCAGGTTAGCCTAAAAATGGGATTGGGTAATTTCTGGCACCTGGCCAACCTTGTCTACATAAGCAGGGTCTGCACATTAGAGATGGGACAGGAGATCACCAGAAATTCCAAGATGGAAGGCTTGTAGTGCTGTTTGAGGACAGCTGGAGGGTGTAAGAGTCCATCTTTGGTTCTCTCTTCTTTTCCTTGAACACGTGACTATCTTCTTGTCTACATTGCATTGTGCAGTTAAAAGCGATTATTGTTTTAAGTTGCTCAATAAATTATTTCAGGTTTTACCCTATTTGTGTTTCCATTGCCTGAACCTCTTCCTCATACTTGGCTGGGGCAAAATGAGGCTAGACTGGGAAGTTGAAAAAAATATATCTGAACATAGCAGTGGCAAACTACTTCCATGTTCTTATTGAGAAAATGGTGCTGTTTGAACCAGGCTATCTCATAAATAATTGGATAAATCATTGATTGACTGATTGATTGATTGATTGATTGACTGACTGATTATGTGCGACGAAAGTATTGCCAACTCTTAGCAACCACCAGTCAAAACCTGTCCAGAATGCACTGGCCCTTCAGGACTCCCAGTGGTGCACTCATTCCTGCTGTAATGGAATCCATCTGCCTCGTTGCTGTTCCTCTTCTTCCTCCCATCTTTCCTACTTTTATAGATTCCTCAGTGGAGTCGGGTCTTCACGTAATGTTCCCATATATGATGGAGCCTTGTCATTTCTGCCCCGAGTGTGAACTGTGGGTTGATCTCTTCTATGATCCAAACAGCTAATGGCATTTTCAAGAGTCTTTTCCAACACCAAAGTTGAACAGCAGTGTTATTCTTTCTATCCTGTTTCTTCAATTTCTGCTTCCATAAAGTTTCACAGAAAAAACTATCGCCTGCTGGATTCTGATCTTCGTAGGAATAGACACATCAGCATCTGTATATCTTTGTGAACACCTTCATCCCTCATCTACCAAATGCTAGTCTGAGGCATATTTTTTGCCTGTTGGTTCCTTTACTGTTTACGGTTGACCTCAAAACATCTTCATGTATCACTGCTGCCTGATTTAGGTGCCTGCTTGCTTTAACTGGGCCGCTGGGAGGATCTTCACACCTTGAGGGACTCTGTGAGAGCACATATTCTTTGGCGGATGCTCCTGGACTGGTTCATCTTTCCCACCATGGAACATGGCCTCTGCTGGGATGAGGCAGAATAAGGGAAAATGTTTTGTTAGTTTTGAAAGGAAAACATCCTCCCTGGTAAATTACATTCCCAGGGATCCAGGTGATAAACCTTGTCAACTCAGCCATAAAACACTTAGGAAGCCAAAAGATGTTAATCAAGCTAGGAGAAGATACTAAGAGGGAAGACTGGGAGGCAAGACTGTAACATTCACGCAGTTACAGCGGGCCTCTCACGAGTGAGGGGAAAGAAGACACCAAACTGATTCTCCTTTGAGGGGGATGAGAGCGCCCAGACCGGAGTCTGGAAACCTCTTTTATTGAGTACATCAGAGGGCTGGGTTAGTACATCAAAGGGCTGGGTTAATACATCAGAGGGCTGGGTTAAGCATATATACGTCACACTACCTAATACAAGCACATAACCATATATGATAATACATGAAACACAAGGGATCATGTGCTCCGATTGAGCACGTGACAAGCTGCGGGGGCTTGCCTCCTGAAATTTGAGGCTTTTCCCCAGGTTGTTGCTGGTACTTTTCCATGCTAGCTTCCTTGTTAGTGTACGACTGATTTTACTAGTCTGCACTAACAGAAATGCCTAGCATGTGATGGGGTGTTATAATGCAACATCTCCTCTGTTTTTATTATTTTAAAGAGCAGCTTCCTCCTCATCACTGATAAAGGTGAGTTGAGGTTTGCAAAAAAGCTGTTCAGGTGCCACTGGTTCCGTGATTGGGAGAGGCAGGTATTTATGAGTGCAGACCATGTTGACCTGTGCTTCTATGGTACCCAGTCTGTCCTGAAAAAACCTTATAAGCCTATTAAGGACAGAAGGACCAACTGTACATGCTATAATCACAGTCCAGCGAGAGTGCTAACCAAGGTTGTGAGCCACGGGGAGAGATTAAACCATCCCTCAAACCATCCTTGTTGGTCTTCGCGCTCTCGCCTGCGAGCATTCAGGCCCTCTCTCAGTTTGGTCATGGATTCTTGAACAATTCCAGAATGGTCAGCATAGAAGCAGCACTCTTCCTTCAAGGCCACACACACACACTTACCCACATCCTTCCCAACCAGGCTGCCAGGCACTAGCTAGAGGGACAGAAGCCACCAAGTCTGACCTATTCCTCCCCTTGGCATCGAGTTAAACAGGAGATGCCACAAAATGGGGTTCACTCATCACCCACTCAGAGCATTACAGGTTTTTTTAGGTATTCTTGCCAATAGGTTTGCTGTCCAGTTGACACCCCTTCATGGATCACTGCCTTGTCGTGGCGAAGGGGCTTGCGTAACTCAGTGAAGCCATGAGCTATACCGTGCAGGGCCACCCAAGACGGACAGGTCATGACAGAGAGTTCTGACAAAATGTGGTCCACTGGAGAAGGAAATGGCAACCCACTCCAGTATCCTTGCCAAGAAAACCCCATGGACAATGTCAAAAGGCTAAAAGATATGACGCCGGAAGATGAGCCCCTCAGGTCGGAAGGTGTCCAATATGCTACTGGGGAAGAGCGGAGGGCATTTCCAAGTAGCTCCAGAAAGAGTGAAGCGGCTGGGCCAAAGCCGAAAGGACGTTCAGCTGTGGATGTATCTGGAAGCGAAAAGAAGGTCCGATGCTGTAAAGAACAATATTGTATAGGTACCTGGAATGTAAGATCTATGAACCAAGGCAAGCTGGATGTGGTCAAACATGAGATGACAAGATTGAACGTCGACATCTTGGGAATCAGCGAACTGAAATGGACGGGAATGGGTGAATTTAATTCGGGTGACCATTATATCTACTACTGTGGGCAAGAAACCCTTAGAAGAAATGGAGTTGCACTCATAGTGAATAAGAGAGTGGGAAA
This sequence comes from Python bivittatus, assembly GCF_059951505.1. Lineage (NCBI taxonomy): Eukaryota > Metazoa > Chordata > Lepidosauria > Squamata > Pythonidae > Python > Python bivittatus. Next base: position 4,101,225 of record NW_028277111.1, on the reverse strand, counting down.
GGCAGTAATGGGGTACAACCTCAAAAACGACAGAATGATCTCAGTGCGTATCCAAGGCAAACCATTCAATATCACAGTCATCCAAGTCTATGCCCCAACCACTGATGCTGAAGAAGCTGAAGTTGACCGCTTCTATGAAGACCTACAACACCTTCTAGAACTAGCACCAAAAAAAGATGTCCTTTTCATCATAGGGGATTGGAATGCTAAAGTAGGAAGTCAAGGAGTAATCGGAATAACAGGCAAGTTTGGCCTTGGAGTACAAAATGAAGCAGGGCAAAGGCTAATAGAGTTCTGTCAAGAGAACAAGCTAGTCATAGCAAACACTCTTTTCCAACAACACAAGAGACGACTCTACACATGGACATCACCAGATGGTCAATACCGAAACCAGATTGATTATATACTTTGCAGCCAAAGATGGAGAAGCTCTATACAGACAGCAAAAACAAGACCAGGAGCTGACTGTGGCTCAGATCATGAGCTTCTTACTGCAAAATTTAGGCTTAAATTGAAGAATGTAGGGAAAACCACTAGACCACTCAGGTATGACTTAGATCATATTCCTTGTGAGTACACAGTGAAGGTGATGAATAGATTTAGAGGATTAGATTTGGTAGACAGAGTGCCTGAAGAACTATGGACGGAGGTCCGTAACATTGTACAGGAGGCAGCAACTAAAACCATCCCAAAGAAAAAGAAATGCAAGAAAGCAAAATGGCTGTCTGATGAGGCTTTACAAATAGCTGTGGAAAGAAGGAATGCGAAAAGCAAGGGTGAAAGGGAAAGACATAAGCAACTGAATGCAGATTTCCAGAGAATAGCAAGGAGAGATAAGAAGGCCTTCTTAAATGAACAATGCAAAGAAATTGAGGAAAACAATAGAATGGGGAAGACTAGAGATCTCTACAAGAAAATTGGAGATATGAAAGGAATGTTTAGTGCAAAGATGGGCATGATAAAGGACAAAAAAGGCAGGGACCTAACAGAAGCAGAAGAGATTAAGAAGAGGTGGCAAGAATACACAGAAGAACTATACAAGAAAGATCTTAATGTCCCTGATGTCCACGCTGGTGTGATCACTGACCTTGAGCCAGACATCCTAGAGAGTGAAGTCAAGTGGGCCTTAGGAAGCATTGCTAACAACAAAGCTAGTGGAGATGACAGTATTCCAGCTGAGTTATTTAAAATACTAAAAGATGATGGTGTTAAAGTGCTGCACTCAATATGCCAGCAAGTTTGGAAAACGCAACAGTGGCCACGGGATTGGAAAAGGTCAGTTTACATTCCAATTCCAAAGAAGGGCAACGCCAAAGAATGCTCAAACTATCGCACAATTGCACTCATTTCACATGCTAGCAAGGTTATGCTCAAAATCCTACAAGCTAGGCTTCAGCAATACATGAACCGAGAACTACCGGATGTACAAGCTGGGTTTCGAAGAGGCAGAGGAACTAGAGATCAATTCGCCAACATTCGCTGGATCATGGAGAAAGCACGGGAGTTCCAGAAAAATATCTACTTCTGCTTCATTGACTATGCAAAAGCCTTTGATTGTGTGGATCACAACAAACTGTGGCAAATTCTTAAAGAGATGGGAATACCAGACCACCTTACCTGTCTCCTGAGAAATCTGTATGCGGGCCAAGAAGCAACAGTTAGAACCGGTCATGGAACAACCGATTGGTTCAAAATAGGGAAAGGTGTACGACAAGGCTGTATACTGTCACCCTGCTTATTTAACCTATATGCAGAGTACATCATGAGAAATGCCAGGCTGGAAGAATCACAAGCCGGAATTAAGATTGCAGGGAGAATCATCAACAACCTCAGATATGCGGACGATACCACCCTAATGGCAGAAAGTGAAGAAGAACTAAAGAGCCTCTTGATGAGGGTGAAAGAGGAGAGTGCAAAAGCTGGCTTGAAACTCAACATTAAAAAAACTAAGATCATGGCATCTGGACCCATCAATTCCTGGCAAATAGAAGGGGTAGAAATGGAAGCAGTAACAGACTTCATTTATTTGGGCTCCAAGATCACCGCAGACGGAGACTGCAGCCATGAAATTAAAAGACGCTTGCTCCTTGGGAGGAAAGCTATGGCAAGCCTAGATAGCATATTAAAAAGCAGAGACGTCACCTTGCCGACAAAGATCCGCATAGTCAAAGCTATGGTTTTTCCAGTAGTAATGTATGGCTGTGAGAGCTGGCCCATAAAAAAGGCCGAGCGCCGAAGAATTGATGCCTTTGAACTGTGGTGCTGGAGAAGACTCTTGAGAGTCCCCTGGACTGCTAGGAGGTCAAACCAGTCAATCTTAAAGGAAATCAACCCTGATTGCTCATTGGAAGGATCGATAATGAAGCTCAAGCTCAGATATTTTGGTCACCTAATGCGAAGAGAGATCTCTTTGGAGAAGACCCTGATGCTGGGAAAGATTGAAGGCAAAAGGAGAAGAGGACGGCAGAGGATGAGATGGTTAGATAGCATCACTGAAGCAATGAGCATGAAACTGAGCAAACTCAGGGAGGCAGTGAAGGACAGGAAGGCCTGGCGCAATATGGTTCATGGGGTCACGAAGAGTCGGACACGACTTAACGACTAAACAACAACAACCAGTTGACATGGAAATACAATATTTCCAGAAAACAATTTTAACACATTAAAAGATTGAAGAAATTAATATAAAAACAAATAATACAAACAACAAGGTCTGAACAATTTTCCTTCCCCAAGATCCAAAGTCTGGTAACCAAGATGTGAGCCATGACCAGCTCCATCCCTCTGGATCTTGGGAAATGTGAGAGGCTAGAATTTTTAAGCTTGGCTAGTTTTGTCTCAATGTAAGACTTCTGATGAATAGCAAATGTAGTTTGATCAAGACACAGCTGGGTGACCCCAATCAACACATTAACAAAAAATGTTGATGGAATCACACCTCACAACACAAACATCAGAGGCTTTATAGACATTTAAATCTATAATCAGATAATACATCCCCTCATACAAGGGATTTTTGGGACGGTCTGAACAAGTGAAAGGTGGTTCTTAGGAAGGTGAACTTAAATGTAACTTTTTCTTCTGGTTACCAAGGGAATGGCATACAAGATTTTTCTTATCTCTCTCTGGAATGCAGGGCCTCACAACTGTTGCGAAAAGCTTGATACAACATTGAGCTTGTACTCGGCTAATTGCTTATTCGAAGACAATCAGGCATTCAGCAAAGAGATAAGGGGGCGGGGAGGAAGAAACCAGTGCTCTTTACAAAGCAAAAGCAAGTCAACCCTTTAGAAATAAAATAGAGTGCACTGTTACAGGTATGGTTATACATTATGTGAAGCATATATAAAATATATAAAATTGTGTATATATAGAGTATAAAATTGTGTATCAAAATAATGCCCTACAAGGTTAAAACAACAAAAACATTGAAAGGATTTGCAGCCTTGTCCTGCTCTTAATAATAGATAGTCAATAGCTACACGGTTTTGGAGGACTAATATCAGTCACTTCTTCATTGGTTACACCTGAAAGATTCAGGGTCATTCTCCTCTAGTTTGTCCATGGTTCAGGTTCTGGAGAAGATCCAAAGTGAAAAAACATTCCCTCCCACAAGTCATTAGTGAAATTCTTTAAAACAGTAACATCTCTTAATGTCTCTAGGCTGGAGGGTATTCCAAAGAAACAGGTAGATATGATTCCTCCCACTGCCAAAAGTCACCCTACACAAAAGCTGAGCTGTTCATAGCTGTTTGTGCCAGTTCTACAAAAAAATTGTTGTTAGAACTGTGCTGCAGAGCTTCTAGGCATTGTCCCAGCAGGAGAATTTGGATGTACTGTAGATCTTCATGCTTGGATCCTGTGGATAAAATCAAAAGGGTGGGGGGACAAAAACAAACAAACAAACAAAAAGCAAAGGAAAACAAAGAAAGGGGGGGGGAACAAAAACAAACAAAAAAAAGGGAATAGAAAAGAAAAATAACCTAGCCTATTTACACAAGTTACACAGGCTTAACTTGGGAACGGTGCCACCATCTGTTTGTGTCCAGGTACACTAGATGGGGTGAAATTACATCAAGGACTGTATGTGGTCCCTTCCATCGTGGTCCCAGGGCTCCTCCTGGTTTAATGTAATTTTGGATTCTTTGGAAACAGCATCAGTTTGTTCTAAGGCTTTAGCTATATCTGTTCTTAGTTCTGCTAGGTTTTTTAAGCCATTCGGGATTCCAATTCACATATCCTCCCCTTCCAGCTTCAGTTCCTGCTGGAGCAGAAAAAAAACTGCTCTTTCTCCTTAACTTTCCCTACATCTTCCTCTTCTGATCCATGCTTTCCTCCCTGACTTCTCTATAACTGCTTCACCCGCTCCTACAAGCTTCTAGTAGGAGCCCCATCCCATCTCTCCATGTTTTCTTTCAGCTTTCGCCACACTTGCACACGCTCCTCTCCATTCCCTACTCTCTGCCCCTGATTACTCCACAAATTCCTATTCCTGCTGTCTCCCCCACTTCTTTTCCACCTATCTCTTATTATTCGCACCTCCCCCACAGTCTTTACTTTACTTTCCTCTCCAACATTTCCAACAGCTTTCCTTGCTTCTCGCAGATCTGTTTCCAAAGTGGCCAAGTCTAATGGGTATGTTACAGAGGCTGCTCCCAGGTTCAGCCTATGGTCACTCACACACACACTCACAGCCTGTTGAGGCACGTGGATCTTGTCAGCCCCCTTTGCTTTCTACCTGGATTTCCAGATAGGTGCGGCTGGAGCAGACAGACACACAGCCCTGGTCAACAGCGTGGAAATAATTGGGGAAACACACAAATCACTTCCAACCGAGCACTGAGGCACGAGAGGTTCTTTGTAATACACAGAGACCCAGACAATCAGCATTTGCATTTTCATAGGCTAGTTTTAATAACAATTCATTACGAGCGTCCTCATTATCAATCTGACGCTCAATGGCTAATTGGAAACGGCTAAGAAATTCAGAATAATTTTCAATAGATCCCTGCATGATTTTTGAAAAGGATTGTGTGGGGGTGGCTGAGGAATCATCAACTTTCCACAATGCAGATACAGCTGCTTGTGAAACCAAGGGAAATGAAGCCCTTGGAGAGTTGATTTGAGCGGCAGCAGTTGTAAAAATTCCTTGTCCCAGCAAGTGATCATTGGTTACATTTGCAGAGAAACCATCCTGCACAATAAGGGCAATTTGTTTTTGATATTCTGACCACCACACAACATACTGAGCAGGAGTTAAAATCATATTACACAGCATTTGCCAATCAAAAATCATCATGTCAGAAGAATTTGCAAGTGTTAGAAACAAGCCCATAGAATAGCGAGATTGTAAGCCATAAGTAGTTACAGCAGTTTTAATATCCTTTACAACTTTATAAGACAAAGGAGCAAACACTTGGGTAGGAGGGTTATTGGGGTTGTTGGGATCGGGAATATATGAGACAGGGAAGGCAGCACAAGATTGCATATCCTCCAAATCTAATTCCCCTCTAGCACGAGCCTCTATCATGGCGCGTACTAGGGGTCCGGCAGTTGAAACTACCGGAGGAGGGAAAAGTCCCTCATCCCTTCCCTTTGTTGTTAGAGGGAGAGGGGGGGCCGATGGCAAATGGCCCTCGTAAAGAGGCGGCGCTGTGATTTCAGCAGCAGCCATCCTCGGCTCCTCATCGTAAACTTCCAGAGCTTCTAAAAGAATACGGCAGGAGACAATAATTTGCTGTGGAGCTTTTGGTGGCTCATTTAAATACTTCAAAATCTTTCTCCACAATGTGGCTTTTGTTGGCCCGGTCTCAGGATAGACCGGACATTTGAGCCAGACATATTTTAGCAGTCCAGCTAGCCTTTTTTTCTTAATTGGAGGCAATGGGGTGCCTCGATTAGAAAGAATAATGTTAGAGGCCTTGAGAAGGTTTCCAAGTTCGTGGAGGTGCACAATCTGTGACTTGGACAACCCACCCCCCATACTTACGAGGGGGCCGGCAAGCGGCCGGGATGCGTTGAGCCCGTTCTCAGGCGTAAGCACCGGAGGTCTCAGGCGGAGGGAGAAGGGGCCTTGAGAAGGTTTCCAAGTTTGTGGAGGTATGCAACCTGGGACTTGGACAACCTGCCCCCGATACCTACGAGAGAGCCGGCAGGCGGCTGAGACGCATCGAGCCCTTTTCCCGGGCGTGAGTATCGGAGGTCTCAGGTGGAGGGCGACGGACGATTACCCAGTTATTGGGGATCACGTCGGGGTCACCAGTTGTAACATTCATGCAGTTACAGCGGGCCTCTCACGAGTGAGGGGAAAGAAGACACCAAACTGATTCTCCTTTGAGGGGGATGAGAGCGCCCAGACCGGAGTCTGGAAACCTCTTTTATTGAGTACATCAGAGGGCTGGGTTAGTACATCAAAGGGCTGGGTTAATACATCAGAGGGCTGGGTTAAGCATATATACGTCACACTACCTAATACAAGCCCATAACCATATATGATAATACATGAAACACAAGGGATCATGTGCTCCGATTGAGCACGTGACAAGCTGCGGGGGCTTGCCTCCTGAAATTTGAGGCTTTTCCCCAGGTTGTTGCTGGTACTTTTCCATGCTAGCTTCCTTGTTAGTGTACGACTGATTTTACTAGTCTGCACTAACAGAAATGCCTAGCATGTGATGGGGTGTTATAATGCAACACAAGACCATTATAAAATTAAAAGTAGCTCCATAGAAACCAACTGTGTTTGTGAAATGTTGCCTCTTTTTTCTCTCAAATACACAATTACTATGTCTTTAATGCCACCCACCCTAGTTCATAGCTTCCAGCCTTAATTTATTAAATATATATGCCGCCTGATTCCCAGCAACTTTGGGAGGTTATATCTGACCTCACTAACCAGTATTCTTAACCCAGTCTTATTGGTCAATCATACGTAGATTCTGTTTTGCCTAACTATATGAACAGCTTGCATCTCCACCCCCTTTAGGTTTCTTTTTGCTGCCTCCAGTACCAAAATAAACAATTTCTGCTTCAATGGACAGGTGTCCGTTTTAAGTAAATGTGGGGGAATTTCTCCAACAGCAGCATAGGACTATCCTACGCTGAGTGTGTGTTCCTTTCTGATTGCTTGCACAACTTCATTATCTTTTCTAAGATTTTCCCAGGTACTGATGTCAAACTGGTTGGTCTGTAGTTTTGTGGCTCCGCTTCTTTTTCTGTGTTAAAGACTGGAAGATTAATTCTTCTCCAGTCTTCTGGCACTTTCCCTGTATTTCAGGAATCCTGAAAGATTACAGTCAGTGCTTCTGAATTCACATCCACCAGTTTCTTTAGCACCTGGGATGTAACCCATCTGGTCCCAGATACTGAATTCTTTCAGAGCAGCTAAGACTTCTCTTATCAATCCCTGCTTATTTTGACCTGCATTTTTGTTCTGTCTCCCCACAGTGTGAAAAGACAGATGCAAAAATAGGAATTAAGCAGTTCAGTCTTCTCTCCGTTGCCCATGGCCATCTCACTACAGGTAGTCCTGTTTTGAATTTTCCTGCCCTGAGTTTCTTCTCAAGAAAGAGGACTGATAGCTTCCTTGACTTCCCTCTTAATTTACCTAAAAATATCTATATGAAACGGAAATCCCATACATTTATAAAGTTTAGAAAGTGTTTCAGTCTGAAGAGTTATGTTAATTCCCATGAAAGGTTTCACACAGACAGAAACTATGTAAAGACTATGTAAATTGTGGAAAGAAGTTAATTACAAACAGTACTCTTGCTTGCAAGCAAAGGACCCATGCAGGGGAGAAACCATAGGAATACTCCTTCATTCCAAGAGTAACCTTATTTACTATCAAAAGACTCAGTGCGCCACCTAATGCACTCTATGTGGGGATGCCCTTAAAGAGTATCTGGAGATTCAGGTGGTACAAAAGGTGGTGGCGCGGGCAATTATGTGTGCCCCTAGAACTGCACACGTTACACCTCTTCTCTGCGAGCTGCATTGGTTGCCAGTTTGCTTCCAGGTCCAATTCAAGGTGCTGATTTTGACCTTAAAAGCCCTTCAGGGCACAGGGCTGGGTTATTTGAGGGACTGCCTCTTCCTAATGACATCTGCCCACCTCATCAGGTCCAGCAGAAGAGGTATCTTGTGGGTCCTGTGTGTTAAGGAGTTACATCTGGCGGGACCCAGGAGACAGGCCTTTTCTGCCTTGGCACCCGTCCTTGATATTCTTCCTTAATTCCCTCAAAACATGGTTGTGTCTGCAGGCTTGGAGATCTCAAGGAACTGGTGAACTAGCGAGGTGGCTGCATTGCTTGTAATATTGAATTCTTTCTCCTAGTCTAATAATAATAATGATAGTAATAATAATAATAATAGATTTTTTAAAAGTTGTACAATGTTTTTAATGTTTACTTTTTATGGTCTGTTTTTTATTGTATGCTGGTAATAGTCAGTTTTTGGGAGACAGGTAGCTCTATAAATCTGACGAATAAACAAATAAATGATTCACAGGGGAAAAATCTTATTGTCTGAATACATGCAATGTGGAAAGAGCTTTCTTTTCAGGAATTGCTAGATTAAAGCCTTCAGGATGTCTACTTGCTGATGTTGCCCTGCAGGAAAAGGAATTCCAAAGCTGCAAAGACAGAATTATAGTGGGGACCTGGAACATAGGAAGTGTGAACATGGAAAAGCTCAACACAGTAAAAGATGAAATGAAACACTGACATCTTTGGCATCAGTGAATTGAGATGGGCTGGAGTTGGACACTTTTGGCCAGAAGATCACACCGTTTATTACTCAGGACCTGAGAAAGGAAGAAGAAATGGCATTGCCTTCACAGCCAAGGAGGGTATATTATCTCCCACCCCCACATTTGCCTTCTCAGCCAAGGAGCCCCCAGGGGCTGCCACCTTCCTTCCCCCTTCCGACGGTCACCGCCTGTTAATGGGGGGCTTAGTTCGTTTTAAGGTTAGCCTTCTTCTTTGTCTGAGGGTCCCGTGAGTGACCCGCATTTGTAATCAGCACCTGGAAAAAAGGACTGGTTAAACAAGCAGCTCTTCCTGTTGACTTTTCTTGGCAGTGCACATTTTGCTTGCTAAGCACGAGCCGCGAACCGACCGTAAGTTCACTGCCAACGGCTTTCGCCTCCCCTTCAGGGCCTTCACGAGGCTACCGGCTTGCCCTAATATGTGTCTCTTTTGATTTCCTTTCCTCTTAGCATTCAGCTAAAGCCCTTTCATTATATTCTCCTGTCCAGGGTGAGCATCGCTAGGAAGGAGTGAGGGGGTACCAGATCTGCCCCATAATGGCAACCCCTTTGGGACCACCGGCCATGGCACTTCTTCCTCACCCCTCCAGCTTCCCACCATGTCTCGCGGAAGAAACTCTTGGACCTTGCAGGTGTTGGGAGTTCACTGATAACCGCTTAGGAATGGTGATCCTCCTGGCGTCTCCTTTTTTGGCCAGAAGCGAGCTGTAAGAGCAGAGCTAGGCATACCCCCCATACAAAGCCATTTGGTAATAAAAGTATTTAATTACTGGCTGAATATCCTGTCTATGGACTCAGAAAGATTACCTGAGCTTTGTTTTGAAGAACAGATGCACAACAAGCCTTCTCGTGCCTGGGCGGCCCGACTTATCAATACCCTCTCCCAATATGGATTTTCAATCCACTTCCCAGTTCAATCAGGCTTGAAGGCCAAGAAAAGTTTTAAACAAAGGGTTTTGGATGTGGCTGCCCAAGGGGATATAGCATTTCTTAAACATCTCAAGTCCTTGAAGTGGCTGGCCCAACACACATCAGTCTTTCAGCTAGAAAAGTACTTAACAACTCCCTTACCCCAATATCTTAGAAGAGCTTTTACCAGAGCTGCAAGAAGCAGCAGCGTCCAACAGCAACAGCCAGAGTCGGAGCCCCTGAGGATCCAATCGATCTCGAGGGCTGGACATCAGGATCACTCTCAACCCCACCCCCAAGATCCCACCATCTCTCTCCCCACCTGTCACGGTTCTAGGCTTCCGACTCTCCACCCGATCCTTCCCACCCCTCATTCCCCCTTCCCAGCCCAAGACATCCATTCACACACACACAACCAAACGTCCAGTACAATCACCTCACAGCCATATCCAGCCGTCACAGCAGAATCCTTGCCACCCTGTACAAAAAGAGGATTCTTTGTTGATAGGCGCTGGTGCATCTTTTTTTCTTTCTAAAAACTTCTGCTTCTCCTGAAGATCCGGCTTCTCATATGTCTGTCCAAGCTGTGGGAGTTGGGGGTTAAACTGCTTCTTACTGGTTCCCGGAAGCCGTTAGAGTTCCTTATGGGATTAAATTACCCTAATAAACTTTGGAACTTTCCATACTTTTATAAAGGAAATGTGTAAATAGGCCTTCAGAATGAAGGTGGGTCACCTCACCTCAGTTAAATAAGGAGCCATGATCCTTTTTTTTCTTCCAAAAGAGTAACACCAGGGCTATTCCTCTGGCATGAACAGAGTTCTTTGGATAGCAGGTCTGTATTCTCTCTCCTGCCTCCTTCAAATTTGCAGGAGCCTGAAACCATCTGATTCTGCAACTGCAGAAACATAGAATCGCCACTAGGGGGCGCCGGAGGCAAAAGCAAAACGTCTCGCTTAAGACTAAAAAAGGGAGGATTTTTTCCTTTTGCATATTTAAATTCATTTGCTGCTTCTCCGGATGGGGCACCTTCAAGGCCCCCTGCAGGGTGGCACAGCTCCTGCTGGATATGGTGGGGTGGCCACCTTTGGCCGCAATCCATGCATTCCTGTTCTGGGGCACTGCAGGGGCTGAGGAAAAGGCAGCCTGACCAGCCCTGGGGTTGTGGCTTGGAGGAACCCTTTTCTGAGACTTGCCTCCATTGGGCCTGTCTAAACAGACTCTCTGTGTTTAGAATCATGCAGAGCGGGGTTGCCCTGGGACCCTCTGTGGATGCAAAAGAAGCAGCAGCAGGAAAAAAAGGGGAAAAAAGTTTTGGTGCTTTTGAACATCAAGAAACTGGGAGACGCCGAGTTTGTCCTGTCTTGGGCACAAGGCCAGCTGGGTGACTTTGGGCCAGTCCCTCTCTCTCAGCCTTAAGAAGCAGGCAGTGGCAAACCACTTCTGAAAAATCTTGGCAAGAAAACTGCAGGGACTTGTCCAGGCAGTTGCCAGGACTCAACAACAACAACAAGTTGAAGAACACTAAATACAGTACAGTAAAAGTCTCCTTTGAGTTGGGCTAGAATAGGTGGTCCTCTTAAAAAATGCCTGCCCTTCATTGCCCGAGACGATAAACTTCATGCTTTGCTGAATTGTCCTTGCAATGGTGGCTGCCTTTTGTGTTTCCCACTTTCCTGCAGGCTGGGCTCTCAGCAAGGCCAGGATGCCAGAAATCAGGGGAGGGGGAACGCCGTTCCTATTGCTCATCCTCCATTCCAGAAGGAAAGATCAAGTCTCCTTCAGCTGGATTTCAGCTCCCAGAGACACCACCCATATGCTGTTTTCTCAGCAGCACAGCAGAGGCCGCTTGGCACCATCTTCCAGGAGATGTTTCAACTTTCCCATCTAGCTTGCAGGACTGGGATTTCCTGTTGGTGCCCCATCCAAGGAGTAATCAAATCTGGCCCAAGTGAGCTTCTGAGCAAGGTCAGTCAGGTATTGCCAACAAGAGAGTTCTCTTGTCTGCGGGGATGAAGAGGCTGCTGCTGCAGAGGATGGACCACCTGAGGGGCATTTGGCCCAAGGGAGGCACTGCAGAGACCATAGGAGGGAGCCTGAGTCTGGAGGAGGCTGCCTTAGTTCCTGGATTTCTACACCACCTTTTTCTAAAAATATTTTTATTAGAATTTTACAATATAATAAATTGTGTAAAATGTAAAATATAATAAAAGTATAAAAATGAAAAGAAAAAGAAGAAAAAGAAAAAGAAAAAATACAAGAAATAAGAAAAAGAAGAGGTGAAGAAAGAAAGAACACACAACATTTTGACTTCTACCCTTCTTTCTACAGAGTAATTGCCACCTTGCTCTTTCCCCTCCTATAACCCTTTCCAATCCCCAAATCCACCAATCATCAGTTCTGTCTTTTCTTCTTCCAGCAAAAAGTCCACATAAGGCTTCCAGTTGATTTCCACGCCACCCTTCAGTAGAAATGTTGGACCCACAAGAGAAGGTCTAAGGAGCCACGGTTGAAAGGAAAGAAGGAAGATCTGCAGGTCGTTCTGGGTTCCCTGTTGGGCAAGAAAGGGGATCATGCAGCTGGAAAAGGGGTCAAAAAGGAGCAACCACAAGATGAGGAGCTTGAATTTTAAAAAAGGGGACTTAAGTGAAGATTGGGAAAGTTTGAAAATGGTACTGTGGAGAAAGTGGGGCCTTTGCAGGCGACCAGCCTCTCTGTCTCCTGAACTTTTGGATTCCAGCATTAAATGCACCCGGGACCGGATCACTTCCCACCTTCTTTCCTTCCACCTCTTCCTCTATGGGATCCTTCAAGTGACAGCACCAGTTCTGACCAAAGGCGATGAGTCACAGACCAGCTGGAACTCCACTGGCAGCAGGAGATGAGTTGGCAAGCCAAGAGCCGGGGGCTTTTCTTCTCTTTTCCTTTTGCGGCCCAGATTGGAAAGAGCAGTGGCCTTGAGGGGGAAGGTTGGTCACAACAGGGACCTAATGAGATCTCCTGCAATGGCAAATCCCTGACCGTGACATCATTGGATCCTCATGGGACTCATCTCATTCCAGAAATAGGAGAACTCCTTGGGCTAGTAGCCGCCTGGGTAAGGAGTCCAGGGACTCAGAGTCCTCCCATGGAACTGAATTTTCTCCTGGGGATGGAAAAACGGTGGGCAGGTAAGGGAGTCAGTGTTTGCCTGTGGTCTGGGAGAGATTTGTTCTGATCAGTTTCCCAAAGATGTTGCTTTTGATTTCTAGTTCAGAAGAGGCCCAGTTATAAAGTTTTTCACCACCTTCTGCTGGTGGCTGAAGGACCTGGGAGATTTTTGTGATGGGAACTGCAGCTGTTCGGTGGAAGGAGATGTTAGTAGGATGCCTGCAAAGGGGGTTGTGTTATGATGGTTGAGCGGTGGACCCCTTGGCTTATTCAGGACTGGAGGGAGTAAGACAGTTGACTCAACCATTCAAGGAGAAACCGCCATCTCAAGTACCTCTTAGGATGGAGGACCTCAAGCATCTCTGGCCTGCCCCTGCGAGGCTGAAGATGAGCTCCTGGTTAGGCCTGGAGGACACTGATGCATCTGGACCTGCTTCATCTTGGTTTCTGCCCCGGTTTAGAAATGGAGGCTGGTCAGCTCAGTTCACACACGTTAAATCTTAAACCCTATCAGAACATGCTATGCTGAAACAAAGAAAACATATGTTGGTTCATTACAGCAGCCTGGCTCTCACATGGCAAGTTAAGACAAAGGCTGGATTCTGACAAACTACCCAAATCCACTTAAGTCTAGACTAGCATGTTGGCTTGTTTGATTTCTATCCCACCCTTTGTTCTGGAGCTTGAGGAGGCATGGATCTCTTCACTCCCAGTCCATCTTCACCATTACCTCGCCTGGCTCTTGAGCTGAGAGGGACGGACTGGCCCAGCATCCCCCAAGGACTTTCCATGATGGGGATGGAATGGAGTGGGGGCACAGGAATGTGGGTCTTCCTGTCCCAAGTCCAGCACTTTCACCATTGCTCCTCCCTGGCTCTTGGACTGAAGAAATAGGACTGGTGTGCTCCCTTGAGCATCTGGAGAAAATGCAATGAAGAATATTATTCTGTACCCAATTTTCTTTGTGCCCAATTTGTTATGTGCATCTGACTCCAGTTCAGACTGTAGCTGGTGACTGTTTGAAGATCAGGTTCTTTGAAGGACCCTCTGCATCCAACTGAATTTCCTTGGAACCCTTTCTCACAACCCTCCCCACCCAGTCAGATCAAAAGGTGGGGCCTCTCAGTGTCTATCCTTGTATTATTTCAGACTGCTTATAATTAAGGTGAAGAATGTGATGTTCCATGTGGTGACAATGCCGCTTCTGTTCTGACTCTGGAAGCAAAACTGGTTTTATATTTGTATGATGTGGGTTTGGTTCGACTTGATGTCAGAAGCTGTCTTGGCTGGAGCTTGCTAAGAAACCAGCCTACAGACCCCAACCTGAGTTCAGGATTGTCCCCTTCTTAATCGTAGACCCAGGCCCAAGAGAGTCTGGAAAGACCAGGAAGACCAGCTCTGCAGGACATGGGAGGGGGGTGATCCATGGGGCTGTTTTGTCCAGAAACAAGCAGCTTGATAAAGGGGAGACCTGTCCTAACCAGCTCCTTCCAGGCCTGCACAGTGAGCTGGTCACTGCTGGGGTTCACACTTATTTGGGGGGTTTCACTTACTGTGACGTGTGAACCAGGCCGTCATGACTTATTCATCAAATTGTAGTTAAAACAAATCATGGTTTACCACATTTCTGTTCCATCTTGGAGAAATGTTAACTAAAAAGGTTGGGGGCGGGGGGCTCCTGAGCTGGGTGAGCTTTGTCTGCCTGTCTGTGAGAAATTGTTGGAGGGGGTCAAAAGAAGGAGAGACATTCCCATGAAAAGGGGCTCCATGTCATCTCTGCTCAGGGGGGTCCTTTTGCGGTTTCCAGGGCAGAGCAGCTGAAGAGCAAAAGTTGGGGGGGGGGGGCTGGGCCCTCTGGATTTGTCAATAACAGTAGCAGTTTACTAAATTTCTATGCCACCTGACTGCCAGCCACTCAGATGGCGCAAAAAAGCTGGGAGAGCTGATCTCCTGGCACAGGGCTTCTCAGCCTTGGCCATTTTAAGAACTCTGGACTTCAACTCCCAGAAGTCCCCATTGCCAAGGGTGAGAAACACCTTCAAAATGCTCTCAGGGAGACAAACAGCCTGAAAATAACACAGCAAGTACTTTTCTGCTCTTGCACAAGCACCTTCCACAGTTCCCGCCCCTTGAAGAGTTGCCTGCCAGGGAGACAGTTAACTCAGGTAATTTTCTCAGCCATCGGCAACCTGGAGCCCCCCAGATGAGCTAGACTTCAACTCCCATCCTCCCCTGCCGCCAGGACCCCCAGCCAATCCCCCCGTCCGGAGGCTGCTCTCTGGAGCCGATGGTCCGCTATGAAACGCGTCGGCTGCCAACACAGCAGCTCTGCGAGCAGCGCAGGAACGTGAATCGGGGCGTCCGGGCAGCGAGGCGCCCCCTTTCGGGGAAGTCAGGCCAGAAGGGCGAAGCCGCTTCGCTCTCCGGGGGCAGCAGGGGGCGCTGCAGCACAGCCCACAGCCCAGGCGGGGCGGAGGCGCGGTTAGCGCCCGAAACTCTGGCAAACCTCCCTGCCTTTGTCCAGACAAAAGAGGAAGTTGCAACGCTTTTGAGGCTCGGGAGCCTCACTGAGACACATGCTGCCCCCCGTCCTGAGACTTCCGCCTGAAGACGGGCCCCCGAAGTGCCCGGGTCAGTTTCCCGGCTTGCCCTGGCCTTTCCCCGCCGGGACCCCCGAGGCCTCCCCGGTCGTCCTGATGGAAGACCCGGGGCGATCCGCTGCTTTTGGCCTGGGTGAACGGGAGGCGATGGCCCAAGCAAAGCAGAGCGAACCCCGACCTCTCCTCGCCCTGGAAGCCCCCAGCTGGGAGGGGCAGCGAGGAAAGCCCTCCAGGCCCAGAAGGAAAAGACCTGCCCCGCTGGATCCAGTTTGAGGCAGAAAAGCTTCCGGCCGGCCTCCTCCGCCTGATCCTTCCGGAGAAGCTGCTCTTCAACTCCGGGATGTTTTCCCAGGTTTTGAAGTCCTCCCTTCGCCTTCCTTGCTCTGGCGACAGGAGCTGCCTTTGGCCGAGTGGAAAACGAAGGCATTCCCTTTCTTTGCGGAAATCATTCTATCTAGTTGCCATTAAAATACTGGGAATTGGAGATTTTTAGACACTTATTTACTTTACAATTTAGGAGTAGTAATAATGATAACAATAATGATTCATTAAATGTGTATGCTGTAATGGCTGGTTAATTCTGGATCTTACGGTAAAATATCTTTGGGG
Organism: Python bivittatus; assembly: GCF_059951505.1. Lineage (NCBI taxonomy): Eukaryota > Metazoa > Chordata > Lepidosauria > Squamata > Pythonidae > Python > Python bivittatus. The sequence goes on along the minus strand of NW_028277111.1, from coordinate 4,085,190 downwards.
TTGAGGTCAACTTCTGCAACTTCATGGACACATCTGTATAATTTCGGGGACAGGAGAGAGATGATTTCACCCAGTCTTTTTCAAGAGAGTTGCTTCCACTTCCTGGTCTGGCCTCCAGCCTGGCTTCTCCTGGTGGCCTTCCATCCAAATCCCAGTCAGGTCCAACACTGTGAGGTTGGCCAGGAGCTGCTGCTATCAGAGTCCCGAACTCCACTGTCTCTGCACTGGAGTCTTCCTCAAACCTGCATATGATTGTGGTGCAAGAAAACTCCAAGCAATGAATAAAAATAATGGTTGGTGTCTTTCCTGCGTAAATCCAAATCAGACTTGGTCAGGAGGGTTGGGACATCAACTCCCAGAATTCCTAGTCAGCATAGCCAAAGGCCAGGCCTGCTGGGAATTCTGGGAGTTATAGAGCCAACCTGGCTGGAAGCTGACCCTGCAGAAAGCTAACCAAGATGGCAAAATCTTTGCCTGGGAGGTGGGGAGGAAAAAGAAGGGAGCCCGTTTAGGTGTGTCCAAAAGAGCCCAACAATTCTCCTGGTTTGAGGTAACTAAACTTACACTTTCCCCAAATAAAGGCTGTGCTTGGGCACTTTTGGCAAATCAAGCCAGGCACTGAAATCTTGCAAACACATTGAGAGTTTTGCAGTGTTGAAATGGTCTTTCCATCATTGCGTGATATTCATCTGCACCAACCTCAACCTGCGTTTTGAGCAGAACCGAGTTCACTCGCGGTTTCCGACGTTCGCCTCTTCCCCGCCTGCGAGGGGCTCTGTGAGGTCCAAAAGGGACGCCACCCCCGCCTGCGCCCCTCCCCTCCCCTCCCCCCTCCCGCTCTTTCGAGCCCCGCAGTTCCGCCCCTCCCCCAAGGCGCGGAATCCCTGCAAGGGGACTTTCCCGAAGGAACTTTCGCTTTCCTTTCCAGCCTCTCGCTGGTTGCGCCTGCTCGTCCGCCTAGCAACCACAGACGACAGGGGAATGCTTTTTTTCTACTGGTTAAGCCTGGCCAATAGGCTGCTCGCTCTGGATTATTACGGTGTTACTCAGCCGCTGCGCCTCATTCCTAGTCTGCGACTGAAGGGGAGCGGAGCGCAGGTGGAGGTTTGCGGACAGGATGGCTCTGCGCTCTGTGTCCCTGTGGCTTCGGGTGCTGGCGGTGGTCGCCCTTCTGGAGAGCTGCTTCGGTGAGTCCCTTCTGGGGCGTCGGGGGTTCCATTCTTTTTTCTGCTGGTGGGAATTCATCCAGGGAATCTCTCTCTCTCTCCTCCCACCCCAAAAGATGATCCCCAGATGTAGAACCCTGATTCGGTCCTCTCTCTAGTCCGCTCTCCCTCCAGCTGCTGCTACTTTCAGAGTGGGCCCCAAAGCGTGAGTGGGGCTCTGCTGCCGCTCTTCCCCCTCCCCCCTGGAGAGCCGCTCCAGGGATAGGCCAAGGGCCCCCCTCCAGCTGCCAGCCGAGTCTCCCTGGGCGCCCCCGAGCGCCTCCTTCCCGTCCCTGCAAGTGGAGGGGGTCGGGAGGCCGCGCTCGCCCACCCGTGGGCGCGTCCGTCCCGCAGAGCTCCCGGCTGCCCCCGCACGGCCCCTCCGCTCGGCCGCCTCGCCTGCCTCTGGCGGCGGCTGGGCTGCTCCTTCGGGCTTCGGGCGCTGGGAGGACCAGCCCGTTTCTCGGATCGCTTCCGCGGATTGGGAAACGCGGAGGCTGTGCGAGGGAGCGATCGGGTTACGGTGGCCGTGAGAATGCAGCGGGGTGAGAGTCTGCCGAGAAACGCTCTTTGAACACCCTTCCTAAAGAACCGTCCAGCTTGATTTTCACCCAGGCCTCGATCTTCTCCCCCCACCCACCCAAAACCCTAATATCCCCTGAGCTTGTTTCTGGGATAGCCAGGGATTTGCCTCTCAAGATTCTCCTTGTTTTTTCTCAATCTGCCTAAATTTCACTGGGCCAAATGGCAAAGTTGTGCTTTGCTTAAATTCTTTCCTGCAATGGAAGAGGAGAGTTGTGTTAGTCCACATCTGGTCACAAAAAAATCTGAGGGCAACTGAGGGAGCTCCAGATTTCATAAAGTTTGTTCCTGGGAAAAGGCACTGCCACGCTCCTCCTCATTTCTTGCAATGCCTTCTTGGGCTCCAACCTTCCCGCAGAAGGACAAAAGGTGTCTCTCCTTTATGGTGGGCTTTGCATCAAGGCCAGGATGCCAGAATTGGGAGGGGGGAACTACAGAGTCTCTACTACTGTAGGTCACCCCCCATTCCAGGAAAAAAGGCAAGATCTCCTGCAGATTGAACTCAACTCCCGTGACTTCAAGGACTTACCCATGTTCCTTTTTAGTAACAGTAGAGAAGTGATTTTCTGTTGCCATCTTGTGGGATGTTTTTGTGAGTTTCTAGCCTTGCCTTCAGCCCCTGAGATTTCCTGGTGGTCTCCCAGCCAAGGATTGAACAGTTCCTTTCCTGCTTCTTTTTTTTTTCAAAATCTGCCAAGTTTGGACACCACTGTGGGATATTCTTTGAGAATAGGATGAAAGAGAGAAAGAGAAAATACATTTTGTACTGCTTTTCAAATCGTATTGTATAGTGTCATTTCCGGCTTTTTAAAATGTTCTGACTGAATGTCTAGTTGATATTTTTCTAACAAATAATCCTAGCCTATTGCAGGGGTTTTCAAACTTTTTCAGGCTGCAGAAGCTTTTAGTTAAAAAAAATAAAAACTCTCAAATTGTACAATTCTTGGGAGGTTAAAATTTTAACAAAGAAATCAGGGTTGAAGGACTGGAATGTGATTGCTTTTCCTTGGATAAAAGTTGTAAGTGGAATCATCTTCTACATTCAGCCCAATTTTATACTTATTTTTAATTGCTGTGTGTCAAGAGCAGGTTCCCTCAAAGGTATTTCAGTGCTCGATTGGCAACTCCAGGATATTCTTTTAAAATTCTATCCAATCCCCTTGATGGACATTCTCTGCAAATATTAATAAAAGTGGGCTGAATATTTTAATGCAGCCCTCAGCTTGGGAGGGGTCCTATTTTGTGGGGGGTAGGGGTGGGGAATACTACCTCTTTTAAATCTTTGTTGCTCTCAAATTGCTTGTCCTAATGTGTCACCATTTTCCAAATCCCTGGGGCTACCCCTTGGAGGGGAACAAGTTGGGGAAGGGCGCTCTAAAGCAGCATTTCCCAACCTCAGCCACTTTAAGATGTATGGACTTCAACTCCCAGAATTCCCCAGCCAGCATGTTAGTTGAAGTCCACACGTCTTAAAGTGGCTAAGGTTGAAAAATGCTGCTCTAGAACAGCGATAATTTTCCATGTTTGCCTTTGATTCACCAGAAGGGCTATAGAGGACACCAGGTGAGCCACTGTATCCCCCCCACCCCAAAAATGGGTGTTGGCAGCAGGAACTCCCAAGCAGCCTCAGCTGGGCATGGGGTGGGGCCAGGCTGGGGAGACCCCATGGGTTTCTGGGACGGAAGGGGAATTCTGGGAGTTGGTCCACACTGAAGTCCAAGTGGCTGACTTTGAGAAAGATTGACCTAAGCATTTACATTGACAGTCATTGATCATTTGGAGAGTTGGATGGCCCAGATCCCCGTCCTCCCAAGCTGGCTGAGGGGCTTTTCTACCTTTCTTTGTGCTGACAATGCTGCGATCCTCTCTGGAATCCCACTGGCCCTAGGAGGCATCGTGAACCCAGGCTCAATATTGTCAAGACCCTCAGCTGGAGATGAATTGCTCAAACCACAAAATGATGGTGTTTGCCAGAAGTCCTAAAAACCTATTCCTGGCATGTGAATGAAGTTTGCATTGTACAGTTTTCATGCTTTAAATGCGGGGGGGGGGAGTATTTCATGCCTCAGGTAATGGAAGGGCACACCCAGCTACATTGCCTTGACTCCCTTCTAGCAAATGGTGGGGGGCAGGGGAGGTGTTGCCTTCCAGCGGCTCTGAAATTATTCCCAGCTAAATCTTTTGCCTGGCTCACTTATGGGGTGCAGCTTGGATCATTTTCCAGCTTTGGCTCTTTGGAGCACGTCCAGCCCTGATTCCTCCAGGTGATGTTTCAGGCACCTTGTTGTGCTTCTCAAGGTCCCTGTGCCTGGAGTCGGGGGCGATGAAGGTCGAGGACAGATTCTGGCTCCTAATTTTTGCCTGTTAACTGAAACCACTTTTCCTGTGGGGAGAGGCCTTGGCCCCTGGATTCTGTCAGATCGTTCTAAGCATTTTGGGACAAGCTGTCTTGAAAACAAGCCCCAGATCTTCCAGAGATCTGCCTCTCGCCTTACCCTGTTGGTTTATTCGGGGCACAGGAGAGCTCTCCCCCTGGCCAAGTGGGGGGCTCTTCCTTTCGGGGGGCTCAAGGGGAGGGACAGAAAAGACCCCTCCCCAGAAGGACTGCACCCCTGTGGGAGAGGGAGGGGGAGGGGGAGGGGGAAATTACTCACTTGTCAACATTACAGCCACGTGCAAAGCACCTTTATCTCACCATGGCTAGCAGACTTCCCAAGAGTTTCTACGCATCTCTCCTGGTGTCTGATGGGAGCTCTGCTGTCGCTGGAATGTTGCACAATTTTTCTCCACAGCTGGTTTAGTATATTTCAAGTAGGAACATTTTATAGTAGTTAGGTTTGTCCATACCTTATTTATTTCTGCTAAGGTTTGGTTTGCCTATTATATATCTTTATAGACTTGATTCTCCTGTAATACTGTTTTTTCTATTTATTGTGTTAGACCTGATTCTATGATGATGGTTTTGTATGTTGCCTGTCTTCATCATAATAATTCATTTTTTTAGCGGTATTATTATTCTGTGCTGATCTTTGGCCATAACAAAGTTCCCTTTCAATTGGATTAGAAAAATCCAATCCAATAATTCATAACGTGGTGGCTTTAACAGAGAGGGATGTAGGTTCTGGTTGAATGTTTCAGTAAGAGCAGTTTGACCAGGGAACCCATTGTCCAGAGAGTTGGGGGCTCCCCTTCCCTGGAGAGGCTGAAGCGGAGGCTGGAGCCATCTTGGGGGGAAGAAAGAGGCTTTCATTGGGGTCCCTGCACTGAGCAGGGGTGGACTGGGGGACCTCTGTGGCTCTTTTCCACTCGCGGATGCTGTGATTCTGCTTGTGGAGGGTGATTTCCAAAGTGCTGCTGGAGAAAAGTGCAGGATCAGTCCAGAAGGAGGAGAACTTCCTGAAGGTGTTCCCTGGAAAGTGAACAAGGTGCTTTAGATCTAGAGTAAATCTTGGGTGTTGCAAGCCCCTGGGAAGAACGGTTTCTGTACCCTAATTGTGTTGCTGAACTTAAGAGATCTTGGGATAGTCAGCAGTGAGATTTTCTGTGGAATGACGGTGACCCATTTGGTCCTGGGTTCAAAGCCAATTCCTGTTCAGATGCCTTAACTCTGGGACTGGAGGGGGAATCTCCCAGCCGGGGGCCAAGCAGGAAGATCCACGGGGGCTGTGTGGCTTCATTCCCGCTCCCTTCGCTCCCCCCTTTGACTGCCCACATCTCCTGGCAAGCAGTTTGGCTTTGCCCCCAAGGGTCCCATGGCCTCTGGTCTCACCCAGATTCCTCCTTCCCCCCTTTCCCTCCCCATTTTATAAAATCTCCCCTAAAATCTGCACTATTAGCAACCCATTTTGGCCCTCAGTGAGGTGAGAATATTTTTTTTCCTGTGAATGGAAAGTTGGGGTGATTAGGTGGGGTTTCCTGCTGCTTTTGAGCTTCTGGGGATAGAATCCTCTCTGTGGGGTGACTGCAGCCTCCGTGGGGCAGAGTCTCCACAATCCAGAAGAGGGTTTGAGGGAGGCCTTGCTGGAAGGGGGGAGGGAACAATTTGGGGGGGCAGATACGGTTTGGGGATCCTGCTTGCCCTTTGGCCCTGCTTACCCTTTGGCCCTGCTTTCCCTTCCTCTTTCATCCCCCAACTTCTCTCCCCTCCAACCCTTCAGGCCCTCCAGAAGTTGCTTCTTTGCCTCTCAGTCGCTCCCTCTTTCCGCCCTCGGCCTCCTGTCCCTCTTCCATCTTCTCCCCCTTCCTTTCCCTTTCTTCCTCGGCCCCCCAGCCCCCCCAGTCTCTTCTTCCTCCCCAGACCCTCAAAATGGCAGGGTCCCATAGCATCAGGGTCCCTCAGCGGAAGCCCCCTAACTCTGCCCCTCTGGGTCCCTTCCAGGCTCATCCTCACACTCCATGAAGTATTTCTTCACCTCCATGTCAGACCCCAGTCAGGGGCTGCCCCACTTTGTCATTCCGGGGTACGTGGACGATCAAGTCTTCGTTTACTACGACAGCAACACCAGGAAGATGCAGCCTCGAGTCTCCTGGATGGAGGAGGTGGGGAAGGAAGACCCCCAGTATTGGGAAACTCAGACCCAGAGAGCGCGTGGCAATGAGGAGGTGTTCAGAGCAAACCTGGAGATTGCAAGGATTCGCTACAATCAGAGCGAAGGTGAGTGATGGGTCGGGTGGCTCCTCCGGCCCCATATTCCCCCCCGGGAGCAGGAGGGGGAGAAAGGGGGTCCCTCCCAGGGAAAAGGCTGCTTCCACACTTTTTAAAAAGTTTATTTTAAAAGTATTTTTATTGCTTTAAAAAAATTAATATAATTTTATCCTCGTCCCATAACTGAGGTTCTCTGCTTAGAATACAGTTACTAAAAACGTTTTTAAACTAAATATATATATATATTATATAGCACAGGAGCAATATAAAGTAAAGAACAGACCAAAGTCTCCTCCCCCCCGATTCTTCCCCAGGAAAGACAGAGAGCCTGGCCTTGATGGAGGATGCTGTGGGGGAGGAAGGGGATAACAGGTCTCCCCCTCCCCAGAAGGCAAGTGGATCCTAAGAAGATCCTGGTGGAAGCTGATCCTTGTCCTTCTGTTTTCACCTCAGAGAAATGAGGGATCAAGTGCAGATCCAGCTGGGGAGACCAGATCCCCCCCAGGCTCATTCCCTCCAAGGACAAGCATTTCTGCCCCCCCCCTTTTTGGAGGGGCGAGTGGGGCCCAAAGGCCAGGAGCCTCTTCTCTTCCTCCAGTTGGAAGAAGAGGCCAGGGATGCCAAGTGGGGCTGGGGCTTTTGGGGGGGCCAAAGACCACTTCCAGCCTCCTTCCCATCTTGGGGGGGAAGGAGAGAAAAGGAAGAGACCCCCCATTTGGGGCCCTTCCTGAGCCGGTCGGACTGCCGTGTCTTCTCAGCAGTGGTGCACCATGGCTGATCTCCTGCACTGTCCTCTCGGTGGGGCTGCCCTTAAGGGGGGAAGCCCTTCCTTGGCAGCCCCCCCAACATCTTTGGGGGCACAAGATTCAGTTTAAAGGAGTCTTATTTACGGTAGGGCTGTGAGCAAACTGTAGACTGCTTTTTGCTGAGGTAAATCTTCTCCACAAACATAAGCCATTTTCTCTTCTTTCATCACAAGGACGCGCCGCCCCACTTCTGCCCTTCTCTTCCCCCCCTCCAGGCAGACACAAGAGCTTCGCTAGTTCTGCCCCTGCTCCCGGGAGGGTCTCCCCAGATCCCAAATCTGGACTTCCCTGAATTGGCCCAACCTTCTTTAGGAGCAGCCCAGCTGGTATCCAGCGCCAGTCCTCATGATAACGAATGCCAAAGTTGAATTCTGCATGGTATAAACAGATGTTTCCTTTTCTCTGTCCTGGTTCTTCCAGGATTCAGTTTAATTGGGTGACTTCCGGTTCTAGTCTTTGGGGAAGGGGGAAAGAGCTTCTCCTTGTCCACCTGTTCCATACCATGCGTGGTTTTGTACTCCTCAGTCAGGTCCCCTCTTGTTTGCCTCCTTTCGAGGCTAACAAGCCCCAAATGCCGCAACTTTTCCTCACAGGGAAGCTGCTTCACCCCTTTCATCCTCTGAGTCGCCCTCCTCCGACCCTTCTCTGGCTCCCTTGGATCCTCTCTGAGGTGTGGCGACCAGAACTGCAGACAATATTCCAGATGTGGTCTCACCCTTGATTTCTATGAGGTCATTATGATATTAGCCTCTCTGTTTTCAAAGCCTTTTTTATTATCCCTGGCACACTGTTGGCCTTTTTTACAGCAGATGCCCACTCTGTCAACACCTTCATTGAACTGTTTCCCTTTACTCCAAGTTTTCTTTCCTCATTTGTCCCAACTAGCTCTGATCCCATTAGCTTCTATCAGGATTTTTGGCCCAGCGTGTGTCACATGGGCTGACCTCTACTGTTTTGATGCCCACTCCCCTAATGGGCAGAGAACCTTTGCAGCTCTTCGCAGTCCCTTAGGGTTTTTACCACTCTGAACCCCTTAGTGCCATCAGCAAATTCCACGAGTCATTCCCTGCTCCATATTATTTAGAAATCTATTGAAAAGAAAGTCCTAGGAGAAAACCCTGGGAAACCCACAAGAGGACCTGCCCTTTTATTCCATGGCTGAGAAGTCTTTGATAATGGACTTTATCAAAGACGTTTTGAAAATCGGAGTAGGTGATGTCTAGTGGTTCAGCCTCATCCATGTGTTTTTTACCACCCTCAAAACTCTAATAGATTAGTTAGACAGGCCCTTCCTTTAGTGGAGCCATGTTGGGTATCCTTGAGAAAGGCCTGTGTCTCCAGATGTTTGGTAATTCTATCTTTGATAGCAGTTTCCACTCTCTTCCCCAGAACAGATGTTAAGCACACAGGTCTGTAACGTCCTGGATCTCCCCATGAGCCCTTCTTAAAAACTGGAGTTACACTGGCCACCTTCCAGTCCTCAACTCTAGAGGCTGAGCATAGAGACAGGTTGCATACTTGAATGAGAAAGTCCACAATCTCAGCTCTGAGCTCCTTCCTAACCCCTGGGTGGATCTCATCGGGGTCCGGTGATTTGCTGAAGCTCAGTTTGTCCATAAGGCCCAGCGCTGCTTCTCGTGTCACCGCTCCGGAGCTCAGCTCAGCTGGTTCCCCTCCTGAGAACAGAGCAAAGGCTCAGGGACTCCCCCAATTTGCCTCTGTGAAGACGCAGGCAAAGAAGACCCAGCCGAAGGAGAGATGCAGAGGGTGGAGATGCAGAAATTCAAGGGGGGACCTGCAGTAGGAGCCTGGAGAAAAAAGTAGTGTGAGGCTCCCGGGGGGCTTTGGGGCAGTCCCACCTTTTGATCCCAACCTACCTCACAGGGTTGTTGTGGCGGGGAGGAGGGTACACTATATGTGCTGCCCTGAGCACCTGAAGGCAGCCTTTAAAAAGAAATAAATGTATAAATAATGGACAGATTCATAAACAGAAGAAGAAACACTTTATTGTCATTCGACTATACACTATACACCAAGTGCATAATAAAATGAAATTCTGTTGCAGTTGGCTCACAATTACAATCAGACGCTAAAATACAAATAAAAATACCATAGTTACTATAAAATGTACATTCTGTACACATTTGACATTCCATTAAAAAAAAAAGACTTATTAAACATTCAAGAATCTAATAGCCTGGGGGACAAAGCTATTACCCAATCTGGCTGTTCTACATCGGATACATAGGATGAGACCTATAGTAGTAAGGCATAGAAATAGTCTCATTATAGAGACCTAGAAATAAGGAATAATTCTATAAGAATGTTATATAAAATAAGCAGATATCAAATATTTCAACTGTAAAACCAAAACCTTTATTGATTTGAGAAATTTTCCCCTGCATTGAACATTTCCATGACTTGTTGTCTCTCACTGAGTCTGGGCTCCCTCCGGCCATTTTTGGTCCGAAGCTGCTCCTGCAGCTGGTCTCCTGGCCAAGGAAGCGGAGTCACTCCAGTCGTTCTTTCTTGAACCCGATTCTCAGCTTCCCACTTAGATCTGAATCACGGAATCATAAAACCCCCATGTGAATGTGTCAAAGGGGCCATGAAGAGGCTACATTAAAAAACAATTAAGCTTCAAAATCCATTTAAAAGGTCAATGACACTTTGGGCGTGCAAGTCACTCTTTGAATGAGATGGGCGGTGACTAAATTTGAAATAAAAATAAATAAAAATAAATATTGGGCCACTTGCTACTGTTCCTAAGGAAAATATTTCTTTGTGGCCCTTCAAGGCTTCATTCCCACATTGCACTAAGCCATGGTTTGTTTCTGGTTAGCCCAAAGTGGGGGCCAGGCCTTGTGAATGCATACCACAATTTACGGTCACCAGGATCGCTGCCAGCTTCTGCCCAGATCGACCGGATCCTCTTTGAGGCCACACGATTCTTGGTCCCTCTATGCAGCTGCAGATTCAGGCAACTGCTCCTGCCCTGGGATCCCTTCGCTTCCCCACAAGACTCCCCCAAACAGAGGAGTGGCAGAAAGAAAGTTGGAGGAAGCTCCACCCTTCCATTTCTTCTGCGCCTCCATCTCTTCTCAGTCCCCCTGGGATCCTCTGCTGCCTTTTCTGATCCTGGGAACTGAAAATGGAACTTGACAGCTGCCCTTTCCATGGCGAGGCTCCTGCTAGAGGGCAGGGGCTCCATCCTGGGGGGAGACGCAGGGACCCAGTCTGAGATCGAGGGAGGGGAAACTGGGGGCAATTGGGGGGCTTTGTTTCCGTTGAACACTAGTGAGGAAATGGAGGTGTTCGTTCTCCCTCTTGGAGGATTTGGGGGCAACTACTCACACATTTTCAGGGGGCCAAGCCCTCTTGGCCCCTGGACCCTTTTCCTTCTGGACTGGGAGGTTCCCCTTTTTGGAGGGCAATAGGTGAAGGATCAGAGGCTGGGGAACTCCTTGCCTTCCCCCATTCCTTTGGGGAACAAAGGAACAGGGGAAGGGCCCCTCAGTTGGCTTCTCTCTAAGGAAAAGGAGGTTGTGGGAACTGGACTCTATACTTCTTCAAGGGGGAACCAGAGCCCCCATCCTCATGATGTGTGAATGCAAAAATCTCAGTGGGGGACTGAGGATTTGGAGGCAACTATTTAGACGTGGAGGACTCCTGAGAGAGCAATAGGGGCCATTTCCAGGGGGCCAAGCCCTCATGGGCCCTGGACACTTTTCCTTCTGGGCCAGGAGGTTCTCCCTTTTGGGGGGCAGTGTGTAGAGGGGCAGAGACTAGGGAACCCCTTGCCATCCCCCATTCCTTTGGGGAGCAGAGGAACTGGGGAAGGGCCCCTGAGTTGGCTTCTCTCTGAGGAAAAGGAGGTTGTGGGAACTGGACCCTCTATAATTTGGGGGGGGGGGAATCAGAGCCCCCATCCTGGGCACGTGTGAATGAAAAATCTCAATGAGGGGTCTGATCAGGGGACCCCAAGGCAGACGGGGGGGAGGAGTGGGGCTGTTCCTGAGAAAAGAAGCCTCTGAGGAGCCTCTCTTGGTGGTCTTGACATGGGGTTTAGGGGGCCCCCTCTGCCCCTCGCCCCCCTTCTGGCCATTTTTCTCTGCACTGAGCCTCCAGACAGAGGACTTTGGGCTCTGTGGATCCAAGGCCAAGATGGCGCTGCTTGTTCTGCCTTTCGCCCAGAAGGAGACTTTGGGGGAGGGAGAAGATGGAGGGAAAAGGGTGGGTTTCAAGTGGGGGGCAGCTGGGTCTGGAGACCCTCAAGGTCTGATTTGGGGGTAGAATGGTGGGGGCCTGAGGAGCTTCATGGGGGGAAATGTATTTCTTTATTTATTATTTATCCCTTTTCTTGCTGCCACCGACCTGTGTCAAAGTCCCTGCAGGGAGGGGTCTCTGTCTCTCCTGAGCATTCCCCAAACCATCTTCCTCTCCCTCTTTCAGGCCTTCACACCTGGCAGTGGATGTACGGCTGTGAGCTCCGGGGAAATCAGAGCAAAGGAGGGTTTATGCGCTTTGGCTATGACGGGAGGACTTTCATCACTTTCGACAAGAAGACCCTCACCTGGGTGGCTCCTGACTCCCAGGCCCAGATCACCCAGAGGAAGTGGGACGCTGATTCAGGCTTCAATCAGGGAACGAAGGCCTACTTGGAGGAGGAATGCATTGAGTGGCTGAAGAGGTACCTGTCCTTCAGGAAGGAGACGCTGCTGAGGACAGGTGAGCATCTGGGCCCAGGCTGGGCTTTCCTCCTTTATGGCTGGACTTCTTGCACACATTCGGCCCCCTTTGGGTCCCTGGTCTGCAGCCTGGATGCCCGGGAGGGAATCCCCCTCCTCCCCTTCCTGCCTCTCCAGGACGCGGGAAGCCCTGCTTAGTTCCCATTGCCAGGCAGCCATTACGTTGTGCAGGAACCGCAGCCTCTGCCCTCCCAAGCCATAGGTGTGGCTGGCCAGAATTAAGGGCCTGGCGGGTGTCTGTGTGGGTCAGGCAGCAAAAGCACTTGGGGTGTCCTGTGCACAGCCCACGAGGAGGCAACAGGGCCACTTGGGGTTCTTCAGTGAAGCCACCATTAGCCAAAACATGGCCAAGTGTGATGCGTGGCCTTGACTTCCTCCCAGCAACTGTCCTTCCCTCCCCATCCCACAGGGGGCTCCCTCCCTTCCTCCCTTGCACCCCCCACCCCTGGCTCTCCCCCTCTGGAGGTTTTGGTGTCCCTTGAAAGGGGCCTGGAGCAGCCCAAGATTTGGGGGAGCGGAAAGGACCCAAAAAGTAGGGAGAAACTTCTGTGTTGTTCTTTTGAAAGGGAACTTAAAAGAGCAGCTCTGGTACCCTCCCCTGAAGGGAGCAGCCCAAGATCAGTCAGAGTTCAAACCAGGTCATGTGGAATTTCCTTGGACCCTCAATTTGCTGGCAGAGATTTTTCAGACTGAGTCACTGGGAAGGACTCAAAATCAGGAGTCCTTGTGGCTGAGCCTTTTCCACATTTGGAGCATTTCCCAAAACTGTTGGAGACGCTGCAGGTGCGGAGTGCTAAATCCCTGCATTAAAACTAAGTAGGGGGAGCATTTCCTGCCTGTCAAGTTTCTCGTCCCCCTTCCGGGCTCTGGAGGGGCTCAGAGTTAATGCCGGAGGTGCTGTTTCTGCAGAGGCCCCAGTGGTGACGGTGAGCAGCAAGACGGAGGCCGACGATGGGATGGAAACTCACGTCTGCCGCGTGGATGGCTTCTACCCCAAGGAGATCGACGCCTCCTGGAGGAGGGACGGGGAGGTCTGGCTGCAGGACACCTTTCGTGGGTTTGTGGCCCCCAATGCAGATGGGACCTACCACTACTGGCTCAGCATCCGGATTGATCCCCAAGAGAGGGACCGCTATCGGTGCCACGTGGAGCATGACAGCCTGTGGAAGCCTGTGGACAAAGCCTTGAAGGGTGAGAGGCTGCAGGGAGGGAGAGGCTGGGCTCTTTTTCAGGGTGGAGGATTGAGGGAAAGAAATTTGACCCCAGCTGTGTCCAGATGTAAGCATCCTTGAGCTTTAATCCAGTGGTTTTTCCCATGTTTGAGGTTTGTGGACGTGCAGGGAACAGTCCGTAGAATCGGCTTCTGGTTCTTGAAAGGAAGCAGCGGAGTCCCACCCCAGTGGTTGGCCCTTCCTGAGGAGATGCACCCAGATCCTCCCTTAGCCTCCCTCCCGGCCTGTTTGCTGCCTCCAGCAGAGCAGGAGGAGTTATGCTGAGCCCAGAAACAGGTTTTCTTTTGTTTGGAATTCCTCCAGTGCAAAAATCAGGAGGAGTCAGGTAGCCCCTTTTCTGAGTGCCAAATTGTATTCAAAGTTGTGAACTGCGGCTCCCTTCAGGAAATGCATAGAGTGGCTGGACTGGTACATCAGTAGTCAGCAAAGGGGCTGCCAGTCTGATTTTTTGCCATCTTAGACGAACACGGCTTTCCTCCTGTAAAGAACAAAACGTCACTGTGTGTTGCTGCTCTAAGAAAGAGGCGCAGACATTGTTTTACGATCAGTGATCTGCTGGGATTCCTGAGGCTCAGCCGAAAACCAAAGGCAAAAGCCTTGTGTCAGACAACTCTGTGTATGCTGATAACTTCCACTGACATTTTTTTACCCTGGACTTCCAAAACTGCAGAATATCAGTCTTTTATTGACGATAGCATCACAATTATACAAAAAATGCTCAAATTTTATTTTTATGCTGATATCCCAGACTGTCAGGTCTACGATGTTCAAACCTCCACGAAGAAAGATCTCTTGAAACCTGAGTTAGGCTCAAAAAGAAATTCATTTATTGAGATGTACATGCAGCTTCAGAGCATTGCTGAAACTAAAAGCCCGCGCTTTCCCACTCTACTTTTACCCTCCTGTTTACCCTCCTTCCCCTCAGCCAGTCCTGGGTTCTCATGTTGGTGCGACCTTGTACCTTCCTGGCTTCAGATAACAGTCCATCTGGGTTAAGGTCTCACCTTCCTTGCTCCCCCTTCCCCCTGCTAAACTAATGGCAGAAACAAGCAAGCAACTAATGAGCTGATAGACTGATTGCTGGAGGTTCTGACACAGGCACAATAAAATACCCCTTTGGTTTCTTTACCAAGTATCAAATCACAAGCACCATGGCATTCAGTGAGAGCCATGAGTTTTGTGCAAGAGAAATTTAAAGTTCTTTTGTTCTCTCTTATTTGTTGTTGATCAGAATGAAATAGGAAACAGATAGACTCAGTTATCTCTGAAAGATGACAGGGTCATCTGGATGTTTCATGGGATTAAATTGTTATGGTAAATCAGGCATTTTGTCTGGTAAAAGCTCCATCTGGAGGGAGTCAGAGGCCTCTTCTGCGAATTAAAGGAGGTCGGATGGCCTGACAGTTAAGGGGATCCACAGCTGGCTGGACCATCTTCCTCAAGGAGGGCCCACTGATGGATCCTCATCAAGTGGAGGGTATCAGATGGGGGGCCAGAAGAATCAGCCCTGCGTCCTCTATTCCCAGAGCCCATTCTGGGAAAGACCCATTAATGCAGATTCAGAGCAATTGGAAAAGGTTCCCAGAAGAGCAACAAGGCTGATCGGGGATAAAAACCGAATCCTCTGTAGATGAAGAGAATCCTCTGTAGATGAAGAGAAGGAGCTCAGCGTGTTTAGCCTTGAGAAAAGGGGTGGCGGTCTGTGATAGCATTTGTTGAATGAGCGGACGCTGTCACAGAGATGGAGGACAAGATCTGTTGTCCCTCATTCCTGAATGCAGGGCATGGATTTAAATTAGAGAAAGGCCTTCCCGGGGTCCTCCCTCTAACCCCGGGGTGTGCCTGAGGCAAGAGGATTCCCACCTCCTGGGCTGCCTTCCTGGCAGTCGAAAGCTCCAAACGCAAAGGCGGAAACAGTTGTTGTCCTGCCACTCCCTGGCCAGGTGACAGAGTGTAGAAGTGAGGATTCACTCCTTTCTTCTGCTCTGGGGACAGACCAATCTTACAAGAGAGGAACAGAATGAAACTGTATACTTAAAAAAAGAGATAGGTGATAGGAACCCTTTTACTTTAAATGATTAAATGCAAATATTCAAGCTTAAGAAAAAAGATAGCGTACAGAGCTGCCCAATTCCACCTGCAGTCATGACATATTGGGGCAGCGTGTAAAAAGAACAAAAATGTGTTTAAGATTTCACTAGTTTTGTTTATATTGTTGTGTTGTTGAAGTGTTTATTTCTGTAAACTGCTGCAAGCCACAAGGTTACAAACTGCTGCTTTTGAGCTGGACAGCTAAAGATGAATAGCTGCCTTCGGCTGGGCTGGTGTGAGACGAAGGCAGCGTCATGAGGAACGTCCTCTAACCATGGTTAGCAAGGGGTCTTCATGCTACAATTAGAGGGATGTAAGGATGAGCCCTTATTCTTTTTAATTTGGGGTATTTCCAGTCTTTTGGCTGTGTTAGGTCTCTCTCCTACTGGGGATGATTGTTTGGGGTTCTCCATCAATTATCTGCTCTTTCTCCCAATTCACTTCCAGAATCTAACTTGGGGCTCATCATTGGCTGCGTTGTGGCTGTTGTGGCTGTTGTCCTGGTGATTGTTGGGATTGTTGGGATCTTGGTATTTCTCAGTAAGTATCCTGTAACTACCTTTGCTGGGTGGTTGTTAAGGAAGGTGGGGAGATTCCTCCCAAGCCTCTCCCTTTGGAAGCTCCTTCTGGGCTGGCTTCTTCCCTGTTTTCCCAGCCCTCTTTGGGAGCATCTGAAATCTCGGCCTCTTGCTGGGATTCCAGTCTTGGCTCAGCAGAGTCTGAGGTCCAGACAGTCGTGTCTTCTTCTTAGCTGGGAGGATGCGGTTCTGTCCCTTCCAAAGGCTTTGGTCAAAGACCAGCAGAGGAGGATTTCAGTGAAAATCTTCCTCCTCTTGCAGCTGCTGCTGCTTTCCCCATTTCCCTCCATCCATCTCAGAGGCAGAAGGTCTCTCCTGGAGCAAATCAGGTGGTGTCTTTGCAGGCTGAAGATCTTCCTGTGTCTCTTAAATAGTAGCTGCCAGGAGAGGTTGTGACTAAACAACTGTGAAAACACCTCCTGGGGCTCTTCCTCCTCCAGAGGGAGAGATTGGATGATCTCTGGTGGATTCTTTTTATTTCTGACTGATTTTTGTCCTTCCAGAGAAACATCAAGAAGGCTACAAGGCAGCATTAAGTGAGTGATTTGTCCTCTTTATGTTAGCTCCAATTCAGAGAGGGGATCAGAGGTAGCATCAGTTGAAGGGTGTGTGTGTGTATGTGTTTGTGTGTGTCCAAACACAAAAGCAGCTCATGAAGCTGCAGTATTGTGCTATCTTCCTCTTCCTCCCAAGAACCAGGTTGGGGGAGGTGGGTCCCCTTTTCATTAAAGCCAGGTTATCCCCAGAAGTAGAGACCACAAGGAGAAACGTCTGGTATAAGGAACCCTCAAGAAGGTGAGAAGACCTGATTGGGTGGAAGATCCATCTGATGGAGAAGCTGTTCTGTTTTCCAAGTATCCGGAGAGGAGAGGCTTGGCCATAATCTGTTCAGGAAACTCCATAAAAGTAGTGAACAAAGAAGGGATTTAGGAGAAAAGAAGCTTTGGTAGATGCCAGCTAGATCTCCTCTCAGTCTGCCATCACAAGGCTCTCAGAGTATGAATTGATTGGAAAAAGAAACTTTGGAGCCATCCGTATCCTCACCTCAGCTGCACCCTGTGGCTGTAGAATTGCTGAAATATTGCTCTGTGTGGATATATGTAAGTATGTATGTGTGTATGTATGTATGTTAAGAATTCTTTGGTATGTCTCTTAGCTAAAGGAGTTTGGTTGAAACTCTGTCGGTGTATTTGTGCGTCTGTGTGTGAAGGGGAGAGGGAGCTGGGGTCAGAAAGAGCAGAGTCTCCCCACCTCTTCCCATCCAGCCAAGGGACTGACCTCCCCACTATCTTTTCTTTCTGTTCCAGCGAGTGACAAAAAATCCCACAGTTCAGGCCCAGGTAAGCCAAGGGAGGTGCTCCTGAATGAGGAAGAGCAATTCTGCTCTTGGCAAGAGTGCTGGGGGTTGGGGAGGAGTGAAAAGAGGGAGAGCCCCCCACTCCCCCTGTTTTTAAAGGGCCTCCTAATGCACACTCCATGTGTTTCCTCTGTGTGTGGTTCTGGTGAAACCAGGATTTATTGGGATAGATCTAGAACAAGGGATAGATAAATCTATTGAGATTTAAATTGATATTGTTGCCCTTTCTATGGACACTTTTTTGCATAGTGTAGTATCTTAAATGTGAGAGAATTACCGTATGTTTTTTCTCCTCTTTACTTAGATGGCAAGTTGTTCACAAACAACTAAAATTATTTTACATGAGTATCTGAACAGAAAGTATAGGATTGGAGAAGTGGTTTCTCATTAAAAGGGGGCTTAAGTGAAATTACTTTTTTTTTTTTTTGCTTATCCCAAGGAGTTACTAAAGTCTCTTTTTTCCTTCAAGTTTTAATAACTTTGTTCTCTTTCTTTCCTTCTTCCTCCTTTTATCCTGTACAAAATCAAGTACTTCACTTTTCTCCCACCTCCTCTCTTTTCCTTGATTTTTAACACAGTTACAAAATTCACTTTTCTCCCACTGCTTTGTTTCTGCAGAAGAGAAAGGGAAATTCTCTCCCTGTTGGATTTCCAGCCTCCTTCATTCAGGCAGGGAAGGCAGCTCCAGAGCTTGCATGGCAGAGTCTGGCCTCCTTTGGAGGAAAAAGCCCCTCAGCTTTGGGTGGGAAGTAGGGAAACCACCAGAAATGTCATGAGCCCCAGTGGTTAGCAACTGTTCTGCTTGCACAGCCCAGTCTCCTCTGAGAGGTTCGTGGAGCTGAAGAGGTTTAATGGTGCAGAGAGAGATGCCTCCTCCTCAGAGGATCTGGACTAGGGAGAGACTCACTCTTTGTCTTTCTTCCCAATGTAGGGAGCAACGAGGCCATTTAGCAGCCCCCTGGGAGGTGAGTGTCCCCGGTGGGGGCTGTATTGGGGGGAGGAGGAGGAAGGATGGTGAGGGCTTTCAGGTCAAAGGACCCATTGATAGTGAAGATGCTTTGGGAAAACTCTCCTTTCTCTCTGGCTCATCTCAAACACTGAAGGGAAAGGAGTTTGGGGGAGAGGTGGTGGGGCTGTGGGGAGGGGCCTGCCTCTCCCCATCCTCCCTGGGTTCCTTCTGGTGGAGGAGAGTGAACTGCCTCCACTTTCCCTCCCTGCCTTCGGAGGAAATGGCAGGTGACCATTGCTAGAAACAGGAGGAGCCTGACTGCTCCCTGTTGCTGAGGGAGGAAGGCGCCATGTTCTCCTCTTTGTCTCCAGGAAGGGCCCTTCCCAAAGCGGGATGTGGTGTTGGCCATTCTGCAGGCCCCAGACTGTGGCCCCTCCCAGGATCTGATTGTCTTGCATGGACAAAGCTCAGAGACCTGCAGAGATCAGAATGTCCCCAGTGCAAGGGGGAGGGGAGGGAAGGGGCAGCAAGGGGACTTCCTGAATGTCCTACAGTCATGGATGGAGAGGCGGCTTCTCTCCCCTCCTTGCGTCCATCTGGGAATTCAACCTTCCAGATGCTGATGAAAGAAGACCTTGGCTCTCTGGAGGACATGAGACCTGTTGCATATGGTTCCAGGGACAAAATAATTTGGGCGGGAATTGGGTTTCTATATTTGAGGGGGAGGGCATCTATACTTGTTATCATTGGTGAAGGAGGTTTCCAGCCCCACCCCACCCCACCCCACCCCACCCCACCCCACTCCAACAGCCATTCACAGCCCTGCCCTTCTTGTAACTCGGAAAATCCCACCCAGCTGATTCCTCTCCATCTCCATCTCCCCCTCTTGAGGCTGCTGATTCTGTTCCTTCGCTTGATGATCAGCACTGGTCCTCTAGCCTGGACTCTGGGCTTTCTCATCTTGGCTTCCTCTCCAACTAACCCTCCTGTTTTTTCTACCCTCTTTGTAGCGCAACTTTGGGGCTGCAGACTCCCCACGTAGGGAGAGAGGAAAGAAGAGCGATCAACTTTCTGCTGAGTTACGCTGTTCTCTTAGGAGGACCTCTTCAGGCCCTTCCAGCTGTCTGTAACTAGGATGTATTTCGGGTCTTTCATGAGTGCCCTTGCAGATTTTTGTCTGGGAAGATCAGGGTTTTTTCATCTGCAGGAGTAATTCTAGGACCTCCCCTGAAAAGGAAATGTAGTTGATTCATCTGGAGAATTAAAGAAGGTTTTGTTTTTATATGTAGAGTAAATGTCTTGTAAGAAAAACCACCTTGGAAGGGACATTCTGTCCATTGATGGGAAGGGAAAATGCCTCTTTCAGCTGCTGTTTCTGGAGTGTGCTTTGAGATTTCTTCCAAAAAAATTGTTAATTCTTTAAAAAATTAATATGGTGCCCAATTAATTGGATTATTTATTTGATTATCCAAAAGTTTAACAAATAACCAATATACCAACTGAGGGCAGCCTTCAGACACAGAACATGATACACCTTTTCTAGACTTCAGTTAATGGATTTAATTATTTAAAAAAATTGAAGATGAGATCAGCTGTGCAGCCAGGCTGCTCCCTTCCTAAGCGCTGCAGTTTCCTTGAGATTTGGGGGATGATTTTGATTCATCAAATTAATTGTTCAGCTTTGCCCAGTCAAGAAAGCAAATAATGTCTCTTTGAAATTGCAGTTTCCTGTAGAAAAACATTAATATGCATTCAAGTATTTCTTACCCTCTTTTAATAACTCTGGTGGCTAAGTCATTTGGAGTTTTGCTTTATATAATACTTCTTTACACACATATTGTAAGATTGCCAAAATTGTTTGCTGAAAATAAATGATTTTGCTTTCCTCTCATCTCAGTTGCTGCCTGTTTTGGGAGGTTGGAAATGGGAGGGATTTGACCCACCTTGTTGATCAGAGACCCCGATTTCACTTGGAGTGGTAGAAAGTGGGGGAGCCAAGGCGAACCTGGAAGGAGCAAGAACTGCGGTGGCTCCTGTCTGCTCCTTTGGGGAGGAGGCAGACATTTTGCTCCTATGTCCAGGTATTTCTCTGCATCACCAGTTAATCTTCTGCAAAATGGCTATTTGGTTTTGGCTTGGTGGTTGTGGCAACAGAGGCTGCGTTTCCCTCAGATCCACCTTTGCCCTGGGCTGTTGACCAAGTGACTGCTCCTTGAGCCTCATCAACTTCCACACTGGGGAAGAGGAGTGCAATGACCGGCACAGCCATTCCAGTCAGCTTCTGAAAGGGCAGATTCTCCTGCTCTCCTGTTTCTGAGAGATCCCACTCCGTGCTCTTCAAATGCCCAATATGAGGCTGTGGCCCAAAGGTGGGGAGACCCTTGATTTATGGGAAAGACGTCCCTCATACCATAGTGGATGCTTTTTGGGCAAGGAGGAGTGACAAGGGTGGGGTCTTTCATCCCCATTCCCTTGGGCTTCCCAGATGCCCTCAAGAGCTGTCCATCTTTGACAGCCTAAAAAGCAGACCTTAAAGCATTTTGTGGGAAATCAGTAGGTATTTGAGCCTCTTCTACTCACGCAAAACTTTTAGACATTTATTTATTTATTAGAATATATGACTGCCCAGCTCATAGAAATGGCTCTAGGCAGCCAACACAATAAAAACATCAGAACAAGAACAGGAGACTAAATACAACACAAAAATAAAAATGGGCACCGAGGATAAACCAGTCAGCCCCAATTTCATACAACTCACAGGCTGAACTATCTCCCGACTCCCGTGCCTGAAAGGAAAGCCACGTCTTTACGAAAGGCCAGCAGGGCTCAGTCTAATTTCGGGGGGAACGGTGTTTCGGAGGGCAGGCGGTGTTACAGAAAAGGCACCCTTCCTAGGTCCCCCAGATGACACTCGAATCAACAGGACGCAGAGCATGGCCCTTCTGATGGGTGGAGACCATAGGGGAGAGGTGGTCCCCCAAATAACCTGGCCCCATGCCCTGAAGGCCTTTGTAGCTGACAACCAGCACCTTGAATTGGGTGTAAGGTTCGCTGCATTCGGCACTGAACAGAAACCCAGTGATGCACAGGCTCAGACGAAAGCTAGTTTATTCAGGTGTAATGCATAGCGGTTACAGACAAAGCCAGTTTTGGCTTGGTGCAGTTTCTTACAACAGTTTCATAGGGTTTCCCCCTTGACCCGTAGTTACCCCTCAGTTCCACCCCTTGCCCTTGCCCTTACCCTGGGCTACCCATTTGTCCCTTGCAATCTTCCTTCCCCTCACCCTGATGGCAGATTCAGCCAGTTTCGATTGTGTTATGATCTCTTCCTTTGTCTGTCTTGCCCTTGCATTCCTTGGGCTTTTCTCAGGGTGAGTGGGGTGGCTGTTTTAATCTGGGTTTGAATTGCCTGCTGATTGCTGTGCTCCTGGTGTGTATTGTAAGCAGTTGCCCAGGACGCCTGGGGAGCTGGCTGCGCTACTGTGTTGCCACTTCTAATTGGCTCCCTGCTGCCAGTTAACTAACTGCCCCCTGTCCGTAGTTAACTTGCTGTTACATTGCTTCCTTGCCCTGATCACCTATTGCCTGAGGCAGTGAAACTGACCAATGGCTCTGGGCTAGCGGCCTGTGCTCTCTAGGCTGAATCTGACACTGGGAGCCAGTGCAGCTCATGAACCCAAAGTAAGATGGGCGTACCAGACAGGCCCAGAATTGCTGGCGCTGCTGCATTCTGGACCAATTGCAGCTTCCAGATGTTCCCCAAGGGCAACACCATGTAGAGTGCATTGCAGTAGTCCAATTGGGAGGTGACCAAAGCATGAATGACTGTGCAGTGCTGCCTGATCCAGGAAAGGGCACAATTGGTGCACAACATGGAGTGGTGCAAGAGCCATTCTGGCTGTGGCTGCAACCTGCTCCTCAAACAGGAGTTGGGAGTCCAGGAGGACTCCCAAAATGCTCACTGTTTCTGTCTGTGGCAGGGCGACCCCATCCAGAACTAAAGATGGAAAATCACTGGATCCAGCAAGCCCTAAACCCAGAGCCATGCAGGTTGAATTGAAGCCAGTTCTTCTCCATCCAGACTCCCATGGCCTCCAGACACCAAGGGAGAACCTCCACAGCCCCCCTTGGCCAGGCTGGGACGGAGATGTTACAACTGGGGATCATCAGCATACGGATAGTGCCTCACCCTCTGCCATCGGATGGCCTCACCCAGCAGCTCCCCCAGCAATGCCACCTGGAACCAACCCCAGAGGAAGGAGGAGAACCAGGGCAAGACGGTGCTGTTGTTGTTTAGTCGTTAAGTCGTGTCCGACTCTTCGTGACCCCATGAACCATATTGCGCCAGGCCTTCCTGTCCTTCACTGCCTCCCTGAGTTTGGTCAGTTTCATGCTCATTGCTTCAGTGATGCTATCTAACCATCTCATCCTCTGCCGTCCTCTTCTCCTTTTGCCTTCAATCTTTCCCAGCATCAGGGTCTTCTCCAAAGAGATCTCTCTTCGCATTAGGTGGCCAAAATATCTGAGCTTGAGCTTCATTATCGATCCTTCCAATGAGCAATCAGGGTTGATTTCCTTTAAGATTGACTGGTTTGACCTCCTAGCAGTCCAGGGAACTCTTAAGAGTCTTCTCCAGCACCACAGTTCAAAGGCATCAATTCTTCGGCGCTCGGCCTTTTTATGGTCCAGCTCTCACAGCCATACATTACTACTGGAAAAACCATAGCTTTGACTATGCGGATCTTTGTCGGCAAGGTGACGTCTCTGCTTTTTAATATGCTATCTAGGCTTGCCATAGCTTTCCTCCCAAGGAGCAAGCGTCTTTTAATTTCATGGCTGCAGTCTCCGTCTGCGGTGATCTTGGAGCCCAAATAAATGAAGTCTGTTACTGCTTCCATTTCTACCCCTTCTATTTGCCAGGAATTGATGGGTCCAGATGCCATGATCTTAGTTTTTTTAATGTTGAGTTTCAAGCCAGCTTTTGCACTCTCCTCTTTCACCCTCATCAAGAGGCTCTTTAGTTCTTCTTCACTTTCTGCCATTAGGGTGGTATCGTCCGCATATCTGAGGTTGTTGATGATTCTCCCTGCAATCTTAATTCCGGCTTGTGATTCTTCCAGCCTGGCATTTCTCATGATGTACTCTGCATATAGGTTAAATAAGCAGGGTGACAGTATACAGCCTTGTCGTACACCTTTCCCTATTTTGAACCAATCGGTTGTTCCATGACCGGTTCTAACTGTTGCTTCTTGGCCCGCATACAGATTTCTCAGGAGACAGGTAAGGTGGTCTGGTATTCCCATCTCTTTAAGAATTTGCCACAGTTTGTTGTGATCCACACAATCAAAGGCTTTTGCATAGTCAATGAAGCAGAAGTAGATGTTTTTCTGGAACTCTCGTGCTTTCTCCATGATCCAGCGAATGTTGGCGATTTGATCTCTAGTTCCTCTGCCTCTTCGAAACCCAGCTTGTACATCCGGTAGTTCTCGGTTCATATATTGCTGAAGCCTAGCTTGTAGGATTTTGAGCATAACCTTGCTAGCATGTGAAATGAGTGCAATTGTGCGATAGTTTGAGCATTCTTTGGCGTTGCCCTTCTTTGGAATTGGAACGTAAACTGACCTTTTCCAATCCCGTGGCCACTGTTGCGTTTTCCAAACTTGCTGGCATATTGAGTGCAGCACTTTAACACCATCATCTTTTAGTATTTTAAATAACTCAGCTGGAATCCTGTCATCTCCACTAGCTTTGTTGTTAGCAATGCTTCCTAAGGCCCACTTGACTTCACTCTCTAGGATGTCTGGCTCAAGGTCAGTGATCACACCAGCGTGGACATCAGGGACATTAAGATCTTTCTTGTATAGTTCTTCTGTGTATTCTTGCCACCTCTTCTTAATCTCTTCTGCTTCTGTTAGGTCCCTGCCTTTTTTGTCCTTTATCATGCCCATCTTTGCACTAAACGTTCCTTTCATATCTCCAATTTTCTTGAAGAGATCTCTAGTCTTCCCCATTCTATTGTTTTCCTCAATTTCTTTGCATTGTTCATTTAAGAAGGCCTTCTTATCTCTCCTGGCTATTCTCTGGAAATCTGCATTCAGTTGCTTATATCTTTCCCTTTCACCCTTGCTTTTCGCATTCCTTCTTTCCACAGCTATTTGTAAAGCCTCATCAGACAGCCATTTTGCTTTCTTGCATTTCTTTTTCTTTGGGATGGTTTTAGTTGCTGCCTCCTGTACAATGTTACGGACCTCCGTCCATAGTTCTTCAGGCACTCTGTCTACCAAATCTAATCCTCTAAATCTATTCATCACCTTCACTGTGTACTCACAAGGAATATGATCTAAGTCATACCTGAGTGGTCTAGTGGTTTTCCCTACATTCTTCAATTTAAGCCTAAATTTTGCAGTAAGAAGCTCATGATCTGAGCCACAGTCAGCTCCTGGTCTTGTTTTTGCTGTCTGTATAGAGCTTCTCCATCTTTGGCTGCAAAGTATATAATCAATCTGGTTTCGGTATTGACCATCTGGTGATGTCCATGTGTAGAGTCGTCTCTTGTGTTGTTGGAAAAGAGTGTTTGCTATGACTAGCTTGTTCTCTTGACAGAACTCTATTAGCCTTTGCCCTGCTTCATTTTGTACTCCAAGGCCAAACTTGCCTGTTATTCCGATTACTCCTTGACTTCCTACTTTAGCATTCCAATCCCCTATGATGAAAAGGACATCTTTTTTTGGTGCTAGTTCTAGAAGGTGTTGTAGGTCTTCATAGAAGCGGTCAACTTCAGCTTCTTCAGCATCAGTGGTTGGGGCATAGACTTGGATGACTGTGATATTGAATGGTTTGCCTTGGATACGCACTGAGATCATTCTGTCGTTTTTGAGGTTGTACCCCATTACTGCCTTTCCCACTCTCTTATTCACTATGAGTGCAACTCCATTTCTTCTAAGGGTTTCTTGCCCACAGTAGTAGATATAATGGTCACCCGAATTAAATTCACCCATTCCCGTCCATTTCAGTTCGCTGATTCCCAAGATGTCGACGTTCAATCTTGTCATCTCATGTCTGACCACATCCAGCTTGCCTTGGTTCATAGATCTTACATTCCAGGTACCTATACAATATTGTTCTTTACAGCATCGGACCTTCTTTTCGCTTCCAGATACATCCACAGCTGAACGTCCTTTCGGCTTTGGCCCAGCCGCTTCACTCTTTCTGGAGCTGCTTGGAATTGCCCTCCGCTCTTCCCCAGTAGCATATTGGACACCTTCCGACCTGAGGGGCTCATCTTCCGGCGTCATATCTTTTAGCCTTTTGACATTGTCCATGGGGTTTTCTTGGCAAGGATACTGGAGTGGGTTGCCATTTCCTTCTCCAGTGGACCACATTTTGTCAGAACTCTCTGTCATGACCTGTCCGTCTTGGGTGGCCCTGCACGGTATAGCTCATGGCTTCACTGAGTTACGCAAGCCCCTTCGCCACGACAAGGCAGTGATCCATGAAGGGGTGCCTTCAAGACGGTGCCCCCATCTCTTAACTCTCGGAGCCAGTCCCGAAGGACACCAAGATTGACGGTATTCAAAAGAGATCACAAGGAGCCAGGATGGATGCGCTATTGCCACCCCACTCCCTCCAGAGATGGTCCACATGTGTGATCAATGCAACGCAATATCTAAAGAAGAGGCATTGTGAAACCCCTGAAATGCCTAGTGATGACTGTGGTGAGATGTGACTAATCAGGGCAGGGAGGAAAGAGAATGAAACTCCAGATCTGAGTGAGGCCTCAAGGCTAAAACTCATTTGAAAAAGGATTGGGGGGGTGAGGGGGGAGTTTATCCAAGCATGTTTATCCAAAGAAGACTCTAAAAACGTGATCTGATTTTTCATGATGAAATATGGAGAGAATGAATGAGGAATACAAGGATAATGAGAAATTCTGAATATGGAGATACAATTTTGAGAGCGCCAAGAATGGATCTAGGGAAAAAATGGATGAGGAAGAAAAGGAATGAAATGAAAGAAACTGTAGTAAAAGTAGAATGATTTCAAGAATAGAAGGTAGTTTGTAAGAATGTGTGTTTGTGCGTGTGTGTGTGTGTGTGTTGGTGCTTTTGAGTCAATCTTGACTCCTGGTGACTGCCTGGACTACTTGTTCCTACCAACAGTTTCCAGAAGTGGCTTGTCCTGCCTCCTCCTTCCTAAGGCTGAGAGAGAGAGACTGGCCCAAGGTCCCCCAGCTGGCTTGGCGAATAAGGTGGGACTTGAACTTGTGGCCTCCTGTTTTTTTGCATGGGGCCTTAAAAACCAAACTGGCTCCCATCAATAGCATCAGAAGATAAATTGCTCTTCCAAGAGAATGAATGAAACAGATTTAGGGAAAGAGGGAAACTGCTTGGAATGGAGTGCAAAGCATTGTATGGTGTGCTGCAGAGGTGCACGGAGGTGTAAATGGGAAGTGTAGAAAAGGAGGCTTGGTGGAAGGAGGAGGTGAAAGAGGCTGTGGGTGAGAAATAATGTGTAGATTATCAGAGAATGAGTGCTGCAAAAAATGAGAAAGATATATCTACAGTGTGTAAGGTTTACCCCGTTCGTCTAGAGAAACTCTCGTGACACGTGTGTTCAACAAAGAAGTTTACTCAAGCGTAACGTACGTAATTACAGACAAAGCCAGAACTGGCTTGGCACATTTTACATACAATTTATAGTCCCTCTGTTCCCGCGCTTTGCTTCATTGCTATGTTACAAATCCCCCGCAGTATTTCCCCCCTTGGCCGGAATGGCAGATTCAGCTCAGTTCTTTTGTCCTGCGCTGCCGGGGCCGCGCCTTTGTTAGTTCTTTCTGTTGCGCACAAAGCCGGGGTTTCCTAATCACGCGCTGATCCCTTTGCCGCTCACCGCTGCTCAACTCTTTGTCTGCAGCCCTCGAGGCTAATGGGCGCCAATTCAAAACATCCGCTCCGCGGTTTCAGTTAAGCGGTCCCAGCTGGCCCATTAATCAGCCCCTGGTTTTCACTTCCCCTTTTTCCTTTGCTGCACTCAGGCGGTGGAACGGACTCAGCGTGGCTGGGCAATTCCCTAGCCGTGCCGCGCCGGCTGAATCTGACACAGTGCATATAGAAAACGGGGACCTGGGAAAGCTTCAGTGATGATAAATTGGAATTTAAGGTGCCCCCAGATACCGTGTCGTGTCCACACTTACTTGGGGAAAAGCTCAGCTAAATTCCACGGGATTAACTCCAGGGCAGACTCCCCTGTGAGGCTGGTGAGCAGCAATGACAGAATTCCGCGTCTCCTATGCAGATTTCCAGGTATGGAGTCTTTGCTTCCTAAAAAGCCTGGAAGAGGATATTTCCTTCAGCCAAACCCCCCAGGAGAGGCCAAAGTCCTTCCTTCTCTCCAGCACAGGGAGCAGCCGAGCCTTCTGGCAGCCCCATTCCAGGACCCTGACAGGAGGGGGGGGGCGGGTCTGTTGGGTGAGGCAGCCCCTCTTTTTCTCACTGCCCCCCCCAATATGTTCATAGCACCAGGAGTGGGACGTGAGAGGCCTGAAATGGGTTTCCAGCTTTCAGTGCCGGCAGCAGGTCTGCACCCCGGATGTTCTCCATTCCTGCTTTGGTCGGCTCCAGTTCTGGCTCCTTGGCTGGACCGTTCTTCTGCCAGCAGCCAGGAGAGGCAGCCAGGAGAGCTGGGTGGCCTGCAGAAGCAGGGGCTGCAGGGGGAAGGAGGAGAGCAAGGAAGCCCTGGGCTCTTTCTTGGCCTGCTCTCCTCTGCCTCTTGCTGGGAGAAAGGAGAGCTTCCTGCAGCCAGCACAACCTGTCCCAGAGAAGCAGATGGCCCAGAGCAGATGGGATGGCTGGAAGGGTGGAATTGTGGCACTCGCCATTGCTGGGTGCCCAGATAGGCCGCAGGCACACGGCCACGTGAAATGCAGGCCACGGTGCTTTGGTAGCGCCTGGAGGATGGGGGGCTTTCTGGAGCCCCTCGCTGAATCTCTGGATTGAGAAGGCTGCTTTCCTTCCCTCTCTGGAAATCTCACAATGTGGGGTCCACTTCTGGGGGTGGGGGCAGGAATAGATGACTCAGGTCTGAGGACAAAATTTAGGTGGACTAAGATCTTTCCCCTTTTCTCCTTTTTAGTGCTGTTTTATTTTTAATAATTTAAAAATAAAACTATATGTAAAGGTATTGTACTTGTATTATTTGTGTTGTTTAAGAGCCCCATAAAAATAAAAAGTTAAAGCATCCTTATTTTTCTTTAAATAAAATTCAGTGGGGGTTTTTGGCTCCTGTGGGGAAGAGTAGAAAGGGATCAACATGTTGACCCTGGAGGATATTGTTCCTTTTTTATTATAACAAAGGTCATCTACATACCAGATCCATACTTTAGGTTGTATGTGTGGAAGTGCTATAGCTTCTACGTATTGCATTACAAACTCTGCTATGAGTCCTGAGAGTGATGATCCCATGAGTGTGCCTCTGCTTTGTTGGTATATTGGTCCATCAAACTGAAAATGGGTATGAACAACTAGGGAAGACATCTGAAACCATCAACAACATCTTCATAGGAATAAAATTCACCAGAGAGGAAGAAAACAACAACACACTACCCTTCCTGGATATCCTCATCAGCAGAGAAAACAACAGCTGTTTGTTTATTGGAAGACAACCCACACTAATCAAGTACTCCATTATCAGAGTAACAACCCAACCTCCCACAAGAGGAGCTGAACCTACTACAACACAACCAACACAAACTATGAAAAGGATCACACTGCCATACATCAAAAACGTCTCAGAAACCACCAACAGACTATTACAACCACACGGCATCACCGTAGCACACAAACCAACCAAAGCCCTCCAAAACACCTTAAGCAAATCAAAAGACCCAGTAGCCCAAGAAGAGAAAACAGGAGTCATCTACAACATACATACAGTGTAAGGACTGCAACAACCACTATGTAAGACAGACAGGCAGAAGGCTGGCAGAGCATATCCATGAACACCAACTGGCAGTCAGAAGACCGATGAAAACTCCTTAATCTCACAACACATGGACAGACTTAACCATAGTTTCACCTGGAAAATTGCCAGCATTTTAGACCAAGCTAAATCCAAAAATGCAAAAGAATTCTTGGAAGCCTGGTATTCAGATGAGGCAGCAATTAACAGACACATAGAGATTAACAGCATCTACATACTATTCAAAAGAGAGAAAAGATCAGAAGACCGCCTCACCAGCAATCATCACCCTGTTAAGCAAAGGTCACCACAAGGCACACAATCAAGTAGTAAACAACATGCCAATCAAGGAATTACCAGAGGAGCAAAACAGAACCCCCACCCCCACCCCCACCAGCACTGGCAAGGCAGGCCATAGCAGATAAATAGAGAGCAAATCCCATCCCATTTCAGCACTGAAGATGCTACCTAGCCGGGTAATGAAACGTTTGCAAGAAAAGAACCAAGCTCAGAGAACCCCAAGGACTCCACAGTTCAAGGCTGAGCTATACATGTTCGCCTCTATTTGCTTTCCTAATAATAACATTTTCTAAGTGCTGCTGCAGCCCCAAAGAAGGGAAATATTCCTCCAAAGATGTCTGCCCCGCTTACATCATACCCTCGTGAAAACCAGTTTCTCTTTACCCTATAATGATGGATTCTAAAAGGATCCCACCTTCCCTTGAAAATGTCTTCTTCTAGGTGCCACGTGCCAGGACGTAACACACCTAGATAACAAAGGCCTCGGAAGCCCTTTGGCCACACCAGATAAACTTGGTGGTCCTCCTAGTCCACAAATCCAGAATTCCCCTTGCCTAGCCCTTAATTCTTCTGTATTTCTCCTGATTGTGCTCCATTTCTCCAGAGAGAGATATTTTCGCTCTGAGGAGGTCTGATGTTTTTGCTCGCCTTCCAGGTGTAAATGCATTTACTTTGGTAATTTGAATTCCAAATTCCCAAATCACTTTTGTCTCCCTTCTGAGCCACAGAGCATTCTTTGGCGTTAGGATCCCAGGTACATTCCTTCCCCTCTCTGCACATTCCCAACCCCCGAGATGGCATGGTCCATGTAAGGAATACAAGGCTTTCTGATACTTAAGGTTTAAAGTGATTAGGGTTGGAATTTGAATGTGTTTACAAAAAGGAAGGGGTCACACCAAGGCGAGACATGGGGATGAAAGGTAATGAAATAAGTGTTGCCTTTTGTTGGTAAGAATGCGTGAATCAGGGAAGGAAGAAAAGATAACCACACAAAGGATAGTTATTTAGTGAAGACAGATGGTCCTGGCCCTTGACACTTATCTCAAGAAAATTATAAACTGTGAACAAGAAAAAAGGGGCTTGGGAATCATTGTAAAAAAGAAATAATGTATTTGTTTTAGGCGTCTGGGATAGGTTGTGAACTCAAATTTGCCCCAGGGCAAAAACGAGGCAGGACCAATGCAACATGTGAAGGGATGCATAAAAACCTTGCTGAAATCTCTAATGGCGTGCTTCTTGCAGCCTGCGAGCTGAGAAGCGTCAGCCTTTGCAAACGCTTGGAAATAAACTTTGCCTTTCCAAATCCAAGAAGGGTTATTTGTGCAGCTTTGTTTCTCACAGTCCACAGGAAATCATTGGAGCTATTACCCGCCCCCTCAAGTAGGATTAAATTTCTGCAAGATCTCTCCTTCCATTGTTACATCAGGTGCAGCAAAGGGATAGAGAGGAATCCCTGCCTGGGCACTCCTGGGAAGGTACGTACTTACACATTTCTCCCAGGCCCCCTTAGCTCAAAGCCCAGCCCCGCTAGAATCATGGCAAAGGCTGCCGTAATAAGGGGGCCCAAAGAAGTTAAGTATGTTTTGGGAGACTACAACCACTAGTAGGTATACAGAAGAATTACAATTGTCCACCCGTATCATTACAGCTTGGGTCCAATACCAACGTCGGCTGAAATGTATATAGTTGGTATTTTTAACCACATGGCGCTGTGCAGGAACTTCATGGCATCCTTTCGCCTGCAGGCTCCCTGTTGGTGCTCCTCCCATTCACTTCTGCCACCTTTCTGAAAATAAGCTTCAGATCTTCCACCGGCTCCGCTACCCATGATGAGGTTCGATCGAGCTCTTCCTCCTCAGGGGCCCGCGGAACGCTTTTGAGACGACTGAGCGCAGATAAAAAAAAAAAACTGTTGGACATACAGGATCTCAAATGGGGATAGCTTGGTGTCCCTTCATGGGGATATTCTCATGTGAAGCAGGGCTGGGGGCAAGGCTTCTGCCCATCGCAGGGTGGTTTCTTGCGCTATTTTTGCAATAGCCTGTTTTAAACACTCATCTGCCCTCTCCACTCTGCTGCTACTCTCAGGGCGATAAGCTGTATGAAACTTGCGTTTAATTCCTAATTGCTGCACAACTTCTGCACTATTTTTGAAACAAGATGTGGCCCACTGTCACTCCCTAGTCCCTGTGATGGAACGCCAAACCTGGGGATTATCTCTTTTAGCAAGGCCTCTACCACCTCCCGGACCTTGTTGGTCCGGCAGGGAAAGGCTTCTACGCATACAGTAAATGTATCCACACAAACCAAAATATATCAATAGCCATTTCGTCGGGATAACTCAGTAAAGTCAACCTCCCAATGACTTCCTGGATATGTGCCCACCCTCTGGACTCCCGGGGGGGGTGTGGGGGTGTCGTCCCCCTTTTGGATTGTTTCTTGTACAAGTTTAATCATGGCTGCAACCTGATAAGCTCCTGGACAAATAAAATGCCTCCTCAGGGTGTCCATTACTGCATTTGATCCATGGTGAGCATCTTGATGGAGATCCCTCAAAACTTCCACTGAACAGTTCGGGGCAGAATAACCTTTTCCCCCAGTGCCCACCACCCCTCCGAATTCCCTTGGCTTTCTCCCCACCCTCTATGCCTCTTCTCCTCCTGTTCACTATAGATGGGTTTTACTTCCCCTGGGCCCAGGGCTATGGATGGCACCAGGGGACATATCCTGGGGATGGGTTCTGTCAGCCCCCTCCTTGCTGCCTCCTTTGCCACCTTGTCAGCTTGGTTATTCCCCTTGGCAGTTAATCCATCATCTTTGGTGTGGGCTCAGACATGCATCACACAGCTACCTCTTTTGGGAGGTGCACAGCCTCCAACTGTCAGATTCAGCCTGGCACAGCCAGCGCCACTGTTCAGTTTTACACCAACAACCTCAAGATTTTCTCTGGATGCTTAATTTCCTTTCCTGCAGCATTCAACAGTCCCTTCTTTCCCTACCTGTCCATGGGCATGGAGGACTCTGAAGATATCTACTGTCTGTATAGATATTGACTTTTTTCCCCTCCACAATCTCAAGATTGTGTCAGTCAGACCGGTTACCATGTAGAAAGAACCCACGACCCTGTACCTGACCTGTCTTTCCCCCCCTTTTTCCACCTTGCAGAGCGGAAAGGTTGCTTAGACAAGCCATCCCCTCCTGCTCAGCTTTTCTCCGGGGCGCAGGGCTTCCCTAGGAAGGGCTAACTGCAAGTTAAGAGCTCAGCTCTGAGACCTTATTTGGTTGATCCCCTTTGCCCGTGTGAATCAGCGGCAGCCTGCCAGGCAAACAGCAGGCACCAGCACGATCCCCTTACCGTGCTTTCCCCACCATGCGCCTGTGTGCTCACTTGTGATCCCTTCCTCCTCAATCAGCATAAATAGAAATAAAAGTTGCCCTCTTGCTAATCCTCCCAGAGCCAGGGTGAGTGGTCCAAAGAGCTGGGAGGGGGGAAAAGGGCCAGAACATTTGCCCTGCAGATCCAGCTGCCTCGTGAGCCAAATCCGTCTGCACTTTTTGGGCTCCCCCAAGTCTTTGGGGATGGACTTCCTGGAGTTTGGAATAAATGTGGGTGTAATTTCTTAATAAATTTTCTTCATAGTTTGCTGCCATCCTGGCATCTGCCTCGGGGTTCTTGTTCTTTGGTATCCAGCCCACAAATCCTAAATTTACTTATTTATTTATTTATTTATATTGATGTGGCGTATTTATATAGCCACCCATCTCACAAAAACATGGCTCTGGGTGACATAGAACATAAAAACAGTTAAAAACTCCACCGATTAAGCCTTGATGCCCAAATTAGCAGCAACACCATGTCAGTACCAATCCATCTCACCTCAGGATTTTTTGTTTAGTCTTGCTCTTTTCCCTTCCCATGTAATTTGTGTCATCTTGACCTTTCAAAATAATTTTTAGGGAAAAGTAACAAACAAATCAAATTATTTTGACTTATAATTAGCAGAGATAGCTGAACTGGCCAAATCTTAAGAAAGCCTCCCTCTTTAATTAGTAGTTTTCTGTACCGTATCTCTTTTTTAAAGTAGCTTTTGCCCCATTAGTTAGTAGCTTCCTGCTTAACTCATGGACAAGGCATTTCTAAATAGCCCTTAATTATGTTTGCTCCTGTATATTGTCTCCTGAAGAAAGGTGTAATTGCTGACCAGAGAAGATGATATTTATATTTAATATAATTTGGCACAATTAATCTGTAATAATTATCCTGCGGAACCACTCAAATACAGATCTGACAGAACTAAAAGTGATCACACAGAGACTTTATTTACAAAATAAAGAGCAGGAGACCAACCTGCTGCAATCATTATTAAAATATTTAACATTTAGGCAAAAAGCAGGTTTTGTATAAAGTTCTCACTTGCTAAATTTAAACAAAGGAAAAAATAGGGGTATTTGTGTATTTACCAAACAAAGGAGTTGCTTGAAAGAGGATTCTGCACCTTCTACAGTGGAGTTTCCAGTGCTCAGATGGCTACTTGACACCACAAAAACTATGTCCAGATGGGAAAGACAACCTCTCCTCGCAAATGGCTGCAACTCAACAACTCTTGGCTGCCTGAGAGCCGCTAGGCAGGCCACTTTGTCCTTTCGGGTCACCCTCTTTCCACAGGAGGACTCTGTTGTCTGCCTCCCTGCCCAATCCTGCATCTAGCATCCATAAGAGCTACGGATCCTGTAGCTGAGCAACTCCTCCGGTGTAGTTCCAGAAGTCACTCTGCCTGGGTCCTTTCCACCAGCCTGTAGTAGGGGCCCCTCTGGCCCATCAGCTCAGCGTGACTCCCCTCCTCCACGACCTCCCCGCCTTCCAGCACCACAATCTTGTCCGTGTTCTCCACCGTCTGCATCCGGTGAGCGATCACCAGCACCGTCCGGGCCTGGCTGCTCCGCACAGATTGCTGGATCTGGGGAAGGAAGCAATGGTCCAGAGGAGATCCCAGGTGGGTTCCTCAGAAGCACCGGAGAGAAGGTCCCTCCCATTTCACATTAAGGCGCTTCTCCCGCTCTGCAGTAGAGCCAGCTGTGCTGCAGAGAGGGTTGGCCCCAAAGATTTTGCGGTCTGGCAAACGATATAAGCTGCCCCTCCATTCACATCACTAAAAGTGACCGAGTAAAGGCAAAGACCCCAGAGTCAGCTCGACTCCTGGTGACGCATCAATCTGGCAGCCAGCCCTGGGATTTCCTGCTGGTCTCCCCTCCAAATTCCAACCAGGCCCAATTTTGCCTTACTTTTTTCTAGATTAGCCAAAGTCCCTGGGTGCTACCATCAGCTGTTTCTTCACTCCTTTTTCCGGACTCTCTGTAGCTTTCTTGGCAACAGGATGGAAGTGCTTTGCCATTGCCTCATCTGGGGCCTCTTTTTACTTCCCAGATAAATGTTCTTTCTTGGGAAGAAAAGAGGCAGGGGACAGAGAGACGGGAAGGGAAGGGAGTCTGTATCCATAATCTGTCTATAATCAATAATCTGTAACTAGCAGAGAGGAGAAGCTCCCCACCATTTCCACCTCCCTCGTCAGCATCACAATCCTGTGGGCATCACTGGCACAGAAATATTATATAACCAAGTATTTTATTTCATCCTGTAATACTGTTTTTTTGCTGTTTTAATTTTGCTTCTGTGTGGTAGGGTTGGCCGCTGCTCAGAGTCGACAACTGGAGCGGTATCTCAGGCTGGTGAAATCAATAAATATATTTATATCTGTATGAAAAAACTGTTCTTATGGAAATAGGCACAAAGTTCACTTAGATCCATATTATCTGTCCATACAGTGGTATTGTTAAATAAAGTTTTCATTGTTCGTAAGCAGGTAGCCCTCTGAGGAACTAAGAGAAAGATTGTAAGAACTCTAAACTTCTCATGAGGGAGTGACAGCTAGATTTTAAACTCTATTCACCACCAACGTAAATTTGGAAGAAATTACTCCACTTCCAGTCGAATAAACCTAATTTCCCTGCACTGGCATCTCACATACACACACACACACACACAAAACCAGATTAAGCCCTCGCGGGGCTCCTGAAGAACCCCACCAGGATCCTCTTGCAGCTCCCCACTTCTCCCCCCCCCCCGCACTCACTGCGGCTTCACTCTCTGGGTCCAGGGCACTCGTGGCTTCGTCCAGCACCAAGACTTTGGGGTCGCGGACCAGGGCCCGGGCGATGGCCAGCCGCTGCTTCTGCCCAAGGGAGAGCTGGCCCCCCTTCTCCCCCACCTCTGCAGGAAAGCAGCGAGAAAGACAGAGGGGAGCGAGAGGAGAGTCAAGGCCGACCTCTAAATCTCGTTGCCCCGAAGGGTTGGCGAAGCCATCGGCTGAAGAACAAGGACGGGGTTCCCAGGAGAGGCGAGCCTTGAAGCCCAGGACTCTCCAGCCTCGGAGGAGGGGAACTGCCCCCTGTGCCTTTGACAGCTGTGGAAGAGACTTCAGGACTGTGTTTTGTGAACAGCACAACAGGGCAATTAGCTTCATTTCAATTTTCTCTTCTGCACTAGCGCTTTAGTGATACGGTTACGGTTAGAACCATGAGTGTACCTGAAGCTTTAAAGGTAGTCCTTGAGTTACAAAGGCAATTGGGACCAGAATTTCCATTGCTAAGCAATGCAGTTGTACAGTGTGACGGCACGTGATCTCATCGCTTAACAACGGCAATCCCTGCAGTCCCAGTTGCTGTTGTTAATTGAATCCTACTGATCATTAGGCAAGGACCTCTGCACAACCTCCTGCCAGCTTCCCACAAGCAAAGTCAGCGGGGGAGCCAGCAGGAACTTGCAAGCCCCAGGCAGTTTGCAAGCAGGCTGGCAGGCAGGTAAGTGGCTGCTGCCCAGTGGGGGAGACACCCCAGTGACTTTCCACCTTCCCTGCTGGCTTCCCCATTGACTTTGCTTGTGGGAAGCCAGCAGGGAAGGTCACAAATGGTGATCACGTGGTGCTACAACTGTCTTAAGTGCGAGCCAGTTGCCAAGTGCCCAGGCTGTGACCACGTGACTGCAGGGGTGGTGCGACAGCCTGAACGTCAAGGACTGGTTGTAACCACTATTTGTTCAGTGCCATTGAACGGTTACTGAACTAATGGTTATAACTCGAAAACTACCTATACATTTGCCAACAGAAGCAAGCAGGATTTAACTTCAGGGGAGCCAAGAACCAGGACCGGTGGGTTTTCTGCAAGGAAAGTGGGCCTTTACGGGATGAACCGAGAGGGATGGATTTTCCTCACCTGCAGCAAAGCCTCCTTCCAGCTCACGGATGAATCCCAAGGCATCGGCTTCTTTTGCTGCTCTGCTCACGTCTTCCTCACTGCAGCCTCGCAGGCCGTAGGTGATGTTCTCCCAGACGGAGCCAGAGAAGAGGACGGGCTCCTGGCCCACCAGCGCCACCTGCAGTTGGACGGGAGGCCTATCAGGACAGGGCTGGGCTGAGGGAGAGACTCCACCGATCCTCCTTGTCTGGCACGTTTCCAGGGTGGGGCTGGGTGCTGCTCAAGGCGCAGCTGTTCCAGATGTAAGACTCACTAGTCTCCCAACTGTAGATGCTGAGCTGTTTTCTGCTCTTTTTAATCTGGAGGCTACATGGCTGCACCCAGCCAGCCTTGGCTGATTTTGAGAAGCTAAGCAGGGTCAGACCTTGTTGGTCCCTGGATGAGAGACCACCAGGGAATTCCAGGTCTGTGGCTCACAACTCATAAAAAGTGCAGCGTATGGCATAAACATTAGAATTTTTAAACAAGCACACAAAGAAACCTGCAATGCCTCCCAAATCCCAAACAATTACAACTTTTTCCTCTTATGTCATGTGGTCCTCCCCACTCTGCAGCACCCCCACCCCAAAAAATCTCCCACTGTAGCCCTTCAACCACCCAAAGGTACCCAGGTGATAATCCTGATGGGTGATGGGTTGGTCTCACCCAAACTGCGTGGCCTAACGTTTCTTAGGCCCCCATCTCCCAACCATGCTCTCCTCCTTGCTGAACGACCCCCCTTCTGTGAAGACCGTCACTGCCCTTCTGGCACCCAGAGCCCCAAAGGCTTCAGTCCAGAAGAGGAGAAAGCTGGAGGCTGCCCGCCCCTCCCCCGCTGCTCCCCACCAGGCTGGGTCTTCCCTCACCTGCCTGTGGAGATACTTGTGCCCATACTCCCCGACCGGGACTCCGTCCAGCAGGACCTCCCCGGACTGGGGCTCGTAGAAGCGCTCCAGGAGGGCGACGCAGCTGCTCTTCCCACTGCCGTTCAGGCCCACCAGCGCCGTCACTTCTCTGGGGCGCAGCTCAAAGGAGACGTTCTAGGCAAAGGGAGGCAGGAATAAGCAACATTCATCAACACAGACGCAGATCCTACGGTTTGAGTCCAGTTCAGTACAGAAATGTGCTTTCTTCTTTAAAGGCCTTTTAAGACTCCACATTCTAGAAATGTTTATGGAAGAGAAAAGGTTCTGATTAGGTTTCTACAACACACAACCTACTTAACCAAGTTAGTTAAAGCCTTAGCAATGATGTACTGTTAGGGTGTTATGCAAAGCAGCCCATGAGCTTTTCAGCTCCCCACAGGGTACCTTCAAGGCCTGGATGTTGGGGCGAGAGGGATAGCAGAAGGAAACGTTCCGGAAGCAGACGTGTCCGCGGAGGGATTCCGGAGACAGCGTCCCTCCTGTGCAGACGGACGGCTCCCGGCGAAGGTACTCAAAGACCTTCTCTGCGGCTCCCACGTTGCTCAGGGCATCCCCATACGTGTACATCAGGGTCTGTGGGGGGAAAAGAAGGGGCAGCAGCATTAAGACATGAGAGCCTCTGCAAAGAATTATATGCAGCTCGCTACTCCGTTTTTGAGCATCAAGGTCTACGGCAACACTCAAAAGCCCTGTCTGAATGAGAAATTCAATTTCTTCACAGTCAGGGATCTCGCTCAGTGCATTTGTCCGGGCATTATACTTAGAATATCTTAAGGATATGAATGTTCCCTTTGCAAGGCAACCCTGCAGTCTCTTTGTGTGTTTGAAGGAAGCTGCCTTGGGGAAGCCAATCAATATTAATGATACGCTGAAGTCCAACTGGACTCCTGCTGACCATGCAGATGTGTCCCTGCAGTTTCCATGGCAACTATGCAGAAGAGCTTGGCCTGCGCTTCTGTGGGAGGTTTTGATGACCTCCCAGTTCAGCTTACCACCTCAGGATCCCCAGGTGGTCTCTTATGCAAGTACCGACCAGACCCAGTCCTGCTTTCTGACACCAGAGAGCAGATGCTGCCTGCTGCTGGACGAGAAATGGAAAGTCCAAGAAAAAAAGCAAAAAAAAGGAACATAAGTATATCTGATGGCTGTTTCAAGCGCCTTTTGAAAACAACAGAATCCCAGAAAACAAGTCGCTTTGCTCCCTGAAGACGTGACTCCAAGTTTCAGCCAAGTCCACCTGCAACTTTGAACTTGCAACTCTGTGCAAATCGCTGGTCTCTGTTCACAGTGGTTTAAAGTGGCCACTATTTTTTGTAAAAGAAAAGCCACGGGAATCCGATTTGAAATCTGGAAGGTCTCCCACTCCCTATAGAGATTCACCACCACAAAAAAATCTACCACCTCAGATGCCCCCCAAAGGACTATTTTTGGAAAAAAGCACTCCTGAAGGCAAATAAATTACAGGGGAGGGAATGATTTGGATGAAACCAAAACACCAACCAAATCAATAACATACAGCAGCCATTTCCTCAAAGGAAAAGCAGCATATTTTTAAAAAGATGCCTCTAAAGGACTTGTTTGTTTCCATTTAATTGCTACTTCTTGGTTTGTGTATAATGCAAATCTTTCTGCAAAACATGCAGTGTTCCTCCATCCAAAGGAAATCAAAGCAAACTTTTAAAATCTGTAAAGGAAGCAACAGTTGGGTGATTATCAGCAGCTCCTTCTCGATTCCTTTTCATCACCTGGAACACACAACAACAGCAGCAGATACGCAGCTCCAGTGCATGTCGAATGCTGTCCAATTGCCATTTCAGAACAACCATCCCGCAGGGTCCAACATACACCACACAATGCTACACAAACACCAATAATTCCCACCAAGTGAAATGGGTCTTGCTCCCATAAACAGGTCCAGAATTGCAGCCTAGATCTATACATGGAATCAAATATAGTCAACATGGAAATTCGGGCACCAAGCGGTGAATGGAATTGCTGGAAGAAAATGTATTTTAGCTCTAGAAGAGGAGAGCGAGAAAAAGGAAATCAAGAGGGAATCCGACTGCAGGCTGTGACGAAGGCAGGTTGGGTCAAAGGAACAGAGGGACACAGAAGGTCGCAGCCACCGAAGAACCTGAAGTGCTACAGAAGAAAACATTTTCGAATTGAAGTGTTCACTGACCTGCACATGGTCCCCCACATCTGCCTGGTAGAGGATGAAGGAGACCAAGTTTCCTCTGGTCATGAGGCCGGCACAGATCTGCTGGTACCCGCAGGAGAGCAGGAGCAGCTTCAGGCTCAAGTGGAGGAGCTGGAGTGGGAGAGGAGCGGAGGACAGCGGGTGAGATGTCTGCCTCCCTCTTGCGCCATGATGGCCTCTCCCTGTTCTGGGTGGGTTGCGGGGGCTGAATCAATGTGGAGCCCCTTTCATTTCAATATGGAGCCTTTTATGCACTTTCATTCCTTGCTTTTGGCAGGGATGCAATTCCTTTCCTTCCCACCCCTCCCCTTTGCAGGACCCCCTTCCTTTACTTCTTCCTTCTGTGGGAGGGAAACTCAACAATTGATTTCTCTGTTGGCTGTCCCATTTGATTTCTGGCAGCTCTGGGTGGTCTATATTACAGTCTGTTCTCTTTTTTGCCCCACCACAGTTCTGTAGCTTGGCTGGGCTGAGAGAAGGGACTGGCCCAGGATCCCCCAGGGAGCTGCCGCGGCTGAGGGAGCACCAGAAAAAGTTCTGCAAGCAAAGCCAACAGATCCTGGAGAGAAATTGCAGGGTTAAGAGATTCCCTTTCGATTTTGGAGAAAAAATACAAATCAGAATAGGACC
The DNA here is from genome assembly GCF_059951505.1 of Python bivittatus. Classification (NCBI taxonomy): domain Eukaryota; kingdom Metazoa; phylum Chordata; class Lepidosauria; order Squamata; family Pythonidae; genus Python; species Python bivittatus. Next base: position 4,044,695 of record NW_028277111.1, on the reverse strand, counting down.
CGCACAGCAAGGAGCAGCAGCCTATTCCTAATTTCTCTCTCATCTTTCATTCAGGAGCTCGAGGCAGCGTTACACAATTCCCCCTCCTCCCATTTCCCCCACAAGTACAAGGGTGGCCCAAAGTCTCCCATGAGGCTTCAGCGGCTGAGGGGGCAAAAAGCTGGGTCTCCCAAGGAGCTTCCATTTAAATGACTCCCTAAAGGCCTTGGACAAATACCCAGATCTTCACCTGGGCTGAAGAGATGATCAATACAGGCGCAGCGGAGCACTGCTGGGGAGGCGGTTCCTGGGCTGGCAGGTCTCTGCCAAGCAGGCCTTTTCTCCAAGGGCCAGCCCGAGCCTCTCTGGAGGCTATTGGAGGTGCTGGAGGTGCTGGAGGTGCTGCAACCTTTAGGTGCTTTGCTGTATCACCTGTGGACAGGTGCGCTTCCCAGCATGCTTTGCTGGTCTAGAAACAATGGCCCTGAAATGCCCATGTAACACCTCTGCTTTGCCAGCTGCACTGGTTGCCAGTTTGCTTCTGGGTGCCGTATATGGCATGGGCCTGGTTACCTGAGGGACCGCCTGTTTCCTATAGCGTCTACCCAGCCAGCCTGACCTTGCAGGGCTGATGCGCTCTGGGTTCCTACGTCATCTATCGGGACCCCGGAAGTGGACCTTCTCTGTAGCAGCAGCTGCCCTCTGGAACAAGGTCCCCCCCAAGATCGGATACCCCTCCTGCTGGACTGGACTGGATGGGAAGAAACACCTGGAGGGAGACGGTCCCTCAAGTAAGAGGGTCCCAAGCCGTGAAGGGCTTTAAAGGTGACAACCGGCACTCTGAATTGCACCCGGAAGCACACTGGAAACCAATGCAGCTCATGAAGTAGTGGTGTTACATGCGCTGAGTAACCGGCGCCATTGACTGCTTGTGCCACTGCATTCTGCACCAGTTGAAATGTCCGAATGCTCTTCAAGGGCAGCCCCATGCAGAGCGCCTTGCAGTGGTCCAGACGGGAGGTCACAAGGGCATGAGTGTATATATAGTGTAGATAAAGAGTTTATTTTTACAAAATGGAAAATACTTTTATTATTAAGATTCATTTCTGCACTAGTTGGAAGCGTTTATAATTTACAATTCCTTCTTTATTTGTAAGATTTCCTTTTGTAAAATAAAAGTATCCCCCCAGCCACTGAAGGGAGATACAAAAAGCCAATCAGCTGTCAAGCGTCCAGTGCTTTGTGTCTATTGTCTGGGTCAATTTGGTAAAATTGGAGGAAAAAACATCAATAGTGTGTGCTATGCTGATGACATTACCCTGATAGGTAGAACAACCAGCCATAGAATTGACAATGAAGATCCCGAAGTGGTGGAGAGCTTCTGCCTTTTAGGATCGACCATCAACAATAAAGGAAGAAGCAGTCGAGAAATACGCCACAGACTAGCACTTGGTAGAGCAGCCATGAAGGCCTTAGAAAAGATATTCAAATGCCATGATGGGTCTACACCTACAAAGATCAGAATCATACAAGCCACTGAATTCCCTGTGACACTCTATGGAAGCAAAGGTTAGAGTTAAAGAAGCAGGATAAGAAGAGCATTGACACTTTTGAACTCTGATGTTGGAGAAGAGCCCTGAGAATGCCATGGACAGCCAAGAAAACAAACAGATGGATCATAGAACAAGCCAACCCAGAGTTCTCCCTTGAGGCCCAAATGACCAGGCTCAAATGGCCCTACTTCGGACCCGTTATGCGAAGACCCAGCTCTCCGGAAAAGGCTCTAATGCTGGGAAAGGTGGAAGGCAAGAGAAGTGGATGACCAGCAGCAAGGTGGGAGGACTGTTACAGAGGCGATGAGTGCACCCTTGGGAGACTTGAAAGAACAGGTTAGGGGTAGATTGTCCTGGAGAAAACCTGTGTGGTCTCTAGGAGTCGAAAACAACTTCATGGCACGTAATCAATCAATTTGGTTATTGGTGGTTCAAAGAAAAAAACCCATGAGAGACTCTCCAGAAATGGGATTCCATTGGGTTGGAGATCCACTTCCCATTTGTCCTTTGGCAGTTAGACATTTCAATTGGAAAACATTCTTGATCAGTAAGTTAGTGGTAAGAACTTTTGTTACTATGACATGGAGTACATGAAATCTTGCAAGATTGGGGATACACCAAATTCTCACAACCTTTGCAGCAAGGGTGTGACAATCTTGCAAGATTTGGCAGTCTCCTGAAATCTGAGCTGCCATCTTGTGAACTTATTTTTTAGTTTGACATCTGCAACAGGTTGGGAACCGCTCATTTAGAGGACCCAGAGGACCTACCCGTATGACAATCGAATAAATGGCTGTTTCCAAGTCCCTCTGGTTCTTCAGCTGACAGGTCTCCTCCAAGGATGCCTCATAGTGCTGTGACTCCTCCTCCTCCGTGGCAAGGCTGCGCACTGTCTCCACAGAAGAGACCACCTCACGCACCATCTCCTCTGAGCGTGCCACTGAGTCCTGGATCGCCTTCAGCAAAGACTGGATGGACCACAAAAGAAGCGGCAAAGTGAGTCTTCTGGAGGCTGCCTTGGACCAGCCGTCTGACGGGAGGTGGGAAACCCCAGTGCTTCAGCTCTGGGGGAGACCCCAAAAACACTCCTCTTGGAACGCTCCACTCCGCTCCGTTTTATTTCATTTATTTCTCACTTGTGGCCAACCAGATGCCGGAGTGCAAGCCAGAGAGGGAGATGTATCCTCCCAGTATTATTTCCCAGGAGGGGGTTCATTTACTCTAATGAAAAGTTGGGCTGATCCTCTTGAGTCAAGGAGACCCCATAAGTCTCGGGCATCAGCTGTTTTTCATTTTCTCTCCCTCCAGAATGAGGGAGAACTTTATTACACAAAATGAAGCTTGACCTTTAGAAATAAAAAAATATATAGTCCAGCTCATTTTACAGCCCCACGATCATTTCTCACAAGCTTTGCTCTGTATCTTATTTCTGGATCCCTATAATTCACCTCTCCAAGTCTGTGTGATTCTTGTCCTATGGCTGAATCTTATGCCTCTGGTTCCACCGCTGGCCTGCTGATCGCCCTGTTAATCCTTCCTATTTTGACGCCCATTTTCTCAGAACCATTTCTGTCATCCTGCTAGGATGTCCACCTGCTCCTTCCCCGCATTTCTGGCCGTCTCTGCCTTCAAGCTGGCCTCTTTCTCCTTTTCCCCCAGCTCCTTCTCTGTCTCTCCTTGCAGCTGCCAGTAGGGGGCGCTCTCGCCCTCTTCCTCTTTTCACCTGAGGACGGGGACATGGACACACAAGCGCAACCCCTTCTCTTCGGCTCAGGAAAACGGAGGCCAGGCCACGCAATCAACAACCCACCCTTTTGTACAAGCCACACAGAGGGGTGGGTTTTGAACACGTGGCTGCCAACTCGCCTTTTCTGACCTCTGGAGATGCCACCATGTTCACTGCTACTCAGCTCTCTTGCGGCTTCTTTCTTCTTCCCCTCACCAGCCTGTCTTTCCTTGCCTTGCCCTGGGCTGCCCCATTCCTTCCCTCGGCCAAGTTGGGACTCTTTCCCCAGGTGCAGCTGGTCCCGGCACCCCAGAAGAGGCCGCCCTGCCCTCCAGGCCACCGTCTGCCTCCACAGCCCCTACCTGGTGACGGGTGTTGTAGACCTTCTGGACCGCCATCATGAGGGGGGTCTCGACCAGCATCAGCAGCGTCAGGCGCCAGGACAGGCCGAGCATGAAGCCGTAGAGCCCGATGGCCCGGATCAGGCTGCGCAGGAAGATGTTGGTGTTGACTGGCACCGAGCGGCTCATCAGAGCCGTGTCTCTGGACAGGCGGGAGCCCAGCACCCCTGCGGGCAAAGAGACGTCACACAACAAATGCCACACGAGCAACACAGGAAGAGATTCTCCATACTGTGGGATTACAGGGGACAATCCAAGCTTCCCTCTGGAGTGCTAAAAGGATCCTGTGACAGGGGACAGAAAAATATGGGACCATGGAGACTTGGGAGATCCAATGATATCAAAGAGGATCCTACATATAAAAATATCAGTTAAGGCAACTCTTATATTTAAAGCCACCTTTCCCACCCAAGGTCCAGCCCACACGCCTAGGATTTCCTGGTAGCCTCCCATCCAAGGAACATCTGAGCTTAGTTTTCTGAAGTCAGCCAAGGGCTGCCTTCTCTTGGGCAGGTACAGATTCCCTCCCAGCCAACTTCCGCCAATCTTGAAAAAGCTAGACAAGCTTAGGCCCGGTTAGTGCTTGGGTGGGAGACCACCAGAAGAGCCCAGGGTGGCAGACTGGACCGAGAAAACGGGGGAAAAAGAGCATGCCAAAAGAAAGCCAATGGAAACCACTTCTTTATGGTCAGCAAGAGAACAACATGGTTATGATGCACCCAGGAGCAGGGTGCATCACAAAGGAAAGCCCAACCATGGCATAAGTTCTGCTCAAAAAGCTAGACCTGGTCAGTATGTGGTTGGGAGGCCACAAGGAAATCCCAAGCTGCGGGCAAAGAAGAAACAACAGAAAGCGGCAGTGGCAAAATACTTCCATCACTTCCCCAAGAATATTAGATGAATGGTCTGTGTAGTCACTGGAGTCAGACTTGATTAGAGAATCTTTTTCTTTACACAGTTACAGAAAGAGCAGCTGCCTGTTTGGGGCCTCACCTGCCTTCACCTCCTGGAAGAAGGCCAGGTCCTGCCGCACCAGAGAAGAGAAGAGCAACTTGCGGGTCCGGATGACCATCCGGGAGATGGTGAACATGAAGAGCCCCCCGCGGCAGCTGGCAAATGCGGAGCTAGAAGGGAAAGGGCAGAGGGGTTGGGTCCTGCTCCTCAAATAAAAACTCAGTCACAGCTCCATATGTGAGCATGTACTGGATTTGACGGGGGTGCAAAATATTCACCCAGGACAGATCTATCCCAGCCACGTGAGATTACATTATCTCCGGCTGGTGCTATTCCCCATTTTGAAAAGGCGCAGGAACGCTTTCATTCTGAACTGAGCGCAGCAGCAGAATCCCTGACACAAGTCCCAGCTCTGATGCAGACAAAGCACACTTCCTGTGGGCAACTGCCTGCCCCCAAAGGTGTCGTTATTTAATGGATTAATCCATCAACAGTAGATGCTCCTTGAGAAAGCTTTTTCTTTGAGATTCGTCTCCAAGTGAAAGAGAGGTACAGGCCACAAGCATTAACTGGTTATGTTGCTGCCAGATGGCGAAACAGGGCAGCTAAATGGGATCCTGCAACACCAACCCTGTGCTGGTTGCTCAAGAGGTCTTAAGCCTAATTCATATTGACATTCAGCTGCAACAGTAATGGAGAATACATTAGCCTAGAAAGTCCTGAGGACCCCAATCCTTAAACGCCTGCTTCCTGGAATATCACCCAGCCGTATGTTAAGCTCAGTGGGAGGCCGATGGCTCTGGCCTGCAGTGCGATGACAAGGCGCAGGACCTCCTTAGCGATGGCTCCCAATTCTGGAATTCTTTTCCTTTCATCATTTGAGACAAGCTCATTCACTTGGACATCTACGGGGAAGAAACAGCTCTGGGGCCAAACTACATTCCAAAATAGTAGTACACCTTTAATTCATTATTAATTTCAGACTTTACTGTAAGTTCTTTTATGCAGATTATTTTCTGGTTCTTTGGTGCAGAGCTCTGCACTCCTTAAAGAGCACGATGCAAAGGAACAACAACAGAATAACAGTAATAACTCTCATCATCCCATTCCTGTGAAGGACCAGAAGCGAAGGGACTTTGTGACATGTGCATTTGGGAGCCATAACGCAGCAGTTCAATTCCTCACCCCAGAAAAGGGGAGGAGAGGCTCCATCCTCTGTGACTTCAGGAGAAACCGAGGCCAAGGTTTGCTTCAGGAGGACTCCAGAAAACGAACTGATCTGAAACCTTTCCTGAAACCTCAACGTCAGGGGGGCGCAGCTTCTTTTAGGCCCCATCTGGCCTTTGACGCGCAGGCCGGGAGGGAAGAGGCAACTTCCTCCAAGCAGGCAGCTCTGGGACCAAGAAATGGGCAAAGCCAAAATCAAAACCACATTTGCAGCAAGGATCTGGCTGAGCCTGATAGATCTCAAAGAGCTAAGCAGCATCGAAGCTGGCTAGCGTCTGGATGGGAGGCCACAAGGAAATCCCACAGCAGAGGTAACCCTGGGAAGTCAAAGAACATCCCCAAAGAAGGCAACGGTCAACGGCTTCCTTAGAGTTGGCAAGAAAAAAATGCCCAGGGTAACCTCATCCAATAATCCTGGGTCTTCCTTGTGTATTTAAGGGCAACTGCAGCAAAGATGCTGGTGGGGCCTGGAATCAACTCACCTTCCAAATGAGACCAGGCAGAGAAGAAAGATGGCTGCGGAAAAGGCTTCCGGGTCACATTTGGTGCCCAGGATGTCAATCAAACGCCCGGTGTAGTAGGGCAGGAGTGTTTCACCTGCAGGGGGGCCAAGAACAGAGGGGGTGATGTCGGACCTCTGTCAGGAAAGGCAGCTCAGCCCCCTCACCCTCCACCCCGGCTGCATATTTTCTCTGAACAGCCTTTCTGTGAAATGCAAAGAAGCCTTGAAGTTTGCTCCGGTTTTCCCACCCCACGAGAGCCAGCTATGGAAAGAATGGGGCAGCCCCTCAGGATGGGAGAAAAAACAGAGATAAGGAAAAGATGCTTGAGTTGGACACCAAAAGAGTTGAATGGGGGAGTCTGGAAGATCCAGGGCCTGTCTGTGTCTCTTTTCATCCTGGGACGCAAGACACACCCCGGTGAGAGGGAGCTCAGCGCAAATGGCCGAAGCCTCCCAGAATTCCACATTTTACGTGGGCAGGAGGCAGCCCTGAAGGGCATCAGATGGATTCGGGAGGACGTCAAAAGGCACAGCAGGATTTCAAAGGCTGAGACTGGGTCTGCTAAAGACTTTTTGGTGGCCATCTCACAACTGGGTTACTTTTAGTTTTCTTCAGTGTGTGGTGTGAACCTGGCCCTCTTGACTATTTCTGGTTCAGTGTATTGTGCAACACGGAGAACGGCTCATCTCAGCACCAACTCACCAGTCACCGCCAGGACAAGGAACAAGAAAGCGCCACCGAGATACGGCCTGTCTGGACGGAGAAGCCTCAACGTCTTCCAAAGGGTGGCCTTGTCTTCTCCCAGGGACTCCTCTGTGCTTCGCCTTTCTGCCAGGACCCCCCAGAGGAGGTGGGAGAAACCCACCGCCCCGTAGCTCACCAGCCACCAGGACCAAGGGGCCGAAGAGAGCAGGAGGGGAGGGTCTCCAAGCCAGCGTCCCACCCACAGGTACAAAGGGGGCAGGATGCTGACAGCAGCCACAGTGGAAGAGGGCATCGGGGAGGGCCGACCCACGGTGAGCAGGCCCCTGACCCCCCAGAGGACCAGCAGGCGCAGAGCGGCCTCCAGCCAAGCTGCTGGGACCCCCAGGGCGGCCAGGGAGGGGTGCCATCCATCCAGCGAGGAGAGCAGGATTCGGTCGCAGAGAAGCAGGGGGGCAGCCTGGAGCACGGCAGGGACCAGCATCTTGCTGATGGGCTCTGGGGAGAGAGGAGGGGGAGAACTGCTGAAGCCAAACACACTCCTTTGGCCCCCTAATTTCAAGCAAACTGCCTCCCCATATATCTGATTTCATCTCCCGCCTCCAGGGAGCTGCTCCCGGCAACCGTTTTTCCCTTCCTGCATCATAGCCCGTTTCCCACCAACTATTTATGGGGCCTTTGATCATTTATTCAAAACAGCTTATTTGATGTTGGGTCTATACCAACATTTTGAAGTAATGCAAAACTAAGAATAAAAAGTATTAAAATATAACCAAAAATAAAAATATATACAGTAGAAAGGTTGCGGAAAGAAGAAAAACGGATGTGATTGGATACATCCTTGTTAAGAACACCATCTAGTCTTGAATATAAAGTAACATCTCCTTCCTGGAGACATTCCTGGCCCCACTTCAGAAGTTACTTTCCCTTACCAGCTTCTGGGATGTTCTTTTGACTTCCCAGTTCCACTTCCAACTCTGGGATTACCTGGTGGTCTCCCATCCAGGCCCGACAAGGTTGGCCAGGTGCTTTGAAGCACCTCCTAAGATACTGTGTCTAATCAGCTGACTTCCCCACACCGCCGTAGCTGCAGCCCAAAGGTATATTTTCTGAGTGCTGCGAGTCTCGTGGCAAGTTTGGGAAAGATCAAATTCACACTCACTTTGGCTTCTTTTGTTCCTCGACACTTTCGCGCCTTTTTTACCCTGCAAAGCACTTTCCCGTCCCAGGGGCACCCAGCGCTGCTCCTGAAGGCTGGCATCTTTAGGGCCTTCCTTGGGAAGAAACCCCAGAACTGTGGCAGAAGCGTTTGGAAACCCAGATCGGTTCCTGAGGTTAGTAAGGATTTGCATCCGGCGCCCATTCTCTGGAGCGGAGCCACGAGGCGAAGAAAAACCGAAGCGTTTAGGTCCTCCGTAAGGCAGGAAGTTTTTGGGAGGGCGGGAGATCGGAGATCAGTACCCCAGTGACTTAAAGAGGCGGTGGACCACACTCCCCTCATCAGCGGCCAACGTGAGCAGCCGTGCTGGATGGGAATGACGGGGAGCGGAGTCCCTCGCACCTCCGGAGCAGCTCTGTCTTCCCGATCAATGCAGCCCTTCGTCCCTTCTCGAGCCCCTCACCTTCCTGTAGCGGCCGGGAAAGTCCTTCCATCGCGAGCGTTTTTCTGGATCTCGATGTCCCGTTCCGGCCGGACTGGGCTCCTCTCTCCCCCAACTACCGCTGCACCCACCGCCGCCCTCTCCGCAGAGAGCCGAATATGCCCAGCGCGGCGCTTTCGCTTTCGCTTTCCGGGGGAACGCCCCTTTCCGCCCCGCCTCCTCCTCCTCCTCCTCCTCCTCCCTCCTCCACGCTGACCGCCAGAGGGCGCCCGCGTTCCGCTTTGCCGGTCGCGGCTGTCGAACCGAGTAGCAACTGATTACCCTTTTTTTCATCGGACAGTAGCTGAACAGTAAGTTCGCTTCCCGCTCGCGATCGTTGAATCGGAGCTTGTTGGAGAAGGCACAGCTGGGTTTTCTTTACGCATCGTCTTAAACTCTGGCTGTGGCTGATTCATGCATCACGCTAATCACCTTAACCAGGATTTGCTGAAGAAAGGTGTGCTTTTTTCACAGCAACTTGCTGTGCTTCCACACCCACTTGGACAGCCACGCATGCTCTGGTCACGTCACGGTGAACTACTGCAGTGCACTCTGCCTGGGGCTGTGTTGCATTATAACACCCCATCACATGCTAGGCATTTCTGTTAGTGCAGACTAGTAAAATCAGTTGTATGCTAACAAGGAAGCTAGCATGGAAAAGTACCAGCAACAACCTGGGGAAAAGCCTCAAATTCCAGGAGGCAAGCCCCCGCAGCTTGTCACGTGCTCATTCGGAGCACATGATCCCTTGCGCTTCATGTATTATCATATATAGTCATGAGCTTGTATTAGGTAGTGTGACGTATATATGCTTAACCCAGCCCCCTGATGTACTAACCCAGCCCTCTGATGTACTCAGTAAAAGAGGTTTCCAGACTTCGGTCTGGGCGCTCTCACCCCCCTCAAAGGAGAATCAGTTTGCTGTCTTCTTTCCCCTCCCTCGTGAGAGGCCCGCAGTAACTGCGTGAATGTTACAGGGCTGCCCTTGAAGACTGCCCGGAAGCTGCAGCTGGTCCAAAATGCAGCAGCCTGAGCAGTGATGTGCACTTCTTACGTCCACGGGTCATCGCTTTTTTATGAGTTCACTTGTTACACAGGGTAATTCAAGGTGCTAGTCAGCACCTATCAAGCCTTTTGTAGCAGAGGGCCTGGCTCCTTGAGGGACCCCTGCCTCCAGCTGTTTCTGCCCACCCAGGGCATTTGGGAACAGTGGAATTGATAGCGTGCCTTCTCAGTCACGGTCCCTGCCCTGGGGAACCTCATCTCCCCAGAGATAGCTATGGGGCCCACAGGCCAAAAGCTCTCTTAAGACCCGACTCTGTTCCCAGGCCTGGGGTTGGTGTGTCTGTGGAGCACGTTCATTTTTTTTTCCTGGATGTTATATAGTATATGTAGTTTTGTCTGGACAGTTATGTTTCTTTTAAGTTAAATATTTTTTTAAATATCATAAGCTGCCCAGTCTTTTTGGAATCGGCAGCCTTGAAATCCAATGAATGAATGAATGAATGAATGAATGAATGAATGAATTTTGCCCACTTTCTCCCACCCAGAAACTCTCCTGTTATTCCAGCTTTGCTTCCATTGATTCCCAAATGCCATCATCCTGGCTCCTCTGTGAGGGTCTTCAAGCACTAATCAACTCCTTCAATGAAAGCAGTTCTTGAATCCGCTAGAGTAGGAAGTGTTGAACAAATGATACACAATTAAAAAACACATCTTTATAATTGTGATCCTTGAGGGACCCCATTTGCTTCTCCCCAAGGAGAGAATCCTGCTCTCTGCTTCTCATTCTTTGACCACTTGCCAATCCTCTCCTCTCATCCTCTGACTACCAACATCTTCAAACCTGCATTCAATTTTTAAAAATGAATTATTTTAGTTTGCAGTTCAGTGTTTAACTTGCTTGCTTGAATTTGTCAGGAGTGACTCTTGAGCAACTTGCCAGGAAATTCCCACGGGTGGAATCAGTGGAGAAAATTCTCTATTTAGTGCAGTTGGGAATGAGGGGAGTTGGCACGAATAAAAAGCTGAGTTGAGTATCTTTCCTGATGAAGTGGGGAAAGTGACGCAAGATTAAGCCTATAAAGAGAGATTTGTAGCCCTTGCCAGAATTCCCTCTGAAAAGTCCTTGAAAATTCTCTCTGAACATTCAAAACAGGAATTTCTAATAACACCACCATCTCAGTCTTTTTTTTTCACCATGAAAATGTTGCATTCTCCTATATTTCAGACATCCAATCAATTTTTAAATTACAAATCAGAGCCAAAAGAAAGATTAGCTCAGATGTGGTTTATTGTTGCCCCGTGAAAAGTCAGTGGGGACGTCCCAGTCCCTTTTCTCTCCTCCAGCCCTGAGTGTCAGAAGATCTCCCATGCTTGTGGCCACCTGCCCGTCTCACTTCTTGGCCTCTGAATACTGGTGGAGCAGGTCGCTGACATCCGTCCGTCCGACCCGAATCCAGCCGTCTTCCTTCATGTGATACACTGGAGGATACAGACATCAGCAGAACGTCAGTAAGGAACAATGCAAAACTGTCCTCTGCTCCTGCCAAATGCTCAGGGTGAAAGGTGCCTAAAGAACCAAGGGGGCTGCTTGGGAAAACGTACTGTTTACCACTCCTCCTGAGTAGCTGTCACGGTGGGTGGCGTAGGAGATGGCCCTTCGGCCAAGGTCATAGGCCTCCTCCACACTGAGGTCAGGCCGGTGGCCACTGTCCAGGACTCCGTAGGCGTATGAGTTTCCGCTTCCCGTGGAAAAAAGGGGGCCACTCAGCCGTACTCCTCTATGATCAATGTAGTAAAGACCAGGACCCTGAAAAGGGATGGAATCGTGACTCTCAGCAGCTCTGCCTTCGTTTGCCCTCCTTGATGGATTGTACAGCTGAGCCCTGGCCAGATAGCAGCATTTTCACTCCCTGATCCAGGGGTGGTGGTTGAGGGCCACATGCCAAACATGGGCAGGACACACCCCATTTTAAGAATAACCCACAGCAGTGCCTAGCCAATCTAGGCTGATTCTCAGTTGGACTTGGTTAGTTCTTAGATGGGGAAGCCCTTGGATGGGAGACCACCCAGAAATTCCCAGGCTAGACTAAGAAGTAAAAGTAACAGACCAGAAAAAGGCCGTGGCAAACCTTTTATGTATTGCCATCAAGACAGCTACCTGAACAAGCCACCCAATCCCTCTAAAAATCCTGTAACCCTCTCCCAAAATAGAAACGCTCAATTTGGGATCATTCTGGGAGGCTCTAGGGCCCATAAAGGATGATCATGTGGGCTATGTGTGGGCTATACTTTTAGCACCTCTGCCCTACCAGATAACCCCCAACCCTCTCTTCCAAAGCTGGTACCTAAATACCCACCCTTATTTTGATGTTCTGCTAGAACAGTTATGGTTCAAGGAGTCTCCCTTCCCTTCCCTTCCCTTCCCTTCCCTTCCCTTCCCTACCCTGGAAGTCCCCTGGCCCACCTATTCTCCCCCCCTTTCTCCCTGCCAGCCATTACCTTCTTGTCCCATCCACACACCATGCTGCCCACAGAGAGCCCCATTCCCTGGTATTCGGCCAGCATGTTGGCCAAGAGCTTGGAGGCGGCCGAGACGCTGATCTGTTCCTTGTTCCGAAGGTAGTATAGTCTGCATTGGGAAGGCCAGAAGGAGGGAAGGATCAGAGGAAGAGGGTCTCCCTTCCTACCCCGTGGCCCTGGATGTTTCCATCCCTCCCCAGGTCTTCAGCCTCTTCGTCTGGCCACAGTGGACACATTCAGATTCCCCAAATAAGGGGAAGGTTCGCAGTATCTCTCTGGCTTTACGCTGAGCCGAGGATGCACAAAGAGAGCCTCAAAGCTTGGAGGGGCCTTCAGAGCCTCCCTGAAAGTTCCCACCAAACCGTCATTGTTAATGTAATGGGAAGGGGAAATGTCAAAGAGAATAATCAGATCAACGGGAACTTAATTTAAATTAAATGTGCACTAAGATCGGATTTCTTTTTTTGTTCTGCCCCTGCCCATATCTCTGAAGGACAGCCCCTGGCATCCTGGCCTATGGCCAACTGTGGCCATCATCCCAAAAGTGTGTGTGGCTGGGATTCAGTCCTCTATATCTGGGACTTTGTCATCTTTGGTGCTGGATTGGGTGGCACTGCCCCAGACAGACCCAGTGCGTAATCTGGGGGTCCTCCTGGACTCACGGCTCCTGCTTGAAGAGCAGGTGGCAGCCATGGCAAGAAGGGCCTTTGCACAACTTCGGGTTGTGCATCAGTTACACCCTTTCCTGGATCGGGATGCCCTTCGAATGGTCACTCATGCCCTTGTTATCTCCTAGATAGACTACTACAATGCGCTCTACGTGGGGCTACCCTTGAAGAGTATCCGGAAGCTACAGCTTGTCCAGAATGCAGCTGCGCAGGCTATTTTTGGAGCCCCAAGGAGGGCCCATGTAACACCACTGCTCCGCGAACTCCACTGGGTACCAGTTTGCTTCCAGGTCCAATTCAAGGTATTCGTTATTACCTTTAAAGCCCTACATGGCATGGGGCCAGGTTACCTAAGGGACCGCCTCGCCCCTATGACTTCAACCCGTCCCACCCGATCACACGGAGAGGGCATGCTTCAGACCGCCTCAGTGAAAGACCTTCGACTGGCGGGGTCCAGAAAGCGGGCCTTCTCTGCGGTAGCCCCCGCTCTTTGGAACATCCTGCCCCTGGAGGTGCGATTGGCCCCCTCACTCCTGGCCTTCCGAAGGGCCTTGAAGACCTGGCTGTGTCACTTGGCCTGGAGGGGGGAGGGAATACCTTGAGCATGTGGATGGCTAGCCCCATAGAGGCCTCCTGTCTTCAGCCTCAGATTTTTCATCTTCTTGGTCTCCTTCCCCTTTTTTAGTAATGCTTTTAATTGATGTTTTATGTATTTATATATATTTATGTTTTTAATGTTTGTTGTGAGTTGCCCAGAGTTCCCCCATCGGGGGGAGATGGACGGGTGAGAAATTTAATTAATAAATTAAATAAATAAATAAATAAATAAATAAAATAAAAATAAATAAATAAATTTGAAAACTGAACCTATAACTTCTGATTGGTTTGTCCATTTTTTACTTGTGCTGTGCTTGATTTTAACTCAGTCTGGTCATTTATCACCCAGAGAAACAAAGTTATGGATTACTAGTAGGCACAGCTGATCAGTGAAGGCTCCCTCTTCTCTCAGCACCAGCATCAATGTCTGTACCTGCAGTGTTTGGCCAGGAGACGCTCCCAATATTGGCAATCGGCTGCACTTCCAGACATGGTGCCCAGCAGGTAAGGGTTGATCTCGATTACTTTGTTGAAAAGCAAAGTACCTATTGGAGGAAGGAAGACAGAAAGAGCAGTTGGGGCAGCTTAATAAGAGATTTTACACCCACCATAAAGCAGAAGGAATCTGGCAGCAGCTTTCAGACTAACACATTTTATGACAAGGTATCAGCTTTTGCCAACTGCATCTGGAATAGTTAAACTGCATCTGGTGGAGCAAGCTACAGTTCCACAAAAGCTGATGCCTTTTCATAAAATATGTTTGTCTGAAAAGCTGCTACCAAACTCCTTCGATTTTTGGCTACTACACACCAACAAGCCTCTCCTCCTACAATGTTTACACCCATGAAAAATCATAGAGATCAACTAGCCCCATCCCTTCCATGGTACAAGATTTGCCAAAGCAGTTTTAGATTATCTGTCAGGCCTAGCCCAAGGAACTCCAAGAGACCATGTAAATTCAGTCCAGCTATGTTTATTAGCTACAACCTCTAGCAAGAATCTTCCCAGACTGAAACCCCAGCTCCCAAGTAATGCCAGCCACTCCACCGTGCATTCCTCAGGGAGGGGCCAGTCTCATCCTCTTGTATTTCCCACGCTCTTCAGGAGATGTAAGAAAATGTTTTTCTCCCTGAGCCTGGCCTCCATAATTCCATTCCATCACATTATCTGAATAAAAGTTGTAACATGCAATGGGAATTGCTAAGACAGGTTTACACCAGCCTTCCCCAAAGTAGCATTTCCATCTACACTGTCACTCCAGTTCCCAGAATTCCCCAACCAGCATGGCCTCTGGCTGGGGAATTCTGGGACTTGTATCCAAGCTCTGAGGAAGCTGCTGGATGAGAAAGACTGGAGACTTCAAGCAGGTTCATCACAGATCCATCATTGCTTTCCCACAACATGCTAAGCTTGTTTTATGTTCTTCTTAGTTTGCTTCTCGTTTAATATGTTGCCCGAAGTCAGTAGGTTTGCTGGTTTATGATTCAATGTATTTTGCATACCCAGAACATGGATTAATCAAGACAGGTGCATCTAGCCGTTGGATATTGATAAATACAGAGGATGTCGGATTTTCTGTCCCTACCAATTATACAGATTTGGCAGGTCTTTGAAGCATTTTAAAATCCTGCCAAATCTGTCTGATCAGCAGCAATTGGTGAAAGCTTACAGTAGGTGGCAATACTTGGCCGAACTGAAAAAGCTAAGCAGGGTGGGACCTGGTCAGTATTTGGATGGGAGATCACTAAGAAATCCCACAGCTGTGGGCTAAGGCTGGGAAGTTTAAAAAAATCCCAGAAGAAGGCAAGTTCAAATCACTTCTGTATTGATCCTGAAAAAAATCACAGGAGAGTGTCAGTAAAGTCACCAGGAATTGTGTTCGCTGAGGGAGAATTTTACTTCTCAAAGTCTGTCCAGAAGAAAAGATAACAGCCTGACTCGATGGCCCCACACACAGTTCCCCCAAAGCTGCAGGGCTGCTCACTGATGTAGCTGCCGGAGGATGCCCGGGAGTCAGTGGCCACAATGACTCCGTGCTGGAAGCTGAAGGCCAGGGTGGTGGTGCCGTGGGCCAGCTCGATCCGGTGGCCGCCGCCCTCACAGTGGGTCTTCAGGAACTCGGTGGGCTGTGGGGAGGGAAGGCAAGACAGGAGAAAGAGGGCCCGAGGAGGACCGAGGCAGGAAAACCCTCCCTCCTTCTGCTCCTTTCTGCCAGCAGGAAGAGGGGCTTCTTCTGGCACACCTGCCACGTGTGTGTGCATGCACACACACCCTGGTCCAAAAGAGCTCTGGGCCCAACCCTGAGCCAAGTTCAAGCCCTTCCTTTGCCAGCGGACTCTGTGGGAAAAGTGCGGGAGTTGGCCAAGGAGAGGCCTCCCAAGTGCTCAGAATCAGGCCCACTTGCTCTTCGGATGGATGAAGTGCCCCCTCCCTCACCCCACTATCACGCCGGCGCTAAAAGTTTTTTGTGGAATTTCTCGCCGGAAAAGTACTACCGAGGAGGCCGGCGTCAGTTCTGGGAAGCAGGCCAAACAATGCAGCGAGGTGGACGGGGGACACTTTGCTTACGCTCAGAGGCACCTCTCACACTTCTCAAAAGCCAGTCCCTGGGCGCGCCCTCCCTCCATCTTCCGCCCGGCCGCCGAAGCCCGGCGCCCCCCGCGCCCTCACCTCAATTCCCGGGGGCACAGCGATCTGGGGCTCCCGCACCCCGAAAGCGTAGTGCGAGAGACCTTCCCGGGGCGCGCCCACCGCTCCTCGCGGCAGAGTCCAGCCACAGGCGCCGGAGGAGCATCCGCAGACATCCTGGAGCGCCATCGCCGCCTCTTCCTCCCCGGCGCAGCGAAAGCGAAAGCGAAAGCGGCGCCGGCCCGCCGCCCGGGACTGCGCTTTCCCGCCTCCGTGCCCCACGCCTGGGCCGGGCAAAGGGGCCCGTGGGAGGCCCGGCCAGGAGCGCGCCCGAAGCAGGCGCGCCAGCTTGCGCGGGGGACGGGCGCTCTTCCCCCGCTGGCCTTGGGGCCAGGCTGGCTACGCCCCGGGGCAGAAAAGAGACGGGAGGCAGTGGCCCAAAGGGAGAGGCTCCCCAGGGGAGGGCTGGGATCCCCGGAGCTGGGTGGAAGCCCGCGCCCTGCATCCCGGCAGATCCTCACGTCTGTCCATTCCTGCGTGTCAGCAGTCAATCCTGAAGACGTCTAGGATGGCGATAGGAATGTAATACTGCCCTGGCAGCGAAAGATGGGCGTCGTACTCCGACACGTCTGGAAATGGCTGCTGTGGGCCTTAGCCACGCCACTGAGTTTTGCGGAGGGGAGAATGCGTGCTCTTCTGCGTCCCCGCGGCCTTCCCACCCTGGTTAAGCTTTTCTTGTGGAAAAGCAGGAGCATCATTACGGAGGCTTTGTCCTTCACAAAAAGCACCACCGTCCGAGTTCATAATGTACAAATCCTCGAGAATTTTAAAACGGGGCAATTGTCTCGGGCCGAGAAGGGAGGGGGCGCCTCTTCTCCAGTCTCTGTCACAAAGCTGGAGCCTAAAAGGAATGACTGATAGATTGATGATGTGCCATCAAGTCGTTATCGAGTCTTATCGACCACAGAGATAGATTTTCTTCATGATGATCTGTCCCTACCCTGGTCTTGCAGGTCTTCCAAGCGTGCTCACATCGCCGCTGTAACTGAGTCCACGCACCTTGCTGACGGTTGTCCCCTTTCCTAGAAAGAGCAAGCTCAGGAGAGCTTGCCAGCCATCGCCACTCATTGCACTTCTCCGCCTCTATGGGGCACCACTAAGCTTCACCACAAGAGCTGGCAGGGGAATCCCCGCGGCTGTACACCTCCGTAAGTGAATCTACTTAGCAACTGCTGACGTGCCTGGTATCCTCTTCAGCCATTGGCCCAGTGATCTAATACTTTGTTTTTGCTGTTTCTCCGGCGCCAAAGTGCGCCGTGGAAGAAGATAAGGGCGGTTTTAAAACATCAATAACCTGTCACTACCCTGATAGCCAAAAATGCAGAGGATCTGCAAGCTCCAGTAATAAAAGTCAGGGACCACAGGGAAAAAATGGGACCAAAATTAAATATAAAGACCACGAAACGAATGACAACAGGCTTACAATTAACAATGAAGATATCCAAGTGGTGGACAGTTTCTCCCTTTTAGGATCAACCCTCAACAGTAAAGGAACAACCAGTCAAGAAATACACTGCAGACTAGCAGCTGGTAGAGCAGCCATGAAGGCCTTAGAAAAGATATTCAGGTGCCATGATGTGTCTCTATAAAAATCAGAATTGTGCAAGCCATTGTATTCCTTGTGACACTATATGGAAGTGAAAGTTGGACTTTGAAGAAACAAGATAGGAAGAGTATTGGTGCCTTTGAACTTTGGTGTTGGAGAAGACTCCTGAGAATACCGTGGACAGCCAGGAAAACAAACCGATGGATCATTGAACGAGTCAACCCAAAATTCTCACTTGAGGCATAAATGACCAGGCTCAAACTATCCTACTTCAGACATATTATGAGAAGACCTAGCTTCTGGAGATAGCTCTAATGCCGGGAAAGGTAGAAGGAAAGAGAAGAGGACAACCAGCAGCAAGGTGGGAGGACTCAGTTAGAGAGGTGATGAGTGCACCCTTGGGAGACTTGAAAGAACAGGTTAGGGATAGATTGTCCCGGAGAAAATCTATGTGGTTGGGCACTAGGAGTTGAAAATGACTTGATGGCACATAATCAAAGTGCGCCCAGTGCACCTGCCAACTGCCCCTTGCCTGTACATTGGAATAAGAAACAGGAAGCACTATTATCCCCTCTCCATATGCTATCTTTCAAAAACTTGTCTGTATATATTCAATGTTGCAAACTTGTGACTGCTGAATAGAAGGCATTTCTGGTCCAGTCTACGTATTACAGCACCTTTGCATATGGCACCTGGAGCTCACACCTTGGCTATCAGAGGACTGCCAAGGCGAGCTCCTGCCCTTTTCACTATTGCAGAGAGACGATAAAGGGCTCTCAGTTGCTGGAACAGTTACCCCAGGGGTATTTCTCCTATCACGTAACAAAGGCATAGACACTCAAGGCAAAGATCAATTTATCATCCCTTTGCTGCAGGCAGCAAACACAGGAAGGAATACAAGTGGTCCTCATTTAATGACCACTTTCAGCAACCATCCAAACTTATGACAGCACTGAATGAGTGGTAGTTGTGACCAGTCCTTGTACTTACAGCTGTCACAGCATCCTTGTGGTTACGTGATCATGATTTGCAACCTTCCCTGCTGGCTTCCATCAAGCAAAGTCAATGGGGAAGCCAGCAAGAAGTCACAAGCTGCAGTCACTTAATGATAAAGGGGACTGCTGGAACTGGCATCACTAAGCAGCACGGTCACATGGCTTTTTGACTTACAACTGTGTTGCTTAATGAGAGTTTCCGGTCCCAATTAGCATTGTTAAGCGAGGACTACTTGTATGAAATTTCACAGAAACACCAAAGTGCCCTAAAGCACCCAGTGTGCCCTCCAGCTGAGTTTGACTACACCTACGTTATCCCCAACCAGCCCAGCTACCCCCAAGTATTGCCAATGCTCCCTTTGGTGCTTATACAAGATTCAACTGGAAGGTGATTGTCAACAGTGAAAGCCAGCAGCTTGGGGGGGGGGCGCATTTTAGGATTCAGTTTCTAATGTGGTAGTTATCTGGCTGGAGAAACTATGTAATCATGCCATTAGTATGTAAAAACATTGTGTCCAAGGAATTGATAGATCCAGTAAAAAAAGATAGCAAATGTTACATATGCATTTATTTTAATATATACATTTACAAAACTTTCTATTTGTGTACATAGGTTTTCTAAAAAGCAGTAGGAACTTTCACAAAGCAACAGTGAATCCGTTGATTTATTTCAATCTAAGCCCAGATCAGCCACTTCATCGCTGTATCATCTACCCAAGTGGCTTTCAAAATCTGGACCAATGTAAGAGCCTTCCCCAATTTGAGACCCTCCAGGTGGCTTGGATTATAACTCCCATCCTTGAGCCAGAGATTAGAAGGTCCCAGTATAGCAGTATCTGAGCTGATCATTTAGGAGAGGAGGAAGGCAAAGATCGGAATACATCAAATCCAAGACATTACACAACCTGAGACCAAGAAAAGATGTGGTCTACCTCTGAAGTTGGTAGATGAATTTAAGTCCAGCATCAGCATCTTTTGCCAGAGTTGTTGGTGGTGGTGGTGGATGAGCCATGCCCAGCTGCAGTGACAACCACGACACAAGGAAAAAAAGAAGCAGGGCTTCCAATGCACGCACACCATCTTGATGTTTTTGATCCTCCCTGCAGACGCCCCTACCTGGCTTGACAGCAAAGTCCTCCAACATCTTGACTTGCCAAATCCTTCAATTCAGAAAGCTGCCTCCCTCTGACCAATAGTAGATCCTCAACTAGATGCAAGGCGACAAGAGGGGAAGTCTGTCTGGTGTCTCCCAGAAGACATACTAAGTCCAAGCTGATGCCAAGGAGGCATTTACCTCAGAGGGTCGCAGCACCAAGGTCTACTCACTAAGGCACACTAAAGGAGGGCTAAGCACGACAGCACACAAGGGGTCCCATAGGCCTCTCATCATTCCAAAACACAGCAACTCCTCCAAACTGAATTTAAAAGTAACACAATAAAATGGCAGCACTCTCAAGAGATCACCAACATTTCACAGGTTTGGGCTAGCCATTTGCAAGATCTCATTTAGTATCAGGATGGGGATCCTGACACCTCATGAAGCTGGGGGGGTGGTTCTGATGTCAGAGACTTGCAAAGAGGGCTGCCCCTTAATTGGCACTGGAGATTAAAATTGATGGTGCTCAGTTCCTTGACTTTTAGCTTGTTCCATCTCAATCCCCCATCAGTACATGGATTTCTTGAAGTCTGCCAGAAAAGTGCATATTTTTCCCATTCTTCTAAAAGCACTAATCTTTAGTTTTCCAAATATGCACTTTTTCAAGTAAAACATGTGCTGTGAGATAGACTCCTAGGGACTTCACAGACACATCCATGTGGTTTTCTTGGCAAATATTAGCATTTCTATAAAGGTGATATTAGCATTTTAGCATGGCATTTGTGCCCCCTCTTGATGTTTAGGAAACCATGTTTTTCAGCCAAAGCCATTTCTTTTGATGTGCAAAACCTAGCTCTTTCAGGGACCATTGGTCAAACAATAGGGCTGTATTCTGAAGTCCTTGAGTGTTGCAAGGGTTAAAGAAACAAACCTGGGTGGGAAAGGAGATGCAATGTATGTGATGCATATATCAAATGCATGTATCATTTGCTTCTGCACCCTATATAAAGACTTGACTCCTCCCCTTAATAAAGGCCTTTCACTTTGCCTGAAGTACTTGTGGTTTGTATCGTTGGGGAGCAAAAAAGTCACTTTTTTGTAGTGGGTGTTTCTCTCTCAACTTTCTTTCCAGCTCCACACCAACTTGGGTCCCTGAATTTTATGGGCAACAGTACTAACACTGTGGTTTGCCACAGCCTTCCTCCACAATGTGGATTCGACTTGTCTTGGCCAAGGTACTAAGCAACTTACTTTGGCTTCAGCCAAGGTCAGCTAGATGCTGCCATCTGCTTAAACTGAACCCCGTGCCCAAAAGCTTTTCTGCTGGCACAGATGGGCACATCATTTAAACCAAGTTTTCTGAACAGCAGTTTAGACTTTTCGGAATGCTAAACTTTCAAATAAACAAGAGAGAGAAAAGACAGTATGTTTCTTCAGACCTTTTGTGTTTCTGAGACTTCCCTCCACTGTGCCAAGCTAGCGGGGACCAATAGGTGGTGCTCTGGGATCCAGACCAGGATGCCCGTCTGATTTGAACCCCGTTATCAATGCCTATTGTTCCCATTGGGGATGCCGTTGCTGCCCCCCTCTGCCCCATTCTGTTGCTTCTGCAGCAGCTGCCAGTAGAGCCCCTTCTGCTCCATCAGCTCCTTGTAAGTCCCCTTCTCGCAAATCTCCCCATCTTCCATGACCAGGATGAGATCGGCACGCTCCACACTGCGAAGTCGGTGGGAGATAAGGAGAACGGAGCGTGTGCAGCGAGCTGCTCCTTCGTAGATCTCCTCCTCTACCTACAGGAGGCCAAGATGGGGTGTATGAAGGAGAAGTGTTAGAGAAGCAGAAAAAAGGGGAACCACGGAGACTTGGGCTGGGTCAGAGAGAAAGTAAAGAAGTTGGGCATCGGGAAAAAAAAGTGATCTCACCCACTTTTAACTCTGGTTCCTCCCATGCTTCCTCATCCTTCTTACTATATGTCCCCCCTATAGAAGGACCCTGAGAGAATGCAGCCCTTGAAAGAGGAAAGGGAGCCCAGCCCTCCTACAGGAGATAAAGTATCACTCACCTGATATAAAGAAAATCAAGATGGGGAAGTTTCATTTATAACTTAAGCCAGGTAAGAGAGTAAGCAAAGGCCCGTTTTCCCAGGCTGGGGGCTTCAGGTGTGTTGGGGCTGCAAATCCTGCAATTCCCAGCAAGCACAATTCAACCCCCTCCCTTCCCCCCACCCCCAATAAAGGTCTTCCCATAGGAAATGGGAAAGGGGGTCTGACTCAGTTCCACCCGCTACCCCGACTGCAGTTGGGCTGAGCAGAAAGAGTTCTCCGAGTCTAAAATTTCACAACTCAAGTGGCTCAAAGAAATTCTTCTCAACATTTATGCAATTTCCTCTTCCCTTTGCCACATTCACTTTACTTCTTAAATTCCACCCATAGTTCCTCCCAGAAAACCTGATGCCCGGTTCTCACCTGTTGCTGACTCTCCATGTCCAAGGCACTGGTGGCATCATCCAGAATCAGCACTTTGGGGTCTCGGATCAAAGCCCGGGCCAGAGCAACCCCTTGCTTCTGCCCCCCAGAAATCTGGCCCCCTGCTTCCCCAGCATCTGCAGGAAGAGGCAGAAATGGAGGAATTCTTCAATAATTCAGATGCTTCCAAACTCTCCCATCAGCAGTCCAGCCCTGCTCCTGTTTATCCATTTTAATTCTACGGGCTGCCTTTGGTTCATTAATCCCTCAATAGCTTAAGTCTGGAATAGTGATCCCTTTTTATATCCAATCATCATTCCTCAGCAACCCTTTTGGCATCCCGTCTGATAGCCAGCGGGTGGTGGAACATGGAAACTCAGCCTAGTCGCACCCCCTCCATATGGTCACAGCTCCACAGAGCCCAAGACAGATGTTTTTTCCCTCCTGGGACACTGAACCTCGGACACCCTGCAATCAAGCCGAAGCCAGAAGCATGGCTCTGCTGGAGGATGCGGGCTCCTACTTGTATCGTAGCCGTGGCTCATTCTGGAGATGAATCGATGAACTCCCACTCGCCGACTAGCCTCGATCACCTTCCCCTGACTTTGTTCCTCCAAGCCATACACAATGTTCGCACGTAAGGATCGGGCAAAGAGTACTGGATTTTGGCTCACCAGCGCTACCTACCAGGAGAGCAAAATAACAGGACATTTTGTTATTCCTTATGAGGATCCCAGTCAACAGCAACATTCATTCTCCCAAGTTTGGAAACAGTAATATTGGTGACACACCTTCATCGTATCACACCCCTTACCTTTCGATGCAGGAAATGATGCTCATATTCGCTCAGCTCCCGGCCGTCCAGCAGCACCTGCCCTTGCTGGGGCTCGTAGAACCTTTGGAGCAAGGCCACCACCGTGCTCTTCCCGGACCCCGAGGGACCCACCAGGGCAGTCACAGTACCAGGGTGCAGCTCTAGGGACACTCCCTGGAGGGAAAGAAGACCATCAGATGCCTTGGCTCTTGCCTTCTGGAAGAAGAGAACGCCACAGACCACCTTTTATCAAACTTAGATACAGCTTATTCATATTGCAGAGTTTTGGTTGGCTGGAATGGGACAGCTTTGGCTGGAATAGGACAGTGCTGCAAGATGCTCACGGTGGGGCCCCAACATTGAACAGATCTCCTCACCATTGTTGCACTGTCCAGTTGCTTATTTCCCCCTCTGAGCTGAAACCATTGACAAGGAGAGGACTAAAAGTTCCCCTTCCTCCTTTGGCTCTCTCCAAGCAAGGAAACAAGCAACAGTGGAAGAAGGAAGGGCACAAGAGTCTGGGGGGTTCATACAGGGCCAGCCCCACCATTAGGTCAAGCAAGAGATGCTTCAAATGGATAAATCTTGGAAATGGGGAGCAGTGTATGAAGCCAGAGCTGCCCAGTATATAGGCTGCCCAGCTCCCACCCTTTGCTTCCTAAGTTTGTCTTTGGCCTTGATATGCATGGCCGGATGCCCCCCAATGTTGATAAAGGAGCTGTTTGGCCAGCCTCTGAACGTGGAGATGGGCAAGACCACAAAATGGCTTCAGGTGGCCTTGGGGTCTAGGACTGGGCGTGGTGTGTCTCTGACCATTTAAACTCAGCTAAATCCCCTCAGGCCAAGTTAGATGGCATCACCTAGCCCACCTTGGCTGATCTCAGAAAGCTAATGTAGGTTGGACCTGGTCAGTACTTGGGTGGCAGACCACTAGGAAATCCCAGGGCTGTAGACTAGACTGGAAAGCTGAAAAAGCACCCCAGAAGGTGGCAACAGCAAACCACGTCCATGTTGTTGCCGAGAAAAGAACACAAATGCATCCATAAAACCACTATGAGTCGTGTTCATCTTTAAGGAAGCTTTATTTTTTAAAGACCCTCTAGACTTCCCTACAGGTTTCACTCCATAGTCCAGAGAGAAAGGATGGAGTTTCACCTCCTGACATCAGCTAAACTTTTGTTTTCTCTGGCTGCATTCAAACAACATACTTGACCAAGTCAGTGAACAACCCACAAGATGAAGAGTTTGGCTCCCTTTAAGCTGGGCTTAGTAAGTTGTGTGGACCGACCCTGTTTGACTAGTTTGTGGTTTAATGTATTGTGCAAACCCAAAAAATCAGGGTTATTCAGTAACAGAGTTAAGTGGTCACAGGATGGCAGGCACTCAGTCTTGGATAGCTCCCTTCATACCCATCTTGGTCCCATCCCCACCATGAGGTCCTGATTCCCTTCTCAGAATCCAGTTCCCAGCACATACCTTCAGCACCAGAGAATTGCCATTGTTGGAGTAGGAGAATGAGACATCTTGAAGTACCATGTGTCCTTTTAAATCTGTGGGTGCCAAAGTCCCCGAGGGCTTGATTTGGGGCGTCCGGTTCATATACTCAAAAGCCTTCTCTGATGAACCAATGGCTTTTTGCACACGGGGCTGAGAAGAAAGGAAGGCCTGGGAGACATGGGAAACAGGCACTGTGAGAGGAGGGAAACATTTTGGGGAAGGGTCTTCGCACCTCTCTGGGCTTCCGGTCAGAGGCTGAGTTTCTGCCCCAGCGCTGGGCCAGCCACAAAACTTACCCGCAGCACTGTGGAAAGCTGCATCTCGTACAGGACAAAGGTAACAAGAGCCCCACTGCTCAGATTCCCTTGAGTGACCAGGTGTCCCCCATAAAAGAGAATCCCCACTTTGAGTGCCAGTCCTAAGACCTGGAGGAGAGAAAATGGGGTTTAGTGTGAAACTCTCTCCTACGTTCCCAGAGAAGCAAAAATATGCCACTTGCAGTTATATGCAGCTGGCCCCCACGCTGTTCTAAGGATTTTTGCGTGTGTCTTTGAGTCAGTCTTGATTCCTGGCAACTAACAAGCCCCTGCAGTTTTCTTGGCAACATTTTCAGAAGTGATTTGCCCTTGCCAGCTTCCCAGGGCTGAGAGAGAGAGACTGGCCCACAGCCGTCCAGCTGGCTTCATGCGTGAGGCGGGGCTAGAACTCAGTCTTCTGATTTCTGCCCCGTGCCTTAATCCACTACACCACAGACAGCGCCAAAGATTTTAGCGTGGCTTGGTGGGTTTGAGGGAAAGTAAGTGTCTTAACAAAATCCTTGCTGGTATATGTCCAGAGGGTGTGGTAAAAAAGTCAAGATGGCGGCCAGAACCATATAAAAAACAATTTTTTTTGGCACTCTTAGGTTTTTGGATCATATGCTGCAGATGCTCCTGCCCCAAACACCTCATAAATCAGGCCAAAATGGTCAGCCCCACTCACTCTGGAAGCCCAATGCTTGATGTGCCACCCAAAATCTGGCACTCTCCTTGTGCCAATGGAAGTTGTGCATTCCCTGCAGTCCACGCCACCTCCTCCTGCCAAGGAGCCCAAATAGGGCCCCCAACCTCTCCTCCCAGGTCCCCCATCTGACTAAGCCACATTTGCATCCTCGCCTCAGGAATCCATATGGAGGCACCGTAGGCCACAGCCTCCACCTTGTTGAGCTTGTAGGTCTCCTGCAACTTCTTTGCGTAGCGCTGAGCAGCCCCGTCCTCATTGGCAAAGCTGCGGACCGTGGAAATGGCCTGGAAGGTCTCCATTGCGACGTCGTTGGCCTTGGCTAAGGATTCCTGGACCTGCATGGCCAAGTTCTGGAAGGTGAGAGAGAGGAAAGAGAAAGAGAAGTGGTAAGCAGGTATGTCAGATACGGGTTAGGCTAGAGGTGCTCAATCTGACCCCCCTCTCCAACTTTGTATACAGATTCTATTGCCCCTGTACAAATTAAACTCTGGAGGCAACTCTGGATGTGACCAAAGGGGAAAATTATTACAACCATATTAATTGCAGTTAAATAAGATAAAGTCCCCCTTAAGTTGGGTTCAACTCCTGGTGGCTACATGAACAAGTCCATATTGTTCGCTTGGCAACAATAAAACCTGTATAATTCTCCTTAAATTAAATCATCCTAAGGTTATTTCCTGGATGCCCACTTTTGGGATGGAATCTCTGGCATATTTTTTTATTCATCATATTTATAGAGCCACCCATCTCACAAAATGTGACTCTGACCACACCTGTTTCTTGACTCCCCCAAAAGTGCTGCATTTCTGAGTTAGATGAAATGCCAAAATTGATTTTCCATCTTTAGAGATTCTGATTTCATTCTTTGATCATGAGTCACAGCTGGATTGTCCTCAATGGAAAACACATTTCTGCATACATTCAGAGCAATAAAAAAAAAAAGACTCCTCAACAGGGATCTTTCCCTACTTTGGTGCCCACCAGATGCATCAGGGTTTTCATCCCCAGAAAAGGCTGATCTGGTTGGTAGATAAGAACATGCAGCACTCCTCAGTGGCCTCTGGGGAACTGGGATTTGGGCCTAATCCACCACAGAACCCAAGAGTTTGGTTGGAAGGAAACTTTGAACCGTCCCGCCCTTTGGTCACCTGGTAGAACTTCCCTGAGAGCTTTGGCAACAGCAGAATGAAGGGCAGGGCCATGGTGACAAAGAGGGCCAAGGGCACCGAGAGCCACAGCATCATGGTGTAGAGGAAGAGGCCCCGGAGCAGGTACCACAACAGAAGGTTCAGTTCCCTCGAGAGGCCCTCACTCATGGCATCAATGTCGGACGAGACACGGGAAGTGATCTCACCTGGGAGGGAGGATGTCAATGAGAACAAGCCTATTTGAAATCATGTCAATTGGGGGAGGTGCACACTAGCTGTGCTCTTTGCCTTCCCTGTTCCTTTGGTAACCATCCGTGGAATGGGAACTACAGGACTGGCTGCCCCATCTCCGAGGCCAACCTTGAGGATGGAGAGGTCAATCGACCCTCGGTACTGAAAGCAGCGTTCCCAACCTTGTGCCCTCTGCACGGCTGGACTCGCACAACACACACACACAGAGGTGACTACAGGGAGAGATCAAGGGGGGACAAATGAGGAAACAAATATTGTGCCATTATGATGCAAGTGCCACCCTTTTGTACATGTGTCAGGATACTACACGTGCATACAGAAGAATGGAACCTGCATGGCAACTGCAATACTCATAGCGCCGTTTTGACAGAAGCATCAGATCCCGGGGATGCCTCTGCACTCAGCAAGTCAATGAAAGACCTCGCACACGCATTCATACAACATGCTAAGCTTAGTTAGTTTTAACCTTGACTGGGGTCTTGTTTGTGGCCCCAGCCATGCTCGCAGAACAGCGCAGAGATCAAAATGCTTCCGGAATGGCTGGAACCACCCATTTCTAAACAACCATTTCAAATTTGAAACAGCTGGAATCCCTAGGCCTGATCCAATGAAATCTTCCTTAAACTCCTTGCTTCTCCTAACTCCCCACCCTCCCAAATCCCACCCCCTGCCTCTCAGTGCAGAGGATAACACTTGAATTTTGAGAGTACTACAAATCTCCAGTTAGCCTACAGGTTCCTGTATCCACTGCACCCCCCCCCCAAATTCTTTTCTTTCAAGTGGCTTTTAAAAGATGTTTTAATGCCATGACTCTAAATCATAGCTAGACTGACCAAATCATATTACAATATATGTTAAAATTATTTACTATAACATTATACATTATAGCATTTTTATTCCTGTATTTCTGTTTGCAGCCTTGGTGGGCTGGATCAGAAAGACAGCTTTTAAGTAAAGAAATAATGAATTAGATATCAGGATCTTTTCTTTACCTGTTCGATTAGTGCTGAAGAACCCGATCTCCTGGCGCAGAACAGACCTGAAGATAGAGCCCTGGAGGCGGGCATAGAATCGGTTCATAACTGTATTGTACAGGTAGTCGCAGACAAACTCTGTTACAGCACTGACAGGAATCAGAAAACAAGCATCACGACCCCATCTGTAGGTCTCCCAATTCTTTTCTTCTGCCATCATTTTCATCCGCCTCCCCTACAACCCCCCCACGCACCCCATTTCACCCACTGCTGCGTGCAAGAGAAAGGCAACCTTGGTTTCAGTCTCTCTTTTTTGCAATCCTGGGGACACATTTTTGCAAATATGTAGATTTGGGGGACAAATAATATTCTATCCTTACATACATGATCGCTGTGAGGGATTTTAAATTGCACAGCAGAAGGAGCAGGCAAGCTGAAATTGTCTAATGATCCTGGAGGGGAAGGAGACAGATTAACAGAAACCAGGCTGTCGTCTTTTCCTTGGTGTGACAGGAGTCAATTTGTGGGCATAATAAAGGACACTATGTTAGAAGGTGCTACTATCAGTAGAAGGGCTTGGAGCCTCCTTAGAAACAGAATTTAGAGCAGTGTTTCTCAACCTTGGCAACTTTAAGTCACTGGACTTCAATTCTCAGAATTCCCCAGCCAGCATGCTGGCTGGGGAATTCTGGGAGTTGAAGTCCACGTGACTTAAAGTTGCCAAGGCTGAGAAACACTGATTTAGAGGCTCTGGGTCAGCCCATTTTAAGATGACCTCAAGTTCTCATCAGATGCTCTATTCTGGCTGTAAAGGCCCCGCTATAATTTGCCTGGCCTTTGTCAATCTTATGCATCATTTCAGAGGGAATATAACTTGTAACCTTGCAGGCTTCGGGCTCTTGGGCATCCCTTTGGTGAGGAGGCCAGTGATTACTGTAGTTGTACATGTCAATAAAAGAGACTTTTATTGGGCACCTATCGCCAACTGCTTTCAGTCCTAATTTAAGTGGGCATTTCCCCCACAATAGTACAGTTGAGTTCAGTTTGTCCTAAAGGGTTATGCATTTTGGTGCACGTTACTTCAAACGTACGCTTTTCTGTTTGCAACAATTGCCTACCATGCGTGATTCTCGGAAATACTAATAGAATTTAGTATAACAGAATTATTAATATGCTTATATTATTAATACATTATTATTAATATACTCTTCTCACTTTCTATATATAAATACACACACACATAATGCCTTTCCAAGTGCATTCCTTTTTGATCAACCTGTTTCCTACTACTGTTAGTAAAACGCACTGCAAAATTTGTGAATGTCAAAGGGTAATGCAGGTTGATTCATGCGTAGGTTTGAACGTGCAAAATTAGGTCAGTGCAACTTTGCCTTGGAAAAGAAACCCAGCCAGTTCCCCCCCCGCCCCCGCCTCTATTTCATACCTGCCCACGGTGAAAAAGGACATCATGCACAGAGCCCTCGTGAAGGCCGAGGCTTCCTTCTTGCTTGCAATCAAGTCGGTCACGTGCCCGGTATAATACGGAATCGCCATCTCCCCTGAAAGACCCAGAGAGAGAGATCAGGGGCCTCACAAGAGAGATGCAGGAGCCGGGAGCTGCGGCAGAAGCTGGCCAGCAGCAGCGTGGAAAGCAGATTTATTTTCTGTTTGTAATAAAGTACAGTGAAAGCTCGAGATAAGATCCGGGGTGGAGAAGGGAGGAGAGAATCGCATTCTCCTGACAGGCCTTCTCATCAACGCGAAAAACCAAGTTCTTATTTTATTATTTTATCATTTTTATTATTTTAAAAAAAACAATTAGGAAAAATGCTGCGGGCCTCTCACGATTCCAGGATGTCCCTCTTCCTCATTAAAGCAACAGGTCACTTCTCAGGCTTCTGCCCCAGCCTGAAAAGAAACCTTGTCCCTGATTTAAGAGCCCTGTTAAATGTATTCATCTATTTATTTAGAATTTATTTAGATTTTTTTTAAAAAAGAGCCCATTTCCTCAGTTTTCCCACAATTCCCTGACATTCCTAAATATTAGCTGAAGAAAGGCGCCTGTATTATGAGGCCTGCTTATTCTGTCTTTAGAAAAGCCAAGTATAACTCTTGGAAATTTACAGAAGTAACAGCAGATGCAGCGGGATAATAGGAGGAGGGTTGGAGCCAATTTAGAAGAGAATGTTTAGTTTTTTGTGAGTGTCTGCTTTGGGATGTGGTTTTTTTCCCCACTACAATTTTAAGTAGATATAGCAGGACATCTAATGCAAGCAGGGGCATCTGCCAAGAGGTCAAAACAGTCAAGATGAAGGTCACAGCACTGAAGCCCTGCCCCTTTTTCACAGAGGCTGCTCCTGCAACACGCATTAAAAAAGGAGGAGGATTGTGACCACCACCATTTTGACTTTTTTGACTCCGCGCAACAAATCCTTAATACGGTTGATTGAGGGGGCTGGAGGAGGGCCACATGGTAAGCCCCCCCTATGCACCTCCACCCAAAAAGGCCCACTTACCCATGGAGGACATCACCATAAGGACGGTGATGGCCACAAACCGCAGCGCCTCTGGCCGCATGCTGGAGATGAGGCACCCCAAGGACGCCGAGGGCTTCTTCTCTGACCCTCTGCCCCTCGAAGGGAGGAGGTGGTGCCACAGCAGGGTCACGGCCACCACCACCAGGTAGTTGAGAACAAGGACGTCGCTCCTGCCCCAGCTGTAGGCCAGCTCCGGGGCGCCCCCTGTGGGCTGGAAGAGGTACTGCAGGCTGATGTACCCGGGCATCTGGAAGGAGAGGACCACGGCGCCCTGCAGCAGCCGCGCGCGAAGCTCGCCCCCGCCGTAGCGGGCGAGGGCACAAGCCGCCAGGGCGAGCGCCACGCCGCGCCCCACGGCGACGGCCCAGGAGAAGGCCAGGGGCCTCCCCCCGGGCGAGGGCCCCCACCTCCAGGCCAGCTGGAGGGCCACGAAGTCCAGCAGCAGCCCCAGGGCGACGCAGGAGCCCAAGCCCGGCTTCATCTCGCCGGCGCCGCTCCGGTTCTAGCGCAACCCGCGAGGCAGGCAAGGGTCTCGCCGCCGCGCGAGCGAGCAGCACCTTCGAAGCCCTGCCGGGAAAGCGAAGGAACGAACGGGAGAAAAGGTTAGCAACGCGGAGGGAGCAGCGGCGGCGGCAGCAGCCCGCGTCCAAGTCGGGCGGCTTTGCTGGGACCCGACTTACGGGCTGCGGCAGCGGTGGCGTTGTTTCTCGGAGAGCGCGTCCCTGGTCGGAAAGGGGCGGCGCGGGGCAGCGTAAAAAGCAGCGGCCGCTGGTCGCTGCGCGGGGGATTAAGGAAGCGGCGTGAGGAAAGCCCCCCCGCAACTGAAGAGGCGGCCCCGGGGGCGGGGCTCGCCTGGTCTGGGAACCACCTCGGCCGTGGCGCTGCGCAGAAGGCGCTGCGCTTTCCCGGAATCCGAAAGCGAAAGGCGGCTTCGGAGCAACACGGCGGGGAGCCGCGTGGCGAGAAGGCGGGAAGGGGAGGGGGCGGAGGCGCTGGGCGGCCCTCAGGACAAGCTGATTCCTCCTTTCGGTCGCTATTTCGGTCCTATCGGTCCCCTCCCGCTTCCCAGCCGCCGGTTCAGGAGGGAGCCGCAGCCCCGAATCCTAGCAGGCCGATCCTCCAGAGACCTGCCAGACCTGCTGAAACCCTCCGAGCCAGCTGCTGTTGCGGCCGCGGGCAGCGGGGGCCCGGGAGTCCGCGCTGCGCGGAAAAAGGTTGGCTTCGCTCCGCCGCCGGTCCTGAGTCGCCTTGCGGGTCATTCACGCGGGTGACCCCGGGCGATGCGGAGGGAAAGGTGCGGATGATGGGCTGCATGATTCACCTCGACTTATTTCTGCTTTTTGAAAAGCAGCCTTCTCCCCCACACCTAGACTCTCCTTACAGGACTTGAGACCTGCGTGTCCTGTCCCACGCGCACGCACATTCCCACGAGCGTCGGATCGTTGCCCCGCCTTCTCAGCCGGCTATGGGCTCCTCGGGCTCTTATTTGCGCGCGCCAGCCGCTGTCCGGTTTCACCCACTCCTTCTGCTCTTCCTCCGCCCAACTTTCTAGGTGTCCTCTGGAAGGGATACTATGCACTCTGCAGCAGCTCAGAGACACTCTTGGTTTCCTGCATCAACAGGGGAGTTAGACGGGATGACGTAAAGAAAGCTAACCACGTTGGCCCCAAAGGAGGAAAGCCCCCCATTAAAAAATAGGCGGAGCTTCGACCGTCGCGGCCGCCTTTTTGACTCTTGACCATACCTTGAGGACACCCCTGCCCCTCCCCCCACAGCTCCCAGTTAGGCAGTATCTTTATTAGGATCCAAGGAATTGTCGAGAGTCAGTTTGGGGTGGTGGTTAAGGCACCAGGCTAGACACCGGGAGGCCCTGAGTTCTAGTCCTGCCTTAGGCACGAAGCCAGCTGGGGGAACTTGGGCCAGTCCTCTCTCGGCCCGAGAAGGAGGAGAAGGCAAGGGAAAACCGCTTCCGAAATCTTGCCAAGGAAACTGCAGGGACTTGTCCAGGCAGTCGCCAGGAGTCAACGCTGCCTTGAAGGCAAAAAAGAAGAAGAAAAAAAAAAAGGAATTGTCACAAAAGACCGAGCCACGCTACAAGCACGCCGGAAAAGAGGGGGGAAATGCAATGTATCACCTGCAGGGAGAAGAAATGTAGCCAGAAGATAATTACATTTTGATGCAGCCTCAAGAAGGAGACCAAAAGCTGAATGAGCCTCCCGGGTGGGGCAAGAATCAGGTCATGGTCCCATTCACACAGCAGGCTTAATCGAGGTCATTAACGTTGGCACAAGCGAACTAACATTACAGCGCTGTAGTTGGCTGTTGGGAGCTCAGTACGTGCGAACCCTCCCTTTTAACAACGCGCTGATTCGCCAATCGGGCAAATGTGTCGTGTGAACGCGGCCGATACTAAATGTGTCGCTTTTCTGCGGCGGAGAAGCAGCGGGTGGCTTGCGTTCGTGACAGCGGGGCCCAGGAATTGTACGTCCGACGCGATGCTGCTGCTGACCACCTCGTCTCAGTGGACCGGGGCCTCCCTCTGGCTCTGCGCTCCTCTGAAGGGTAGCGTCTCCTAGTGGTCGTAAAGTGCGACCCCCACCCCCCAAGTGCAGAGCGCTCCTTGGCTCCTGCTCCTTCCGCGCGCCTCAAAGGCCCGGTCTTGGCCGGGAACCGGCGTCCAGGGTCAGGGTCAGGCTCTGGCTCTGGCTGTGCGCCCAGAAGCGGGTTCCCGGCCAAGGCAGCGCGGGGGGAAGCCGCGTGGGGAACCGACGCCTGAGCCGTAGCAATGCGACCCTTCCCCCGCCTCGCACCCTCCCTTCGGGTAAACTGGCTGGGGATAATGGCGGCTGTAGTCCAATCCCCGCTCTGCGCCCACCGTCGCGGCGCTTCTGCCGGGACAAATTGACGGCTCGGGGCGCCCTCGGGTGGCCACGGAAGGCGCTGCGCCCAGAGAGACCTCGCTGTCACTTTCATTTTCGACCCGGGAAACTCGCGGAGGCGCTTCGGGGAAAGGGGCCGCAATGGACCGTCGCGGGGCAACGAAGATCAGCACCGGGGTGAGTGGCTGTGCACGGCGGGGGTCAGCTCACGGGAGCCCCAAGCTTTTGCAACGTGAGCAGAGGAGAAGGGGGGATGGGGAGCGGGAAAGGAAGGAGAGGAAGGAGGTCAGAAGAGGTTCGCCAGCCAAGCGGGAGGCGTTGGATTCAGGAGAGTTGCAGTGCTTTGTTTCTACTTGCAAGCTGGACCACTTGGATTGGAGACCACCAGGGAATCCCAGGGCTAGCTTGGGACGTTGAAAAAAGGCAAGCGACTTCCATTCTGTGGCCAAGAAAAGTGGACAGTTGTGTCCATGAAGTCACCAGGAGACTTCATTTATTTTTTATACCTGATTTACAGAGGAGAAACTGAGGTTGGGAGATGAGCTGGAGGCCTTCTAACTTCAAGGAGCAAGTCTCACTCACTAAGATGTCACATCCAGTTACATCGGGCACTGCCTGGGGGCAATTGAATCTGCCGGTCCAGTGAGAACATCTTGGGTAGGCCTGTTCAGGGGGCCCCCTCTTTCTGAAGGGAGCAGGACATGGACAACAGGCCTCCTTCATGGTGGCCCCTGCACTTTGGAACTCCCCACCCCAGAAGTCCATAAAGCTCCTTCCCTGGTTTTAAGAAGATCTTATTTCACCATCCCATCAACCCTAGCAAAGTTTTCTTGATACCCATTTTTAGAAGGGTTGATTTATTATTGATTTATTGCAGGGGTCCCCAAACTCTTTGGCCCATTGACCCCTTTCTTGAAGTTTCAGATTGTTCATCGACCCTCAAGCATTAATCATCATCATCATCCCTTGGATAGTCTCATCGACCCTTGGGGGTTGATATTGACCTCTTTGGGGAACCTGATTTATTGTTACTGTTGTTTGACCATTTAGGCATATTTCTGTGTTTCCCTCTACAATTTTGACTTGTAGCCTATCCAGAGGCTTTTGAGGTGGGTGGGATATAAAAATTGTAAAATAAAAGAATTAAAATTTGCAGTGGAACTTCTGACCCTATGGACCTCAGCCAAAACATGCCAATAGTCCATGAGGATGGGAGTTGTAGTCCTAACAGAAAGTCCTAAGTTCTTCACCCCTGACATAAACTAAATGTTAGGAAAAGGAGATCAGAAAGGCAAACCTTTGTGCAGTCTTGGCGGTGGGGCATGAACAGTCTCTCTTCTCCAAGACACTTTCTATATGTGCATATATATGACATAAAGGGTTGAAAGGCATTTGTCAGTCTGCAAGCACCCACTTGTTGGTTCACAACTGGGCAGCTGTCTTTGTGCAACCTGTGAATCCTGGTGTCTTTGAACTTGGGTTAGTCCGAGCAGGGGGTTAATAGGTTGTATGGATCCAGCCTGTTTCACTAGTTCATGGGTCAACATATTCCCAGAAAATGAGCTTTTTCAAGAATCAGGTGCAAGTTGTGTGAACTCTTGAATACTTTTTGGTTTATGTCTCATACCCACCCCCCATCTTATTCTTCAGAGCTGTTGGAGATCAGATAAAGGTCTTAAAAGTAACCGTAATGCCTAAGGAAAATGAAAGGGCTGCCACATCTGCGTCTGACTACAAAGCTGCAATTCTGTGGCCCTTCTAGATACTGTACCAGGCCGGCCTTCCCTTTGGGCAGGGAGCAGCAGAGGCCGTCTCAGGCAGCTGATGCTGGGAGCAAAGGGCATAACATGCCCTTGGGGGTCCAGTGCATGCTATGCAGGGGTCTGCCAAGTATGGAAAACAAAAAAAAACAAGATAGCGGCCACGGTGGTGTGATTGAAGCTCCGCCCATTTTTTACGCGCCTCACACAGCTGCATGAATCTTTGCTCTCTTTTGGTTTAAGTAAAAAGGATATTATTTAAAAACCTTTTTGATTATTTTTTTTATCCAGTTTTCCAGCCAACCCGTTCCTGCTAGGAATCAGTGGCAATTTTATCTGTTTTTCTTGCCTTCCCAATCTAAACACACAAGTGCTTTGAGTGTGTTACTGTAAATTATGCAAATAAACCAACAGTGAAATGTGCCAGGAGAAACTCTGGAGAGTGAGCAGCCTACTAATATTTGATGAGACTCTTGCTGGGAGAGACCCACCAGCGGTGTGTGTGTGTGTGTGTGGATTCTATGGGCATAATTAATTCTCTTCCCTGTGGGATCCCCATAACTAGGTGGGGAAGATGTAGCTTTGAATCCAGTAGATTGAAGCCCCCTGCATTCCTTTGTGGTCTTCTCTTGCTCCTGGCTCAGCGTTAAGCTCTTGTTGGCGGTTCCCTTTCCATTAAAGCCTGGAAAATAGAGTGGGTGGAGGGTGGAGGGAACATCAACAAGAAATGAAAATAATCCTCCTCTCACCCACACGGTCTGCTGTGCAAAATGTTTCAGTGGGTGGGTGTGTTAGCCACAGGGATGCAGAAGGGTGGCGTCCTCTAATCTAGGGAGAAAGTCGCTGTTTAAAGCTGATCCTTGGACCTTCCAGCGCCAGGGATGGGGAAAGCACATCCATCTGCGCACACTGTAAAACTCCGTGCAAAGCCACAATAGGCACAGAGAGATCTTTTGCGGAAGTGCCGATGGCAGGCCTTGGGCCTTGGGGCTCCCTGCCAGCCCAGATTCCCCTGCTTGGCAGGAGAAGTGAGTCAAGTGCAGTGCTCGGCATTCCCAGGTCGGATCTGATAGGAAGGCAGGGAAAGCACCTTTGCCCAAAACACTGGGATGCCCTGCCAAGACTCTGGATTTTCGCTTGGCTTTGTTTTCAGGCTCAACCCGAGAGTGAAAAAGGGATGTTGTGGCTGCTGGTTCTACTCCAGCCTCTCTCCTGAAATTCTGTTCTGGGCTTCCTTCTTTCTCACTCCTCCTTTTGCCAGAGGGTACCCAGAGGGTGTCATCAAAAAAGTCAGGGTAGTAAGCACAAGGGTGCAATTGAAACTCTGACCATTTTGTGATGCACGTAGAAACCGGTGGGGCCTCCATCACACCATTGTGACTGCCATCTTGACTTTTTGACGACACCTGCAGACGCCTCTGATCACACGGACCTCCAGGGCACCCTTGGTGAAAAAGAACCAAAACGACAGGAGAGGACAAATACGGCACCTGAAAGTTGCTGCCAAATACTAACTCCTCAGACCGCAGATGGAAGACATGGTGAACTGGGAGGGGATAATGTTCACACAAGACATTGACCAAATGGTCTTTGGTCAAATAAACTCAAGCAGATGGATTTGCACCGCACCTTCATCTTTGATTGTGTGAATCGTGGTTTTTGGTTTCTGGCTTAGTGAATTCTGCAAATGCCACCCTAACGCTGCTAACTGAACTAACCACCCTTGGAAGAGCTGAAAAACCAGGTTAGGGATAGATTGTCGTGGAGAAAATCTGTGTGGCCACAATGAGTTGACAATGACTTGATGGCACATAATCAATCAATCAATCAATCAATCAATCAATCAATCAATCAATCAACTGAACTAAGTGAGAGCACAGTCAGGAAGGCATTGTATTAACTGCAGTTCAGTCATTACATTAAAGTTAAATTAAATTGAATGTGGGGTTTGTCCTGCCGTGGAGTACTTCTGTCATAGCCCCATCTCCTTTTGGGACAGTGTCCCAAAGTCAAATACATCCTCAGCCTGCTGTCTGACAGAGAGAACCGACGCAGCTGTGTCAAAAAAGTCAAGACTGTGGCCGCAACTGAAGTTGAAGACCTGCCTTCTTTATGAAGCACATAAAAAGAGACAGGGCTTCATTTGCAAGGTTGCAGCTGCCATCTTGACTTTTTTGACCCCCATGCTCCTGATCAGGGTCACATACATTATAGCACAGTGGGGGGGTTCTCATAGTGGGACCCCAAATTCTATCCAGGGCAGCCCCATAACCTGGTAGCCTCAATTGTTCTGGATTCAGCTCATTCCTCGAAGATGTGAGGTAAGGAGAAAGTGCCTCTAATTTATTAATTTATTTATTATTTATGTGATTGATTGATTGATTGATTGATTGATTGATTGATCGATGGATTGATCGATGGATTGACTGATTGATGTTCTGCCTTTCTTCTCTGGAAAGGACTCAAGGCAGCTAACAAAACTGTGAAAACAAAACAGAATATTAAAAGCTGAGAACACAGATTAAAAACAACACTAAAGCAGGCACTGAAATCATAGAGCGTTTAAAAGCTGGGTGGAAAGATGTGTTTGGGGGGCATTTTGAAAGGCTGGGGGGGGCAAAGGCGTCTCCCCAGGAAGGCTGTTCCACAGTTGGGGAGCCACAGAGGGGAAGGGCCTCTCCCCCTGCCGAAAGAGGGGCCTCGGACAGTGGGGGCGTCTTCCCAAGGCCTCTCTGCATGTCTGAACAGCTGATGGTTCTTCCAGTAGTCAAGCCTTAAGATGGTTGGGCCCTCAAAGATTAAAAGCAGCACCTGTCATGGTGCCCGGAAGCAGATGGCAACAGCACAGATCTTTCGATGGATTTTTTGATTGATTATGTGCCATCATGTCGTTTTCAATCCTAGCGACCACACCGTTTCCTCCACGACCTTTCAGTCCAGGCATTCAATCTGACCGCGCTACTTTGCACCCATTAGCAGTCCACCTGTCCCTTTTGCACCAATTGCAACTTCAAGGGTTGCCCCGCTCAGCGCCTGGTACAGTAGTCAAGACAGGGTGTAACCAAGGCTTGAAAAACTATTGCCACATCCCACCGGCTCAGGAAGGGACACAGCTGGGCACCGGCCTCGTGGGGCCAAGGGGAGCCTTGCCACAGCTGCCCCCTCAACTCCTGGGACAGCGGAGGATCGATGTTCCTCCCCGGTGGGAAACATGCTCTTTTTCACTGCATGACACAGCTGCAGCCTCTCTGTGATGCTGTTGGAGTCTCGGGCTTCCCATTCAAGGGCACAACATCTGGATAACACAGCTGGAGTCCCTGTTGTTTTGTTTATAATGGTGGGTAGCCCTGACCCTCCGGGTATTGTTGGATTCCAACTTCCATTATCCCCGATCTTTACAACTCCCATCGTTCTTTTGCTGGCTGAGGCTGATGCAGCTCAACGATGCCTGGGTGCCCACCAGTTGTCCCCTCTGCCTTGGAAACTAAACACTAAGCAGGAATGAACTGTGTGCGAGGCCTTGCTTCTGCTACGCAATGCTTTGACTCCGGCAACACCAGGTCCTGTGGAAATCTTTTTCCCTTCAAGGGCAAGTTCCTCTCATCCACCCACCTCTTGTAGAGAGTAAAGAGGATGCCTTGAGGAAGAGAGGGAAGATCCATTACCAGAGCAGTTTTAGTCTTCTGTGGAGTCCACTCCTTGGTCTGGTCCTCCTCATAGTACTGATGCCTCTCTTCTCTTCGAATCACTCAGAACACCTCTTGTTCCTTTCTCCTCTACAGACCACCATCATGGCCGTGGAGTTTGATGGCGGGGTCATCTTGGGCTCTGACTCCCGAGTTTCTGCAGGGTAAGGGCCGAAGGATTGTGTGTATGGGTGAGCTGGAGGAAAGGTCTGAAACATCCCTTCATTCCCCAGAGATGAAGGTAAAGTCTCTTCAAGTCAACTCTTGGTGGGCTCAGGGACTTGTCCAGGTAGCTCTCTTGGAGATAACAGAGAGGTGCTTTGCCCTTGCCTTCTTCCAGGGTGTTTTTTCAATCGTCCAATCTAGTCCTCATCCCTGGGATTTCCTAGTGGTCTCCCATCCAAGTATTAACCGGATCCTTTTAAGATCAGCCAAAGTTGGCTTGGTGGTAGCAGGAGATGAAATTGAGTCCAGGTTGAGATGCGTTCATCTTCAGGTGTGCCTCTTTCTACATGCAAAGCTTGAGTCCTTCTCCAGAAATATGGGTCTTTTTGATAGGGGCACTCCAGCTTTCCCAGAGAGGCTTGTTCTGGGCTCCTCTCTTGGTTATTTAAACAATAGGCGAAACATTCCTCATCCTCCCAGGACAGTTAGAATTGGGATTGGAAAGCTCTGCATTTGAATCCACCATTTGCATCTGTCCTGATTTTAACAGCTGCTTTGATTGATCCTTTATATTTTCTCTGCTTCCAGAAGTATTTTAATTTTTTTTGCTGTAATTGGTTGCTTTTGGTTATCCAATTTCTTGCTTTGTGAATTGCTCAGAGAATATTTCCAGGCAGCCTCTCTAATGACTGTAGTAAACATGGCATAGTGGTTAAGGTGTGGAATTAAGA
Source organism: Python bivittatus (assembly GCF_059951505.1). NCBI lineage: Eukaryota > Metazoa > Chordata > Lepidosauria > Squamata > Pythonidae > Python > Python bivittatus. Next base: position 4,004,985 of record NW_028277111.1, on the reverse strand, counting down.
CTGAGGTACCCAGGTTTTGGTCCCCGCTCAGCCATGGAGGGTCCCTGGGTGATTTAGACCTGTCCTTCCCTCTCAGCCCCAGAGCCAGGGTGGTGTAGTGGGGAAGATGCTGGATCAGAAGTGGGGAGACCCAGGTTCAGGCCCCCTTTAGCCATGGAAGCTCCTGGGGGATTGTGGGCCGGTCCCTCCCCAGCCAATCAGCACTCGCTCTCTTGGTGGACTACAGCGATCCTCTCGATTTTCTCGCCAGCCCTGCGTACCGTGATTCTGGCAAATCCAGACAGTCAGCCAGGCAGCAAAGCTTATTCCAAGGCTCTTCTCCAGGATGGGCTAAGTGAAACATAGCCAGGGAGTAAGAGGCAGGATCCACAATTTATCCGAAGAGAAATGAAATGCCCATGCAGGTTGGATGAGCTTGCTGGGATGTGAGTTTCATTGCACAGGTGATACAAGGGAGGGGGAGAAACCTGGTGGGCAAAGGGTGGCAAGGAAGCAGCCTTTTCAGGATCTGCAACCTGGTCCTGCTGGCTATGTGAAGGAGCGTGTTCTCTCTCTGTCCCCGTCTGCCACCTGATTGCTTTCCACATCTTGCCATCCCCTTTCCAGACAATCTGTGGTCAATCGCATCTTCAACAAGCTGGCACCTCTGCATGACCGGATTTATTGCGCGCTGTCCGGCTCAGCAGCTGATGCTCAGGCCATGGCCGATCTGATAAATTACCAGCTGGAGCTCCACAGGTGAGGAAGCGCAAGGAACCACTCCTGTGGGCCCACTGTCCCGCGGAATAGGCAGCGTACCAATGTAGGCAAAGAAATGGATAAATGAAATGTGCTGACTTGCGGGGAACGCTACAGCCGCTACCGTGCTTAGAAATATATGTCAAACATTAAGAAGTCACCTCTGCGTTCGACTGCTGGCAAAAGCTGAGCCTCAAGTCAGAAAAGCGAAAGAGGAATGTTTTTCCTGTGCGGCTGGGAGCAAGAAAGCCTCCTTTCCCTCACCTCCAAACAAGGAAAAATGTGCCTCCAGCAGTCCTTTAATCTCTAATCCCCATAGTTAATTCCAGTGACTTGGTGTCCATGGAAGGGAGCCAAACTGCCTGTGGTGGGGAAAGCATCTCTGGGGCAGCGGCGCCCCCTGGTGGCCATGGAGAGACAGCGCTTCTTTTTTATCACCTGAGTTCCCAGAAAAGGCAGGGCGCATTTGTGGATCTAGTTGGCTGCCATCAAAGGGTCATGTGCTCCTTGCAGGGAGCAGCTGGAAAGTCCCCCATCCAAGGCCAGGATTCCTGTGGCTGTCATGGGTGTTGCTCGCAGCCCTTTCCTTCCCAAGCTCTGTTTTTTCTTTTTCCTGTTCCATTTGCACGGCAGTGCTATACGTGCCTACTCTGGAGTAAGCCCTCCTGAGTTCAGTGGGATTTATTCCCAAACGAATGCGTAGACGATTACAGCCTGCACGGTGCCCATTGCTTTGTTTTCTCGGAGGGAAGCATAGGTAGATGATAGAACCTAAGGTAGTGATGATTATACTCATTTTACAGATGGGGAAGACAGAGAAGCTAACCTCAGGATCATTCCTTCCCCTTCTCCTTCTCCTCTACACTTCCCTCTGCATCCCTAGCCAACAGTTCCTTAACATTGGATCTGTGCTTAGAAATCCCTCTCCAGCACATTCAATTTATTTTTACTAATCCAGAACAGCCAAAATAGTATTTATAATCCTCATGTGCCCCTCAGTTTCATCTGCGCTGTGCAAAGAGGAAGCGAACAGAGAGTCTGCTGAAATTAGGCCCCAGTGATGGTAGAAGAGTCTGTCCTTTCTACACTTATCAGGAATTAAATCCCATTGCAGGCAGACCTTCCTTCTGAGTCAATATGCACAGGAACCGACTGAGAAGCATCAACATCAAGGAATGCAATAGTTGGGTTCACACATCTGGTTGTCCACAGTTTGCTTAACATGGTTTTCTGAATGAATTACACAGGCTGAGTTTAAAAATCCTTAGCATTCCCGGTTTAAACATCAACATAACCGCATCAACCTACAATATGCTGAGCCCAAATTAATCACATCACAGTTTCGTGTGCAGTGTGGTCTTCATGGGAAGCCCTTTGGGCCTGCTCCCCCAAACTGCAGACGGAGAGACGACTTGAGGCCCGACTGAGCAGGCTCTGCCGTTCCCCTTTCCCCACAGCCTGGAGACGGAGGCGCCTCCACGGGTCCTGGCTGCAGCCACCTTGGTGAGAGCCCTCAGCTACAAGCACCCGGAGCTCTCGGCCCACCTCCTGGTGGCCGGATGGGACCCCCAGAACGGCGGGCAGGTAGGTCCAGCGGGGGAAAGGGAGGCGTTCAAGAGCCCCGTGGAGAAGAGGCTGCTCGGTGGGGAAATATTCAGGACTTTCCCTTCAGCAAATCACCGTGCCAGGAAGCTACACCCATTGAATTTCTGCCCACTATGCCATGCTCACTTTAAAAAAGAAGCAGCAGCAACCTTAGGATAGAATTAGGGAAGTTCCATACTGCAAACTTAAACTTGTTTACGAACACCAAGAACAGGAAGGGGTTGTTTGGCTGTCTTCAGACAACATCCTTAACCTGGTTAGTTAATTAATTCATTCTCTGAAACGGCAACACCTGGATGAATTGTGCTGATCCTCCAAAGCTAAGCAGGGTCAGAGCTGATGAGTGCTCGGAGGGGGCCACCAGAATTTGAAAACCATCCTTGCAGAGGAAGGGCCAACCGTTTCCATATGGTTAGGAAGAGAATTATACGGACATCCAGGAACTGAACAGAAGAGTCTTTACTTACCTTGGGTCCCCACAACATTTTGAACTAGAAATTAACCAGACGAGCCATTAAAGATTAACGTTAATTAAGTTCCGCATACTGCATACATGTAATTTCCAGGTCTTCAGCTGCCCTGGTTAAGGGTGTTATGTGAGCGCAGCTGTTGTGTTAGCTTGGCAAAATGCCCATCGCTGCCCAGCAGCTGAAAAGGAGAAGGAGTCTCAGGTGGAGGACTGGCCGAGGGTGCTGGGAGCCTACCCTTCTGAGTGTCACCCCTTCCAGACCCCCCACCCCAAATCCTCCCAGCTGCTCCTTCCTGAGCAAGGCCAGAGTAAAAGGCTGCAGAGGAAGACAAAGGCGGGTCACAATCCTTTGTGCTGCGTTTACCCTACACTATTAACCTCGTTACTGAATTAACCCGTTTTCTGGGTTCACCCCATATGCTGAACCGTAGCATATGTAGAGCCGTGACACGCGTGGGGCGGAAGAGGCCACAGAGGCCATCTAGCCCAGCCCGCTGCTCAGGGTGGGAACCCACTCAATCAACCCGGACAAGAGGCCTTCAGGACCTGGCTTGAAGACCTCCAGCGAGGGGAAGACCGCCCTGTTCCAGGCAGATGCTCCCACTGCTTAAGGCTCTTACCTTCGGGCATCTCCTCCTAATAACGCTCAGCCTGAATTTGCTTTCTTTTGGGGGGTCCTTGTCCTGCTTCCGGTAGCACCAGAGAACATCCACCCCCTCTTGCATGTGGGTGTCTTCTCATATTTCCCCGTAACTATTCTATGAGGAGCTAAGTATCTCTACTTCTTGAACAGATCGTCCTAGGATTTCATGACCGTACTCTTTATCCTCCTCGTAGCTCTTGCCAAACCGCTCCAGCTTCTCCGTGTCTTTCATAAAATGTGGAGCCCAGAACTGGACACAGTACCCGAAATACAGCCTAACCAGTGGGAATATTACCTTCCATGAGGTCGTGTTTCTCTTAATACAGCCCAAGATTGTATTGGCCTTGTTCACTGCTGCATCACCTTGCTTGCTCAGCTCTAGCCGACAGCCTATTAAGGCCCCTAGATCCCTCTCACATGCACTGCCACGTAGCCAGATCTTCCCAGTCCTGTGTTGTGAATGTGATACTTCTGTTTATAGTAAAGCTAAGGAGAATTCGATGTGAGAAACCTTCAGCTCTTTCACAACATCGCCATTCTCAGGTTTATTATATTGGACAAGCCATTCATTCATTCATTCATTCATTCATTCATTCATTCATTTGACTTACATGGCTGCCTAGCTATACATGACAATCCTGGTGGCTCACAACATTTCATTAAAACACAATACATATAACCAACAGAACCCAGCACCAACATCGTACATCCCAACCACAAGGATGTTGTTCCTGTTAACCAGGAACTTTTATCCAGCTTCATAATTAGGAAGGTTCCCTTTATTACCCCAAGAATAATAGTGCGCATGATAAATATATATTTGGCTACCACAATATTTCAGTTTGCTGAGTTTGCCCCACAAACTGGGATTCATCCTCCCCTTCCGTCCTAACAGGTCTACGGTACGATGGGAGGAATGTTGAACCGGCAGCCATTTGCCATTGGAGGATCAGGAAGCACCTTCATTTACGGTTATGTGGATTCTGCTTACAAATCTGGGATGGATCGGGAGGAATGTCGTCAGTTCACCAAAAACGGTACCTGTGTGGTTGTGTCCATTGTGGGTTGCTGGGGAGGAGATGAATAGAGAATGAATTGAGAACATCATGAAAGGTTGAAGGAGCAGTGGTGTGGAAGGTTAAGGCAGTCTTTCTCAACCTTGGGAAGTTTAAGATGTGTGGACTTCAAGTCCCAGAATTCCCCAGCCAGCCTTCCCAAGATTCCCCAAGTTCCCAAGGTTGAGAAAGACTGGGCTAAGGCGATGGACACAGACCAGGGAGAGCAGGTTCAGTTCCCCACCTGACACGGAGTAACTTCAAGCCGATCGTTCCCTCTCAGCCCAACCGAGCTCACAGGCTCTTGCTGTGATAAAACGGACGAAAACGTCCGTGTCCAGCGCCTGCAGCTCACAAAGGAAAAGACAGGTCATAAATCACAGGAGCATAAATTCTTGAGTCCAAACTCCTGCTCAGGGCAGGAGTCGAAGCAGCCCAGCACAGGGCTGTCCAGCCTCTGCTGGAAATGCAATAATGCAGTCTAAAAAACGAAAGCAGAATCCAGTTTGGCTTTCTAAGAAAACATGCGGGCCTCGGCCAGGCCAGGAGCCTTCCTGGAAATGAAACTGATGGGAATTGACACTTTGCCAGAATTCCAGCTTCCCCTTTTTAAAGGGGCAAGAATTTGTTTATATTTTTAGCTGAAGTCAGGCCATGCGGTGAGTGGACAGTTCCCCCTGGAGGCGTGGTTTGAAGTGATGCCAAGTAGCTGATTGGGAAATGGTCACTTTGGGGGAAGGCCACGCCACCTTTTCTTGGATGCGATTGGTGTAGCTCTGGGCCCGGCTCCTTATTTTGGTCCAATCGGCTGCTCCGGGGCAGGTTTTAACTCTTTCTTTCCCTCCTCCAGCGATTGCCCTGGCGATGGTCCGGGACGGTTCCAGCGGGGGTGTCATTTACCTCGTCACCATCACCAAAGATGGCGTCAAGGAAGAGGTTGTTTTAGGAGATGCCATCCCCAGATTTTATGACGAATGAATGTGCCTCTCAACCTTCTCCCTCTCTCTCCGCTTTATTAAACCATTAAAGTTGCTGAATGGAAACCACGGGCTGAATTCCTGGGTTCTCACAGCTTGACACACACGCTGTAGTGAATGCTGGCGTGCAAGACGCTGGTTCAGCAATTAAGAGGCCAAAATGTAGAAGTTGAGATAAGCAAATAGTCCTCATTCAGCAACCACTCATTCAGCGACCGTTCAAGGTTGGGGGTTCTCACCGTGGAACCCCAAATTCTATCCAGGGCCACCCATAACTTGGTGGCTTGAGTTGCTCTGGACTCAGTTCATTCCTCGAAGAGGCGAGGTAAGGAGAAAGTGGTCTAATTTATTTATTGGATGAACTGATTGATCGATCGATGGATTGACTGACTGATGTCCTGCCTTTCTGCTCTGGAAAGGACTCAAGGCAGCTAACAAAACTGTGAAAACAAAGCAGAATATTAAAAGCTGAGAACACAGATTAAAAACAACACTAAAGCAGGCGCTGAAATCATAGAGCGTTTAAAAGCTGGGTGGAAAGATGTGTTTGGGGGCTTTTTGAAAGGCTGGGGGCAAAGGCGTCTCCCCAGGAAGGCTGTTCCACAGCTGGGGAGCCACGGAGGGGAAGGGCCTCTCCCCTGCCGAAAGAGGGGCCCCGGACAGTGGGGGCGTCTTCCCAAGGCCTCTCTGCACGTCTGAACAGCTGATGGTTCTTCCAGTAGTCAAGCCTTAAGATGGTTGGGCCCTCAAAGATTAAAAGCAGCACCTGTCATGGTGCCCGGAAGCAGATGGCAACAGCACAGACCTTTCGATGGATTTTTTGATTGATTATGTGCCATCATGTTGTTTTCAATCCTAGCGACCACACCGTTTTCTCCACGACCTTTCAGTCCAGGCATTCAATCTGACCGCGCTACTTTGCACCCATTAGCAGTCCACCTGTCCCTTTTGCACCAATTGCAACTTCAAGGGTTGCCCCGCTCAGCGCCTGGTACAGTAGTCAAGACAGGGTGTAACCAAGGCTTGAAAAACTATCGCCACATTCCACTAGCTCAGGAAGGGACGCAGGTGGGCACCGGCCTCGTGAGGCCAAGGGGAGCCTTGCCACACCTGCCCCCTCAACTCCTCGGACAGCGGAGGATCGATGCGCCCCCCAGGCTGGGAACGTGCTCTTCTCCATGGCATGACGCAGCTGCAGCCTCTCCAAGATGCTGTTGGAGTCTCAGGCTTCCCATTCAAGGTCACAACATCTGGATAACACACCTGGAGTCCCCATTCTTTTGTTTATAACAGTGGGTAGCCCACCACCCTCCAGGTATTGTTGGAGTCGAACCTCCATTATCCCCGATCTTTACAACTCCCATTGTTCTTTCTCTGGCTGAGGCTGATGCAGCTCAACAACACCTGGGTGGCCACCAGTTGTCCCCTCTGGCTTGGGAAGCTCCACAGGTGAGGAAGCACAAGGAACCCCTCATGTGAGCCCACCGGGGTCCTCCTCTTCCATGAAAGTACAACCCCAGAGTGGTCTCCGGCTCTGCTCGTCTTCTGGCCCCTGAAAGGAAAGCATGTTCTGGGGCACCAACTTTCAGGGCCGTTGATCTCTTGGTGGCCTAAGGGGGGAGCTCTATGCCCTGAAAAAATGAGGAGAAGAAAGTGGTATCAGTGGAGCACAAAGTGAGATCTACATAGAATAGGTGTGACGTACTTCTGATCAGAGGTGATCGGTGATGAACGGGCAAAGATAAGGGGAAATTAGCCCCCAAGGTAGGAGGACGGTCATTTCGATCATAGGGGAAATATTCCTTAGCTTCATGAGGTGGGGCCTGTAGGAGTGGGGTCAGAAAAGTCAGTGTTGGCCACAACCTGGGATCAAGGCCTTGAGCTTTCCGAAGCACATAAAACAGAGCAGGCCTTCGATCACGGGCTTATGGCCAGCATCTTGACTCGTTTTTGTTTGGCCCTAGTGGAAAAACATGCTTTTCTTTCATTTGGAGGGGCCCTTAGGGCCACCAAATAGACGGGGCCCCACCACACTTATGTGCAGGGCAAAGGTTGCAGAAAGTAGTTTTGTGGTTTTATTTTGTCATGCTCATGGTCCTATTTTAGGGCTCACACTATAGTTTCTATGTCTTTCCCTCCTCAATATCTGGTGCCACTTGTCAGCCGCCTTTGCTTTCGAGGACTACAAAAAAACCTTCTTTTTTGCTCTTCTCAGTGAACGGAGGGACAGAGATTAACCAGGATCTCAGTATTCGCTTTCCAAGGATTGGCCTGGCTTATTTCTGCCCCCAAAACCTGTTGATCCAGTCAGTTGGGGTGTGGGGTTTAAATCAATGAGCAGGGCGTCCTACCAGCTTTTATGAACCCTACTTGATAGTTTTACTTTTAACTGCATGTGTGTTTGGAGGGGGGCATCCAAATCTGCAAGACGTTGGGCACGGAGTCACAAGCCAAGCCCGGCCCCTCTTGCACGCGTGAACAGAAGGGGTGGGTTTCCATTGCAACACTGTGCGATGAACGGATGGGTCCCGGGCGCTGCTCTCAGCCGTTTCCTTCTGACACCAATAATAAACCGTGTGTGCCATTTTTTTAAAAAGTTGCCGCTTTTATTGAGCGTGAGCAGCTGCCCACTGTCCCGCGGAATAGGCAGCGTACCAATGTAGGCAAAGAAATGGATAAATGAAATGTGCTGACTTGCGGGGAACGCTACAGCCGCTACCGTGCTTAGAAATATATGTCAAACATTAAGAAGTCACCTCTGCGTTCGACTGCTGGCAAAAGCTGAGCCTCAAGTCAGAAAAGCGAAAGAGGAATGTTTTTCCTGTGCGGCTGGGAGCAAGAAAGCCTCCTTTCCCTCACCTCCAAACAAGGAAAAATGTGCCTCCAGCAGTCCTTTAATCTCTAATCCCCATAGTTAATTCCAGTGACTTGGTGTCCATGGAAGGGAGCCAAACTGCCTGTGGTGGGGAAAGCATCTCTGGGGCAGCGGCGCCCCTGGTGGCCATGGAGAGACAGCGCTTCTTTTTTATCACCTGAGTTCCCAGAAAAGGCAGGGCGCATTTGTGGATCTAGTTGGCTGCCATCAAAGGGTCATGTGCTCCTTGCAGGGAGCAGCTGGAAAGTCCCCCATCCAAGGCCAGGATTCCTGTGGCTGTCATGGGTGTTGCTCGCAGCCCTTTCCTTCCCAAGCTCTGTTTTTTCTTTTTCCTGTTCCATTTGCACGGCAGTGCTATACGTGCCTACTCCGGAGTAAGCCCTCCTGAGTTCAGTGGGATTTATTCCCAAACGAATGCGTAGACGATTACAGCCTGCACGGTGCCCATTGCTTTGTTTTCTCGGAGGGAAGCATAGGTAGATGATAGAACCTAAGGTAGTGATGATTATACCCATTTTACAGATGGGGAAGACAGAGAAGCTAACCTCAGGATCATTCCTTCCCCTTCTCCTTCTCCTCTACACTTCCCTCTGCATCCCTAGCCAACAGTTCCTTAACATTGGATCTGTGCTTAGAAATCCCTCTCCAGCACATTCAATTTATTTTTACTAATCCAGAACAGCCAAAATAGTATTTATAATCCTCATGTGCCCCTCAGTTTCATCTGCGCTGTGCAAAGAGGAAGCAAACAGAGAGTCTGCTGAAATTAGGCCCCAGTGATGGTAGAAGAGTCTGTCCTTTCTACACTTATCAGGAATTAAATCCCATTGCAGGCAGACCTTCCTTCTGAGTCAATATGCACAGGAACCGACTGAGAAGCATCAACATCAAGGAATGCAATAGTTGGGTTCACACATCTGGTTGTCCACAGTTTGCTTAACATGGTTTTCTGAATGAATTACACAGGCTGAGTTTAAAAATCCTTAGCATTCCCGGTTTAAACATCAACATAACCGCATCAACCTACAATATGCTGAGCCCAAATTAATTAATCACATCACAGTTTCGTGTGCAGTGTGGTCTTCATGGGAAGCCCTTTGGGCCTGCTCCCCCAAACTGCAGACGGAGAGACGACTTGAGGCCCGACTGAGCAGGCTCTGCCGTTCCCCTTTCCCCACAGCCTGGAGACGGAGGCGCCTCCACGGGTCCTGGCTGCAGCCACCTTGGTGAGAGCCCTCAGCTACAAGCACCCGGAGCTCTCGGCCCACCTCCTGGTGGCCGGATGGGACCCCCAGAACGGCGGGCAGGTAGGTCCAGCGGGGGAAAGGGAGGCGTTCAAGAGCCCCGTGGAGAAGAGGCTGCTCGGTGGGGAAATATTCAGGACTTTCCCTTCAGCAAATCACCGTGCCAGGAAGCTACACCCATTGAATTTCTGCCCACTATGCCATGCTCACTTTAAAAAAGAAGCAGCAGCAACCTTAGGATAGAATTAGGGAAGTTCCATACTGCAAACTTAAACTTGTTTACGAACACCAAGAACAGGAAGGGGTTGTTTGGCTGTCTTCAGACAACATCCTTAACCTGGTTAGTTAATTAATTCATTCTCTGAAACGGCAACACCTGGATGAATTGTGCTGATCCTCCAAAGCTAAGCAGGGTCAGAGCTGATGAGTGCTCGGAGGGGCCACCAGAATTTGAAAACCATCCTTGCAGAGGAAGGGCCAACCGTTTCCATATGGTTAGGAAGAGAATTATACGGACATCCAGGAACTGAACAGAAGAGTCTTTACTTACCTTGGGTCCCCACAACATTTTGAACTAGAAATTAACCAGACGAGCCATTAAAGATTAACGTTAATTAAGTTCCGCATACTGCATACATGTAATTTCCAGGTCTTCAGCTGCCCTGGTTAAGGGTGTTATGTGAGCGCAGCTGTTGTGTTAGCTTGGCAAAATGCCCATCGCTGCCCAGCAGCTGAAAAGGAGAAGGAGTCTCAGGTGGAGGACTGGCCGAGGGTGCTGGGAGCCTACCCTTCTGAGTGTCACCCCTTCCAGACCCCCCACCCCAAATCCTCCCAGCTGCTCCTTCCTGAGCAAGGCCAGAGTAAAAAAGGCTGCAGAGGAAGACAAAGGCGGGTCACAATCCTTTGTGCTGCGTTTACCCTACACTATTAACCTCGTTACTGAATTAACCCGTTTTCTGGGTTCACCCCATATGCTGAACCGTAGCATATGTAGAGCCGTGACACGCGTGGGGCGGAAGAGGCCACAGAGGCCATCTAGCCCAGCCCGCTGCTCAGGGTGGGAACCCACTCAATCAACCCGGACAAGAGGCCTTCAGGACCTGGCTTGAAGACCTCCAGCGAGGGGAAGACCGCCCTGTTCCAGGCAGATGCTCCCACTGCTTAAGGCTCTTACCTTCGGGCATCTCCTCCTAATAACGCTCAGCCTGAATTTGCTTTCTTTTGGGGGGTCCTTGTCCTGCTTCCGGTAGCACCAGAGAACATCCACCCCCTCTTGCATGTGGGTGTCTTCTCATATTTCCCCGTAACTATTCTATGAGGAGCTAAGTATCTCTACTTCTTGAACAGATCGTCCTAGGATTTCATGACCGTACTCTTTATCCTCCTCGTAGCTCTTGCCAAACCGCTCCAGCTTCTCCGTGTCTTTCATAAAATGTGGAGCCCAGAACTGGACACAGTACCCGAAATACAGCCTAACCAGTGGGAATATTACCTTCCATGAGGTCGTGTTTCTCTTAATACAGCCCAAGATTGTATTGGCCTTGTTCACTGCTGCATCACCTTGCTTGCTCAGCTCTAGCCGACAGCCTATTAAGGCCCCTAGATCCCTCTCACATGCACTGCCACGTAGCCAGATCTTCCCAGTCCTGTGTTGTGAATGTGATACTTCTGTTTATAGTAAAGCTAAGGAGAATTCGATGTGAGAAACCTTCAGCTCTTTCACAACATCGCCATTCTCAGGTTTATTATATTGGACAAGCCATTCATTCATTCATTCATTCATTCATTCATTCATTCATTTGACTTACATGGCTGCCTAGCTATACATGACAATCCTGGTGGCTCACAACATTTCATTAAAACACAATACATATAACCAACAGAACCCAGCACCAACATCGTACATCCCAACCACAAGGATGTTGTTCCTGTTAACCAGGAACTTTTATCCAGCTTCATAATTAGGAAGGTTCCCTTTATTACCCCAAGAATAATAGTGCGCATGATAAATATATATTTGGCTACCACAATATTTCAGTTTGCTGAGTTTGCCCCACAAACTGGGATTCATCCTCCCCTTCCGTCCTAACAGGTCTACGGTACGATGGGAGGAATGTTGAACCGGCAGCCATTTGCCATTGGAGGATCAGGAAGCACCTTCATTTACGGTTATGTGGATTCTGCTTACAAATCTGGGATGGATCGGGAGGAATGTCGTCAGTTCACCAAAAACGGTACCTGTGTGGTTGTGTCCATTGTGGGTTGCTGGGGAGGAGATGAATAGAGAATGAATTGAGAACATCATGAAAGGTTGAAGGAGCAGTGGTGTGGAAGGTTAAGGCAGTCTTTCTCAACCTTGGGAAGTTTAAGATGTGTGGACTTCAAGTCCCAGAATTCCCCAGCCAGCCTTCCCAAGATTCCCCAAGTTCCCAAGGTTGAGAAAGACTGGGCTAAGGCGATGGACACAGACCAGGGAGAGCAGGTTCAGTTCCCCACCTGACACGGAGTAACTTCAAGCCGATCGTTCCCTCTCAGCCCAACCGAGCTCACAGGCTCTTGCTGTGATAAAACGGACGAAAACGTCCGTGTCCAGCGCCTGCAGCTCACAAAGGAAAAGACAGGTCATAAATCACAGGAGCATAAATTCTTGAGTCCAAACTCCTGCTCAGGGCAGGAGTCGAAGCAGCCCAGCACAGGGCTGTCCAGCCTCTGCTGGAAATGCAATAATGCAGTCTAAAAACGAAAGCAGAATCCAGTTTGGCTTTCTAAGAAAACATGCGGGCCTCGGCCAGGCCAGGAGCCTTCCTGGAAATGAAACTGATGGGAATTGACACTTTGCCAGAATTCCAGCTTCCCCTTTTTAAAGGGGCAAGAATTTGTTTATATTTTTAGCTGAAGTCAGGCCATGCGGTGAGTGGACAGTTCCCCCTGGAGGCGTGGTTTGAAGTGATGCCAAGTAGCTGATTGGGAAATGGTCACTTTGGGGGAAGGCCACGCCACCTTTTCTTGGATGCGATTGGTGTAGCTCTGGGCCCGGCTCCTTATTTTGGTCCAATCGGCTGCTCCGGGGCAGGTTTTAACTCTTTCTTTCCCTCCTCCAGCGATTGCCCTGGCGATGGTCCGGGACGGTTCCAGCGGGGGTGTCATTTACCTCGTCACCATCACCAAAGATGGCGTCAAGGAAGAGGTTGTTTTAGGAGATGCCATCCCCAGATTTTATGACGAATGAATGTGCCTCTCAACCTTCTCCCTCTCTCTCCGCTTTTTTAAACCATTAAAGTTGCTGAATGGAAACCACGGGCTGAATTCCTGGGTTCTCACAGCTTGACACACACGCTGTAGTGAATGCTGGCGTGCAAGACGCTGGTTCAGCAATTAAGAGGCCAAAATGTAGAAGTTGAGATAAGCAAATAGTCCTCATTCAGCAACCACTCATTCAGCGACCGTTCAAGGTTGGGGGGTTCTCACCGTGGAACCCCAAATTCTATCCAGGGCCACCCATAACTTGGTGGCTTGAGTTGCTCTGGACTCAGTTCATTCCTCGAAGAGGCGAGGTAAGGAGAAAGTGGTCTAATTTATTTATTGGATGAACTGATTGATCGATCGATGGATTGACTGACTGATGTCCTGCCTTTCTGCTCTGGAAAGGACTCAAGGCAGCTAACAAAACTGTGAAAACAAAGCAGAATATTAAAAGCTGAGAACACAGATTAAAAACAACACTAAAGCAGGCGCTGAAATCATAGAGCGTTTAAAAGCTGGGTGGAAAGATGTGTTTGGGGGGCTTTTTGAAAGGCTGGGGGGGCAAAGGCGTCTCCCCAGGAAGGCTGTTCCACAGCTGGGGAGCCACGGAGGGGAAGGGCCTCTCCCCCTGCCGAAAGAGGGGCCCTGGACAGTGGGGGCGTCTTCCCAAGGCCTCTCTGCACGTCTGAACAGCTGATGGTTCTTCCAGTAGTCAAGCCTTAAGATGGTTGGGCCCTCAAAGATTAAAAGCAGCACCTGTCATGGTGCCCGGAAGCAGATGGCAACAGCACAGACCTTTCGATGGATTTTTTGATTGATTATGTGCCATCATGTTGTTTTCAATCCTAGCGACCACACCGTTTTCTCCACGACCTTTCAGTCCAGGCATTCAATCTGACCGCGCTACTTTGCACCCATTAGCAGTCCACCTGTCCCTTTTGCACCAATTGCAACTTCAAGGGTTGCCCCGCTCAGCGCCTGGTACAGTAGTCAAGACAGGGTGTAACCAAGGCTTGAAAAACTATCGCCACATTCCACTAGCTCAGGAAGGGACGCAGGTGGGCACCGGCCTCGTGAGGCCAAGGGGAGCCTTGCCACACCTGCCCCCTCAACTCCTCGGACAGCGGAGGATCGATGCGCCCCCCAGGCTGGGAACGTGCTCTTTTCCATGGCATGACGCAGCTGCAGCCTCTCCAAGATGCTGTTGGAGTCTCAGGCTTCCCATTCAAGGTCACAACATCTGGATAACACACCTGGAGTCCCCATTCTTTTGTTTATAACAGTGGGTAGCCCACCACCCTCCAGGTATTGTTGGAGTCGAACCTCCATTATCCCCGATCTTTACAACTCCCATTGTTCTTTCTCTGGCTGAGGCTGATGCAGCTCAACAACACCTGGGTGGCCACCAGTTGTCCCCTCTGGCTTGGGAAGCTCCACAGGTGAGGAAGCACAAGGAACCCCTCATGTGAGCCCACCGGGGTCCTCCTCTTCCATGAAAGTACAACCCCAGAGTGGTCTCCGGCTCTGCTCGTCTTCTGGCCCCTGAAAGGAAAGCATGTTCTGGGGCACCAACTTTCAGGGCCGTTGATCTCTTGGTGGCCTAAGGGGGGAGCTCTATGCCCTGAAAAAATGAGGAGAAGAAAGTGGTATCAGTGGAGCACAAAGTGAGATCTACATAGAATAGGTGTGACGTACTTCTGATCAGAGGTGATCGGTGATGAACGGGCAAAGATAAGGGAAATTAGCCCCCAAGGTAGGAGGACGGTCATTTCGATCATAGGGGAAATATTCCTTAGCTTCATGAGGTGGGGCCTGTAGGAGTGGGGTCAGAAAAGTCAGTGTTGGCCACAACCTGGGATCAAGGCCTTGAGCTTTCCGAAGCACATAAAACAGAGCAGGCCTTCGATCACGGGCTTATGGCCAGCATCTTGACTCGTTTTTGTTTGGCCCTAGTGGAAAAACATGCTTTTCTTTCATTTGGAGGGGCCCTTAGGGCCACCAAATAGACGGGGCCCCACCACACTTATGTGCAGGGCAAAGGTTGCAGAAAGTAGTTTTGTGGTTTTATTTTGTCATGCTCATGGTCCTATTTTAGGGCTCACACTATAGTTTCTATGTCTTTCCCTCCTCAATATCTGGTGCCACTTGTCAGCCGCCTTTGCTTTCGAGGACTACAAAAAAACCTTCTTTTTTGCTCTTCTCAGTGAACGGAGGGACAGAGATTAACCAGGATCTCAGTATTCGCTTTCCAAGGATTGGCCTGGCTTATTTCTGCCCCCAAAACCTGTTGATCCAGTCAGTTGGGGTGTGGGGTTTAAATCAATGAGCAGGGCGTCCTACCAGCTTTTATGAACCCTACTTGATAGTTTTACTTTTAACTGCATGTGTGTTTGGAGGGGGGCATCCAAATCTGCAAGACGTTGGGCACGGAGTCACAAGCCAAGCCCGGCCCCTCTTGCACGCGTGAACAGAAGGGGTGGGTTTCCATTGCAACACTGTGCGATGAACGGATGGGTCCCGGCGCTGCTCTCAGCCGTTTCCTTCTGACACCAATAATAAACCGTGTGTGCCATTTTTTAAAAAGTTGCCGCTTTTATTGAGCGTGAGCAGCTGCCCACTGTCCCGCGGAATAGGCAGCGTACCAATGTAGGCAAAGAAATGGATAAATGAAATGTGCTGACTTGCGGGGAACGCTACAGCCGCTACCGTGCTTAGAAATATATGTCAAACATTAAGAAGTCACCTCTGCGTTCGACTGCTGGCAAAAGCTGAGCCTCAAGTCAGAAAAGCGAAAGAGGAATGTTTTTCCTGTGCGGCTGGGAGCAAGAAAGCCTCCTTTCCCTCACCTCCAAACAAGGAAAAATGTGCCTCCAGCAGTCCTTTAATCTCTAATCCCCATAGTTAATTCCAGTGACTTGGTGTCCATGGAAGGGAGCCAAACTGCCTGTGGTGGGGAAAGCATCTCTGGGGCAGCGGCGCCCCCTGGTGGCCATGGAGAGACAGCGCTTCTTTTTTATCACCTGAGTTCCCAGAAAAGGCAGGGCGCATTTGTGGATCTAGTTGGCTGCCATCAAAGGGTCATGTGCTCCTTGCAGGGAGCAGCTGGAAAGTCCCCCATCCAAGGCCAGGATTCCTGTGGCTGTCATGGGTGTTGCTCGCAGCCCTTTCCTTCCCAAGCTCTGTTTTTTCTTTTTCCTGTTCCATTTGCACGGCAGTGCTATACGTGCCTACTCCGGAGTAAGCCCTCCTGAGTTCAGTGGGATTTATTCCCAAACGAATGCGTAGACGATTACAGCCTGCACGGTGCCCATTGCTTTGTTTTCTCGGAGGGAAGCATAGGTAGATGATAGAACCTAAGGTAGTGATGATTATACCCATTTTACAGATGGGGAAGACAGAGAAGCTAACCTCAGGATCATTCCTTCCCCTTCTCCTTCTCCTCTACACTTCCCTCTGCATCCCTAGCCAACAGTTCCTTAACATTGGATCTGTGCTTAGAAATCCCTCTCCAGCACATTCAATTTATTTTTACTAATCCAGAACAGCCAAAATAGTATTTATAATCCTCATGTGCCCCTCAGTTTCATCTGCGCTGTGCAAAGAGGAAGCAAACAGAGAGTCTGCTGAAATTAGGCCCCAGTGATGGTAGAAGAGTCTGTCCTTTCTACACTTATCAGGAATTAAATCCCATTGCAGGCAGACCTTCCTTCTGAGTCAATATGCACAGGAACCGACTGAGAAGCATCAACATCAAGGAATGCAATAGTTGGGTTCACACATCTGGTTGTCCACAGTTTGCTTAACATGGTTTTCTGAATGAATTACACAGGCTGAGTTTAAAAATCCTTAGCATTCCCGGTTTAAACATCAACATAACCGCATCAACCTACAATATGCTGAGCCCAAATTAATTAATCACATCACAGTTTCGTGTGCAGTGTGGTCTTCATGGGAAGCCCTTTGGGCCTGCTCCCCCAAACTGCAGACGGAGAGACGACTTGAGGCCCGACTGAGCAGGCTCTGCCGTTCCCCTTTCCCCACAGCCTGGAGACGGAGGCGCCTCCACGGGTCCTGGCTGCAGCCACCTTGGTGAGAGCCCTCAGCTACAAGCACCCGGAGCTCTCGGCCCACCTCCTGGTGGCCGGATGGGACCCCCAGAACGGCGGGCAGGTAGGTCCAGCGGGGGAAAGGGAGGCGTTCAAGAGCCCCGTGGAGAAGAGGCTGCTCGGTGGGGAAATATTCAGGACTTTCCCTTCAGCAAATCACCGTGCCAGGAAGCTACACCCATTGAATTTCTGCCCACTATGCCATGCTCACTTTAAAAAAGAAGCAGCAGCAACCTTAGGATAGAATTAGGGAAGTTCCATACTGCAAACTTAAACTTGTTTACGAACACCAAGAACAGGAAGGGGTTGTTTGGCTGTCTTCAGACAACATCCTTAACCTGGTTAGTTAATTAATTCATTCTCTGAAACGGCAACACCTGGATGAATTGTGCTGATCCTCCAAAGCTAAGCAGGGTCAGAGCTGATGAGTGCTCGGAGGGGGCCACCAGAATTTGAAAACCATCCTTGCAGAGGAAGGGCCAACCGTTTCCATATGGTTAGGAAGAGAATTATACGGACATCCAGGAACTGAACAGAAGAGTCTTTACTTACCTTGGGTCCCCACAACATTTTGAACTAGAAATTAACCAGACGAGCCATTAAAGATTAACGTTAATTAAGTTCCGCATACTGCATACATGTAATTTCCAGGTCTTCAGCTGCCCTGGTTAAGGGTGTTATGTGAGCGCAGCTGTTGTGTTAGCTTGGCAAAATGCCCATCGCTGCCCAGCAGCTGAAAAGGAGAAGGAGTCTCAGGTGGAGGACTGGCCGAGGGTGCTGGGAGCCTACCCTTCTGAGTGTCACCCCTTCCAGACCCCCCACCCCAAATCCTCCCAGCTGCTCCTTCCTGAGCAAGGCCAGAGTAAAAAAGGCTGCAGAGGAAGACAAAGGCGGGTCACAATCCTTTGTGCTGCGTTTACCCTACACTATTAACCTCGTTACTGAATTAACCCGTTTTCTGGGTTCACCCCATATGCTGAACCGTAGCATATGTAGAGCCGTGACACGCGTGGGGCGGAAGAGGCCACAGAGGCCATCTAGCCCAGCCCGCTGCTCAGGGTGGGAACCCACTCAATCAACCCGGACAAGAGGCCTTCAGGACCTGGCTTGAAGACCTCCAGCGAGGGGAAGACCGCCCTGTTCCAGGCAGATGCTCCCACTGCTTAAGGCTCTTACCTTCGGGCATCTCCTCCTAATAACGCTCAGCCTGAATTTGCTTTCTTTTGGGGGGTCCTTGTCCTGCTTCCGGTAGCACCAGAGAACATCCACCCCCTCTTGCATGTGGGTGTCTTCTCATATTTCCCCGTAACTATTCTATGAGGAGCTAAGTATCTCTACTTCTTGAACAGATCGTCCTAGGATTTCATGACCGTACTCTTTATCCTCCTCGTAGCTCTTGCCAAACCGCTCCAGCTTCTCCGTGTCTTTCATAAAATGTGGAGCCCAGAACTGGACACAGTACCCGAAATACAGCCTAACCAGTGGGAATATTACCTTCCATGAGGTCGTGTTTCTCTTAATACAGCCCAAGATTGTATTGGCCTTGTTCACTGCTGCATCACCTTGCTTGCTCAGCTCTAGCCGACAGCCTATTAAGGCCCCTAGATCCCTCTCACATGCACTGCCACGTAGCCAGATCTTCCCAGTCCTGTGTTGTGAATGTGATACTTCTGTTTATAGTAAAGCTAAGGAGAATTCGATGTGAGAAACCTTCAGCTCTTTCACAACATCGCCATTCTCAGGTTTATTATATTGGACAAGCCATTCATTCATTCATTCATTCATTCATTCATTCATTCATTCATTTGTCTTACATGGCTGCCTAGCTATACATGACAATCCTGGTGGCTCACAACATTTCATTAAAACACAATACATATAACCAACAGAACCCAGCACCAACATCGTACATCCCAACCACACGGATGGTGTTCCTGTTAACCAGGAACTTTTATCCAGCTTCATAATTAGGAAGGTTCCCTTTATTACCCCAAGAATAATAGTGCGCATGATAAATATATATTTGGCTACCACAATATTTCAGTTTGCTGAGTTTGCCCCACAAACTGGGATTCATCCTCCCCTTCCGTCCTAACAGGTCTACGGTACGATGGGAGGAATGTTGAACCGGCAGCCATTTGCCATTGGAGGATCAGGAAGCACCTTCATTTACGGTTATGTGGATTCTGCTTACAAATCTGGGATGGATCGGGAGGAATGTCGTCAGTTCACCAAAAACGGTACCTGTGTGGTTGTGTCCATTGTGGGTTGCTGGGGAGGAGATGAATAGAGAATGAATTGAGAACATCATGAAAGGTTGAAGGAGCAGTGGTGTGGAAGGTTAAGGCAGTCTTTCTCAACCTTGGGAAGTTTAAGATGTGTGGACTTCAAGTCCCAGAATTCCCCAGCCAGCCTTCCCAAGATTCCCCAAGTTCCCAAGGTTGAGAAAGACTGGGCTAAGGCGATGGACACAGACCAGGGAGAGCAGGTTCAGTTCCCCACCTGACACGGAGTAACTTCAAGCCGATCGTTCCCTCTCAGCCCAACCGAGCTCACAGGCTCTTGCTGTGATAAAACGGACGAAAACGTCCGTGTCCAGCGCCTGCAGCTCACAAAGGAAAAGACAGGTCATAAATCACAGGAGCATAAATTCTTGAGTCCAAACTCCTGCTCAGGGCAGGAGTCGAAGCAGCCCAGCACAGGGCTGTCCAGCCTCTGCTGGAAATGCAATAATGCAGTCTAAAAAACGAAAGCAGAATCCAGTTTGGCTTTCTAAGAAAACATGCGGGCCTCGGCCAGGCCAGGAGCCTTCCTGGAAATGAAACTGATGGGAATTGACACTTTGCCAGAATTCCAGCTTCCCCTTTTTAAAGGGGCAAGAATTTGTTTATATTTTTAGCTGAAGTCAGGCCATGCGGTGAGTGGACAGTTCCCCCTGGAGGCGTGGTTTGAAGTGATGCCAAGTAGCTGATTGGGAAATGGTCACTTTGGGGGAAGGCCACGCCACCTTTTCTTGGATGCGATTGGTGTAGCTCTGGGCCCGGCTCCTTATTTTGGTCCAATCGGCTGCTCCGGGGCAGGTTTTAACTCTTTCTTTCCCTCCTCCAGCGATTGCCCTGGCGATGGTCCGGGACGGTTCCAGCGGGGGTGTCATTTACCTCGTCACCATCACCAAAGATGGCGTCAAGGAAGAGGTTGTTTTAGGAGATGCCATCCCCAGATTTTATGACGAATGAATGTGCCTCTCAACCTTCTCCCTCTCTCTCCGCTTTTTTAAACCATTAAAGTTGCTGAATGGAAACCACGGGCTGAATTCCTGGGTTCTCACAGCTTGACACACACGCTGTAGTGAATGCTGGCGTGCAAGACGCTGGTTCAGCAATTAAGAGGCCAAAATGTAGAAGTTGAGATAAGCAAATAGTCCTCATTCAGCAACCACTCATTCAGCGACCGTTCAAGGTTGGGGGTTCTCACCGTGGAACCCCAAATTCTATCCAGGGCCACCCATAACTTGGTGGCTTGAGTTGCTCTGGACTCAGTTCATTCCTCGAAGAGGCGAGGTAAGGAGAAAGTGGTCTAATTTATTTATTGGATGAACTGATTGATCGATCGATGGATTGACTGACTGATGTCCTGCCTTTCTGCTCTGGAAAGGACTCAAGGCAGCTAACAAAACTGTGAAAACAAAGCAGAATATTAAAAGCTGAGAACACAGATTAAAAACAACACTAAAGCAGGCGCTGAAATCATAGAGCGTTTAAAAGCTGGGTGGAAAGATGTGTTTGGGGGGCTTTTTGAAAGGCTGGGGGGGCAAAGGCGTCTCCCCAGGAAGGCTGTTCCACAGCTGGGGAGCCACGGAGGGGAAGGGCCTCTCCCCCTGCCGAAAGAGGGGCCCCGGACAGTGGGGGCGTCTTCCCAAGGCCTCTCTGCACGTCTGAACAGCTGATGGTTCTTCCAGTAGTCAAGCCTTAAGATGGTTGGGCCCTCAAAGATTAAAAGCAGCACCTGTCATGGTGCCCGGAAGCAGATGGCAACAGCACAGACCTTTCGATGGATTTTTTGATTGATTATGTGCCATCATGTTGTTTTCAATCCTAGCGACCACACCGTTTTCTCCACGACCTTTCAGTCCAGGCATTCAATCTGACCGCGCTACTTTGCACCCATTAGCAGTCCACCTGTCCCTTTTGCACCAATTGCAACTTCAAGGGTTGCCCCGCTCAGCGCCTGGTACAGTAGTCAAGACAGGGTGTAACCAAGGCTTGAAAAACTATCGCCACATTCCACTAGCTCAGGAAGGGACGCAGGTGGGCACCGGCCTCGTGAGGCCAAGGGGAGCCTTGCCACACCTGCCCCCTCAACTCCTCGGACAGCGGAGGATCGATGCGCCCCCCAGGCTGGGAACGTGCTCTTTTCCATGGCATGACGCAGCTGCAGCCTCTCCAAGATGCTGTTGGAGTCTCAGGCTTCCCATTCAAGGTCACAACATCTGGATAACACACCTGGAGTCCCCATTCTTTTGTTTATAACAGTGGGTAGCCCACCACCCTCCAGGTATTGTTGGAGTCGAACCTCCATTATCCCCGATCTTTACAACTCCCATTGTTCTTTCTCTGGCTGAGGCTGATGCAGCTCAACAACACCTGGGTGGCCACCAGTTGTCCCCTCTGGCTTGGGAAGCTCCACAGGTGAGGAAGCACAAGGAACCCCTCATGTGAGCCCACCGGGGTCCTCCTCTTCCATGAAAGTACAACCCCAGAGTGGTCTCCGGCTCTGCTCGTCTTCTGGCCCCTGAAAGGAAAGCATGTTCTGGGGCACCAACTTTCAGGGCCGTTGATCTCTTGGTGGCCTAAGGGGGGAGCTCTATGCCCTGAAAAAATGAGGAGAAGAAAGTGGTATCAGTGGAGCACAAAGTGAGATCTACATAGAATAGGTGTGACGTACTTCTGATCAGAGGTGATCGGTGATGAACGGGCAAAGATAAGGGGAAATTAGCCCCCAAGGTAGGAGGACGGTCATTTCGATCATAGGGGAAATATTCCTTAGCTTCATGAGGTGGGGCCTGTAGGAGTGGGGTCAGAAAAGTCAGTGTTGGCCACAACCTGGGATCAAGGCCTTGAGCTTTCCGAAGCACATAAAACAGAGCAGGCCTTCGATCACGGGCTTATGGCCAGCATCTTGACTCGTTTTTGTTTGGCCCTAGTGGAAAAACATGCTTTTCTTTCATTTGGAGGGGCCCTTAGGGCCACCAAATAGACGGGGCCCCACCACACTTATGTGCAGGGCAAAGGTTGCAGAAAG
Organism: Python bivittatus; assembly: GCF_059951505.1. Classification (NCBI taxonomy): domain Eukaryota; kingdom Metazoa; phylum Chordata; class Lepidosauria; order Squamata; family Pythonidae; genus Python; species Python bivittatus. The sequence continues at coordinate 3,982,729 of NW_028277111.1, read as the reverse complement.
TAGTTTTGTGGTTTTATTTTGTCATGCTCATGGTCCTATTTTAGGGCTCACACTATAGTTTCTATGTCTTTCCCTCCTCAATATCTGGTGCCACTTGTCAGCCGCCTTTGCTTTCGAGGACTACAAAAAACCCTTCTTTTTTGCTCTTCTCAGTGAACGGAGGGACAGAGATTAACCAGGATCTCAGTATTCGCTTTCCAAGGATTGGCCTGGCTTATTTCTGCCCCCAAAACCTGTTGATCCAGTCAGTTGGGGTGTGGGGTTTAAATCAATGAGCAGGGCGTCCTACCAGCTTTTATGAACCCTACTTGATAGTTTTACTTTTAACTGCATGTGTGTTTGGAGGGGGGCATCCAAATCTGCAAGACGTTGGGCACGGAGTCACAAGCCAAGCCCGGCCCCTCTTGCACGCGTGAACAGAAGGGGTGGGTTTCCATTGCAACACTGTGCGATGAACGGATGGGTCCCGGGCGCTGCTCTCAGCCGTTTCCTTCTGACACCAATAATAAACCGTGTGTGCCATTTTTTAAAAAAGTTGCCGCTTTTATTGAGCGTGAGCAGCTGCCCACTGTCCCGCGGAATAGGCAGCGTACCAATGTAGGCAAAGAAATGGATAAATGAAATGTGCTGACTTGCGGGGAACGCTACAGCCGCTACCGTGCTTAGAAATATATGTCAAACATTAAGAAGTCACCTCTGCGTTCGACTGCTGGCAAAAGCTGAGCCTCAAGTCAGAAAAGCGAAAGAGGAATGTTTTTCCTGTGCGGCTGGGAGCAAGAAAGCCTCCTTTCCTTCCCCTCCAAACAAGGAAAAATGTGCCTCCAGCAGTCCTTTAATCTCTAATCCCCATAGTTAATTCCAGTGACTTGGTGTCCATGGAAGGGAGCCAAACTGCCTGTGGTGGGGAAAGCATCTCTGGGGCAGCGGCGCCCCCTGGTGGCCATGGAGAGACAGCGCTTCTTTTTTATCACCTGAGTTCCCAGAAAAGGCAGGGCGCATTTGTGGATCTAGTTGGCTGCCATCAAAGGGTCATGTGCTCCTTGCAGGGAGCAGCTGGAAAGTCCCCCATCCAAGGCCAGGATTCCTGTGGCTGTCATGGGTGTCGCTCGCAACCCTTTCCTTCCCAAGCTCTGTTTTTTCTTTTTCCTGTTCCATTTGCAAGGCAGTGCTATACGTGCCGACTCTGGAGTAAGCCCTCCTCAGTTCACAGCACCCCAAATACTGCCTAACCAATAGGACTATTACTTTCCGTGAGGTCGTGTTTCCGTTAATACAGCCCAAGATGGTATTGGCCTTGTTCGCTGCTGCATCACCTTGCTTGCTCAGCTCTGGCTGATAGCCCACTAAGACCCCTAGATCCTTCTCACACGCACTGCCACGCAGCCAGATCTTCCCAGTCCTGTGTTGTGAATGTGATACTTCCCTTTATAGTAACGCTAAGAAGAATTCGATGTGAGAAACCTTCAGCTCTTTCACAACATTGCCTTTCTCAGGATTATTGTATTGGATGAGCCGAGCAGGAATTGTGTTTTCTTTTTTTTTACTTAATTAATTTATTTAGTTAGAAGTCTTACGTGGCTGCCTAGTTATACGTGATAACTCTGGTGGCTCACAACAACATTTCATAAAAACAGAATAAATATAACCAACGGAACCCAGCACCAACATTGTATATCCCAACCACAAGGATGTTGTTCCTGTTAACCAGGAAGTTTTATCCAGCTTCATAATTAGGAAGGTTCCCTTTATTACCCCAAGAGTAATAGCGCGTGTGGTAAATATATACTTGGCCACCACAGTATTTCAGGTTGCTGAGTTTGCCCCACAAACCGGGATTCATCCTCCCCTTCCGTCCTAACAGGTCTACGGTACACTGGGAGGAATGTGGAACCGGCAGCCATTTGCCACTGGAGGATCAGGAAGCACCTGCATTTACGGCCACGTGGATTCTGCCTACAAATCCGGGATGCATCGGGAGGAGTGTCGTCAGTTCACCAAAACAGGCTGCTCGGTGGGGAAACATTCAGGGCTTTCTCATCATCATGCCAGGAAGCTACACCTGTTGAATTTCTGCCCACTGTGCCATGCTCTTTTTTTTTTTTTAAAGAAGCAACCTTAGGATAGAATTAGGGAAGGTCCGTACCGCAAGCTTAAACTTCTTTACGAAGCCCAAGAACTGGAAGGGGTTGTTGTTTGGCTGCCTTCAGACAACATCCTTAACCTGGTTAGGGAATTAATACATTGTCTGAAACCTGTGTGGTTGTGTCCATTCTGGGTTGGTGAGGATGAGATGAAACTATCAGAGCCCCATTTCGGAAGGCAAGAGTGAGTGTCCTGGACTCGCACACGGCCGCGCTTATCAGCGGTAAGGGCATGGTAAACCTGCCAGTCATACTTCAGAGTTCAAGTTCAGTCCAGGTTCCACCCACATCCTCGTAGCAGTCACGCCAGGCAGACGGGATCCAAAGGAGCAGCACAGGAGGGAAAGCGGCTAGGAGCTCTAAGGTGGCCTTCACGGATCGGCGTTGTTCCAGCAAACTCACCTTGCCTAAGCTGCAGCCTAAAGAACAGTAGTCTCTGATCAGGACCAGTGCCAGGAGCAGAAGTCTCAGTAAAGCCAAGCACTCATAGATTCCTCTGTCTTTTGAGGCTTCTCGGATGTCGCCGCTCTCAGGGGTTAAGCGGCAAAAGCTTCCGCTCTCACTCAGACCTTGCTGCATCCAAGGCAGGAATGAGGGGCTGGTTGCTGGCTCAGCATTACGCTGGAGCATTGACAGGACAGAGTGTTTCAGGGAACATATATAAAAGCAAATAGCAGAAACATTGTTGAGTATATCTTTCTATTTATTATCTATCTATCTATCTATCTATCTATCTATCTATCTATCTATCTTTTATATCTTTTTAATATATGTATATAAAATTAAAAGATGCGCCAAATCACAAGAGGTATCAGTATTTCCACTCCCCAACTTTGTGAGATTTTGGTGGTCTTCCTCTAAAATCTGACAAATTGTTGGCATTCCTGCTCAAAATGTCCAAAGATTTTGATTTTTCAGCTTGAAATATCCTCAGATCTCACAATCTCATTGAAGTTTGGCCGTACTGGGAAAACATGCTTTTCTTTCATTTGGAGGGGCCCTTAGGGCCACCAAATAGACGGGGCCCCACCACACTTATGTGCAGGGCAAAGGTTGCAGAAAGTAGTTTTGTGGTTTTATTTTGTCATGCTCATGGTCCTATTTTAGGGCTCACACTATAGTTTCTATGTCTTTCCCTCCTCAATATCTGGTGCCACTTTTCAGCCGCCTTTGCTTTCGAGGACTACAAAAAACCCTTCTTTTTTGCTCTTCTCAGTGAACGGAGGGACAGAGATTAACCAGGATCTCAGTATTCGCTTTCCAAGGATTGGCCTGGCTTATTTCTGCCCCCAAAACCTGTTGATCCAGTCAGTTGGGGTGTGGGGTTTAAATCAATGAGCAGGGCGTCCTACCAGCTTTTATGAACCCTACTTGATAGTTTTACTTTTAACTGCATGTGTGTTTGGAGGGGGGCATCCAAATCTGCAAGACGTTGGGCACGGAGTCACAAGCCAAGCCCGGCCCCTCTTGCACGCGTGAACAGAAGGGGTGGGTTTCCATTGCAACACTGTGCGATGAACGGATGGGTCCCGGGCGCTGCTCTCAGCCGTTTCCTTCTGACACCAATAATAAACCGTGTGTGCCATTTTTTTAAAAAGTTGCCGCTTTTATTGAGCGTGAGCAGCTGCCCACTGTCCCGTGGAATAGGCAGCGTACCAATGTAGGCAAAGAAATGGATAAATGAAATGTGCTGACTTGCGGGGAACGCTACAGCCGCTACCGTGCTTAGAAATATATGTCAAACATTAAGAAGTCACCTCTGCGTTCGACTGCTGGCAAAAGCTGAGCCTCAAGTCAGAAAAGCGAAAGAGGAATGTTTTTCCTGTGCGGCTGGGAGCAAGAAAGCCGCCTTTCCTTCCCCTCCAAACAAGGAAAAATGTGCCTCCAGCAGTCCTTTAATCTCTAATCCCCATAGTTAATTCCAGTGACTTGGTGTCCATGGAAGGGAGCCAAACTGCCTGTGGTGGGGAAAGCATCTCTGGGGCAGCGGCGCCCCCTGGTGGCCATGGAGAGACAGCGCTTCTTTTTTATCACCTGAGTTCCCAGAAAAGGCAGGGCGCATTTGTGGATCTAGTTGGCTGCCATCAAAGGGTCATGTGCTCCTTGCAGGGAGCAGCTGGAAAGTCCCCCATCCAAGGCCAGGATTCCTGTGGCTGTCATGGGTGTTGCTCGCAGCCCTTTCCTTCCCAAGCTCTGTTTTTTCTTTTTCCTGTTCCATTTGCACGGCAGTGCTATACGTGCCTACTCTGGAGTAAGCCCTCCTGAGTTCAGTGGGATTTATTCCCAAACGAATGCGTAGACGATTACAGCCTGCACGGTGCCCATTGCTTTGTTTTCTCGGAGGGAAGCATAGGTAGATGATAGAACCTAAGGTAGTGATGATTATACCCATTTTACAGATGGGGAAGACAGAGAAGCTAACCTCAGGATCATTCCTTCCCCTTCTCCTTCTCCTCTACACTTCCCTCTGCATCCCTAGCCAACAGTTCCTTAACATTGGATCTGTGCTTAGAAATCCCTCTCCAGCACATTCAATTTATTTTTACTAATCCAGAACAGCCAAAATAGTATTTATAATCCTCATGTGCCCCTCAGTTTCATCTGCGCTGTGCAAAGAGGAAGCAAACAGAGAGTCTGCTGAAATTAGGCCCCAGTGATGGTAGAAGAGTCTGTCCTTTCTACACTTATCAGGAATTAAATCCCATTGCAGGCAGACCTTCCTTCTGAGTCAATATGCACAGGAACCGACTGAGAAGCATCAACATCAAGGAATGCAATAGTTGGGTTCACACATCTGGTTGTCCACAGTTTGCTTAACATGGTTTTCTGAATGAATTACACAGGCTGAGTTTAAAAATCCTTAGCATTCCCGGTTTAAACATCAACATAACCGCATCAACCTACAATATGCTGAGCCCAAATTAATTAATCACATCACAGTTTCGTGTGCAGTGTGGTCTTCATGGGAAGCCCTTTGGGCCTGCTCCCCAAACTGCAGACGGAGAGACGACTTGAGGCCCGACTGAGCAGGCTCTGCCGTTCCCCTTTCCCCACAGCCTGGAGACGGAGGCGCCTCCACGGGTCCTGGCTGCAGCCACCTTGGTGAGAGCCCTCAGCTACAAGCACCCGGAGCTCTCGGCCCACCTCCTGGTGGCCGGATGGGACCCCCAGAACGGCGGGCAGGTAGGTCCAGCGGGGGAAAGGGAGGCGTTCAAGAGCCCCGTGGAGAAGAGGCTGCTCGGTGGGGAAATATTCAGGACTTTCCCTTCAGCAAATCACCGTGCCAGGAAGCTACACCCATTGAATTTCTGCCCACTATGCCATGCTCACTTTAAAAAAGAAGCAGCAGCAACCTTAGGATAGAATTAGGGAAGTTCCATACTGCAAACTTAAACTTGTTTACGAACACCAAGAACAGGAAGGGGTTGTTTGGCTGTCTTCAGACAACATCCTTAACCTGGTTAGTTAATTAATTCATTCTCTGAAACGGCAACACCTGGATGAATTGTGCTGATCCTCCAAAGCTAAGCAGGGTCAGAGCTGATGAGTGCTCGGAGGGGGCCACCAGAATTTGAAAACCATCCTTGCAGAGGAAGGGCCAACCGTTTCCATATGGTTAGGAAGAGAATTATACGGACATCCAGGAACTGAACAGAAGAGTCTTTACTTACCTTGGGTCCCCACAACATTTTGAACTAGAAATTAACCAGACGAGCCATTAAAGATTAACGTTAATTAAGTTCCGCATACTGCATACATGTAATTTCCAGGTCTTCAGCTGCCGCATCAACCTACAATATGCTGGGCCCAAATTAATTAATCACATCACAGTTTAGCTGTAGCGTTCCCCGCAAGTCAGCACATTTCATTTATCCATTTCTTTGCCTACATTGGTACGCTGCCTATTCCGCGGGACAGTGGGCAGCTGCTCACGCTCAATAAAAGCGGCAACTTTTTAAAAAAATGGCACACACGGTTTATTATTGGTGTCAGAAGGAAACGGCTGAGAGCAGCGCCCAGGACCCATCCGTTCATCGCACAGTGTTGCAATGGAAACCCACCCCTTCTGTTCACGCGTGCAAGAGGGGCCGGGCTTGGCTTGTGACTCCGTGCCCAACGTCTTGCAGATTTGGATGCCCCCCTCCAAACACACATGCAGTTAAAAGTAAAACTATCAAGTAGGGTTCATAAAAGCTGGTAGGACGCCCTGCTCATTGATTTAAACCCCACACCCCAACTGACTGGATCAACAGGTTTTGGGGGCAGAAATAAGCCAGGCCAATCCTGGGAAAGCGAATACTGAGATCCTGGTTAATCTCTGTCCCTCCGTTCACTGAGAAGAGCAAAAAAAGAAGTCATTTTTTGTAGTCCTCGAAAGCAAAGGCGGCTGAAAAGTGGCACCAGATTTTGAGGAGGGAAAGACATAGAAACTATAGTGTGAGCCCTAAAATAGGACCATGAGCATGACAAAATAAAACCACAAAACTACTTTCTGCAACCTTTGCCCTGCACATAAGTGTGGTGGGGCCCCGTCTATTTGGTGGCCCTAAGGGCCCCTCCAAATGAAAGAAAAGCATGTTTTTCCACTAGGGCCAAACAAAAACGAGTCAAGATGCTGGCCATAAGCCCGTGATCGAAGGCCTGCTCTGTTTTATGTGCTTCGGAAAGCTCAAGGCCTTGATCCCAGGTTGTGGCCAACACTGACTTTTCTGACCCCACTCCTACAGGCCCCACCTCATGAAGCTAAGGAATATTTCCCCTATGATCGAAATGACCGTCCTCCTACCTTGGGGGCTAATTTCCCCTTATCTTTGCCCGTTCATCACCGATCACCTCTGATCAGAAGTACGTCACACCTATTCTATGTAGATCTCACTTTGTGCTCCACTGATACCACTTTCTTCTCCTCATTTTTTCAGGGCATAGAGCTCCCCCCTTAGGCCACCAAGAGATCAACGGCCCTGAAAGTTGGTGCCCCAGAACATGCTTTCCTTTCAGGGGCCAGAAGACGAGCAGAGCCGGAGACCACTCTGGGGTTGTACTTTCATGGAAGAGGAGGACCCCGGTGGGCTCACATGAGGGGTTCCTTGTGCTTCCTCACCTGTGGAGCTTCCCAAGCCAGAGGGGACAACTGGTGGCCACCCAGGTGTTGTTGAGCTGCATCAGCCTCAGCCAGAGAAAGAACAATGGGAGTTGTAAAGATCGGGGATAATGGAGGTTCGACTCCAACAATACCTGGAGGGTGGTGGGCTACCCACTGTTATAAACAAAAGAATGGGGACTCCAGGTGTGTTATCCAGATGTTGTGACCTTGAATGGGAAGCCTGAGACTCCAACAGCATCTTGGAGAGGCTGCAGCTGCGTCATGCCATGGAAAAGAGCACGTTCCCAGCCTGGGGGGCGCATCGATCCTCCGCTGTCCGAGGAGTTGAGGGGGCAGGTGTGGCAAGGCTCCCCTTGGCCTCACGAGGCCGGTGCCCACCTGCGTCCCTTCCTGAGCTAGTGGAATGTGGCGATAGTTTTTCAAGCCTTGGTTACACCCTGTCTTGACTACTGTACCAGGCGCTGAGCGGGGCAACCCTTGAAGTTGCAATTGGTGCAAAAGGGACAGGTGGACTGCTAATGGGTGCAAAGTAGCGCGGTCAGATTGAATGCCTGGACTGAAAGGTCGTGGAGAAAACGGTGTGGTCGCTAGGATTGAAAACAACATGATGGCACATAATCAATCAAAAAATCCATCGAAAGGTCTGTGCTGTTGCCATCTGCTTCCGGGCACCATGACAGGTGCTGCTTTTAATCTTTGAGGGCCCAACCATCTTAAGGCTTGACTACTGGAAGAACCATCAGCTGTTCAGACGTGCAGAGAGGCCTTGGGAAGACGCCCCCACTGTCCAGGGCCCCTCTTTCGGCAGGGGGAGAGGCCCTTCCCTCCGTGGCTCCCCAGCTGTGGAACAGCCTTCCTGGGGAGACGCCTTTGCCCCCCAGCCTTTCAAAAGCCCCCAAACACATCTTTCCACCCAGCTTTTAAACGCTCTATGATTTCAGCGCCTGCTTTAGTGTTGTTTTTAATCTGTGTTCTCAGCTTTTAATATTCTGCTTTGTTTTCACAGTTTTGTTAGCTGCCTTGAGTCCTTTCCAGAGCAGAAAGGCAGGACATCAGTCAGTCAATCCATCGATCGATCAATCAGTTCATCCAATAAATAAATTAGACCACTTTCTCCTTACCTCGCCTCTTCGAGGAATGAACTGAGTCCAGAGCAACTCAAGCCACCAAGTTATGGGTGGCCCTGGATAGAATTTGGGGTTCCACGGTGAGAACCCCCAACCTTGAACGGTCGCTGAATGAGTGGTTGCTGAATGAGGACTATTTGCTTATCTCAACTTCTACATTTTGGCCTCTTAATTGCTGAACCAGCGTCTTGCACGCCAGCATTCACTACAGCGTGTGTGTCAAGCTGTGAGAACCCAGGAATTCAGCCCGTGGTTTCCATTCAGCAACTTTAATGGTTTAAAAAAGCGGAGAGAGAGGGAGAAGGTTGAGAGGCACATTCATTCGTCATAAAATCTGGGGATGGCATCTCCTAAAACAACCTCTTCCTTGACGCCATCTTTGGTGATGGTGACGAGGTAAATGACACCCCCGCTGGAACCGTCCCGGACCATCGCCAGGGCAATCGCTGGAGGAGGGAAAGAAAGAGTTAAAACCTGCCCCGGAGCAGCCGATTGGACCAAAATAAGGAGCCGGGCCCAGAGCTACACCAATCGCATCCAAGAAAAGGTGGCGTGGCCTTCCCCCAAAGTGACCATTTCCCAATCAGCTACTTGGCATCACTTCAAACCACGCCTCCAGGGGGAACTGTCCACTCACCGCATGGCCTGACTTCAGCTAAAAATATAAACAAATTCTTGCCCCTTTAAAAAGGGGAAGCTGGAATTCTGGCAAAGTGTCAATTCCCATCAGTTTCATTTCCAGGAAGGCTCCTGGCCTGGCTGAGGCCTGCATGTTTTCTTAGAAAGCCAAACTGGATTCTGCTTTCGTTTTTTAGACTGCATTATTGCATTTCCAGCAGAGGCTGGACAGCCCTGTGCTGGGCTGCTTCGACTCCTGCCCTGAGCAGGAGTTTGGACTCAAGAATTTATGCTCCTGTGATTTATGACCTGTCTTTTCCTTTGTGAGCTGCAGGCGCTGGACACGGACGTTTTCGTCCGTTTTATCACAGCAAGAGCCTGTGAGCTCGGTTGGGCTGAGAGGGAACGATCGGCTTGAAGTTACTCCGTGTCAGGTGGGGAACTGAACCTGCTCTCCCTGGTCTGTGTCCATCGCCTTAGCCCAGTCTTTCTCAACCTTGGGAACTTGGGGAATCTTGGGAAGGCTGGCTGGGAATTCTGGGACTTGAAGTCCACACATCTTAAACTTCCCAAGGTTGAGAAAGACTGCCTTAACCTTCCACACCACTGCTCCTTCAACCTTTCATGATGTTCTCAATTCATTCTCTATTCATCTCCTCCCCAGCAACCCACAATGGACACAACCACACAGGTACCGTTTTTGGTGAACTGACGACATTCCTCCCGATCCATCCCAGATTTGTAAGCAGAATCCACATAACCGTAAATGAAGGTGCTTCCTGATCCTCCAATGGCAAATGGCTGCCGGTTCAACATTCTTCCCATCGTACCGTAGACCTGTTAGGACGGAAGGGGAGGATGAATCCCAGTTTGTGGGGCAAACTCAGCAAACTGAAATATTGTGGTAGCCAAATATATATTTATCATGCGCACTATTATTCTTGGGGTAATAAAGGGAACCTTCCTAATTATGAAGCTGGATAAAAGTTCCTGGTTAACAGGAACAACATCCTTGTGGTTGGGATGTACGATGTTGGTGCTGGGTTCTGTTGGTTATATGTATTGTGTTTTAATGAAATGTTGTGAGCCACCAGGATTGTCATGTATAGCTAGGCAGCCATGTAAGTCAAATGAATGAATGAATGAATGAATGAATGAATGAATGAATGAATGAATGAATGAATGGCTTGTCCAATATAATAAACCTGAGAATGGCGATGTTGTGAAAGAGCTGAAGGTTTCTCACATCGAATTCTCCTTAGCTTTACTATAAACAGAAGTATCACATTCACAACACAGGACTGGGAAGATCTGGCTACGTGGCAGTGCATGTGAGAGGGATCTAGGGGCCTTAATAGGCTGTCGGCTAGAGCTGAGCAAGCAAGGTGATGCAGCAGTGAACAAGGCCAATACAATCTTGGGCTGTATTAAGAGAAACACGACCTCATGGAAGGTAATATTCCCACTGGTTAGGCTGTATTTCGGGTACTGTGTCCAGTTCTGGGCTCCACATTTTATGAAAGACACGGAGAAGCTGGAGCGGTTTGGCAAGAGCTACGAGGAGGATAAAGAGTACGGTCATGAAATCCTAGGACGATCTGTTCAAGAAGTAGAGATACTTAGCTCCTCATAGAATAGTTACGGGGAAATATGAGAAGACACCCACATGCAAGAGGGGGTGGATGTTCTCTGGTGCTACCGGAAGCAGGACAAGGACCCCCCAAAAGAAAGCAAATTCAGGCTGAGCGTTATTAGGAGGAGATGCCCGAAGGTAAGAGCCTTAAGCAATGGGAGCATCTGCCTGGAACAGGGCGGTCTTCCCCTCGCTGGAGGTCTTCAAGCCAGGTCCTGAAGGCCTCTTGTCCGGGTTGATTGAGTGGGTTCCCACCCTGAGCAGCGGGCTGGGCTAGATGGCCTCTGTGGCCTCTTCCGCCCCACGCGTGTCACGGCTCTACATATGCTACGGTTCAGCATATGGGGTGAACCCAGAAAACGGGTTAATTCAGTAACGAGGTTAATAGTGTAGGGTAAACGCAGCACAAAGGATTGTGACCCACCTTTGTCTTCCTCTGCAGCCTTTTTTACTCTGGCCTTGCTCAGGAAGGAGCAGCTGGGAGGATTTGGGGTGGGGGGTCTGGAAGGGGTGACACTCAGAAGGGTAGGCTCCCAGCACCCTCGGCCAGTCCTCCACCTGAGACTCCTTCTCCTTTTCAGCTGCTGGGCAGCGATGGGCATTTTGCCAAGCTAACACAACAGCTGCGCTCACATAACACCCTTAACCAGGGCAGCTGAAGACCTGGAAATTACATGTATGCAGTATGCGGAACTTAATTAACGTTAATCTTTAATGGCTCGTCTGGTTAATTTCTAGTTCAAAATGTTGTGGGGACCCAAGGTAAGTAAAGACTCTTCTGTTCAGTTCCTGGATGTCCGTATAATTCTCTTCCTAACCATATGGAAACGGTTGGCCCTTCCTCTGCAAGGATGGTTTTCAAATTCTGGTGGCCCCCTCCGAGCACTCATCAGCTCTGACCCTGCTTAGCTTTGGAGGATCAGCACAATTCATCCAGGTGTTGCCGTTTCAGAGAATGAATTAATTAACTAACCAGGTTAAGGATGTTGTCTGAAGACAGCCAAACAACCCCTTCCTGTTCTTGGTGTTCGTAAACAAGTTTAAGTTTGCAGTATGGAACTTCCCTAATTCTATCCTAAGGTTGCTGCTGCTTCTTTTTTAAAGTGAGCATGGCATAGTGGGCAGAAATTCAATGGGTGTAGCTTCCTGGCACGGTGATTTGCTGAAGGGAAAGTCCTGAATATTTCCCCACCGAGCAGCCTCTTCTCCACGGGGCTCTTGAACGCCTCCCTTTCCCCCGCTGGACCTACCTGCCCGCCGTTCTGGGGGTCCCATCCGGCCACCAGGAGGTGGGCCGAGAGCTCCGGGTGCTTGTAGCTGAGGGCTCTCACCAAGGTGGCTGCAGCCAGGACCCGTGGAGGCGCCTCCGTCTCCAGGCTGTGGGGAAAGGGGAACGGCAGAGCCTGCTCAGCCGGGCCTCAAGTCGTCTCTCCGTCTGCAGTTTGGGGGAGCAGGCCCAAAGGGCTTCCCATGAAGACCACACTGCACACTAAACTGTGATGTGATTAATTAATTTGGGCTCAGCATATTGTAGGTTGATGCGGTTATGTTGATGTTTAAACCGGGAATGCTAAGGATTTTTAAACTCAGCCTGTGTAATTCATTCAGAAAACCATGTTAAGCAAACTGTGGACAACCAGATGTGTGAACCCAACTATTGCATTCCTTGATGTTGATGCTTCTCAGTCGGTTCCTGTGCATATTGACTCAGAAGGAAGGTCTGCCTGCAATGGGATTTAATTCCTGATAAGTGTAGAAAGGACAGACTCTTCTACCATCACTGGGGCCTAATTTCAGCAGACTCTCTGTTTGCTTCCTCTTTGCACAGCGCAGATGAAACTGAGGGGCACATGAGGATTATAAATACTATTTTGGCTGTTCTGGATTAGTAAAAATAAATTGAATGTGCTGGAGAGGGATTTCTAAGCACAGATCCAATGTTAAGGAACTGTTGGCTAGGGATGCAGAGGGAAGTGTAGAGGAGAAGGAGAAGGGGAAGGAATGATCCTGAGGTTAGCTTCTCTGTCTTCCCCATCTGTAAAATGGGTATAATCATCACTACCTTAGGTTCTATCATCTACCTATGCTTCCCTCCGAGAAAACAAAGCAATGGGCACCGTGCAGGCTGTAATCGTCTACGCATTCGTTTGGGAATAAATCCCACTGAACTCAGGAGGGCTTACTCCAGAGTAGGCACGTATAGCACTGCCGTGCAAATGGAACAGGAAAAAGAAAAAACAGAGCTTGGGAAGGAAAGGGCTGCGAGCGACACCCATGACAGCCACAGGAATCCTGGCCTTGGATGGGGGACTTTCCAGCTGCTCCCTGCAAGGAGCACATGACCCTTTGATGGCAGCCAACTAGATCCACAAATGCGCCCTGCCTTTTCTGGGAACTCAGCCCTGCCCTGACTTTGGATCTGGTTTTCGGCTCCCTGTCCCCTTGAGATCTTGGTCCCAGCCCAGGAAGGGAGCCTCGGGGATCCAGAGAGGGGAGACGGGGTGACTAACAATTTGGGGGCAAACCAAGAGTTTGTGAACCAGCCAGGAATATGAATCCTTGCAAAAAGTATGACGTCTACTGCTCTGAAGAACATGACAGATGTAAAAAAAAAAAGGACAGGATTTCAGTCATGCCGTTGCAAGGCCTGAATCCCTCCTATTATCCATCATTCAGCTTCTCTTTAGGACCCTGCTGGGCTTGAGTTTAACAAGAGAGAGCAGCGATAGCCTTTCTCCACACCTGCGTCATTTTATAAATTCGCCTCATTCCCTCCACAAGTTCCCTTCCTTCAAAGCTAAAAATCCGAGCCAAAAGGCACCCCTTTCTTCCCAGCATGCTACTAGCGAGCAAGGCTGTATAAGACTTTGGACCAGTGTTTCTCAACCTTGGCAACTTTAAGATGTTGAGCTGGTTGGGGAATTCTGGGAGTTGGAGTCCACACATCTTAAAGTTGCCAAGGTTGAGAAACACTGCTTTGGACTGAAAGGGAGAATGCCGCTGGGAGAATGGAGTCGCGTTGCCCGTCGACAACTCGCATCTTTCTTGTTTGGCGAGCCTCTCCTGCTGGACCCTTCCTGCTCCTGGAGAAATAGCCACAGGTGATTTCCGGGAAATCATACAAGAAAGAGTTTGAACAAGTCACGTGGTTTGGGATTGACGGAACAGATGGTCTTGCAGGCGATATGTTTTTGCATCCTGGAAAACTGCGATTTAACAGCTGCGGCACACAGTCAGGGGGAAGAAGCTGAGTTCAGCTCTTGCTTAGAGGAAGTAATCAGGTTCACCCAACTTGTCAGACTCCGTCTGATTGCCCTGACGGTCCTCCCATTCCTGAGTCAGGAGAAAAGAAGAAATTGACCTCCGAACTTCACTGGGTCTGAACGTCGAGGGCGTGGAGTCTGGCTGTCCTTAAAAGTTTAATAGGGGACAGTTTCAGGGCAGCATTTGGTCACCCACCCCCCAGCCTGGCTCTCTTTCTCCCCTCTAGATAACCTACAGTTATCCATGCTCAGAGCTGTAAGGTTCACTAGCCTGGATTCCATAATTTCCAATGAGACTCCAGACAGAGGTTTTTCCAAAGAAAGTGGAAAAGCTTTGATTGTTGGCCAAGAGAAAAGCGGGGTGAACCACTCTCTGTCCGGCTGGCAGAGAAAAGACAGAGACCGGCCACACCTAGAACAGTTTACAACAGCTCTTATAGCTTTTTGTCATCAGGAAGCATCTAGGAGGAGGGACACACACACCCGTGTGCCCGCCTTCCAAGGTTGTCAAAACATTAGCTTCAAGTTCCTAGTCCTCACTTGTTCCGGGGGTCATAAAGCATTGCTAAGTTTTTGGCTAAGAAAACTAACGTATTGCAGAGGATGTGGTTACATAATGTGGTTAGAAGCAAGAGTAGGTGCAAAGGTTCATGCACGCTCAGGAAATGCATCCAGGAGTTCTGAAGCGAGATATTAGCTTAACCACATCTTTCCATTTCCTTTCACACCACTGTAGCATAGCTCTAATGTGTAATGAGTTATTCCTACTTGCAAAAGCATTTTTCTTTCCTTAATACCATCTAGTCTGACCCTTAATAGGTTAGCAAAAGCTTGAAATACAGAAGCAAAATAGGCAGTTATTCCAACCATTCCTTACAGAGCGATGTGAGGGTGAGCAGACCGGGCGTGTGGACCTGCACATCTCCTCCTGGCTGGCCCTGGGTCCAAAGGGAACCAAGGGACGCCTTCCTGGCCCCCTTTAATGATATCAGTTGCGCGCAGCTGGAGTCTCCACCCCGGCACTCTTTCAAAGAGAAGGTACCTGTAGGCAGTTGGCTGGCCAGCTTAGATTATTTTGGTGTGGCGGGAGCTGAGGGGGAAAGTGAACTAGCCTTGGCAGAAAGATGAAGCCCTCACAGAGGGGGGGTGGCTGCTTTGCTGCCAGGAAAACTGTGACAGAAAGGAGGGGGCTGCGAAGAGGCCAGGACTTGGCAAATGGCTGTGGAGCTGCCCCTTTCTCTGCCCAGTGCCACCCGGCTTTGGCAGATGGTGGTCGATCAGTCCCCCAACGGGGCACTGTGCTGCGAGGAAGCCGGTGAGTAGAAGAGAGCAAGCAGGCACACAGTGGGGAAGACGCTGGTTGTTTGCTGAGCACGCTGGCAGCTGCTGGCAACAGAGCATCGCTTTCGATGCGTATTTCCCATGGTGTCCCTGCTTACTCTCCTTTAGCCCCTTTCTCCCCAGTGAACGTAAATACAAACATTAATTCCCTTCTTGTTAATTATCCAGCACCAGGGTGAGCATCCCAAAGGGCAGGGGAGCGGTCAGGAGGCAAATAAAAGCAGAAGGCATGAAACCAATTTCAGCATTGTACTCTTGTCAGTTTCAAGTCAGAAAGCACAGTCCCACTCATGTGATTTCCCACTTAGTGACTCCTTTGCTTAGCAACCGAGTTGCCGGTCATAATTGTGGTCACTAAATGAGGACTACCTGTATATTGAATTGAGCTTCAGACTTCTTGAGCAAGCAACACAGGGTTGGTGTTGCAGGATCCCATTTAGCTGCCCTGTTTCGCCATCTGGCAGCAACGTAACCAGTTAACGCTTGTGCTCTGTACCTCTCTTTCACTTGGATATGAGTCTCAAAGAAAAAGCTTTCTTAAGAGCATCCATTGTCAATGGATTAATCCGTTAATTAATGACAGCTCTGGGGGCAGGCAGTCGCCAGCAGGAAGTGTGCTTCGTCTGCATCAGAGCCGGGACTTGTGTCAGGGATCCTGCTGCTGTGTTCAGTTCAGAATGAAAGCGTTCCTGCCCCTTTTCAAAATGGGGAATAGCATCAGCCGGAGATAATGTAATCTCACGTGGCTGGGATAGATCTGTCCTGTGTGAATATTTTGCACCCCCGTCAAATCCAGTACATGCTCATATATGGAGCTGTGACTGAGTGTTCATTTGAGGAGCAGGAACCAACTCCTCTGCTGTTTCCCTTCTAGCTCTGCGTTTGCCAGCTGCTGTGGGGGGCTCTTCACATTCACCGTCTCCCGGATGGTCATCCGGATTCACAACTTGCTCTTCTCTTCTCTGGTGCGGCAGGACCGGGCCTTCTTCCAGAAGGTGAAGGCAGGTGAGGCCCCAAACAGGCAGGTGCTCTTTCTGTAATTGTGCAAAGGAAAAGATTCTCTCAAATCAAGTCTGACTCCAATGACTACACGGACCATTCATCTAATATTCTTGGGAAAATGATGGAAGTATTTTGCCACTGCCGCCTTCTGTTGTCTCTTCTTTTCCCCCAGCTCTCATTCAGGTTTAATCTTGCTTAGCATTTTGAGCAGAACTAATGCCATGGCTGGGCTTTTCTTTGCGATGCACCCTGCTCCTGCGTGCATCATAACCATGTTGTTTTCTTGCTGACCATAAAGAAATGGTTTTCATTCATTTTCTTTTGGCATGTTCTTTTTCCCCCACTTTCTCAGTCCAGTCTGCTACCCTGGGCTCTTCTGGTGGTCTCCCATCCAAGTACTAACGCTCAGTGCCAACATCTTCCTGCACAGCCTGATCCAGCCCATCGGGCTCTATGGCTTCATGCTTGGCCTGTCTGGCGCCTGATGCTGCTGACACTGGTTGAGATTCCCCTCATGATAGCTGTCCAGAAGGTCTATGATGCCCGTCACCAGGTAGGGGCTGTGGAGACAGACAGCAGCCTGGAGGGAAGCCACCTCTGGGCTCCTGGGACCAGTTGCACGCAGGAAAGGAGTCCCAGCTCGGCTGAGGGAGGATGATGGGCCAACCCAGGGAAAGGAAAGATGGGCCAGAGAAGGGAAGAGAAAAGAAATTGCAATAGAGATGAGTAGGCAAGATGGCAGCCATACAATCTCCCCCACCTTTGTGTGGCTTGCACAGAAGAGTGGGTCCTTGGATGCACAGCCTGTACCTTGCCTCTTTTGCCCCCAGCTACCCCCAGTGGATGTCTGGGGTTAAACAGAAAGAAAAAGGGCAAGGGTCTGGCAGATGCTGGAGCCACTCTGGCAGAGGTAGGAAAATGAGGGCTACCCTTTTCCTGGGCCTGACGAGAAGGAAACCACGGGCGGGCGTATGTCTCTCTCCCCTCGGCTAAAAAGAAGAGAAGGCCCCTGCTGGCACCTGCAAGGAGAAGGACCTGGAGAGAAAAGAAGAAGAGGGAAGCCAGTTTGAAGGCAGAGGCTGCCAGGAATACAGGGAAAGAGCAAGAAGCTGAAAGAGGAAATAGACATCCTAAGAGGACTACAGAAATGGTTCTGAGAAAATAGGCATGAAAACAGGAAGGATTAACAGGGTGATCAGCAGGCCAACGGTGTGTTAGAAGGTTGGTGCATGTAGACATTTTTATATATTAAGACATTTAGATGTTTAAACATTTATCTTTATAATAAAAGCAGGCCTAGCAAAATGCCAATATTCCCTTTCCTGTATGTATGGTTAACTGTATTTTAGATTGTCAAAAGGTTGCATTCTTGAGGATGAGACCTTTCACACTTTTCAAAATCTCAAGGATGTGTTAATTGCTGACATGGTTTGCCTCTTCCTGACTGGAAAGGCAGCAACTCATGTAAGCAGATAAACTGTCTTGACCTGATAGTCTCTTCTTGTTCAGATGACCCCTCACAAAGAAAGATAAGCGGTCCTGACCTTGTTTCTCAGGGATGTATGTTTACATATGGGTGTTAACACTCAAGGTGATAGAAATTAGTTTACATACAGAAAGGAAGAACCTTATTTGGCATCAGAGAAAGGGGTCCTGGGTAAGGGGAGGAGTATGGATCAAGGTAACTGGCTTTGATTGGATCAGAAAGTCATGACATCTTAGCGTGGGTTTGAATGTAACAGAAGGTATATAAGGTACTGTGGGGAGGGGGCCCAGTGCGGCCACCCACCTAACTGCCTGCTGTCATTGCTTCTGCACTTGGGTGAAGAATAAATCTCCTAACTTCATGCAATTTGTCAGTGTCTTTACTCCCGGCTCAGAAACGGACTTGGTAAGATAACTTTTTCTTCCAACAGGTGGAACCAGAAGCATAAGACTCAGCCATAGGACAAGAAGTGCATAGACTTGAATAGGTGAATTACAGGGATCCAAAAATAAGATGTAGAGCAATGTTTGTTAGAAATAAAGGTGGGGGTGTAAAATAAGCAAGACTATATTTTTTTTTTATTTCTAAAGGCAAAGCTTTATTTTGTGTAATAAAATTCTCCCTCATTCTGGAGGGAGAGAAAATGAAAAACAGCTGATGCCCGAGACTTGTGGAGTCTCCTTGACTCTTGGATCAGCCCAACTCTTAATTAGAGTTTATGAACCTCCCCTCCCCCACAACAGAAATAATGGTGGGGGGGGTACATCTCTCTCTCCAGCTTGCACTCCAAAATCTGGTTGGTTTCAGTGAGAAATAAATGAAATAAAATGGAGCGGAGTTGAGCATTCCAAGAGGAGCGTTTTTGGGGTCTCCCCCAGAGTTGAAGCACTGGGCTTTGCTTTGGGTATCCCACCCCCAGTCAGATGGCTGGTCCAAGGCGGCCTCCAGAAGGCTCACTTTGCCACTTCCTTTGTGGTCCATCCAGGCTTTGCTGAAGGCGATCCAGGACACGCTCAGAGGAAGTGGTACGTGAGGCGGTCTCTTCTGTGGAGACAGTGCGCAGCTTTGCCATGGAGGAGGAGGAGTCACGGCGCTATGAGGCATCCTTGGAGGAGACCCACCAGCTGAAGAACCAGGAGGACTTGGAAACAGCCATTTATTTGATTGTCGTACCCATAGATTCCTCTGGGTCCTCTAAATGAGTGGTTCCCAACCTGTTGCGGTTTCCTGTTGCAGATGTCAAAATAAAAATAAGTTCACAAGATGGCTCAAATTTCAGGAGATTGCCAAATCTTGCAAGATTTTCACACCCTTGCTGCAAAGGTTATGAGAATTTGGTGTGTCCCCAGTCTTGCAAGATTTCATGTCACAGTAACAAAAATTCTTAGTATTCACTTGCTGATCAAGAATGTTTTCCAATTGAAATGTCTAACTGCCAAAGGATAAATGGCAAGTGGATCTCCAACCCAATGGAATCCCATTTTTAGATAGTCTGTCATGCGTTCTTTCTTTGGACCACCAATAACCAGACTGACCCAGACTTACTAGACACAAAGCACTGGAAACCTGACAACTGGTTGGTTTTTCAGTGTCTGGGAAGAGACTTTTATTTTACAAAAGGAAAGCTTACAAATAAAAAAGGAACTGTAAATTATAAATGCCTTCAACAAGTGCAGAATGAATCGTAGTAATAAACTATTTTCTATCTGAACTATTTTCTATAAGCTCTTTATCCACTCTATATTCTTTAAAGTCCAACTTTACTACATTTTCATATCTTTGTATTCTGCATCCCCAATATATTCATTCATTGCTGACCTTCCTATTGCTGTTGCCTTAATCCCTGTCTATTTCTGTGGTCCCTCTCTATAGAGCTACATTCCTTTTTTCAGAGTTCAGTCTTTCATCTTTTTTAGCTTGTTTTCTGTTCTGTCAAAGTCTTGATTTTTTTCTTTGCCTTTTCTGCTCGGTTGCTCTTGGCAGGGCTTCTTGATTCTTCCCTCTTTTCTGAATCTTGGCTCCATCTGAGGGAAGCGGCTTGAAGAACTTTTACCTCCCGTGAGCTCCTGTTTCCTCCCCAGTTCCTGAAAACCCAACAGTTCAAAAACTCACGTGAGTAGATAAATGGGTACTCTCACTCCGGTGGGAGGAAAAATGCCAGGTGGGAGGAAAAATGCCGGCGGCGCCTTGCAAAAAAGGAGCCGGGAGCAGTTGCCGGTAAGCGCGAAAAACCGCAAAAAACCGCGTGCGCCCGAAAAGGGGGCGCGAAGCAACGGAAACCCACCTCCTGCGCTCGCCAGCTGGGCTCTGCTCTAGGAAGGAGGCTCTGGCAAACCACTTCCGAAACAATTGCCTTGAAAACTGCAAGGACTTGTCCAAGCAGTCACTGCAGAGTCGGTAACGACTGAGCGCAGATAAAAAAAAAAAAGTCTGTGGGAAGAGAAAATGGGCCTCTTTCCCCACATTTCCCCCCTTGACCAGGAGTTACCTCTCGTTCCTGCCCTTTATCCCGGTTCCCAGGGTCAGCGGGGTTCTTCCCCTCGCCTTAATGGCAGATCCAGCCGGGTTTCTTTGTCTCCCCGACTGCCGCCCTTTGTGTGTGTGATCGCTGCATTCGCTGGGCTTTTCTCCTGCGGGCCAAGCCAGGGCTCCTTGATTGCTGGCCGATTGCTGCTGAATTGCGGTGCTTCCCAGCTGTTGCAATTGGCGGTGCCTGGGGCATTGAAGGGAAGCTGGCTTTGTTACGGAGCCTCCGTTCCTGCCCTGAGTCAGTGGCCGCCACCTGCCGGCAATTGGCTTGCGGTTTGCCCTCCTTCCTCTTTTCTGCTGCCTGCGCCTGAGGCAATGAAACTGACTAGGGGTGGTGGAACTGAATAGTGGTGTTGGCCGTGCCGTGCCGTGCCGTGCCAGTTGAATCTGACACCTCCACCATCCAAGGCCCTTTAACAGTCTTTTAAGTGGAAGCTTCTCAGGGGACTCTGGGTCAGGCCCTCCCTCTCAGCCCCAGAGCCAGGATGGGGCCATGGGAAAGGTGCAGATTGGGAGTGGGGAGACCCAGGTTTTTGCCCCCCCTTTCCCACATGGGTGATCTTGGAGGTAAATGGAAGGAGACGGAATTGTGTAACTCTGCCTTGAGCTCCTGAATGAAAGATGAGAGAGAAATTCATAATAGGCTGCTGCTCCTTGCTGTGGGGATCCTATTCTGATTTTTATTTTTTCTCCAAAATCAAAAGGGAATCCCCTTAACCCTGCAATTTCTCTCCAGAATCTGTTGGCTTTGTGTGCAAACCCTTTTCTGGTGCCCCCTCAGCCGTGGCAGCCCCCTGGGGGACCCCGGGTCAGTCCCTTCTCTCAGCCCAGCCAAGCTACAGAACTGTGGTGGGGCAAAAAAGAGAACAGACTATAATATAGGCCACCCTGAGCTGCCAGAAATCAAATGGAACAGCCAACAGAGAAATCAATTGTTGAGTTTCCCTCCATAGAAGGGGACAGTAAAGGAAGGGTGTCCTGCCCCATTTCAGAAATTGCATCTGTGCCAAAAGCAAGGAACGAAAGTGCATAAAAGGCTCCATATTGAACTGAAATGGGCTCCACATCAACTCAGGTAGCCCCCTCAACCCACCCAGGAGAGGGAGAGGCCACCATGGCACGAGAGGAAGGAGGCTTCTCACCCGCTGTCCTCTGCTCCTCTCCCACTCCAGCTCCTCCGGTTGAGCCTGAAGCTGCTCTTGCTCTCCTGCGGGTACCACCAGATCCGCTCCGGCCTCATGACCAGAGGAAACTTGGTCTCCTTCATCCTCTACCAGGCAGATGTGGGGGCCCATGTGCAAGTCAGTGAACACTTCGTTTTCTTCTGTAGCACTTCAGGTTCCTCGGTGACTGTGACCTTCTGTGTCCCTCTGTTCATTTGACCCACCCTGCCTTCGTCACAGCCTAGAGTTGAAATGCATTTCCTTCCACAAATTCTATTCCCTGCTTGGTACCTGAATGTATTTGCTTTGACTGTATTTCCTTTCAATGTACAGATCTAGGCTGGAATCCTGGGCCTGTTTATGGGAGGAAGACTCATCTGGCTTTGTGGGAGTTATTGGTGTTTGTATAGGATTGTACAGTGTGTCAGGTTCGGTCAGCACGGGGCTCCAGGGAAGCACGGGGCTTCAGGGAAGCTCGCAGCCAGACCACGCGGAATCCACCGACGGTAGCTAGCGGGGAAAAGAGGAACTGAAAGCGCCGCTAATTAACGGGCCACCTGCGCCCAGCCAAACCGGAAAACCGCAGCGGAAGCTTTTAACTATAAACTGATAACGGCGCGAGCCAGCAATGAACGGGGCCGCAGGCAGCGAAACAAGATCGCAACGCAGCACAGAACCCGCGGGCTTGCACGTAACGGGGAGGAACCAACCCAGCCGGAGGGGGACTGGCAATCAAGGACAATAGACCCTGACCGATCCTGCCATCATGAACAATCAAGGGGGATTATTGGGGGCCCATAATCCGCAGCTGCAACGTGATCGCGGGGCGGGAAAAAATCACGGGAAGGGGGAATATAACAAGTGATGCAATTGTACCAAGCCAGTCCTGGCTTTGCTTGTGACTACTACGTTACGCATGAGTAAACCTTCTTTGTGAACCACACGTGTCACGAGAGTTTCTCTGTCGAACGGGGCAAACCTTACATAAAGCCAGGACTCACCGTTAGCGCTACCCGGTACCACCGAGGAGCGTTTCCTTTTCCAATACAGGCATGACCAGCGACGAGGAATCCGTGGGTCAGCTGGAGCACGAGGAACCCAGGCTCGAGGAGGGACGGTCGGAGCCACCCGGGAGCGACGGGACAGCGGCCAGGACCGGGCGCCCTCCAGCCGAGCGGTGGTCGATGGGCGTGAACCAAGGGCCAGACGGTTCAGGCGTCACGATGACCCGAGGTTCAGGGTCCTGGAACCGCGAGTGGGACGAGAAGTTCGCCCGACTAGAGGAGAGAGTCGAGCGGCGCCTAGACGCCATGGAGGCGATGCTCCAGGCCCTGCTACAGAGAGTGGGACCACCTGCGGTGAGCGAGGGGGCGAGCAACAGGGGTGGCGGTCCGGCACCTCAGCCGGCACCGCCCACGACGCCCCGGTCAGTGGACCGACGGGCGGCAGACGCCCTGAGACTTCGAGGTATCACTGGGAAGTTCTCAGGGGACCCTGAACAGCTGCCGCACTTTTTGACGCACGTTAGGGGGTTCATGCAGAGGGGTGGTCACCTATTCGCTAGGGACAAGGATAGAGTATCCTACGTGGCCGAGCTGCTAGATGGTCAAGCAGCTAGCTGGGTGATCGGACTATACGATGCCAACGCGGCGGAACTACGGAGTTTCCCGGACTTCATGCAGGCGCTCCGGGACAGATTCGAGGACACATTGAGCGCCAAGCGGGCGGAGGACGACATCCTGCAGTTCAGACAGCGGGGCAAGTCGGTATCAGAGTACGCCCTGGAGTTCCGGAGATTGGCAGAGAAGCTCACGGACTGGCCGGAGTCCCTGAGGGTGAAGTATTTTAAGAGGGGGCTCAATCCAGAGATCCTGGAGCGGGCACTGGGGCGGGACGACCCGTCCACAGTGAAAGATTGGATCTGGCTGGCCGGAACGGCGGAATCGGCGTGGCGGCAGATCCAACAGAGCGCGAGGCGACGGGACCAGACGAGGGACCAGCCGAGGGAGAGAACCCCGAGGAAAGGCGGAGCAGTCGGCGGCAGTCCACCGGGGTGCGAGAGGCGACCAGAGCCCCGAACCTGTGCTTCCGGTGCGGAGGCAGAGGCCACCGAGCGGCGCAGTGCCCGACGGAGCGGGAAGGAGCCCCACCACGGCCTGAAGTCAAGCCCCCGCGTGCGACCGGGAAAAGGGCCGGCGACCGACCGCGGAAGGGGGCAGTGGCGGCGGTGACCGAGAAAGGACGCGGGGGGTGGTCGACCCCGGAGACGGCGTCCTCCGGAGAGGACTCGGAGCCGACGGAAAACGAGGCGCGCTCGCACTGAACGGCGTCCCAGTGCGAGCAGAGGAGTCGAGGCGCGTGGACCCAATAGGAGATGAGGACTGCCCTCCGTTCCGGGTGAGAATACACATCCGGGGGGTGAGATCCGGAGGGGAGGCACAGCTGCGGGCGCTACTGGATTCAGGCTGCACCCACTGCTTGATGCACCCAGCTGTGGTCTCGGGGCTCGGACTACAGCTGAGGCGCCTCCGGGAGCCCATTGCATTCAGCCAGCTAGACGGCACGCTGGCGGGGGGGGCCAGCTCAGTATTACACCGAGCCGGTCCAGATGACGATCGGGAGTCACCGGGAAGAACTGAGATTTGTGGTGGTCCCGGTGGCCGACTACGCGGTGGTACTCAGCTTGGCGTGGCTACGACGACGGAACCCATGGGTCGACTGGTCGGCGGAGGCAGTGCGGTTCGGGGTCGACAGGCCGGCGAAGTGCGGGAGCCGAGGGGACCGAGCCGTGGAGACGGGTGCGGCCGCAACCACAGACGGGCAAGTGGAGGGTCCGGGACACCGGGAGACGGGGCGAGAGCAGACGGAGCCTGAGACCCGGCCGGCAGCAGCAGCAGCAGCAGCACCGGGACCCCGGAGACCCGCAACGATCCCGAGGCGTGGGGAGGCAGCGGCGACTGGCGAGACAACCGCAAAGAGAGAGGCCGGGCCCGGGGAACCCACGACGGGCGGCGGAATCCCGAGGCAGTATCGAGACCTGGCGGCAGCGTTCGGGGAGAAGGAGTCCGACCAGCTCCCACCACACCGGCCCAGTGATTGCGCCATCGAGTTAGAGCCAGGGGCGACCCTGCCTAAGCCGAAAATGTACTCCCTGTCAAGGAGAGAAATGGGGGCTCTGCGGGAGTTCATAGACAAGAACCTGGCGCGGGGGTTCATCCAACCCGCGAAGTCGCCATTAGCGGCCCCGGTACTATTCCAGGAGAAGAAGGATGGCTCGCTTCGAATGTGCGTGGACTACCGGGGGCTGAACGCAATCAGCACGGAGTACAAATACCCCCTCCCCCGATGAAGGACTTGATGTCGCATCTGTCTAAGGGGAGGGTGTTCACAAAACTGGACTTGCGCGAAGCTTACTTCAGAGTCAGGATCCGCGCAAAAGATGAGTGGAAGACGGCGTTCAACACGCCGCTCGGAAGCTACCAGTTTTCCGTGATGCCGTTCGGATTAAAAGGGGCCCCGGGGGTATTTATGCAGCTAATAAATGAGGTGCTGCACGACCTACTCTACCGGGGCGTCCTGGTCTACCTGGACGACATCCTCATCTACACCGAAACCCTGGCGGAGCACGTGAGCCTGGTGCGCACGGTGCTCCAGAGACTGCTGAAGGCACAGCTGTACGCGAAGCTATCGAAATGCGAGTTCCATCGAGAGCAACTAGACTACCTCGGCTACCGAATATCCAGCCGGGGAATTGAGATGGACCCGGCGAAAGTGAAGGATGTCCTGGGCTGGGAAGCGCCGCGAACCCGGAGGCAACTCCAAAGCTTCCTAGGGTTTGCGAACTTCTATGGACAGTTTATCCCGAACTTCGCCCAAATCGCCCTTCCCCTAACCGACCTGCTGAAGACCAAGGGCACTGGGAAACCCCCCAAGCCCAGCATGGCACTTGCGTGGACTGCAGAATGCCAGGGCGTTTGAGGAGCTAAAACGGCGGTTCACAGCGGAGCCGATCCTGCGCCATCCTGACCCAGATCGGCGGTTTATAATCCAAGTAGATGCGTCAGACGTGGCAACGGGGGCAGTCCTGCTCCAGCCCAGCCCGGAGGGCCATCCACCCATGCGCCTACGCCTCCCGCAAATTCACCGAGACGGAGAGAAGGTGGATGGTGTGGGAGAAAGAGGCGTACGCAGTCAAGTGGGCACTGGCCACGTGGAGGCATCTACTGGAGGGGGCAGCTGAACCGTTCGAGGTGTGGACGGACCATAAGAACCTCGAGGCCCTGAAGACCCCGCGTAAGCTATCCCCCAAACAGGCGCGGTGGTCCCAGTACTTCGGGAGGTTCAGGTTCACACTAAAACACATCCCCGGGAAGCGCAACTTCCTAGCAGATGGACTGTCTCGCATGCCCCAGCACGCCAGCCTACGGGAGGAGATCGTGGACTCCATCATCCCTGCCAGCAGACTGGCTGCAAAGGCGGTGACCCGAAGCCAGACCAAGGGGGAGCGACGGGACGCGGCGCCTGAAGTAAGGCAAGGGTTCGCGGAGGCGGCGGAGCGGGACGCTTGGCTCAAGCAGAACCAAGAGGCGCTAACCAGCCAAGAGGGGTTGTGGTGGCACGAAGGAAAGCTGTACGTGCCCGAGGGTTGCCGACGGGAGGTCATGGAAAGAGCCCACGACAGCCGGAGCGCGGGGCATTACGGCTTCGTAAAGACGCTCCACTTAATCCGGCGGCAATTTTGGTGGCCCACGCTCCGTAAGGACGTGGAGGCGTACTCGGGGGGTTGCCCGGTGTGCACGACGGCGAAAGGGGCCAAAGGCAAACCTAGAGGGCTACTCCAGTCGGTAGCGGAACCCGACGGCCCATGGCAAGAGGTTGCCATGGACTTCATAGTAGAGCTCCCAGAGAGTAAGGGGAAGACCGCCATTTGGGTGGTTACGGACTTATTCTCTAAACAAGCGCACTTTGTAGCGTGCCGGCGAGTCCCCACAGCAGAGGGGTTGGCAAGACTGTTCGTGCAACGTGTTTACCGGCTCCACGGCGCGCCCCGACGGGTCGTCAGCGATCGGGGCGGCAACTTCATCACGCGGTTCTGGAGGGAGTTCCTGAAGCGGGTGGGGACGAAACAAGCCCTTTCCTCCGCGGCGCATCCGCAGACGGACGGAGCCACGGAACGCCTGAACGGGGGGCTCGAACAGTACCTGCGCTGCTACGTGGGGCACCAACAGGACGATTGGGCGGAGCTACTACCATTCGCGGAAGTGGCATACAACAACGCCGTCCACAAGAGTACCGGGTTCTCTCCATTCAAAGTAGCCACCGGGAGAGACTTCGTCCCCATGCCGGAGTTGCCTCAGCCGGAATCCCAGATCAACTCCCTGGACGCCTGGTTCGCCCAAATCGACGCGACCCGGCGAGCGGCGCACGCGGCATTGCAAAGAGCCAAGGCCGACTACAAGAAACACGCGGACCACAAGAGGCTCCCCGAGGAGCCGTGGAAAGTGGGGGACCAGGTGTATCTGTCAACCAAAAACCTAAAGACGCACCAGGCATCGAAAAAACTCAGCCCGAGGTTTGTGGGGCCGTTCCCCATTGCAGAGGTCATCAATCCAGTAACCGTCAGGCTGACGCTCCCGAAAAGCCTCGGAAGGATCCACCCGGTATTTCATTGCTGCCTGCTAAAGCTGCACCAGCCGGGGAACGCCTGGCACAAGACAGAGGGAGTGCCACCACCCATCATGGTCGGGGGGGAGCAGCATTTCGAGATCAACCAGATACTGGACGCCCGGAGGCACAAGGGGCAGACCCAGCTCCTAGTGCAATGGAAACATTTTCCCAAGTCCCACAGCGAATGGGTGAGTAAAACCCACATAAGGGCACCGGACCTAGTGCGGGACTTTTACAAGAAATACCCCGGGAAGCCGAAATAGAGCCGGGGGGGGAATTGTCTTCAGGGGGGCGGTATGTCAGGTTCGGTCAGCACGGGGCTCCAGGGAAGCACGGGGCTTCAGGGAAGCTCGCAGCCAGACCACGCGGAATCCACCGACGGTAGCTAGCGGGGAAAAGAGGAACTGAAAGCGCCGCTAATTAACGGGCCACCTGCGCCCAGCCAAACCGGAAAACCGCAGTGGAAGCTTTTAACTATAAACTGATAACGGCGCGAGCCAGCAATGAACGGGGCCGCAGGCAGCGAAACAAGATCGCAACGCAGCACAGAACCCGCGGGCTTGCACGTAACGGGGAGGAACCAACCCAGCCGGAGGGGGACTGGCAATCAAGGACAATAGACCCTGACCGATCCTGCCATCATGAACAATCAAGGGGGATTATTGGGGGCCCATAATCCGCAGCTGCAACGTGATCGCGGGGCGGGAAAAAAGCGCGGGAAGGGGGGAATATAACAAGTGATGCAATTGTACCAAGCCAGTCCTGGCTTTGCTTGTGACTACTACGTTACGCATGAGTAAACCTTCTTTGTGAACCACACGTGTCACGAGAGTTTCTCTGTCGAACGGGGCAAACCTTACACAGTGTATGTTGGACCATGTGGGGTGGTCGTTCTGAAATGGATGTTCGAATGCATTGGAGCTACAGATCTGCTGCTGTTACTGCATGTTCCAAGTGATGAAAAGGGATCAAGACGGAAGTGCTCATAAACACCCATTGGTCGCTTCCATGACAGATTTAAAAATTTCCTTTGATTTTCTCTGGATGAAGGAACACTGCATGTTTTGCAGAAATATTTGCATTATACACAAACAAACAAGTAGCAAGTGAGCGTAAGCAAAAAATCAAACAAATCATTTAGATGCATACTTTAAAAATGGCTGTTTTTCCTTTGAGGAAATGGCTGCCATACATTATCGATTTGGTTGGTGCTTCCGGTTTTGTCTAAATTATTCTCTCTGCTCTAAGTTATTTGCCCTCAAAGATGCTGTTTTCCAAAAATACCACTTTGGGGGGATTTTTTTTTTTTTCTGAATCCCTATAAGGACTGTGAAGACTTTCTAGATTTCAAATCAGATTCCTGTGGCTTCTTTTTTAGAAAAAAATGTGGCCACTTGAAACTATTGTGAACTGAAACCAGCAATTTGCACAGAGGTTGGTTCAAAGTTGCAAGATGGACTTGACTGAAACTGGAGTCACCTTGGGATCCTGAGGTAGTAAGCTGAACTGGGAAGTCATCAAAACCTCCCACAGAAGTGTAGGCCAAACTCTTCTGCATTGTTGCCATGAAAACTGCAGGGACACATCTACATGGTCAGCAGGAGTCCAGTTGGACTTCAGCGTATCATTAATATTGATTGGCTTCCCCAAGGCAGCTTCCTTCAAACACACAAATTGATTCCAAGCTCACCTTTCAAAGGAATCATTCATATCCTTACGAATATGTAATAGGTTTTGGAATTCCACATAAAAAGCTCCGGACAAATGCACTGAGAGAGATCCCTAACTGAGAGAAGTTGAATTTCTCATTCAAACAGGGCTTTTGAGTGTTGCTGTAGACCTTGATACTCAAAAGTGGAGTAGCGAGCTGCATTCAACTCTTTGCAGAGGCTCTCATGTCTTAATGCTGCTGCCCCTTCCTTTCCCCCCACAGACCCCGATGTACACGTCTGGGGATGCCCTGAGCAACGTGGGAGCCACAGAGAAGGTCTTGGAGTACCTTCGCCGGGAGCCGTCCGTCTGCACAGGAGGGACGCTGTCTCCAGAATCCCTCCACGGACACGCCTGCTTCCGAAACGTTTCCTCCCGCTATCCCTCTTGCCCCAACATCCAGGCCTTGAAGGTACCCTGTGGGAAGCTGAAAAGCTCACGGGCTGCTTTGCATGGCACCCTAACAGCACATCATTGCTAACCAGAACCTTTTGTCTTTCGTAAACATTTATAGAATGTTGAGTTTTAAAAGGGCTTTAAAAAACAAAGCACATTTCTGTACTGAACTGGATACAGAGTGTAGGATCTGCATCTGTGTTGATGAACATTGCATATCCCTGCCTCATTTGCGAGCATTTGCCTCCCTTTCCCTAGAAAGTCTCCTTTGAGCTGCGCCCTGGAGAAGCGATGGCACTGGTGGGCCTGAACGGCAGCAGGAAGAGCAGCTGTGTCACCCTCCTGGAGCGCTTCTATGAGCCCCAGTCTGGGGAGGTCCTGCTGGACGGAGTCCCGGTCAGGGATTATGGGCACAAGCATTTCCACAGGCAGGTGAGGGAGGGAGCAGCCTGGTGGGGAGCAGCGGGGGAGGGGCGGGCAGCCTCCAGCTTTCTCCTCTTCTGGACTGAAGCTTTTGGGGCTCTGGGTGCCAGAAGGGCAGTGACGGTCTTCACAGAAGGGGGGTCGTTCAGCAAGGAGGAGAGCGTGGTTGGGAGATGGAGGGGGAAGAAACATTAGGCCATGTGGTTTGGGTGAGACCAACCCAGCATCCATCAGGGTTATTACCTGGGTACCTTTGGGTGGTTGAACGGCTACACTGGGAGATTTTTTGGGGTGGGGGTGCTACAGAGTGGGGAGGACCACATGACATAAGAGGACAAAGTTGGAATTGTTTGGGATTTGGGAGACATTGCAGGTTTCTTTGTGTGCTTGTTTAAAAATACTAATTTTTATTCATACACTGCACTTTTTATGAATTGTGAGCCACAGACCTGGAATTCCCTGGTGGTCTTGTCTGACGCAAGGTGTGGAATCCCTTTCCCCCGGGTTCTGCCCAATAAGACCCCGAAGACGAGAATTGGCTGTTCCTCTTTTTATTGAAGCGCTTCAAGAAAAAGGACTCCATCTCGCTAATGGGAGAAGACCCCCAAGCAAACTTTTACATCTATTTTTATACTTGTTGAAAAACAAAGGGAATAAACATAATTGGTTACATTGAGATAAGAAAATAGGTATAATTGGTTACAATGTTGCACAGATGCACCTGATTCCATGTTACATATGAATATCCCATAATAAGCTTAGCATGTTCTATGTTTTCTAAAATTCTCACCTTTGGGGTATGTGTTTTGCTATGCTAATTAAGCAAAGGTTACCTCTCGGTCAAGCCTCTAGCTTTGCC
Organism: Python bivittatus; assembly: GCF_059951505.1. Classification (NCBI taxonomy): domain Eukaryota; kingdom Metazoa; phylum Chordata; class Lepidosauria; order Squamata; family Pythonidae; genus Python; species Python bivittatus. The sequence goes on along the minus strand of NW_028277111.1, from coordinate 3,952,267 downwards.
AATTAAGTGAAGGTTGTCTCTCAGTCAAGCCTCCACTTTTCTGCATCCCTAACACTCCCCTTATCTCTAACATTCCTCTTTTATGCCAAGCCACCTGCAGTTTTTACATGATTCACACTTACAAATCTCATCTTCTGACCAGAAGGGTCTTATTGCTGCTCTCTGTCTCTCATCCAGGGACCAACAAGGTCTGACCCTACTTAGCTTCTCAAAGTCAGCCGAGCCTGGCTGGGTGCAGCCACGTAGCCTCCAGATTAAAAAGAGCAGAAAACAGCTCAACATCTCCATTTGGGAGACATAGTGAGTCTTACATCTGGAACAGCTGTGCCTTGAGTGTCATCCAGCCCCACCCTGGAAAGGTGCCTGACAAGGAAGATCGATGGAGTCTCTCCTTCAGCCCAGCCCTGTCCTGAGAGGCCTCCTGTGGTGCTGGTGGGCCAGGAGCCCGTCCTCTTCTCTGGCTCTTTCTGGGAGAATCTCACCTACAGCCTGCAAGGCTGCAGTGAGGAAGACATGAGCAGAGCAGCAAAAGAAGCCGATGCCTTGGGATTCATCTGTGAGCTGGAAGGAGGCTTCGCTGCAGGTGGGCAAAATCCACCCCCCTCGGTTCATTCCCTAAAGGCTCACTTTCCTCCCAGAAAACCCACCGGTCCTGGTTCTTGGCTTCCCTGAAGTGAAATCCTGCTTGCCTCTGTTGCAACTTAGAAAGCTTCAGGTACACTGACAGTTGTAACCGTAACCCTACCACTAAAGCATTAGTGCAGAAGAGAAAATTCAAATGAAGCTTATTGCCCTGTTGTGCTGTTCACAAAACACAGTCCTGAAGTCTCTTCCACAGCTGTCAAAGGCGCAGGGGGCAGTTCCCCTCCTCCGAGGCTGGAGAGTCCTGGGCTTCAAGGCTCGCCTCTCCTGGGAACCCCGTCCTTGTTCTTCAGCCGATGGCTTCGCCAACCCTTCAGGGCAATGAGATTTAGAGGTCGGCCTTGACTCTCCTCTTGCTCCCCTCTGTCTTTCTCGCTGCCTTCCTGCAAAAGTGGGGGAGACGGGGGTCCAGCTCTCCCCCGGGCAGAAGCAGCGGCTGGCCATTGCCCGGGCCCTGGTCCACACCCCCAAAGTCTTGGTGCTGGACGAAGCCACGAGCGCCCTGGACCCCAAGAGTGAAGCAGTGAGTGTGGGGGGGGGAGAAGTGGGGAGCTGCAAGAGGACCCTGGTGGGGTTAGTTCCTTAGGAGCCCTGAGAGGGCTTAATCTGTTTTTTTTGTGAGATGACAGTGCAGGGAAATTAGGTTTAGTGGAATAATTTCTTCCAAGTTTACATTGGTGGTGAATAGAGTTTAAAATCTAGCTGTCACTCCCTCATGAGAAGTTTAGAGTTCTTATACTGAGGTTATTTTCTCTTTTATCGGCTCGTCTTCTGGGGGTTATTATGATCTGTCTCTCAGTTCCTCAGGGGGATACCTGCTTACGAACAATGAAAACTTTATTTAACAATACCACCGTATGGACAGACTATATGGATCTAAGTGAACGTTGTGCCTATTTTCACAAGAACAGTTTATTCATACAGATATAAATATATTTATTGATTTCACCAGCCTGAGATGCCGCTCCAATTGTCAACTCTGAGCAGCGGACAACCCTACCACACAGAAGCAAAATTAAAACAGCAAAAAAACAGTATTACAGGATGAAATAAAATATTTCGATATAATATTTCTGTGCCTGTGAAGCCCACAGGATTGTGGTGCTGGGGAGGGAGGTGGAAATGGTGGGGAGCTTCTCCTCTGTGCTAGTTACAGATTATAGATGACAGATCATGGATACAGACTCCCTTCCCTTCCCTTCCCGTCTCTCTGTCCCCTGCCTCTTTTCTTTCCAAGAAAGAAAACTTTACTGGGAAGTAACGAGAGACCCCAGATGAGGCAATGGCAAAGCGCTTCCATCCTGTTGCCAAGAAAGCTACAGAGAGTCCAAAAAAAGGAGTTAAGAAACAGCTCATGGTAGCACCCGGGGACTTTGGCTAATCTGGAAAAAAGCAAGGCAAAATTGGGCCTGGTTGGAATTTGGAGGGGAGATCAGCAGGAAATCCCAGGGCTGGCTGCCAGATTGATGCATCACCAGGAGTCGAGCTGACTCTGGAGAGTCTTTGCCTTTACTCGGTCGGTTTTAGTGCTGTGAACGGAGGGGTGGCTTATATTGTTTGCAGACCACAAAATATTTGGGGGCAACCCTCTCTGCAGCACAGCTGGCTCTATTAAAGAGCAGGAGAAGCGCCTTTCTGTGGAAACAGGAGGGACCTTCTCTCCAGGGCTTCTGAGGAACCCACCCAGGATCTCCTCTGGACCATTGCTTCCTTCCCCAGATCCTGCAGTCTCTGCGGAGCAGCCGGCCCCGGACGGTGCTGGTGATTGCTCACCGGATGTGGACAGTGGAGGATGCAGACAAGATTGTGGTCCTGGAAGGCTGGGAGATTGTGGAGGAGAGGACTCACACTGAGCTGATGGGCTGGAGGGGCCCCTACTACAGGCTGGTGGAAAGGACCCAGGCGGAGTGACTTCCAGAGCTGCAGTGGAGGAGTTGCTCAGCCATAGGATCAGTAGCAACCTGATCACTGGAAACTCTACTGTGGAAGGTGCAAAATCCTCTTTCAAGCAACTTTCTTGTTTGGTAAATATACAAATACCCCAATTTTTTCCTTTGTTTAAATTTAGCATGTGAGAACTTTATACAAAACCCACTCTTTGCCTAAATGTTAAATATTTTAATAATGGTTGCAGCAGGTTGGCCTCCTGCTCTTTATTGTGTAAATAAAGTCTCTGTGTGATCGCTTTTAGTTCTGTCAAATCTGTATTTGAATGAAAGTCACACCATAGTGGTTCCGCAGGGTAATTATGCTCAAAATCCTACAAGCTAGACTTCAGCAGTATATGAACCGAGAACTACCGGATGTACAAGCTGGGTTTCGAAGAGGCAGAGGAACTAGAGATCAAATCGCCAACATTCGCTGGATCATGGAGAAAGCACGAGAGTTCCAGAAAAACATCTACCTCTGCTTCATTGACTATGCAAAAGCCTTTGATTGTGTGGATCGCAACAAACTGTGGCAAATCCTTAAAGAGATGGGGGTACCAGACCACCTTACCTGTCTCCTGAGAAATCTGTATGCGGGCCAAGAAGCAACAGTTAGAACCGGTCATGGAACAACCGATTGGTTCAAAACAGGAAAAGGAGTACAACAAGGCTGTATACTGTCACCCTGATTATTTAACCTATATGCAGAGTACATCATGAGAAATGCCAGGCTGGAAGAATCACAAGCCGGAATTAAGATTGCAGGGAGAAACAACAACAACCTCAGATATGCAGACAATACCACCCTAATGGCAGAAAGTGAAGAACTAAAGAGCCTCTTGATGAGGGTGAAAGAGGAGAGTGTGAAAGCTGGCTTGAAACTCAACATTAAAAAAACTAAGATCATGGCATCTGGACCCATCAATTCCTGGCAAATAGAAGGGGTAGAAATGGAAGCAGTAACAGACTTCATTTATTTGGGCTCCAAGATCACCGCAGATGGAGACTGCAGCCATGAAATTAAAAGACGCTTGCTCCTTGGGAGGAAAGCTATGGCAAACCTAGATAGCATATTAAAAAGCAAAGACATAACCTTGCCAACAAAGATCCGCATAGTCAAAGCTATGGATTTTCTAGTAGTAATGTATGGCTGTGAGAGCTGGACATAAAGAAGGCTGAGCGCCGAAGAATTGATGCCTTTGAACTGTGGTGCTGGAGAAGACTCTTAAGAGTCCCCTGGACTGCTAAGGAGGTCAAACCAGTCAATCTTAAAGGAAATCAACCCTGACTGCTCATCGGAAGGATTGATAATGAAGCTCAAGCTCAGATACTTTGGTCACCTAATGCGAAGAGAGGACTCTTTGGAAAAGACCCTGATGCAGGGAAAGATTGAAGGCAAAAGGAGAAGAGGACGGCAGAGGATGAGATGGTTAGATAGCATCACTGAAGCAATGAGCATGAAACTGAGCAACCTCCGGGAGGCAGTGAAGGACAGGAAGGCCTGGCGCAATATGGTTCATGGGGTCATGAAGAGTCAGACACGACTTAACAACTGAACAACAACAAATTAAACATAAATATCACCTTCTCTGGTCAACAATTACCTTTCTTCAGGAGACAATATACAGGAACAAACAGAATTAAGGGTTATTTAGAAATGCCTTGTCCATGACTTAAGCAGGAAGCTACTAACTAATGGGACAAAAGCTACTTTAAAAAAGAGATACGGTACAGAAAAAACTACTAATTAAAGAAGGAGGCTTTCATAAAATTTGACCAGTTCGGCTATCACTGCTAATATTTTAAGTCAAAATAATTTGACTTTTCATTACATTTCCCTAAAAATCATTTTGAAAGGTCAAGCCGACACAAATGGGAAGGAAAAAGAGCAAGACTAGACAGAAAACCCTGAGATGAAATGGATTGGTACTGACACAGTGTTGCTGATAATTTGGGCATCAAGGCTTAATTGGTGGAGTTTTTAATTGTTTTTATGTTGTATGCCTCCCATAGCCATGTTTTTGTGAGATAGGCAGCTATCTAAATATGCCACATCAATATAAATATATAAACAAATACATAAGTAAATTTAGGATTTATGGGTTGGATACCAAAGAACAAGAGCACCGAGGCAGATGCCAGGATGGCAACGAACTTTGAAGAAAATTTATTAAGAAATTACACCCACATTTGCTCCAAGTGCCAGGAAGTCCATCCCCAAAGAGCTGGGGGAGCCCAAACAGCGCAGACGAATTCGGCTCACGAGGCAACCGGATCTGCAGGGCAAATGTCCCAGCCCTTTTCTCCCTCCTGGCCCTTTGCAATGCTCACCCTGGTGCTGGGAGGGTCAACAAGAGGGCAATTCATATTTCTGTTTATGCTGATTGAGGAGGAAGGGATTGCGAGTGAGCACACAGGTGCATGGTGGGGAACTCACGGTAAGGGGATCATGCTGGTACCTGCTGTTTGCCTGGCAGCCTGTCACTGACTCACATGGGCAAAGGGTGCCCATCAACCAAATAGGTCTCAGAGAAGTTTGTTCCCTTCCTAGGGAAGCCCTGCGCCCCGGAGAACAGCTGCTCAGGAGGAGATGGCTTGTCTAAGCAACCTTTCCGCTCTGCCAGGGGGAAAAGGGGGAAAAAAACTGGTCAGATACAGGGTCATGGGTTCCTTTTCCATGGTAACTGGTCTGACTGACGCAGACCCCAAAGAGGCCCCAAGAGCACTGGGCCCTGGACTCTTGGATTTTTATATTTCCCTAGAAGGCTTGGGGAGAAGTTTCATTAAAAAAAAAAACTACCCAAGATACAAAAGTGAAATATAAAGCCTATAAGTCTACATGGGAGTGTTTTCTATTGTCTCTATCCTACACTCTAGTGCTATTACTAATAACACCGTACAATGTTCTTTATACTACATTCTACTACTATTACTATACTACACTCTATACTATTACTTCTATGCTAATTACTATTACTATCAAAATGACTCTATTACTAACAAAATAACTCTGTTAGTAATAGAGACACAGTATTTCCTCTACACTATGCTCTGTTGTATAGCTATTCTACAACAACGTTTCCTTCTTACAAACGCTGTTCTGCCTCAGTTCCTCTCTCTGGGGTTTCATCTGCTTTTTCTTCTCTGTTCCCAGCCAGCATGCAGAGCGCTTGCACCCTTCCATGCAGAGATCTCCTGCTGGCCCTTTTCCTTGCGCTGCCTCCACACTGCTTTTCCTCTGGACCACCCAGTCTCTGTGAAGGAAAACACCTCCTTTCACTTGGCTGCTGCTGCTGTGCGTCCCAGACACACAGGGCTCCACCGCCCTCCCCGGTCTCCTCCCACCTCTTGCCAGGCTACGGCTTCACAGGCACCTCCGCCAGGCTAGCACTGGGGAGGAGGCTCAGCGGGGAGGGGAGGGAGGCCGTGCGGGGCCACAATTCTTTCTCCGCAGGCTGCTCTTCCACATGCAGGACCCCCGGGAGTCTCTTTCGCACAACCTACAAAATACCGTGTCTTTTTTTTTCCTGGAGATAGCAGCCAACGATACAGAGGAGGGCTGGTGGCAGATGGATCAAAGCTTGTGAGGGGTCCACCTGTTTCATCCAATTTCTTTTTTACTGAACCAGAAAGTGGCATTTGGTCCAACGTCCTGCTTAAGGTAAAATGCACAGTGGGGGATGGCCCTCGTTTCCCCCTCAAATGATTCTGCAGCCTTTGCTTGTGACAACCTCCCTGCGTAGTAGACCCTCCGCTGTGGAACCTCCCCTGCCAGAAGACGTGTCCCTTCCTGCCAGCTCTACCCACGTCCGCTCTCCTCTTGTGGATGGACAAGCCTTTTGGGTGCTTGAGATCAGGAATTCATGTCCTTCCTTTAATATCCTCCGGGTTCAACATGTTGATCTCTTTCTACTCTTCCCCACAGAAGCCAAAAAGCCCTGCTGAATTTTATTTAAAGAAAAATAAGGATGTTTTAACTTTTTATTTTTATGGGGTTATTAAACAACACAAATAATATAAGTACAAAATCTTTATATATAGTTTTATTTTTGAACTATTAAAAATAAAACAGCACTAAAAAGAAGAAAAAGGGAAAGATCATTTCCACCTAAACTTAGTCCAGATAAACTCTGTCCGCAGACCCGAGTCATCTATTGCTGACCCCCCCCCAGAAGAGGACCCCGCATTCTGAGATTTCCAAAGTGGGAAGGAAAGCAGCCCTCTCCGTCCAGAGATTCAGCGAGGGGGTCCAGGAAGCCCCCCCACCCTCCAGGCGCTACCAAAGCACTGTGGCCTGCGTTTCACGTGGCTGTGTGCCTGCAGCCTACCAGGGCATCCAGCAATGGCGAGTGCCACAATTCAGCCCTTCCAGTCTTTCTGCCACCCCATCTGCACTGGGCCATCTGCTCCTCTGGGACAGGAGCAAGATAGGTTGCACTGGCTGCAGGAAGTTTTTAGAGTCTTCTTTGGTTAAGTGCATGCTTGCATAAACTCCCCCCTCCCCCCCCAATCCTTTTTCAAATGAGTTTTAGCCTTGAGGTATCACTCAGATCTGGAGCTTCTTTCTTGCTCCTCCCTGCCCTAATTAATGACATTTCACCACAATCATCACTAGTTGTTTAAGGGGGTTTCACAATGCCTCTTCTTTAGATATTCTGTTGCACTGATCACACGTATGGATGTCCTCTGGCAGGAGTGGGGTGGAAGTAGCTCTTCCTGATCTCTTTTGGATATCATCGATCATGGTGTCCTTCGGGACTGGCTCCGCAAGTTAAGAGTTGGGGGCACCGTCTTGCCCTGGTCCTCCTCTCTCCTCTGGGGTTGGTTCTAGCTGGTGTTGATTGGGGAGAGAGGTTAAGCCCATATCACCCATTCTGCAGGTTTTGTGGGGCTTTGACACTCTCCCCACTCCTTTAATATCTAAGTCAAGCTGCTGGGTGAGGCCATCCGATGGCAGAGGGTGAGGCACTATCCGTATGCTGATGATCCCGTTGTAACATCTCCATCCCAGCCTGGCCAAGGGAGGCTGTGGAGGTTCTGTCTTGGTGTCTGGAGGCCATGGGAGTCTGGATGGAGAAGAACTGGCTTCAATTCACCCTGAGTGGCTCTGGGTTTTAGAGCTTGCTGGATCCAGTGATTTTCCATCTTTAATTCTGGATGGGGTCACACTGCCACAGACAGAAACAGTGAGCATTTTGGGAGTCCTCCTGGACTCACAATTCGTGTTTGAGGAGCCGTTTGCAGCCATAGCCAAGATGGCTCTTGCACAACTCCATGTTGTGCACCAATTGTGCCCTTTCCTGGATCAGGTGGCACTGCACATTCATGCATGCTTTGGTCACCTCCCAATTGGACTACTGCAATGAACTCTACAGGGCGTTGCCCTTGAAGAACATCCAGAAGCTGCAATTGGTCCAGAATGCAGCAGCACTGGCTATATAAATTGATTGATTGATTGATTGATTGATTGGATTGATTGAATGAATGAACGAATGAATGAATGAATGAAGGGCCTGTCTGGTACACCAATGTTACTTTGGGTTCATGAGATGCACTGGCTCCCAACAGGCTTCTGGGTGCAATTCAAGGTGCTGGTTGTCAGCTACAAAGCCCTTCAGGGCATGGGGTCAGGTTATGTGGGGGACTACCTCTCTCCAATGGTCTCCACCCATCAGAAAGGCCATGCTCTGGGTCTTGCTGATTAAAGTGTCATCTGGAGGGACCTAGGAAGCATGCCTTTTCTGTAACATCACCTGCCCTCTGAAACACCATTCTTCCCAAAATTAGACTGAACGCTGCTGGCCTTTCATAAAGATGTGGCTTTTCTTTCAGGCATGGGAGTCGGGAGATAGTTCAGCCTGTGTGTTGTATGAATTTGTGGCTGATTGGTTTAGCCTCGGTGTCCATTTTTGTGTGTTGTATTTATTGCATCCTGTTACTGTATTGATGTTTTTATTGTGTTGGCTGCCCAGAGTCACTCATGCAAGATGGCCAGCCATAGAAATCTAATAATAAAATTTTAAGAGTTTTGAAGAGGCTCAAATACCTACTGAATTCTCACCAAATGCTTTAAAGTCTGCTTTTAGGCTGTCAAAGACGGCCAGCTCTTGAGGGCGTCTGGGAAGCCCAAGGGAATGGGTGTGAAAGACCCCACCCTCGTCACTCCTCCTTGCCCAAACAGCTTCCACTGTAGTAGGAGGGACGTCTTTCCCATAAATCAAGGGTCTCCCCACTTTTGGGCCACAGCCTCATATTGGGCATTTGAAGAGCACGGAGTGGGATCTCTCAGAAATAGGAGAGCAGGAGAATCTGCCCTTTCACAAGGTGACCAGGATGGCTGTGGCCAGTCACTGAACTCCTCTTCCCCAGCGTGGAAGTTGATGAGGCTCAAGGACCAGTCACTTGGTCAACAGCCTGAGGCAAAGGTGGATCTGAAGGAAACACAGCCTCTGTTCCTGCAACCATCAAGCCAAAACCAAACAGCCATTTTGCAGAAGATCAACTGGTGATGCTAGAGAAACGCCTGGACACAGGAGCAAAAGTCTGCCTCCTCCCCAAAGGAAGAGACAGGAGCCACCCCAGTTCTTGCTCCTTTGAAGTTTGTCTTGCCTCCCCCACTTCCTACCGCTCAAACAGAAATCGGGGTCTCTGATCAACAAGGTGGGTCAAATCCCCCCTATTTCCAAGTTCCCAAAACAGGTAGCAACTGAGGTGAGAGGAAAACAAAATCATTTATTTTCAGCAAACAATTTTGGCAATCTTACAATATGTGTGTAAAGAAATATCACATAAAGCAAAACTCCAAATGACTTAGCCACCACCCTTGTTATTTGTTAAATTTTTGGATACTCAAATATATAATCCAATTAATTCAGCAACAGATTTTTTTTAAAATTAACTATTTTTTATACAAGAAATCTCAAAGCACACTTCAGAAATAGCAGCTGAAAGAGCTATTTTCCCTTCCCGTCAATGGACAGAATGTCCCTTCTAAGATGGTTTTTCTTGCAAGACATTTATTTACTCTACATATAAAAACAAAGTCTTCCTTTATTCTCCAGATGAATCAACTACATGTCCTTTTCAGGGGAGGTCCTAGAATGCTTCAGATGAAAAAACCCCGATTTTCCCAGACAAAAACCTGCACAAGGGCACTCATGAAAGACCCAAAATACATCTTAGTATTTTAGCCAACTGGAAGGGCCTGAAGAGGTCCTCCTAAGAGAACAGCGTAACTCAGAAGGTTGATCGCTCTTCTTTCCTGTCTCCCTACATGGGGAGTCTGCAGCCCCAAAGTTGCGCTACAAAGAGGGTGGAAAAAACAGGAGGGTTAGTTGGAGAGGAAGCCAAGATGAGAAAGCCCAGGGTCCAGGCTGGAGGATCATCAAGTGAAGGAACAGAATCAGCAGCCTCAAGAGAGGTAGATAGAGATGGAGAGGAATCAGCTGGGTGGGATTTCTGAAATACAAGAGGGGATGGGCAGGGCTGTGAATGGCTGCTGGAGTGGGGTGGAGTTGGGAACCTCCTTCACAAATTATAAACAGTATAGATATCCCCTCCCCCCTCAAACATACAAACCCAGTTCTCACCCAATTTTGCCCTGGGAACCAAGTGCAACAGGTTTCATGACCTCCAGAGAGCCCAGGTCTTCCTTCAAGCATCTAGAGGGTTGGATTCCCAGATGGACACAAGGAGGGGAGAGAAGCCTCCTCTCCATCCATGACTGTAGGACATTCAGAAAGTCCCCCTGCTGCCCCCCCCCCTTGCACTGGGGACACTCTGATCTCTGGAGGTCTCTGAGCTTTGTCCATGCAAGACAATTAGATCCTGGGAGATGCCCTGCAGAATGGCAGTCCCACCTCCTGCTTTGGGAAGGGCCCTTCCTGTGGACAAGGAGGAGGAGGACAGGGTGCCTTCTTCCCTCAGCAACAGGGAGAAGTCAGGGCCCCTTCTGTTCCTAGCTGCGGTCACCTGCCATTTCCTCCGAAGCCAGAGAGGGAAAGTGGAAACAGCCTAGCCTCCTCCATCACAAGGAACCCAGGGAGGAGGGAGAGAGGCTGACCCTTCCCGAGAGCCCCACCACCTCTCCCCCAATCTCCTCACCCTTCAGTGCTTGAGATGAGCTGGGAGAGAAGCGAGTTTTCACCATCAATGGATCCTTTCACCTGAAAGCCGTCACCTCCCTTCCCCTTCCCAATACAGCCCCCACTGGGGACACTCACCTGCCAGGGGGCTGCTAAATGGCCTCATTGCTCCCTACATTGGGAAGAAAGACAAAGAGTGAGTCTCTCCCTTCTCCAGATCCTCTGAGGAGGAGGCATCTCTCTCTGCACCATTAAACCTCTTCAGCTTCACGAACCTCTCAGAGGAGACCGGGCTGTGCAAGCAGAACAGTCACTAACCACTGGGGCTCATGACATTTCTGGTGGTTTCCCTACTTCCCACCCAAAGCTGAGGGGCTTTTTCCTCCAAAGGAGGCCAGACTCTGCCATGCAAGCTCTGGAACTGCCTTCCCTGCCTGAATGAATGAGGCTGGAAATCCAACAGGGAGAGAATTTCCCTTTCTCTTCTGCAGAAACAAAGCAGTGGGAGAAAAGTGAATTTAGTAACTGTGTTAAAAATCAAGAAAAAGAGAGGAGGTGGGAGAAAAGTGAAGCACTTGATTTTGTACAGAGTTAAAGGAGGAACAAGGAAAAGAAGAGAACAAAATTATTAAAATTGAAGGAAAAAGCAACTCCTTGGGACAAGCAAAAAATCAGTAATTTCACTTAAGGCCACCTTTAATGAGAAACCACTTTTCCAATCCGATACTTTCTGTTCATATACTGATGTAAAATAATTTTAATTGTTCAAGAACAACTTTCCATCTAAGCAAACAGGAGAAAAAACATAATTCTCCCACCCACATCTAAGGTATTACACTATGTGAAAAAGTGTCCATTCTGGCAACAATAGCAATTTAAATCTCAATAGATTTACCTATCTTTTGTTCTAGTTCTATCCAAACAAATCCTGGGTTCAGCAGAACCAGACACAGAGGGAACACATGGAGTGTGCATTAGGAGGCCCTTTAAAAACAGGGAGGTGGGGGGTCTCCCTCTTTTCACCCCCCCAACCCCCAGCACTCTCGCTAAGGGGCAGAATTGCTCTTCCTCATTCAGGAGCGGCTCCCTCCAGCTTACCTGCGCTTGAACTGTCAGATCCTTTGTCACTTGCTGGAAAAGAAAGGAAAGAAGGTGGGGAGGTCAATCCCTTGGCTGGATGGGAAGAGGTGGAGAAACTCACTCTTTCTGACTCCAGCTCCCTCTCTCCTTCACACACAGACGCACAGATACACCCACAGAGTTTCAACCAAACTGCTTTAGCTAAGAGACAAAGGAAAGAATTCTTAACATTTATATCTTTCCACACAGAGCAATATTCCAGCAATTCTACAGCCACAGGGTGCAGCTGATGTGAGGATACAGATGGCTCCTAAGTTTCTCTTTCCAATCAGTTCATACTTAGCCTTGTGGTGGCAGAACAAGAGGAGATCTAGCTGGCATCTACCAAAATTCCTTTTCTCCTAAATCCCTTCTTTGTTCACTACTTTTACGGAGCTTCCTGACCAGATTATGGCCAAGCCTTTCCTTTCCGCACACTTGGAAGACAGAACAGCTTCTCCATCAGATGGATCTTCTACCCAGCACGGTCTTTTCACCTTCTTGAGGGTTCCTTGTACCAGATATTTCTCCCTGAGGTCTCCACTCCCAGGAACAGCCTGGCTGTAATGAAAAGAGGACCCACCTCCCCCATCTTAGTTCTTGGGAGGAAGAGGAAGATAGCACAACACCGCAGCTTCATGAGCTGCTTTTCTGTTTGGACACATACAAACACACACACACACACACACACTTTCAACTGATGCTACTTCTAATCCCTGCTCTGAATTGGAGCTAACATATAACGAGAAGAAATCACTCACTTAATGCTGCCTTGTAGCCTTCTTGATGTTTCTCTGCAAGGACAAAAATCAGTCAGAAATAAAAAGAACCCATCAGAGATCATCCAATCTCTCCCTCTGTAGGAGGAAGACCCCTAGGAGGTGTTTTCACAGTTGTTTAGTCACAACCTCTCCTGGCAACTACTATTTAAGAGACACAGGAAGACCTTCAGACTGCAAAGACACCACCAGATTTGCTCCAAGAAAGACCTTCTGCCTCTGAGATGGATGGAGGGAAATGGGGAAAGCAGCAGCAGCTGTGAGAGGAGGAAGATTTTCACTGAACTCCTCCTCTGCTGGTCTTTGACCAAAGCCTTTGGAAGGGACAGAACTGCGATGCCTCCTCCCAGCTAAGAAGACGGGACTGTTCAGACCTCAGACTCCGCTGAGCCAAGACTGGAGTCCCAGCAAGAGGATGACATTTCAGATGCTCCCAAAGAGGGCTGGGAAAACTGGGAAGAAGGAAGCCCAAAAGGAGCTCCCTAAGGGAGACACTTGGGAGGAATCTCCCTACCTTCCTTCACAACCATCCAGCAAAGGTAGTTCCAGGATACTTACTCCGATACACCAAGATCCCAGCAATCACAACAATAATCAGGACAACAGCAGCCACAACGCAGCCGATGATGAGCCCCAGGTTGGATTCTGGAACTGAATTGGGAGAAAGAGCAGATAATTGAAGGAGAACCCCAAACAATCATTCCAAGTAGAGGAGAGACCTAACACAGCCAAAGGACTGAGAATTCCCCAAGTTAAAAAGATTGAGGGATCATCTTCATGTCCCTCTAATTGTAGCATGAAGATGCCTTGCTAACCATGGTTAGAGGACGTGCCCTCATAATGCTGCCTTTGTCTCACACCAGCCCAGCCGAAGGCAACTGATGTGCATCTGTTCAGTTCAAAAGCAGCAGTTTGCAATCTTGTGTCTCTCAGCAGTTTACAGAAATAAAAACTTCAACAATACAACAATATAAACTAAATTAGTGAAACCATAAAAACATTTTTGTTCTCTTTTTTTATACAGTGCCCCAATATAGATGTCATGACTCTGGATGGAACTGGGCAGCTCTGTACGCTGTCTTTTTTCTTCAGCTTGAGTATTTGCATTTAATCATTTAAAGTAAAAGGGTTCATATCACCTATCTCTTTTTTTAAGGATACAGTTTCATTCTGTTCCTCTCTTGTAAGATTGGTCTGTCCCCCGGAGCAGAAGAAAGGAGTGAATCCTCACTTCTACACTCTGTCACCTGGCCAGGGAGTGGCAGGACAACAACTGTTTCTGCCTTTGTGTTTGGAGCTTCTGACTGCCAGGAAGGCAGCCCAGGATGTGGGAATCCTCTTGCCTCAGGTACACCCCGGGATTAGGGGGAGGACCCAGGGAAGGCCTTTCTGTAATTGAAATCCATGCCCTGCATTCAGGAATGAGGGACAACAGATTTTGTCCTCCATCTCTGTGACAGCCTTCTGCTTGCTCAAAAAACGCTGTCACATACCCCAGCACCATCACCCTGTTCTCAAGGCAAAACATGCTGAGCTCCTCCTCTTCATCTAGGAGGAGGATTTGGTTTCTAGTCCCGGATCAGCCTTGTTGACCTACTGGGAACCTTTTTCAATTGCTCTGAATCTGTATTGATGGGTGTTGCCCAGAACTGAGTGAGAAAATTACCCTCAGAATTTGGAAGTTATCATTGATTTGATGCAGCCTAATATTGTGCATGCCTTCTTTGAAGGTACTTTATGCTTCTGGTTCATATTCAGTCTCCAATCCCTATTACAAAATCTTTTTAGCAAGCCAAGTATCCCCCACCCAATACCTGCACCTTTGATTTTTGTTTCCTAAGCAAAGAACATTGCACTTAGAATGATACAGTTGGAAGGAACCTAAGGGGTCAGCTGGTCTAAACACCTGCTTGGTGCAGGATCCATTCAAGTATTCAGACCAGTGGGACTGTGCCTTTAGTATCTCATTTGAGATTTCCCATACTTCCTGAGTGCTCTTTTCTTTCAAATCTCTCTTCAATTTCATTCTGTTTCTCTCAGCTCATTCTGAATTTCACTTCTTTCTTTGAGGATATTAGCTCACTGAGTTTCAGATCCTCTGCAAATCTGATAACTATTTGTTCTACCTATTGACCCAAGTCATTAAAGGGAATATTGAAGAATAGAGGATGCAGGACTGGTTCTTCTGGCCCCCCCATCTGATACCTTCATCCTGATGAGGAACCATCAATGGACACTCCTTGAGGAAGATGTTCCAGCCAGCTGTGGATCCCCTTAATTGTCAGGCCTCTGACTCCCTCCAGATGGAACTTTTACCAGACAAAATGCCTGATTTACCATAAAACTTTAATCCCATGAAACATCCAGATGACCCTGTCATCTTTCAGAGATAACTGAGTCTATCTGTTTCCTATTTCATTCTGATCAACCTCAAATAAAAAATACAAAATTCTGGTGATCTGGATATTTCACTGTAGCATTTTGGGGGGAGTATATGGGGCGTGTCTGTGTCAGAGGGAGACACACCCTCCCCCCTAGTTCTAGGAAGGGGGTGTGGAGTTGTTGCAAATCCAGAAATGGTGAAAAATGGTATTTTCTGCTTCCAGAATTTCAGGATGAAAAAATGGAATATGGTGACATTCAACTTCAGGAGGGTCCCTCAGAGGACTGAAGCAGATTTGGAGGATGTTTCAGGGGGGCAGGTTTGAGGAGCATAACTCCTCTTCCTCTGCTGGAGGCAGCAAACAGGGGAGGAGAGAGGCTAAGGGAGGACCTGGGTGCATTTCCTCAGGATGGGCCAACCACTGGGGTGGGACTTCGCTGCTTCTTTCCAAGAACCAGAAGCCGATTCTACGGACTGTTCCCTGCAGGTCCACAAACCTCAAACTTGGGAAAAACCACTGATTAAAGCTCAAGGATGCTTACATCTGGACACAGCTGGGGTCAAATTTCTCTCCCACAATCCTCCACCCTGAAAAAGAGCCCAGCCTCTCCCTCCCTGCAGCCTCTCACCCTTCAAGGCTTTGTCCACAGGCTTCCACAGGCCGTCGTGCTCCACGTGGCACCGATAGCGGTCCCTCTCTTGGGGATCGATTCGGATGCTGAGCCAGTAGTGGTAGGTCCCATCTGCATTGGGGACCACAGACCCACGGAAGGTGTCCTGCAGCCAGACCTCCCCGTCCCTCCTCCAGGAGGCGTCGATCTCCTTGGGGTAGAAGCCATCCACGCGGCAGATGTGAGTTTCCATCCCATCGTCGGCCTTTGTCCTGCTGCTCACCGTCACCACTGGGGCCTCTGCAGAAACGGCACCCCCAGAATTAACTCTGAGCCCCTCCAGAGCCCGGAAGGGGGACGAGAAACTTGACGGGCAAGAAAGGCTCCCACTACTTAGTCTTAACGCAGGGAATTAACACTCCACATCTGCAGCGTCTCCAAGAATTTTGGGAAATGCTCCAAACGTGGAAAATGCTCAACCACAAGGACTTTGAGTCCTTCCCAGTGACTCAGTCTGAAAAATCTCTGCCAGCAAATTGAGGGTCCGAGGAAATTCCATATGGCCAGCTTTGAATTGACTGATCTTGGGCTGCTCCCTTCAGGGGAGGGGTACTGGAGCTGTCTTTTAAGTTCCCTTTCAAAAAAACAACACAGAAGTTTCTCCCTATTTTTTTGGTGCTCTTCCGCTCCCCCAAATCTTAGGCTGCTCCAGGCCCCTTTCAAGGGACACACCAAAACTTCAAGAGGAGGAGAGCCAGAATCAAAGTAAGGGGCTCAGGGCTTTTGGAATTCCACCCTGGTTAATTTGGAAAAGTGATTCTGCCTCTGAAAGGGAGGCAGAGAGAGGTGTGAGGGGAAAAAAATGATGTATTAACAAACATACTAATAAAACTAGCTATAAAGCAATAAATGCTCACACCAAATAAAACAAGCTTACAGAGCAATAAATAAAGTTGCTATGTGGACTAAAGTTTTCAGTCATGGACAGGAAGCCAGGAAATAGATGGACAAAGTAAAGTGCTGATAGAAGGTCTGTGGCAGGAGAAAGGAATAGGGAAGGGGTGTAAAATTAGCACCAAGGACAGTAGCTCATCTTGGGTGTCATAATTGTGGTTTGTGGCTTTGAAGAATAAAAAGGATTGTTGGGAGGGGCTCAGGGCCACTTGGCTAAGCTGTCTACCTGACCGCTTGCCCGTGCTGGACCTCATTGCAATGGGATCTTAAGTATGTATGTTATGTTTTGCTTCTTGAACTAAGGTCTGTTTATTGAACTATACTTGCTTATTGAACTAACATTTAATAAATACTTTAGAACTTTGAAGTGGTCTGTATTCTGGTGTGTCTGTCTCTCGGGTTTGATGGGGATTTTCCCCTGACAGAGGTGATGCTGATGGAAGAGAGACTCAGCCCTCCCAGGGCAGGGAGGGACTGCTGGCAATGGGGGGGGGGGGGATTCCCCCATGGAGCCTGACCTCATCTCCTGGAGGGAGATCCTGGAGGGATCAAGGAGCCCAGAGAAGGAAGGGGTGGGGCCAGAGGGGGAGGGGTGGTCTTGATGGGAAAATAAGAACAAACTCACAGGAAAAAAGGGGGGAAAATATTACAATGTGAGCAGAAAGCCCTGAGGGGTGAGGGAGTGTCCCTGAAGGTGGGGAGGGGGTTGTTTTGAGGGGGGTGTCACTAAATGAAAGGTAAAGAACTTGTTTGAGGTTTAAGAGAAAGATCCACAGAACCCTTGGATTCCCCTCCCCAGGAAGAAAAGACCCCTCAACCTTGGCCTTTTTTGCCCAAGTGGGGGCACTGATAATGTCCTTTTAATCGTAGAAGAGGTGCACCATCAGTTGCAAGGGAGAGAGGGAGCCCCTGCGGAATGTGGCAGGAAGGACAGTTGCTGGGAGGAAGTCAAGGCCACGCATCAGACTTGGCCACACTTTGGCTAATGGTGGCTTCACTGAAGAAGCCCAAGTGGCCCTGTTGCCTCCTCCTGGGCTGTGCACAGGACACCCCTCAGTGCTTTGGCTGCCTGACTCACACAGACACCCGCCAGGCCCTGGATTCTGCCCAGCCACACCTACAGCTTGGGAGGGCAGAGGTTGCGCTTCCTGGTCAACGTAATGGCTGCCTGGCAACAGGAACTAAGCAGGGCTTCCCGCGTCCTGGAGAAGTGCTGGAAAGGCAGGAGGGGGATTCCCTCCTGGGCATCCAGGCTGCAGACCAGGGACCCAAAGGGGGCCGAACGTGTGCAAGAAATCCACCATAAAGGAGGGAAGTCCAGCCTGGGCCCAGATGCTCACCTGTCCTCAGCAGCGTCTTGTTCCCATAGGACAGGTACTTCTCCAGCCACTCAATGCAGATTTCATCCAGATAGGCCTTCCTTCTCTGATTGAATCCTGGAACAGCATCCCATTTCCTCTGGGTGATCTGGGCCTGTGGGTCGGGAGCCACCCAGGTGAGGGTCTCCTTGTCGAAACTGATGAGGTCCTTCCCATCGTATCCATAGCGCAAAAACCCTACTTTGGTCCCATCTCTCTGGAGCTCACAGCCACCCATCCACTGCCAGGTGTGAAGGCCTGAAAGAGTGACAGGAAGATGGTTTGGGGAGTCCTCAGGAGAGACAGAGACCCCCTCCCTGCTGGGACTTTGACGCAGGACGGAGGCAGTGAGAAAAGGGATAAATAATGCTTGGAACATGAAAGAAATACATTTTTCCCCATGAAACTCCTCATCCTGCCCCCAAATTGTACCTTGAGGGTCTCCAGACCCAGCTGCCCCCTCCTGAAACCTTCCTCTGTTTCCCTCCATCTTCTCCCTCCCCCAAAATCTCCTTCTGGGCAAAAGGCAGAACAAGCAGTGCCATCTTGGCCTTGGATCCGCAGAGCCCCAAATCCTCCATCTGGAGGCTCAACACAGAGACAAATGGCAGGAAGGGGGGTGAAAGGCAGAGGGGTCCCCAACCCCCTTGTCAAGCCCCCCAAAAGAGGCTCCTCAGAACTTTTTTCCTCAGGAAAATCCCCTCTCCTCCTCCCCCACATCTGCCTTGGGGTCCCCTGATCAGACCCCCCATTGAGATTTTTGCATTCACACATCACGATGATGGGGGCTCTGGTTCCCTCTCCAAAAAGTATAGAGAGTCCAGTCCCCACAACCTCCTTTTCCTTGAGAGAAGCCAACTGAGGGGCCCTTCCCCAGTTCTTTTGCTTCCCAAAGGAATGGGGGATAGCAAGGGGTTCCCCAGCCTCTGCCCCTCCACCCACTGCCCCCCAAAAGCAGGAACCTCCCATCCCAGAAGGAAAATGGCCCCTGTTGCTCTCTCAGGAGCCCTCCATGTCTGAGTAGTTGCCCCCAAATCCTCCAAGAGGGAGAACCAGCACCCCTATTTCCTCACTAGCGTTTTAAGGGAAAGAAAGCCTCCCCCAGCTGTCCCCCTTCTCCCCTCCCTCGACACCAGCCTGGGCCCCTGCATCTCCCCCGGGATGGAGCCCTGCCCTCTAGCAGGAGCCTCGCCAGGAAAAGGGCAGCTAGCAAGTCCCACTTTCACTTCCTGGGATTGGAAAAGGCAGCGGAGGATCCCAAGGGGGACCGAGAAGAGATGGAGGCGCAGAAGAAACGGAGGGACGGAGCCTCCGCCATCTTTCTTTCTGCTATTCCTCTGTTGGGGGAGTCTTGGGGGGAAGGGAAGGGATCTCAGAGCAGGAACAGTTGCCAGAATCTGTGGCTGCAAAGAGGGACCGAGAATCTCGTGGCCTCAAAGAGGAGCCAGTCAATCTGGGAAGAAGCTGGCAGGGATCCTGGTGACCGTAAATCAGTCTGCATTCACAAATAGCATTAAGTCACAAGGGCTGGTTCCCACTTTGGGCTAACCAGAAACAAATCATGGCTTAGTGTAATATGGGAACGAAGCCATGAAAGGCCACAAAGAATTATTTTCCTTAGGAACAGTAGCAAGTGCCCCAATTTTATTTGCACACCGAAAGTGTTATTGACCCTTTAAATGGATTTTGAAATTTTATTCTTTTTTAATGCAGCCTCTTCATGTACCATCTGACACATTCATGTGAGGGTTTTATGATTCCATGATTCAGATCTAAGTGGGTAGCTGAGAATCAGGTTCAAGAAAGAGCAACTGGAGTGACTCCGCTTCCTCGGCCGGGAGACCAGCTGAGAAGGAGCTTCAGACCAAAAATGGCTGGATGGACCCCAGACTCTGCGAGACATAAATCATGGAAACGTTCAATGCAGAGGAAAATTTCTTAAATCAATAAAGGTTTTGGTTTTATGGTTGAAATGTTTGTTATCTGCCTATTTTATAGCCTTATAACTCTTTTACAGAATTATTCCTTATTTCTAGCCTCTAGAACTAGGCTATTTCTATGTCTCACTGATATAAGTCTTGTCCTTTTTCTAAATCTATCCGTTATTTATTCCTTTGCTTCTGGTTAAAGGCTGCCCTTCCTTCAGGTGCTCAGGGCAGCAGATACAGCGTGCCCTCCTCCCGTCTCCCTACCACAACAACCCTATGAGGTAGGTTGGGATCAAAAGGTGGGACTGGTCCAAAGCCCCCCGGGGGGCTCACACTACTTTTCTCTCCAGGCTTCCACTGCAGGGCCCCCCTTGAATTCCTGCATCTCCACCCTCTGCATCTCTCCTTCGGCTGGGTCTTCTTTGCCTGGATCTTCACGGGAGGCAAATTGGGGGAGTCCCTGAGCCTTTGCTCCTGTTCTCATGCGGGGAATCAGCTGAGCTGAGCCCCAGAGCGGTAACAGGAGAAGCAGCGCTGGGCCTTATGGACAAATTGAGCCTCAGCAAATCACCAGGCCCTGATGTGATCCACCCAAGGTTAGAAAGGAGCTCAGAGCTGAGATTGTGGGCTTTCTCATTAAAATACACAACCTGTCTCTATGCTTAGCCTCTAGAGGTGAGGACTGGAAGGTGGCCAGCGTAACCAGTTTTTAAGAAGAGCTCATGGGGAGATCCAGGACATTATAGACCTGTGTGCTTAACATCTGTTCTGGGGAAGAGAGTGGAAACTGCTATTAAAGATAGAATTACCAAACATCTGGAAACCCAGGCCTAGCTCAAGGATACCCAACATGGCTCCACTAAAGGAAGGTCCTGTCTAACTAATCTGCTAGAGTTTTTGAGGGTGGTAATAAACATGTGGATGAGGCTGAGCCACTAGACATCACCTACTCTGATCTTCAAAACATCTTTGATAAAGTCCCTTAGCAAAGACTTCTCAGTAAGCTTAGCAGCCATGGAATAAAGGCAAAAGGAGAAGAGGACGGCAGAGGATGAGATGGTTAGATAGCATCACTGAAGCAATGAGCATGAATCTGAGCAAACTCAGGGAGGCAGTGAAGGACAGGAAGGCCTGGCGCAATATGGTTCATGGGGTCACGAAGAGTCGGACATGACTTAACGACTAAACAACAACAAGCAAAGACTTCTCAGTAAGCTTAGCAGCCATGGAATAAAAGGGGAGGTCCTCTTGTGTGATTCCCAGGGTTTTGGCCTAGGACCACTTCTTTTTAATAGATTTCTAAATGATCCTGAATTGGGCGTAACTAGTGGAATATTCTGATGACACAAAAGGGTTCAGAGTGGTAAAAACATTAAGGGGCCGTGAAGAGCTCCAAAGGTTCTCTGCCCATTAGGGGAGTGGGCATCAAAACAATAGCAGTCAGCCCATGTGATGCACGCTGGGGCCAAAACTCCTAACTCCTGATAGAAGCTAATGGGATCAGAGCTAGCTGTGACAAACGAGGAAAGAGAACTTGGAGTAAAGGGAAACAGTTCAATGAAGATGTCAACACAGTGGGCATCCTCTGTAAAAAAAAGGCCAACAGTGTGCCAGGGATAATAAAAAAGGCATTGAGAACAGTGAGGCTAATATCATAATGCCCTTATAGAAATCAAGGGTGAGACCACATCTGGAATATTGTCTGCAGTTCTGATCGCCACGCCTCAGAAAGGACACAAGGGAGCTGGAGAAGGGTCAGAGGAGGGCGACTCAGAAAGGGCTGAACCAGTTTCCCTGTGAGGAAAGGTTGCGGCATTTGGGGCTCTTTAGCCTCAAAAGGAGGCAAACAAGAGGGGACCTGACTGAGGTGTAGAAAACCACGCATGGTGTCAATCAAGTGGACAAGGAGAAGCTGTTTCCACCTTCCCCAAAGACTCTGAAGGCCATCTGCTGGGAGACCAGCAGGCTTCCTGGTGCGGCTGGTGGGCCACTGGGGGAACAGACTGCTGGACTAGAGGAGCCAGGGGTCCGATCCAGCAGGGCACCGCTTGGGTTCTTCTGTCCTCCACTTTGACAGACTCAGGACTGCGCCACGTGTCTTCTGGGCTTCCCACCACCCTGGTTGGTCTCCCACCTCCTTTCTCCACCAGGGGGAGCTCTGGCTGCTCTCTGGGTCTCTCAGAGGCTGGAGGGGACCTGGAAGGGATTTGGGGAAACCCTCTCAGGGCAGAACTAGCAAAGCTCTTGGGTCTGCCTGGGGGGGAGGGGGTAAGAGAAGGGGAGAAGAAGTGGGGCAGCAGGTCCTTGTAAGGAAAGAAGGGAAACTGGCTTGCACCCCCCCCCAAATAAGATTCCTTTAAAGTGAATATTGTGTCCCCAAAGATGTCAGAAGCGGGAATTGCCAAGGAAGGGCTTCCCCCCTTAAGGGCAGCCCCACTAAGAAGGCAGTGCAGGAGTCCAGCCCTGGTGGACCATGGCTGGGAAGACACGGCAGCTCCGACCGGTTCAGGAAGGGCCCCAAATGGGGGGTCTGTTCCTTTTATCTGTTCCCCTCTGCTGATGGGAAGGATGATGGAAGTGTCCTGTGCCCCCTCCAAGAGCCCCAACCCCACTTGGCATCCCTGGCCTCTCCTTCCAACTGGAGGAAGAGAAGGGGCTCCTGGCCTTAGGGCCCCACTTACCCCTCCAAAAAGGGGGTGCCAGAAATGCTTCTCCTTGGAGGGAATGAGCCTGGGGGGGATCTGGTCTCCCCAGCTGGATCCCTCATGTCTCTGGGGTGGGGTGGGGGAGACCTGTTATTCCCTTCCTCCCCCACAGCAAATGGGGGGCTCCATCAAGGCCAGGCTCTCCGTCTTTCCTGGCGGTGAGTCAGGGGAGGGGTGATTTTGAACTGTTCTTTACCTGATTTTATATCACTCCTGTAATATATAATATATTTTTTTCCTTTAAAAATATTTTAGTAACTGCCACCTGCACAGAAAACTTAGTTATGGGACGAAGATAAAATTATATTAATTTTTTTAAAGCAATAAAAATACTTTTTAAATAACCTTTTTAAAAAGTGTGGAAGCAGCCTTTTCCCTGGGAGGGACCCCCTTTCTCCCTCTCCTGCTCCTGGGGGGGAATATGGGGCAGGAGGAGCCACCCGACCCATCACTCACCTTTGTTCTGATTGTAGGGAGTACTGAGAGTCTCCAGGTCTGCTCTCAACACCTCCTCAATGCAATGCCCTATCTCAGTCTGAGCGTCCCAATACTGGGGGTTCTCCTTCCCCACCTCTTCCATCCAGGAGACTCCAGGCTGCACCTTCCTGCTGCTGCTGTCATAGTAAAAGAAGACTTGATCGTCCACGTATCCCGGAGTGACAAAGTGGGGCAGCCCCTGACTGGGGTCCGACATGGAGGTGTAGAAATACTTGAGGGAGTGCGAGGAGGAGCCTGGAATGGACCCAGAGGGGCAGAGTTAGGGAGCTTCAGATGAGGGACCCTGGCCCTATTGGGCACAGCAGGCCCAAAGTTGAGAGTCTGGGGAGGAAGAAGGAGGAAGAAGAGGCCTGGGGGCAGAGGAAGAAGGGGAAAGGAAGGGGGAGAAGATGGAAGAGGGACAGGAGGCAGAGGGCGGAAAGAGGGAGTGACTAAGAGGCAAAGAAGAAGCTTCTGGAGGGCCTGAAGGGTTGGAGGGCAGAGACGTTGGGGGTGAGAGAGAAGGGAAAGCAGGGCCAAAGGGAGAGCAGGACCCCCAAACCCTATTTGCCCCCCTAAATTGTTCCCTCCCCCCTTCCAGCAAGGCCTCCCTCAAACCCTCTTCTGGATTGCGGAGACTCTGCCCTATGGAGGCTGCAGTCGCCCCACAGAGAGAAGGGGGATTTCTACCCCCCAGAAGCTCAAAAGCAGCAGGAAACCCCATCTGGTCACCCCAACTTTTCATTCACAGGAAAAAAATATTCTCACCTCACTAGGGCCAAAATGGGTTGCTAATAGGTGCAGATTTTAGGAGAGATTTTATAAAATGGGGGAGGAAAGGGGGGGAAGGAGGGATCCGGATGAGGCCAGAGGCCATGGGACCCGTGGGGGGAAGCCCAAACCAGGGAGATGTGGGCAGTCAAAGCGGGGAGTGAAGGGAGCAGGAATGAAGCCACACAGCCCCCATGGATCTTCCTGCTTGGCCCCAGCTGGGAAATTCCCCCTCCGGTCCCAGAGTTAAGGCATCAGAGCAGGAATTGGCTTTGAACTCAGGACCAAATGGGGCTCACCGTCATTCCACAGAAAATCTCACTGCAGATTATCCCAAGATTTCTTAAGTTCGGCAACACAGGGAAGAAACCGTTCTTCCCAGGGGCTTGCAACACACCAGATTTACTCTAGATCTAAAACACTTTGTTCTCTTTCCACGGAACATCTTCAGGAAGTTCTCCTCCTTCTGGGCTGATCCTGCACTTTTCTCCAGAAGCACTTTGGAAATCACCCTCCAGAAGCAGAATCACAGCATCCGCGAGTGGAAAAGAGCCACCGAGGTCATCTAGTCCACCCCTGCTCAGTGGAGGGACCCCAATGAAAGCCTCTTTCCTCCCCCCAAGATGGCTCTAGCCTTCACTTCAGCCTCTCCAGGGAAGGGGAGCCCCCCAACTCTCTGGACAATACAACATACAACTGAAACCACTATCTCAGTGCCTGTTGGTCACACATAGATGGAAAGGAAGTGGTTAGTTTCTTCAATGATATTCAGCCCCACCAGCCAAGATGCCTTGTTACGTATTTGACAACCCGTGGGCTGTTCTAGAGAACTGGACCCCACTGAACCTGTTGTTTTTTAAGGGTTTTTCAGAATTTCTAGGGTCCCATTGAAGTGATTGACAGGGCTTCATTCCCATCATCTGGGTCACAAGGCACGTGTCCCCCCTGCTCCACGGACACCACGGTCATCATGGCTGTGGGGCAAGTGGACACAATGGGCTTGCCTTTTTAGGCAGAAAGGAACAGGGGCGATCAGAGAAAGAAAGAGAAAAACAGGATTATGAAAGGAACACTGGGGAAGGAATCCATTAGGAAACAGGGTGCAAGGTGAAAGGACAGGATGCATTTCCCAAATAGCTTTATGATACTTGTCCAGGGGTCATACTGATTATTACAAACAGAAAGACAGGAACGATCATCAAATACACAGAAAAAAATATTCTGGTAACAATGGGGTCATATTCTTCAATGAACTGCAAGATCCACTGTTCTAGAGCAGCCTTTTCCAACCTCAGCCACTTTAAGAGATGTGGACTTCAACTAACATGCTGGCTGGGGAATTCTGGGAGTTGAAGTCCACACTCTTAAAGTGGCTGAGTTGGGAAACGCTGCTCTAAAGCGCCCTTCCCCAACTTGGTGCCCTCCAGGATTTGGAAAATGGTGTCACATTAGGAAAAGCAATTTGAGAGTAACAAAAATTTAAAAGAGGTAGTATTCCCCACCCCACCCAAATGAGACCAGAGACACAGGCTGAGCTTCCAAGAAAACATTACTCCCCATCCTCCCAAGATGAGGGCTGGAGCTGTTAGGATTTTCTTATGGGAAGAAAGTCATCTCGCTATCTTTAAAACATTGCTGTGACTAGAAAAATCCTGTGACTTAGTTCAGCCTTGTTGCTTTGCACGTATACTGCTATTTACTGCCATCTGTTGGCGTCTGTATGCTAGTTGTTCAAGGGGTGGTAATAAAACAGGAGGATTACATGCCCAGCCTCTCAGTAGAATTTTAGCCACCATGTAATCAGTTTTTATGGGTTATGTAGTAGTAACTAATAACCAAGTAGTGTACCTCTTCTCTGAGAGTTTTTTGGCTAGAGACTTTGTTAAAGTTGTGTAGTGGATAAGTCTTGGATGCCACATATATGAGAAGAAGTGATTTTTACTCTGTTTTGTATTAAACTTGTATTTTATGGAGTTTTGCATTTTTATCAATAAACAACCAGATATTTTATACTTTCTGGCTGGATTTTCTTTGGAGAACAAGCTAAGGACATTGTATTCTTTAAATCTCTCTAATGCTGGTGTGTATTTTTTGGGCATTTCCTGGGAGTATTGCTGCACTCTGCATAACAGGAGCATCTCGGGAGGCAAATCCCTGCCTATCCCAGAAACAAACTCTGGGGATATTGGGGTTTAGGATGGGGGTAGGGGGGTGGGAGATCGAGGCCAAGGTGAAAATCAAGCTGGACGGTTCTTTAGGAAGAGTGTTCAAAGAGCGTTTCTCTGCAGACTTACCCCGCTGCATTCACACGGCCGCCGTAACCCGATCGCTCCCTCGCACAGCCTCCGCGTTTCCCAATCCGCAGAACCGATCCGAGCAACGGGCTGGTTCTCCCAGCGCCCGAAGCCCGAAGGAGCAGCCCACCCGCCGCCAAAGGCAGGCGAGGCGGCCGAGCGGAGGGGCCGTGCGGGGGCAGCCGGGAGCTCTGCGGGACGGACCTGCCCACGGGTGGGCGAGCGCTGCCTCCCGACCCCCTCCGCTTGCAGGGACGGGAAGGCGGCGCTCGGGGGCGCCCAGGGAGACTCGGCTGGCAGCTGGAGGGGGGCCCTTGGCCTATCCCTGGAGCGGCTCTCCAGGGGGGAGGGGGAAGAGCGGCAGCAGAGCCCCACCCACACTTTGGGGCCGGTTCTGAAAGTAGCAACAGCTGGAGGGGGAGCGGACTAGAGAGAGGACCGAATCAGGGTTCTATTTCTGAAGATCATCTTTTGGGGGGGGGGAGAGAGAGAGAGAGAGAGAGAGATTCCCTGGATGAATTCCCACCAGCAGAAAAGGGAGCTGGAACCCCCGACGCCCCCGAAGGGACTCACGGAAGCAGCTTTCCGGAAGGGCGACCGCCACCAACACCAGAAGCAACAGAGGCGCAGAGCGCAGAGCCATCCTGTCCGCAAACCTCCACCTGCGCTCCGCTCCCCTTCAGTCGCGGGCAAGGAATGAGGCGCGGTGGGTGAGCAACAACGCAGCAATCCAGAACGAGCCGGCGATTGGCCAGGCTTAACCAGTAGGAAAAAAGCATTCCCGTGTCGTCTGCGGTTGCTAGGCAGACGTCCAGGTATAATCAGCGAGAGAAGCTGGAAAGGAAAGCGAAAGTTCCATCGGGGAAAATTCCCTTCCAGGGATTCCGCGTCTTGGGGGAGGGGCGGAACTGTGGAGGTCGAAAGAGCCGGAGGCTGATCTGGGCCAGGGAGGGGCGCAGGCAAGGGGTCGTGTCCCTTTTGGACCCCGCAGAGCCCTCGCAGGCGGGGAAGAGGCGAAGGTCGGAAACCCCGAGTGAACTTGGTTCTACTCAAAACGCCCAACGGCTCTCGCGGCCTCTCAAAGGCGAAGACGCGTCTCTCCTCTGGGAAAAGGCCGGGGGTGCAAAGAACCCCAATAATCCCCCATTTCTTCTCATTCTCCGGCGGAGACATGAAGCTTCAGCGCTCCTCAGGTTTCCTGCAATAAACTAAGCTGGCTGCTCCCTCCTTTGGTGGTTCTTCTGGGAAACGTTGGACTCAGATAAGAAATCCCTCTTCCGGTTATGATCGTGGTTGTAATAATTGCCAGTTTTAATTGATAATGAATTGCTGCTGCTGCTGCTTTTACACTTGCTATGATGAGCAAAGTCTGAGTAGATGCAAGGGTCTTTTCAGGGCTTGAACCATCTCCTGCTCACAGAAACACACACATGTACGCACAAGCCAAGTTTGGCAAGGTGTCTGCTGAACATGTTCATGTCCTTAAAGATTACAGTATCATGTTTGTTAAGGTATCTGCCCTGACATTGTTGCTGGTAAGAACCACATCTTTTTTCCTGCAAACCAGCAGAAAGTTGGTTTAGTTAAGTTCCATCTCTGGAACTTGATTGAGCTCTGCAGGGCAGGGGGCCAAATATTCTTTCTGTTCCTCTCACAACAACCCTCTAAGGTAGGCCAGCTGGGTGACAGCAGCTGAAGCCTTCCCATGGACAAAACAACAAGAAAGAGTTTGCCTGGAAGTTCCTCAAAGGCAGCCCCCCAATTCACAACCTGCACAATTTGTGTGTTGGGAACTTCAGAGGGCAGATCCCCCATCCTGTGCCAGAGAGTTTCCCATCAGTCGTGGCTGGCTCCATCTCCTTCCCTCTCTTCCGCCACCCCATGAAAAAACCCTGGAGTCAGGCTGGGAAGTCCCAGGGGCGCTGCACAGCTCTCACCTTTTCTCTAGTTACATGCTAGGATCACCTGCCTGAGAAAGAGAGAGTGCGAGCGAGCAAGCAAACCTCTCGCATGAATATCATGCAATGACTGAAAGACTATTTCAACACTGCAAAACTCTCAATGTGTTTGCAAGACTGCAGTTCCTGGCTTGATCTGCCAAAAGTGCCCAAACACAACCTCTATTGTGGGAAATTGTAAGTTTAGTTTCCTCAAACCAGGGGAATTGTTGGGCTCTTTTGGACCCACCTAAAGGGCTGCCTTCTTTTTCCTCCCCACCTCCCAGTCAAAGCTTTTGTCATCTCAGTTGGCTTTCTGCAGGGTGAGCTTCCAGACCTGTTGGCACTATGACTCCCAAGATTCTCAGGAGGCCTGGCCTTTGCCTATGCTGACCAGGATTTCCTGGGAATAGCAGTCCCAACCCTCCTGACCAAGTCTGATTTGGATTTAGGCAGGAAAGACACCAAACACCATTTTCGGTATTCACTGCTTGGAGTTTTATTGCACCACAATGATATGCAGGTTTGAGGAAGACTCCAGTGCAGAGAGGGGGGAGTTTGGGACTCTGATAGCAGCAGCTCCTGGCCAACCTCATGGGGTTGGACTTGATTGGGACTTGGATGGGAGGCCACCAGGAGAAGCCAGGCTGGAGGCTGGACCAGGAAGTGGAAGCAACACTCGAAAAAGACTGGGTCAAACCATTTCTCTCCTGTCCCCAAATTACACAGATGTGTCCATGAAGTTACAGAGGTTGACCTCAACCCCAGAGATATTGTACCCTAAGATCCAGAATTAACCAGCCACTACAGTGTACATGTTTAATCAATCATTATTATTATTCCTAAATTCTATGGTAAATATGTGTCTAAAAATCTCCAATTCCCAAAATTTTAATGGCAACTAAACAGGATGAGTTCCACAAAGAAAGGGAAAGCCTTTGTTTTCTGCTTGACCGGAGGCAGCTCCTGTCACCAGAGCAAGGAAAGAGAAGGAAGGACTTTAAAACCTGGGAGAACTTCCTGGAGTTGAAAAGCAGCTTCTCCGGAAGGATCAGGCAGAGAAGGCTGGCCAGAAGGGTTGGCCAAGCGATGGATTGGCCCAGTCAAAGGCTGGGATCCTTTCACCTGGCGCGAAGAGCCAAAAGTCAAACACAAGTGGGGAAATTGCAACCTGTCTATTCTGTTCAGCAATCAAGAGGTACTCTGGGGACCCAAGTCAGAAATTGAGAGCCCCTATACTGAGGGCCCCATGGCAGAATATTGTTAGAGTGCATATTTACTAGAGCACACTGTATAACGCTTGTGGTTGAGCTTCAAGAGGATGTGGGTTGCGCAGCAGACGTCTGGCAAGCAAGGAGAAAAGTTGTACCTTGAAAAGGGGAAGAGGACAGGTTTTAAGGCATTCGGAAATCATTGAGTGACCCAGTTATGAGACCACCTACAACCAAAGTGTAGGTGGTCTCATAACCAAAAGCTAATTAACATAGTAAAACCAAAAGCTAATTAACATAGTAAAACGCACACCCCTAAGTTATAATTTTAGAAAACACTGAACATGCTACTTATTATGGGATGTTATTAGGTAACATGGAATCGAGTGGTCTGTGCAACAATGTAACCAATCATGTTTTTTTACATGCCTACTTCCCTGTTTCTGAAAAGTGTAAAGACTGAGATAACACTTCGCTCAGGGTTCCTCTCCTTGGAGAGACGGGAACCATTTTGCTGAAGTGCTTCAATAAAAAGAATAAAGGATTGAACCTGCCGCTCCTTTGTGGCCAACAATACGTAGATTAGTATAACCTTTATACCCGTAGATTAGTATAACCTTTATACCCGTGTGAAAAAAAAGCACGTGATCATTAGCAAACAACAGGCAATCAGCAGTCAATCATTGAGACCCCTAGTTGGGCAGAGTCCCCACCCCCAAAGAGGTGGGTTCCTTGCTCAATCTTGAAGCCTCTTCCCTTCTATCTTTCCCTAGCTGAATAAGGGTGGTATGTAAAACTTCTAGCTACTTTGTCCAGAAGAAGAAAAGGGAGTTGGCGGTGGCTCTGCTGTTGCTCTGGGTTAAGATGGTTGGAGCTCTCCCACAACAGGAACCACATGATCATTTCAGGAATTTGCAGTTCATGGTAAACGGGCCCAAAGGGGAGCACCCAAGAACAAAAATGGACAAAATGAGCTTTCTCTGGCTCAAGCCAGCTGTACCAGCTTATCAAAGGCTTTTCTGTCCCCAAACTGGATGCAGCGGGGCGGGTCTTCTCCTTCTGGGCCTGGAGGGCTTTCCTCGCTGCTCCTCCCAGCTGGGGGCTTCCAGGGCGAGGAGAGTTGGGGTTCTCCCCCCCCCCGGACACGATCGCTCCCCCCGACAGATCCCCGGTCTCGCTCTGCTTTGCTTGGGCCATCACCTCCCGTCCACTCGGGGCCAAAAGCACCGGATCGGCCCGGGCCTTCCATAAGGACGAACGGGGAGGCCTCGGGGGTCCCAGCTGGGAAAGGCCAGGGCAAGCCGGGAAACTTTGACCCGGGCGCTTTGCGGGCCCATCTTCAGAGGGAAGTCCCAGGGCGGGGGACAGCGTGTTTCTCAGTGAGGCCCCCAAGCCTCAAAAGGCGTTGCAACTTCCTCTTTTGTCCGGACAAAGGCGGGATGGTTTTGCAAGAGTTTCGGGCAAGGAACCCGGGTGCTGCCCGTGCCTCCGCCCTATATGGGCGTGGGCTGTGCTGCAGCGCCCCCTGCTGCCCCGAAGTTCTAGCCTGACTTCCCCGAAAGGGGGCGCCTCGCTGCCCGGACGCGGGCCAATCGGCTCCAGAGAGCAGCCTCCAGACGGGGGGGATTGGCTGGGGGTCCTGGCGGCAGGGGAGGGTGGGAGTTGAAGTCTAGCGCCTCTGGAGGGCTCCAGATTGCCGATGGCTGAGAAAAACGACCTGAGTTAAAACTGTCTCCCTGGCAGGCAACTCTTCAAGGGACAGGAACCGTGGAAGGTCCTTGTGTGAGAGCAGAAAAGTACTTGCTGTGTTATTTTCAGGCTGTTTGCTCCTCTGAGTCGGGTGGCATATAAACTTTGTTGTTGTTCAGTCGTTAAGTCGTGTCCGACTCTTCGTGATCCCATGAACCATATTGCGCCAGGCCTTCCTGTCCTTCACTGCCTCCCTGAGTTTGCTCAGTGTCATGCTCATTGCTTCAGTGATGCTATCTAACCATCTCATCCTCTGCCGTCCTCTTCTCCTTTTGCCTTCAATCTTTCCCAGCATCAGGGTCTTTTCCAAAGAGTCCTCTCTTCGCATTAGGTGACCAAAGTATCTGAGCTTGAGCTTCATTATCAGGGCATATAAACTTAATAAACTGCTATTATTATTGGCAAATCAGAGGGCCCAGCCCCCCCCCCTTTGCTCTTTAGCTGCTCTGCCCTGGAAACCGCAAAAGGACCTCCCTGAGCAGAGGCGATTGAAGGCCGCTTGAATCAATTTATTAACAAACTATTAGAAGCTTTTGTAAGTCATGCATTAACTTCAGCTAGGGTTATTCCATTGTCATCACTTTGTTTGTGTTTTTGCTTGTTCAGAATCAGCATTTCCTTAACTTGCTAGCAGGGCTAGAAACACTGACCACAAAGGCTTCCCAGGCTGACCACCAACACACCATGCATGGACTAGCTGGTGGGTTCACACATGCCTGGACTGACTGGCTCTGAGCCCTTGCTAGGGAAGTTTTGTAAGGGAGCCCGGGACTGGAATAAAGAGAGGAGACGTGGCCGGACAAGGGTCTGGAGGTGAACCAAAGTTTGTCATTAGCACGCTAAAAAGCACACCCAGAGGTGGAAATCTCATATCCTAATATCCCCCCACTGGACTATTATGGGATAGAATGTTTTTGCGCGCATGTCTAAGACGTGTACCAATCAGCTTATTACTTCCTTGCTTAAATTAGAAAAGACAGTTTTGGCTTTATGAAAGGCGCTCGATTTGGATTTGGGTCCCAAGTGCACCTCTTTGTTTCTGCGCAGAAATAAAGTGTTGGAATCCACTTTCCTCAACTCGGCGTGATTTATTGGCTCATCACGCCAGGTGAAAACGAAGCCAAGGTTGGGCTGGGCCAAAAAGATGAAGCAGAGCCCCCTTTTCATGGGAATGTCTCTCCTTCTTTCGACCCCCTCCAACAATTTCTCACAGACAGCCGGACAGAGCTCACTCAGCTGAAGAGTCCCCCCCGCCATTCGTTAACATTTCTCTAAGATGGAACAGAAATGTGGTAAAACATGATTTGCTTTAACTATAATTTGATGAATAAGTCATGGTGGCCTGGTTCACACGTCATGGTAAGTGAAACCCCCCAAATAAGTGTGAACCCCGGCAGTGACCGGCCCACTGTGCAGGCCTTGAAGGAGCTGGTGAGGATAGGTCTCCCTCTTCATCAAGCTGCCTGTTTCTGGATAAAACAGCCCCATGGATCACCCCCTTCCATGGTCCTACAGAACTGGTCTTCCTGGTCTTTCCAGACTCGTTTGGGCCTGGGTCTAAAATTAAAAAGGGGAGAATCCGAAACTCTAGGCTGGTTTCTTAGCAAGATCCAGCCAAGCAGCTGGTGGCATCAAGTCGAACCAAATCTACTTCATACAAATATAAAGGTAGGTTTGTTTCTATACTCAGAACAGAAGCGGCATTGCCACAACATGGAATATCACATTCTTCACCTTAATTAAAAGCAATCTGAAATAAAACAAGGATAGGTACTGAGAGGATCCACCTTTTGATCTGACTGGGTGGGGAAGGATGTGAGAAAGGGTTCCAAGGAAATTCAGTTGGATGCAGATGGCCCTTCAAAGAACCTGGTCTTCAAACAATCACCAGCTACAGTCTGAACTGGAGTCAGATGCACGTAACAAATTGGGGACAAAGAAAACGGGTACAGAATAACGTTCTTCACTGCATTTTCTCTGGATGCTCAAGGTAGCACACCAGTCCTACTTCTTCAGTCCAAGAGCCAGGGAGATATAATGGTGAAAGTGTTGGACTTGGAACAGGAAGACCCAGATTCCTGAGCCCACTCCCACCCCCACCATGGAAGGTCCCTGGGGGATGCTAGGTTAGTCCATCCCTCTTGGCCCAAGAGCCAGGGTGGGGAATGGTGAAGGCGGACTGGAAGTGAAGAGATCCATGCCTCCTCAAGCGCCAGAACAAAGGGTGGGATAGAAATCAAACAAGCCAACATGCTAGTCTAGGCTTAAGTGGATTGGGGTAGTTTTTCAGAATCCAGCCTTTGTCTTGTCATGTGAGAGCCAGGCCGCTGTAATGAACCAACATATGGTTTCTTTGTTTAAGCATAGCATGTTTTGATGAGGTTTAAGATTTAATGTGTGTGAACTGAACTGACCAGACTTCATTTCTAAACTGGGGCGGAAACCGAGATGAAGTAGGTCCAGATGCATCAGTGTCCTCCAGGTCTAACCAGGAGCTCATCTTCAGCCTCTCAGGGCCAGGCCAGAGGTGCTTGAGGTCCTCCATCCTAAGAGATGCTTGAGATGGTGGTTTCTCCTTGAAAGGTTGTCAATTGTCTTACTGTCCTCCAGTCCTGAATAAGCCAAGGGGTCCACTGGCTCAACCATAGAGACACAACCTCCTTGGCAGCCATCCTACCGACATCGACCAAACAGCTGCAGCTCCAGTCACAAAAATCTCCCAGGTCCTTCAGCCACCAGCAGAAGTTGGTGAAAAATTTTAAAACTGGGCCTCTTCTGAACTAGAAATCAAAGGCAACATCTTTGGGAAACTGATCAGAACAAAGTGCCCACCATTTTGCCATCCCCAGGAGAAAATTCAGTTCTGTGGGAGGACTCTGAGTCCCTGGGCTTCTTAACTAGGCAGCTACTAGCCCAAAGAGTTCTCTTATTTCTGGAATGAGATGAGTCCCATGAGGATTCAGTGACATCACAGTCAGGGATTTGCCATTGCAGGAGATCTCAGTAGGTCCCTGTTGTGGCCGACCTTCCACCTCAAGGCTGTTGCTCTTTCCAATCTGGGCTGCAAAAGGAAAAAGAGAGGAAAAGCAGCCCAGCTCTTGGCTTGCCAACTCATCTCCTGCTGCCAGTGGAATTCCAGCTGGACTGTGACTCATCACCTTGGTCAGAACTGCTGGCATCACCTGAAGGATCCAATAAAGAGGAAGAGGTGGAAGGAAAGAAGGCGGGAAGTGATCCTGAGTGCATTTAATGCTGGAATCCAAAAGTTCAGAAGACAGAGAGGCTGGTCGCCTGTAAAGGCCCCCAATTTCAGCTATCTTACAATATATGTGCGATGGTTAGGGAGGAAGCAGCCTGGCTGCACAGCTGATCTCATGTTCCATTTTTCTAAATTATTAGATCCATTAACTGCAATCTAGAAAAGGTGTACATTTTTCTGTGTCTGAAGGCTATCCTCAGTTGGTATATTATTTGTTAAACTTTTGGATAATAAAATATATAATCTGATTAATTGGGCAACAGATTAATTTTTTAAAAAATTAACTATTTTTTATGAAAGAAATCTCAAAGCATACTTTTGAAATAGCAGCTGAAACAGGCATTTTCCCTTCACGTCAATGTCCCTTCCAAGATTTTTTTTTTTTTGCAAGACATTTATTCTACCTATAAAAACAAAGCCCTCTTTCATTCTCCAGATGAATCAAATACATTTCCTTCTCAGGGAGGTTCTAGAATTACATGTTCAGATGAAAAAACCCTGATCTTCCCAGACAAAAACCTGCACAAGGGCACTCATGAAAGACCTGAAATACATCCTAGTGACAGCCGGCTGGAAGGTCCTGAAGAGGTCCTCCTAAGAGAATAGCATAATTCAGCAGAAGGTTGATTGCTCTTCTTTCCTCTCTCCCCATGTGGGGAGTCTGCAGCCCCAAAGTTGTGCTACAAAGAGGGTGGAAAAAACAGGAGGGCTAGTTGGAGAGGAAGGCAAGATGAGAAAGCCCAGAGTCCAGGCTGGAGGACCAGTGCTGATCATCATGCAAAGGAACAGAATCAGCAGCCTCAAGAGAGGGAGATGGAGAGGAATCAGCTGGGTGGGATTTCTGAGTTGCAAGAGGGGATGGGCAGGGCTGCTGGAGTGTGGTGGGGAACCTCCTTCACAAATTATAAAAAGTATAGATGCCCTCCCCCCTCAAATATACAAACCCAGTTCCCACCCAATTTTGCCCCTGCAACCAATTGCAACAGGGCTTCTGAGAGCCCAGGTCTTCCCCTTCAGCATCTGGAGGGTTGGATTCCCAGATGGCTGCAAGGAAGCCATTATCTGGTGGGGGTGATCCCTCAGGAGTATAACAGTGGAGGGAGTTCCCAACACTAGAGAGTGAGCACGGATAAAATTGATATAGAAAAAACTATAACTGAAACCTATTAGGCAGTCACCACGTAATCGTCCACCTCAGAAAAGTTCCATGAAGTGGCCTGTTTTTGGATGCGAATAGTTCGTCAAGAGCCATCAGTCAATGTCTGAAAAGTGAGGTTCAGCGGGGTGGACCATAATAGGTGGAAACGAGGCTGGTCCCATGAATAGAGAAATAGAGTTTATAACTGATGTGCATCCAATCACCCGTTCCATTAAGACTCATGCAGTCACCCGTGGATCCAGGAAGCCATCGGTACTGTGACAGTACTTGTTGTTTACATAGCTTTAGCTTCGTAAAGAAGTATTCACAGGGTTAAGAATGCGCTGAGAGTTTGGAGAAGTCCAGGTAGTAGTAAAAGAAACGGGGGGTATGGAAATAGCCAGAAAATTTTGATTGAAGCCTCCAAGTATGGAAATCCACAGTACTACAAGCCAAGACATTCCTTCAAGCTCCACGTGTCTGAATCTGGATCCTGAACGAGTCGGATGGGCAGCACTGGTGGTGGAGGTGAAGGGCTGTGATCTCGAACCGCTGGCTTGACATGAGTCCAATGGAGCCAGGTGTTTCGTTCCGCTACCCGGACAGCTGTTTGCGTTGTCAGAAGGACCTGGTATGGACCATCCCACTTTGGTTGCAGTGGCGTCTTCCTGGAAAAGGAACGAATCCACACCCAATCACCTGGTTCAAAGGGATGAAGGGTTTCCTCCAATGGCAGAGTCTGGAGAAGGGCACTCTGTGTCCACAAAGACCGGAGAAACCTACACATAGAAATTAGATAAGAAAACAACGTAGAGTCCCCCCTCTCTAGATGAAGAGAGCGGGGATCCAAACCCTTTGAGACATCTGGTGGTCTGCCAAAAAGCAATTCAAAGGGAGACAATCCCACATCTTTGCGAGGTCGCATTTGCAAATGAAACAAAGCAATAGGCAGTACCTGGGGCCACTTTAAATGCGTTTCCTGACACAATTTACCTAACAATGATTTGAGTTCCCTGTTAGCCCGTTCCACTCCCCCCGAAGACTGGGGATGGTAAGGGACATGTAGGTTCTGTGTGATGCCTAAAGCTTGCAAGATATGGATGATCACGTGTGCTGCGAAGTGCTGGCCACGATCCATATCCAAGATGGAGGGAATCCCATATCGAGGTACTACATCTTTCAAGAGATGTCTTGCGGTTTCGAGTGCAGTCGCATACCGACAGGGAAAGGTTTCAACCCAGTGTGTAAGCTGATCTCTGCAAACAAGAACATATTCAAAACCATTCGCTTTTGGTAACTGGATGTAGTCCAGCTGTAAATTCTCAAAGGGTTTCTGAGCCCAGGGCCTGCCTCCTTTGTGTATCCTTTGTCTGGAAGAGGCATTGTTAGCTTGACACGTGAGACATGCCCGTGCCACCCTTTCAGCCTCCATGTAGACCCCTGGGGCGTACCATATCCTTCTGACAGTGTCCACAATGGCCTGAGTCCCGCAATGGCCCTTTGAGTGGACCTGTTGGCAAAGGAGGCGTAGTAGTCGTCTGGGGGCTATGGGTCTGCTATCTGGCACCCTCCAAAATCCATCAGAAAAAGTTGCTTCATACTTTGCCTGCCACTGTTCCACCTCCCCCCTTTCAACGAAATCATTGTATGGAATAGATGACTGAAGGTGAAACTGCCGCTGCAATGGAGAGAGGAAGAGGCTGCAGGGCGGCCCATTTAGCTGCAGCATCTGCAAAAGCATTTCCCTTAGTGACCAGGGAGTCGTCTCGTTGATGTGCTGGGCAGTGCACCACAGCGAGGGCTTTAGGGAGCATAACGGCTTCCAAGAGCGAAGCCACCAATGCGGCATGAGCAATGGGGGAGCCTGAAGAAGTAAGGAAGCCCCGCTGTTTCCATAGGGCCCCTGTGGCATGACATACTCCAAACGCGTATCTTGAATCCGTGTAAACGGTGACATGAAGGGTGCAGGCAGCCCGGCAAGCCTCAGTAAGGGCAATATGTTCTACAGCCTGGGCACTATGGGAGGGAGAAAGCGGAGAGGCCCAGATAATGTCATACAACGAAACCACTGCTGCTCCAGAGACACGGATACCCTCGTGGAGGAAGGAGGAACTGTCAGTGAAATATTCACAGTCAGGGTTCGTGAGGGGCTGGTCAGTGAGGTCAGACCGGGGGTTTTCAGCGTCCTGGATGACCTGAAGGCAGTCATGGAGGGGCGAAGAAGCATCAGATTCAGGTAGCAGTGTAGCGGGGTTTAGCGTAGAACACCTTTCAAAAGAAATATGGTTAGAGGTAAAAAGTTCAGCCTCATATTGAGCAAGGCGCTGATGAGTGAAAGCCTGCATTTGAGACTTCAAGAGAATCGCAGCGACCTCTTGCGGTACCTTTAAAACGAGAGGGTGACCCAAAACCAAGTCGCGTGAGCACTTTACCAACTCAACAGCCGCAGCCACAGCGTACAGACAGGGAACCGCCCCGCGGGCAACAGGATCCAGCTGGACTGAGTAGTAGGCGACCGGACAGTGTGCTGGGCCCAAGAGTTGAGAGAGTACACCAGAGGCAATTCCACAATTTTCGTGGACAAAAAGAAAGAAAGTCTTAGAATAGTCCGGGAGACCCAGGGCTGGCGCAGAGGAAAGGGTCCGCTTAATTTTGATCAGTAAAGCGTCCAGGTCGGGAGTCCAAACAACGGATGTGGGGGCGTCTTTCACAGTGAGGAGGATCAATGGATGGGTTAGTTCCCCAAAGGAAGGGATCCAGGGGCGGCAAAATCCCAACACCCCAAGGAGAGCACGTACCTGACATTTAGTCGCGGGCTGTTTCATGTTTAAAATAGCCTGGATACGCTCAGTGGCCAACCTGCGAGAACCAGGGGCAATAAGATAGCCCAAGTATTTCACTTCCGATTGTAAATATTGAAGTTTGGTTGGCGACGCTTTATGGCCACGGTCTGCCAGTGATACAAGGAGAGCATAAGTGTCCGTATGGCAAGAGTCCACCGTGTCCGATGCCACCAATAAGTCATCAACATATTGGATAAGAACAGATCGGCAGGGTAAAACAATGGATGCTAAATCAGCCTTCAAAATTTGCGAGAACAGGGTAGGGGATTCCGTATATCCCTGGGGTAGCCGAGTCCAGGTATACTGAGTAGAGTTCCAGGTGAAAGCAAAAAGGTATTGTGAATCTGGGTGTACTGGAATGGAAAAGAAAGCGTCACACAAATCAATGACAGTAAAACACATGGCCGTGGCAGGAATCATAGTTATGATGGTAGCGGGGTTCGGGACAACTGGTGCCTGTGGAATAACGTATGAATTGACAGCACGAAGGTCATGCACAAAGCAGTAAATGGGGTTCCCCGCAGAGTCTAGCTTAGGTTTTCGAACGGGAAAAATGGGGGTATTACATGGGGAAGTGCAAGGACGCAAAACCCCTTGTCTAAGGTAGCTGGTAATAAGCAGTTGTATGGGTCCAATAGCTTCAAGTGGAATACTATATTGGGGCAGACATGGTGGTGGTCCAGATCTAGTCTGAATGACAACAGGAGCTGCACTCTTCAGGAAGCCAACGTCTGAAGACTCCCAGCCCCATAAGGAATCCGGGAGGGTGCACAAGTCCATGGGCACCGTATGGCGGTCCGAGGCAGCTGAGAAAAGGGAAAAAAGGCAATGCATGTATGTCAAGGGAACGTCCAAAATCAGCCCATTAGGAGTGCATTTGATAGTGGCCCCAAGTTTACAGAGTAAATCGCGACCAAAAAGGGAAACAGGAAATTCAGAATAAATGGTAAAAGCATGTTCAATAGTAAGGGGACCCACTTCAACCTTTAAGGGATCGGTAACGTTTACAGGGATAACCCTACCCCCAACCCCAACAATATGGTCAGAAACACCAGAAAGAACAGAGGAAGAAGGAGGGTGGGTTAGTAGGGATGGTGTATCAACCAAGCAGTGATACTGTTGGCCATCCACAGTCAGAGACAGAAAGGGTTCCCCCCCAGGTCCAGACCGCAGTGGTAAGGCGAGTGCACTCAAGGGCTTCAGTTCTTGGGCGTCCCCAAGATCCTGTCATTGCGTAGAAAATCTGGGCTGTGCCGGAGAATCTGTGGAAGGAAGAACGGGATATGAGCGAGGCCGGGAAGGAAGGGGAGGAGGTGGAGCTGGAGTGTGGGAACGAGGAAGCGGTATGGGTTGTTGCTGGGGAAGAAAAGGGTTCTCGCCTCTCCCCTGCCATTCCTCCATTTGCCTGGCATCTGCCTGGCGGGTCCTGCATTTGCGGGAGAAATGCCCCTCTCTCTGGCAATAGTAGCAGAGGGGGCGGTTCTGTGGAAACCCAGACCTGGGTCTCACGTGTTGTGGTCGGCTGCGACGATCCATTTGGAAAGCAGCAAACATTTTTAGGTCTTCACGGCACTCAGCACAGTGCCGTTTATCTTTCTCCTCCTCTTCTTTTCGCTTACGGTGATCAAAAACAAAATTGGCAATGCGACGGAGCTCAGCAACTTCTAAACCTTGCCAGTTAGAGACGATGGTTTGGAAATGGTTCTTAATATCAGCAGCCGCTTGCTCCACAAAGGCAGAGCGGAGAAGCCTATTGTCTTTGTCATTTTCAATATCCAAATGGGCGTGAGTGACCCCTGCCTCAGATAAACGGACCCAGAAAGCGTCTGGGGTTTCATCAGGTCTCTGAATTGTGTTATTAAATTCAGACCATTTCAAAGGCTTTTTTCCCGTTTCCCAAAGGGCTTCAATGAGATTTTCCTTAGCCCTGTTATACTCAGCCCAATGGTTGACATTGTTATAGTCCCATGCAGGCTCATGAATTGGCCAAGGAACCCGGGGGGGGGGGGGTTGCTGCTTCCCCAGGGGCCGGTAGAACAGGACAACAGCCAATTTCTTCACATTTTTCAAACAATTTCAAGACCTCATCCCTGGTCAATAACATATTAAGGAGCTCCATCATATCTGCCCATGAAGGGTTGTGACTTCGAATGACTGCCTCTAAGCGCCTTATGACAGCTAATGGGTCTTTTCGGAAGGAAGGAGTATCAGAGCGCCAAACTGCCAAGTCCATTGGTGAAAAGGGAGTGTGATGTCTCAGAAATACTATATTCCCAGCTGTAGCCGGTTGCCCATCTGTGGCAGGTGTGGGAGGTAGAGGTACCGGGTTTAATAACAGAAGTGCCATTATTTTTCCGGAAGGCAAAGTGCCTTCATGCCCTTGTTCCAAACAAGTGGAGTTGGGAGCGCTGGCAAGAGGGGGTAAATGGGCAAGTTCATTCCAACAGTGCCAATAAGACAAGTGCTCTGGACAATTCCGTTTCAATTGGAGCTCAAGAAGCTTCAGTTTCTCACAGTGGAATGTACCCATGGGAGGCCAAATTACATTACCGCTTGTGTCTAGATACTGAGTCCATTCAATACATAGTTCACGTGCATGTCTTTTCCTCATTCTTGGCTGGGTGGGCAAAATCCCCTTATCCCAAGCCTGTAGCAACCTCCCCAAAGGGGAAGATGGGGGTACTGTCGACTGAGTATTCCCCATACCCTCTTGTGTCCCTAAGCGGGGCACCAGTGCCCGTCGGATTTGGGGTGTGTCTAAACACCCAGAGACTCCCTATTAGAGTACCGACCCTCTGTGCGCTCCAAACTTCCTGATCACTTATCAATTTTGCAATTTCTAGCACACAAGCGGTA
Organism: Python bivittatus; assembly: GCF_059951505.1. Classification (NCBI taxonomy): domain Eukaryota; kingdom Metazoa; phylum Chordata; class Lepidosauria; order Squamata; family Pythonidae; genus Python; species Python bivittatus. The sequence continues at coordinate 3,911,241 of NW_028277111.1, read as the reverse complement.
ATCGCCCAGTTATAGTATCAGCCACTCATTCAAGCACAACCGTAGCCTCAGCTACTTATGCAAGCACAACCTGCCCGGGCATGCGGATCGCCCTGGTCCCACTTGCTATCCGGGTTGCTCTGGTCATCACCCAACAAGAGCTAGCAGAGGCCCGGGGGCGTCTTGAACCAGTTTGACACACAGCCTTGGTCTGCAGTCGGGTTTTATAAAAGGAATCAAACACACATCCCCAGGTTCAGCTCATGGTCATTCGCTCACACACTCTCTGCCTGTTGAGGCACGCGGATCTTGTCAGCCCCCTTGCTTTCTACCTGGGTTTCCAGATAGGTGTGGCTGGAGCAGACAGACACACAGCCCTGGTCAACAGCAGGGAAATAATTGGGGAAACACACAAATCTCTCACAACCAAACACTGGGGCACAACAAATTACACACAAATGCTGGGCTAATAGAAAGAGAAAAAATTTTTTGGTACTCACCCACTGTGACGTTGTCCTAAATTCATGGAATTGGTTGGCACAAAACCAAAGTTCCCTTTACTACTTTCAGGGCAATCCCGCAGGAAAATCACAAACCCTCTGGGCAAATGGCCCAGTGCTGGCAGGGCGTGTTATCCTCCCGGGACCCAGCCCATTAGGTTAGCCCAGTCCCATCTGGGTCACCAAATGTTGGAAGAAAAAGTTATCTTACCAAGTCTGTTTCTGAGCCGGGAGTAAAGACACTGACGAATTGCATGAAGTTAGGAGATTTATTCTTCACCCAAGTGCAGAAGCAATGACAGCAAGCAGTTAGGTGGGCGGCCGCATTGGGCCCCCTCCCCACAGTACATTATATACCTTCTGTTACATTCAAACCCACGTTAAGATGTCATGACTTTCTGATCCAATCAAAGCCAGTTACCTCGATCCATACTCCTCCCCTTACCCAGGACCCCTTTCTCTGATGCTGAATAAGGTTCTCCCTTCTTGTATGTAAACTAATTTCTATCACCTTGATTGTTTACAGCCATATGTAAAGTATCCTTTATCGCTCTGCTTGTTCACTGAGTGCTGTCCTGACCTACATCCCTAAGAAACAAGGTCAGGACCGCTTATCTCTCTTTGTGAAGGGTCATCTGAACAGGAAAGAACTATCAAGTCAAGATAGTTTATCTGCTCACATGAAGTGTCTTCTTTCCAGTCAGGAAGAAACAAACCATGAGAGCAATTATCATATCCTTGAGATATTGAGAAGTGTTGAAGGTTACACCCTTAAGAATGCAACCTTTTGATAATTTAAATAAGGTCAATTACTGTGAGGTCAACCATACATACAGGAAAGGGAATATTGGCATATTGCTGGGCCTGCTTTTACTTCATGTTACACAAGCAGGTAAAGGCAAGTGTTTAAAACATCTAAATGTCCAAATATCCAAAATGTCTACAAAATCTCTAAAATGTCTCTCTCTCTCTATATATATATATAAAATGCCTATATGTCCCAACCTTCTAACACAACACAATGAGGTATTCCAAAATCCATTCTTGATTTGGAAAAACCCGTGGGCCTTGATTTCCAGTCACAATGTAGATGGCCCAGCACTGTAGATTTCAACAGGTTCATATATTGGTCTGACCTTTAACCCAAGAGTGCACAGGAAGACCTACTTCTTAATATTTTACTCATAGATATGAGCGCGAAAGGTGGTTATTGTGATTTCTCTTAGATAAGGCTCAGATCACAACACAATCATATATTCCAAAACAAAACAGTTGTACAATAACGCATCCCAGAAATAGCCAATGACAAGTAGAAAAGGTCTTGTATGAATATACTAGGCAGGACTGAGTTTAAGCAAAAGAGAGGAGAAGGGGTGGGCTGGGGTGGGCTGGGGTGTCTAAATGCAGTTAAGCAGCATTTGAAAAAAAGCTGCGGATCAATTAGCAGTACTCTTCTGCTTCTTCCTTTTATAGGGGCTAACAGCAGGAAAAGCCACAGTGAGCGAAGCAGCATCAAATGAGTTTACGCACCAAGACAAGAAGAAAGTGAGAAAGAGCAATTGAAGTATAACTTGGTCACAAGAAGCCAATACTTCAACCCAGAGCTACACATATTTTCCACTATTGCAAAGGGCTATTCATTTGAGAATATATTAATTCAAGATGCTGGATCTGTAAATAGATTCAGATCTTGGAATCTTCACAAGCTGGTCACATTCTTCATGGATTTGTGTGCCTTTGCAGTGCAAAATGCCTGCACTGCCATTCCCTCCTTTATTAAGGGAAAGATGGCCGCTCTTCTTCAGCATCCGGTTCCTTTTCTGTATCTACCTTTCAATGAGCATTCAGTGGAACAATTCCCAGCCCTTTCTGGGTCTGGAGCCAATTTTCAAGATGCATGGTCATCTCTCTAGGCATTGCCAATCTTGGAAATCATTTTTGTCTCTCATATTCTTATTTCTTCTTGGATTTGTTCTAACCTGCTTTTATTGCTTTTCAAAGGAACTCTAATAATTTCATACCTCTTGTATGTTCATGACTATATTATAAGGTAGCTTAGGCTGAGAGATGACGACTTCGCACCGGCCTCCCCAAATAAAAGTCTAACAACCTGCTCCTCCACAAAATCCTTTCCGCTGTCCACAGAGCTCCTTCAAGAAGTTACCAGGGAACTGTAATTTTTATTGGAATACAAGCAGAACATGAGGAAATGCAACCGGAATCATTGTATTTTATGGTACATTTGATGACATGTAGTGGTCTGGAATTAAACATCACTGACTTTCTCAGAGCACCTCACACGAGATCTGTTCCATTGATTTTTCAGAGTGGCCGTGGTTTCCAAGTGAGGAGTTGTGTGTCACGACAATAGGAGGATCCCGTTCATGTGATCAACGCAGTCTTTGACCATTCTAACATTGCTGTTCTCGCTATGGAAGTAATGAGATTGGCCATAAAGATTGCCCTTCTAGAGTAAGCCACACAGACATACATACGCATCCATACATACACATACATGCACACAGATACACACACATACATGCACACACATACACACACATACATACACATACATGCTCATACATACATACATACGCATACACATACATACACATACATATATAAACATACATGCACACACATACACACACATACATGCACACACATACATGCACACACATGCATACACATACACACACATACACACACACATACACACACATACACACACACATATATACACATGCATGCACACACATACATATACATACATGCACACACATACATAAACATATATACATACACATGCATGCACACACATACATATACATACATGCACACACATACATAAACATATATACATACACATGCATACACATACATACATACACATACATACACATAGAAGCACACACATACATGCACACACATACATGCACACACGCACATACATGCACACACATACATGCACACACATACATGCACACACACACACACATGCACACACATACATGCACACACACATACATGCACACACACACATACATGCACACACATACATGCACACACACATACATGCACACACATACATGCACACACATACACATACATGCACACACATACATGCACATACGAGCACCCACATACAGAAATATACAAGCACACAGATACATACACATACAAACACACAGATACATACACATACATGCACACACATACATGCACATACGAGCACCCACATACATACACATACATGCACACACATACATACACATACATACACATACATGCACACACATACATACACATACATGCAGAAACATACATACACATACGTACATACACATACATGCACACACATAAATAGACATACATACACATACATGCACACACATACATGCACATACGAGCACCCACATACATAGACATACATGCACACACATACATGCACACACATACATGCAGAAACATACATACACACACATACATACACATACATGCAGAAACAGACATACACATACGTACATACACATACATGCACACACATAAATAGACATACATACACATACATGCACACACATACATGCACATACGAGCACCCACATACATAGACATACATGCACACACATACATGCACACACATACATGCACAAACATACATGCACACACATACATACACATACATGCAGAAACAGACATACACATACGTACATACACATACATGCAGAAACAGACATACACATACGTACATACACATACATGCACACACATACATACACATACGTACATACACATACATGCACACACATAAATAGACATACATACACATACATGCACACACATACATACACATACGTACATACACATACATACATACACATACATGCACATACATACATACATATAACTGCAGACTGTGTGTGTATACACACACACACACACACACACACACACATATATAACTGCTGGATTAATCTTATTCCGTTTAGATCCGTTAAAATGTATAGAAATTTGTTGCCCCAATTATTTAATGGCCCCATTTTAAGAATAACGAAAATGGATTCCAACTCAGATTATCTTAGTTTGCTCTTGAGAAAAGTCCCATTGCTTTGAATGGCTTTCCTTGGATAATCCTACTTCACTCCCATTTTGGTAAGGAACCTCCGATGTTCAAATGATATTAGATGATAAGATATACATTGTGATTGTAATTCTGGGGAAGGTAATTAATGATGGAAAAGAAAAGACCTCTCTGTCCTCATCATTGTCTCCAAGGACCTTGATCCACTGAGAGCTTCTCTAGATCCAAATCAAACTCTGCCTTTACAGATACAATACAAATAATGCAAATAATCGTTACAATAAAGATATATTTGATGAACTAAAAAATCACTATTACCTTTAAAAGTTTGGTTTCTAAAATACAGAAACTGAATAAAGTATAAAAATTCACAAAAGAGACGTGGAAACTATTGGGATAATCTGAGGTCCTACCAGCATTCCCGATTGCCCTCTCTTAGGTCTGCTTTCTCTAGACCTAAAGCCGTATAAAACAGCTGCTTTCAGCCTACCTTGACTCACTCAGTGAGGTTCCTGCATTGCTAGCTCAGCTAGACTTGTGAGGAAGCAGTCTCTATGGAGACAAGAGATTCCCCTTTGTGACGTCATGCTGATGCTAGAGGCCTTGGAGACATCTGTTGACACTTTCTTCTCATGTCACTTGCCTGGAGATAAAACATAGCCATGTAACCTCAGGTTGATTTTACGTAACTGAAGAAGAAAGGCTTTGCAGAATAAGGTCACCCTCACCTGTAAGCTCTAAACATTCTTAATTTTTTTTCTTTATTCTTCTGCTAAACTTGTCAGATTTTCATTTTGTCCCTTTATGCTTTGATGGTTATGGAAGGTCTGATCTGTGACTGAAAATTATTGCTTTGTTGGTCACACAGCCAACCAGATGTTTATACTGCCTTTGGCATTTTCATCCACTTATTCAGTTGTTGCTGTTGTTACGTTTCCAGCTATTATTGGTAAACCTAACAGTCATGTCAGTGCAGTCGCTTTCAAAGCCCTGAATATAGAGAATGATTTGTATTCACTTCTTGTTCTCAATGAGGAACAGTGATAACAACCCATATGTCTTTTTTCCCCCCAAATGGCACTTATTTCCTGTAGTCCCAGGGGAAGGTGACTTTGAAAAACAACCACAACATATATATATATATGTAGATATAGTAGAAATTCAGTAGGAGTGGAAATGAATGGTATGAATGAATGGGAAATGAAAACAAGCTGACATCCTGAAGGAGTATTTATTAGGTACAGGACAGTCCTGACATCTCTACTTAGACGTAGATCACACCGAATTCAGTGGGATTTACTGCCAGGTAAATACTTAATTCTTCCTGAAGATCTGTTTTGCAAAGTATTACAGCATCCAACCTGATCAGCCTGGAATTGTCATGGTGGAAGAGATCAAAATATAGGATATTTAATTTTCAGTTTTGATTCCTTCATTTTCATTTCATTTCATTTCAATTCAATTTTTTTTTTTTTTTTTGGTAACGTAACCTCATTTGAGAAGAGCTCAAAGCAAGAAAGAAACTACTTATTTCAGGAGCTTATTAAGGATGAGCAAGCCTTTCTTTCACTGATGACTAATTGGAAGACCAGAAAGAAATAATGTTCTTTCAGAGAACGGATTTCAGATAGAGTTTACTGCTTTCAGTACATATAATCGACCAACTTTCATTCTTTCTTTCAGAGAAAGCAAACATAGGCCTGCAGCGTACAACCCAGACAATGAGGTATTCCAAAATCCATTCTTGATTTGGAAAAACCCGTGGGCCTTGATTTCCAGTCACAATGTAGATGGCCCAGCACTGTAGATTTCAACAGGTTCATATATTGGTCTGACCTTTAACCCAAGAGTGCACAGGAAGACCTACTTCTTAATATTTTACTCATAGATATGAGCGTGAAAGGTGGCTATTGTGATTTCTCTTAGATAAGGCTCAGATCACAACACAATCATACATTCCAAAACAAAACAGTTGTACAAGAACGCATCCCAGAAATAGCCAATGACAAGTAGAAAAGGTCTTGTATGAATATACTAGGCAAGACTGAGTTTAAGCAAAAGAGAGGAGAAGGGATGGGCTGGGGTGGTGGGCTGGGGTGTCTAAATGCAGTTAAGCAGCATTTGAAAAAAAGCTGCGGATCAATTAGCAGTACTCTTCTGCTTCTTCCTTTTATAGGGGCTAACAGCAGGAAAAGCCACAGTGAGCGAAGCAGCATCAAATGAGTTTACGCACCAAGACAAGAAGAAAGTGAGAAAGAGCAATTGAAGTATCACTTGGTCACAAGAAGCCAATAATGACACCCAGAGCTACACATATTTTCCACTATTGCAAAGGGCTATTCATGTGAGAATATATTAATTCAAGATGCTGGATCTGCAAATTGATTCAGATCGTGGAATCTTCACAAGCTGGTCACATTCTTCATGGATTTGTGTGCCTTTGCAGTGCAAAATGCCTGCACTGCCATTCCCTCCTTTATTAAGGGAAAGATGGCCGTTCTTCTTCAGCATCTGGTTCCTTTTCTGTACCGACCTTTCAATGAGCATTCAGTGGAACAATTCCCAGCCCTTTCTGGGTCTGGAGCCAATTTTCAAGATGCATGGTCATCTCTCTAGGCATTGCCAATCTTGGAAATCATTTTTGTCTCTCATATTCTTATTTCTTCTTGGATTTGTTCTAACCTGCTTTTATTGCTTTTCAAAGGAACTCTAATAATTTCATACCTCTTGTATGTTCATGACTATATTATAAGGTAGCTTAGGCTGAGAGATGATGACTTCACACCGGCCTCCCGAATCCGTCTGATGCCCTTCTGGGTTGCTTCCTGCCACGGAGCAGCTCCTGCCCACGTAAAATGTGGAATTCTGGGAGGCTTCGGCCATTTGCGCTGAGCTCCCTCTCACCGGGTTGTGTCCTGTGTTGCAGGATGAAAAGAGACACAGACGGGCCCTGGATCTTCCAAGCTCCCCCATTCAACCCTTTTGGTGTCCAATTCAAGCATCTTTTCCTTATCTCCATTTTTTCCCCATCCTGAGGGGCTGCCCCCTTCTTTCCATAGCTGGCTCTCGTGGGGTGGGAAAACCGGAGCAAACTTCAAGGCCTCTTTGCATTTCACAGAAAGGCTGTTCAGAGAAAATATGCAGCGGGGGTGGAGGGTGAGGGGGCTGAGCTGCCTTTCCTGACAGAGGTCCTATATCACCCCCTCTCTGTTTTTGGCCCCCCTGCAGGTGAAACACTACCACAATGAGGTAGTTTGGCACATTGAGGTTGCCTTCATGGAGATACTGGGGCATTTTTTTCTTGCCAACTCTAAGGAAGCCGTTGACCGTTGCCTTCTTTGGGGATGTTTCTTGACTTCCCAGGGTTACCTCTGCTGTGGGATTTCCTTGTGGCCTCCCATCCAGACGCTAGCCAGCTTCGATGCTACTTAGCTCTTTGAGATCTATCAGGCTCAGCCAGATCCTTGCTGCAAATGTGGTTTTGATTTTGGCTTTGCCCATTTCTTGGTCCCAGAGCTGCCTGCTTGGAGGAAGTTGCCTCTTCCCTCCCGGCCTGCGCGTCAAAGGCCAGATGGGGCCTAAAAGAAGCTGCGCCCCCCTGACGTTGAGGTTTCAGGAAAGCTTTCAGATCAGTTCATTTTCTGGAGTCCTCCTGAAGTAAACCTTGGCCTCGGTTTCTTCTGAAGTCACAGAGGATGGAGCCTCTCCTCCCCTTTTCTGGGGTGAGGAATTGAACTGCTGCGTTATGGCTCCCAGATGCACACGTCTCAAAGTGCCTTCGGTTCTGGTCCTTCACGGGAATGGGATGATGAGAGTTATTACTGTTATTCTGTTGTTGCTCCTTTGCACCGTGCTCTTTAAGGAGTGCAGAGGTTTGCACCAAAGAACAAGAAAATAATCTGCATAAAAGAATTTACAGTAAAGACCCAAATAAATAATGAATTTATGCTAGGTTATACTAATATTTTGGAATGTAATTTGGGCCCAGAGCTGTTTCTTCCCCGTAGATGTCCAAGTGAATGAGGTTGTCTCAAATGATGAAAGGAAAAGAATTCCAGAATTGGGAGCCACTGCTAAGGGGGTCCTGCGCCTTGTCATCACACTGGAGGCCAGAGCCATCGGCCTCCCCATTGGTCTTAACATATGGGCTGGGTGATATTCCAGGAAGCAGGCATTTAAGGATTGGGTTCCTTAGGGCTTTATACGTAGGCCAACTGGAGCAGAGTGGCGAGGCAGCTTCCCTCATCTGCTCCTGCCCGGGATCTTTACTCCTGCTTGGCCACAGGGAATACTGGGCATGTGGACCCGCACATCTCCTCCTGGCTAGCCCTGGATCCAAAGGGAACCAAGGCACCTTCCTGGCCCCATTGAATAATATCAGTTGTGTGCAACTGGAGTCTCCACCCCGGCACTCTTTCAAAGAGAAGGCGCCTGTGGGCAGTTGGCTGGCCAGCTTAGATTGTTTTGGTGGGGCGGGAGATGTGGGGGAAAGTGAACTAGCCTTGGCAAAAAGATGGAGCCCTCACAGAGGGGGGGTGGCTGCTTTGCTGCCAGGAAAAGTTTGACAGAAAGGAGGGGACCGCAAAGGGGCCAGGACTTGGCAAATGGCTGAGGAGCTGCCCCTCTCTCTGCCCAGTGCCACCCGGTTTTGGCAGATGGCGGTTGATCAGTCCCCCAACGGGGCACTGTGCTGAGAGGAAGCCGGTGAGTAGAAGAGAGTAAGTAGGCACACAGTGGGGAAGACGCTGGTTGTTTGCTGAGCATGCTGGCAGCTGCTGGCAACAGAGCATTGCTTTCGACGTGTATTTCCCATGGTGTCCCTGCTTACTCTCCTCTAGCCCCTTTCTCCCCAGTGAACGTAAATACAAACATTAATTCCCTTCTTGTTAATTATCCAGCACCAGGGTGAGCATCCCAAAGGGCGGGGGAGCGGTCAGGAGGCAAACAAAGGCAGATGGCGTGAAACTGATTTCAGTATTGTACTCTGGTCAGTTTCAAGCCAGAAAGCACAGTCCCGGTCACATGATTTCCCACTTAGTGACCACTTTGCTTAGCGACCGAGTTGCCGGTCATAATTGTGGTCACTAAATGAGGACTACCAGTATCTTGAATTGGGCTTAAGACTTCTTGAGCAAGCAACGCAGGGTTGGTGTTGCAGGATCCCATTTAGCTGCCCTGTTTCGCCATCTGGCAGCAACGTAACCAGTTAACACTTGTGCTCTGTACCTCTCTTTCACTTGGATATGAGTCTCAAAGAAAAAGCTTTCTTAAGGAGCATCCATTGTCGATGGATTAATCCATTAAATAATGACACCTTTGGGGGCAGGCAGTTGCCCACAGGAAGTGTGCTTCGTCTGCATCAGAGCTGGGACTTGTGTCAGGGATCCTGCTGCTGCGCTCAGTTCAGAATGAAAGTGTTCCTGCGCCTTTTCAAAATGGGGAATAGCATCAGCCGGAGATAATGTAATCTCACGTGGCTGGGATAGATCTGTCCTGGGTGAATATTTTACACCCCTGTCAAATCCAGTACATGCTCATATATGGAGCTGTGACTGAGTGTTCATTTGAGGAGCAGGACCCAACTCCTCTGCTGTTTCCCTTCTAGCTCTGCGTTTGCCAGCTGCTGTGGGGGGCTCTTCATGTTCACCATCCCCTGGATGGTCATCCGGACTCGCAACTTGCTCTTCTCTTTTCTGGTGCGTCAGGACCTGGTCTTCTTCCAGAAGGTGAAAACAGGTGAGGCCCGAAACAGGCAGATGCTCTTTCTGTAGTTGTGCAAAGGAAACGATTCTCTCAAATCAAGCCTGACTCCAATGACTACACAGACCATTCATCTAACATTCTTGGGAAAGGATGGAAGTATTTTGGCACTGCCGCCTTCTGTTGTTTCTTCTTTGCCCCCAGCTTGGGATTTCCTGGTGGCCTCTCTTCCAGGTTTAATCTTGCTTAGCATTTTGAGCAGAACTAATGCCATGGCTGGGCTTTTCTTTGTGATGCACCCTGCTCCTGCGTGCATCATAACCATGTTGTTTTCTTGCTGACCATAAAGAAATGGTTTTCATTGGTTTTCTTTTGGCATGTTCTTTTTCCCCCACTTTCTCAGTCCAGTCTGCCACCCTGGGCTCTTCTGGTGGTCTCTCATCCAAGTACTAACGCTCAGTGCCAACATCTTCCTGCACAGCCTGATCCAGCCCATCGGGCTCTACGGCTTCATGCTTGGCCTGTCTGGCGCCTGATGCTGCTGACACTGGTTGAGATTCCCCTCATGATAGCTGTCCAGAAGGTCTATGATGTCCGTCACCAGGTAGGGGCTGTGGAGACAGACAGCAGCCTGGAGGGAAGCCACCTCTGGGCTCCTGGGACCAGTTGCAGGAAAGGAGTCCCAGCTCGGCTGAGGGAGGATGATGGGCCAACCCAGGGAAAGGAAAGATGGGCCAGAGAAGGGAAGAGAAAAGAAATTGCAATAGAGATGAGTAGGCAAGATGGCAGCCATACAATCTCCCCCACCTTTGTTTGTGTGGCTTGCACAGAAGAGTGGGTCCTTAGTTGCACAGCCTGTACCTTGCCTCTTTTGCCCCCAGCTACCCCCAGTGGATGTCTGAGGTTAAACAGAAAGAAAAAGGGCAAGGGTCTGGCAGATGCTGGAGCCACTCTGGGGAGGAAAGGGAGAGGTAGGAAAATGAGGGCTATCCTTTTCCTGGGCCTGATGAGAAGGAAATCACGGGCGGGCGTATGTCTCTCTCCCCTCGGCTAAAAAGAAGAGAAGGCCCCTGCTGGCACCTGCAAGGAGAAGGACCTGGAGAGAAAAGAAGACGAGGGAAGCCACTTTGAAGGCAGAGGCTGCCAGAGCAAGAAGCTGAAAGAGGAAATAGACATCCTAACAGGACTACAGAAATGGTTCTGAGAAAATAGGCATGAAAACAGGAAGGATTAACAGGGTGATCAGCAGGCCAACGGTGGAACCAGAAGCATAAGACTCAGCCACAGGACAAGAAGTGCATAGACTTGAATAGGTGAATTACAGGGATCCAAAAATAAGATGTAGAGCAATGTTTGTTAGAAATAAAGGTGGGGGTGTAAAATAAGCAAGACTATTTTTTTTATTTCTAAAGGCAAAGCTTTATTTTGTGTAATAAAATTCTCCCTTACTCTGGAAGGGGAGAAACTGAAAAACAGCTGATGCCCGAGACGTGTTGGGTCTCCTTGACTCTTGGATCAGCCCAACTCTTAATTAGAGTTTATGAACCTCCCCTCCCCCACAACAGAAATAATGGTGGGGGGGTACATCTCCCTCTCCGGCTTGTACTCCAAAATCTGGTTGGTTGCAGTGAGAAATAAATGAAATAAAATGGAGCGGAGTTGAGCATTCCAAGAGGAGCGTTTTTGGGGTCTCCCCCAGAGCTGAAGCACTGGGCTTTGCTTTGGGTATCCCACCCCCAGTCAGATGGCTGGTCCAAGGCGGCCTCCAGAAGGCTCACTTTGCCACTTCCTTTGTGGTCCATCCAGGCTTTGCTGAAGGCGATCCAGGACTCGGTGACACGCTCAGAGGAAGTGGTACGGGAGGCGGTCTCTTCTGTGGAGACAGTGCGCAGCTTTGCCATGGAGGAGGAGGAGTCACGGTGCTATGAGGCATCCTTGGAGGAGACCCGCCAGCTGAAGAACCAGGAGGACTTGGAAACAGCCATTTATTTGATTGTCGTACGCGTAGATTCCTCTGGGTCCTCTAAATGAGTGGTTCCCAACCTGTTGCGGTTTCCTGTTGCAGAGGTCAAAATAAAAATAAGTTCACAAGATGGCTCAAATTTCAGGAGATTGCCAAATCTTGCAAGATTTTCACACCCTTGCTGCAAAGGTTATGAGAATTTGGTGTGTCCCCAGTCTTGCAAGATTTCATGTCACAGTAACAAAAATTCTTAGCACTCACTTGCTGATCAAGAATGTTTTCCAATTGAAATGTCTAACTGCCGAAGGATAAATGGCAAGTGGATCTCCAACCCAATGGAATCCCATTTTTAGATAGTCTCTCATGGGTTCTTTCTTTGGACCACCAATAACCAGACTGACCCAGACTTACTAGACACAAAGTACTGGAAACCTGACAACTGGTTGGTTTTTCAGTGTCTGGGAAGAGACTTTTATTTTACAGAAGGAAAGCTTACAAATAAAAAAGGAACTGTAAATTATAAATGCCTTCAACAAGTGCAGAATGAATCGTAGTAATAAACTATTTTCTATCTGAACTATTTTCTATAAGCTCTTTATCCACTCTATATTCTTTAAAGTCCAACTTTACTATATTTTCATATCTTTGTATTCTGCATCCCCAATATATTCATTCATTGCTGACCTTCCTATTGCTGTTGCCTTAATCCCTGTCTATTTCTGTGGTCCCTCTCTATAGAGCTACATTCCTTTTTTCAGAGTTCAGTCTTTCATCTTTTTTAGCTTGTTTTCTGTTCTGTCAAAGTCTTGATTTTTTTCTTTGCCTTTTCTGCTCGGTTGCTCTTGGCAGGGCTTCTTGATTCTTCCCTCTTTTCTGAATCTTGGCTCCATCTGAGGGAAGCGGCTTGAAGAACATTTACCTCACACCAGTCTGTGGGAAGAGAAAAATGTGCCTCTTTCCCCACATTTCTCAGCTGCTGCCTTCTTTCCTGTTGCCTCTTCTCACCGGGGCTACCTGTCCTCTAGTTGCCTCTTCTCTGTCTCCTGGGCTTTGGCTCTGTTAATTCTGCCTATTTCTCACGAGGCCTGTGGCGGCAGAGCTCCCAGGCAGCCATCTTGCCTTCCCTCCTCCTCCTCCTTGCCCAACGCTGATGTTTGGCCGGCAGCTGCTCTTTGACTGGCAGCTGGGTCGTCGTGATGATGGGGGAGGGCCAAGAAGGGAGGAGAGGGAAGGAGCACAGGGGCTCATAAAGCTGCTCGGGCAGCCTGTCCTTCGGCACAGTCATTGTTGCATTTCCTGTCCACACTTTTCTTTTTGGATTGCTTGCGCAAGATCGCTGTTCCTCTTCCCACATCACATGTGGACTGACAGCCAGTAACTGCCCCCCAGAGCAGTTTGCTATTGTCGGCTTTTAGTACCCCTCTTGCTCCATGTATTGTCATCTGTACACTTCAAAGAATCAGCCTTCAGCCCTGATCCATTTTCACAAACCAGCTGACTGATGGAGGATGCAGGGAGGCAGCAGTGGATCACCTGGGTGGACCTTTCCATATCCCTGGCGGTCCATGGGCCACATGAAAATCCCTGACATAACAAAAGGAGACTGTTGCTCTAAAGGAGAGAGACCCTGTTGTTTCTAGCAGGTTGGGAGGCACACCTGTTCACAGGTGACACAACAAGACACCTGAAGGCTGCAGGTATCTCCACCATCCAAGGCCCTTTCACAGTCTTTTAAATGGAAGCTTCTCAGGGGACTTTGGGCCAGTCCCTCCCTCTCAGGCCCAGAGCCAGGATGGGGTTGTGGGGAAGGTGCAGATTGGGAGTGGGGAGAGCCAGGTTTCTGCCCCCCCCCACCATATGGGTGATCTTGGGAGTAAATGGGAAGAGAGGAAATTGTGTAACTCTGCCTTGAGCTCCTGAATAAAAGATGAGAAATTCATAATAGGCTGCTGTTCCTTGCTCTGCGGATCCTATTCTGCTTTTTATTTTTTCTCCAAAATCAAAAGGGAATCCGCTTAACCCCACAATTTCTCTCCAGGATCTGTTGGCTTTGCTTGCAGACCCTTTTCTGATGTCTCCTCAGCCACGGCAGCTCCCTGGGGGACCCTGGGCCAGTCCCTTCTCTCAGCCCAGCCAAGCTACAGAACTGTGGTGGGGCAAAAAAGAGAACAGACTGTAATATACACCATCCCGAACTGCCAGAAATCAAATGGAACAGCCAACAGAAAAATCAATTGTTGAGTTTCCCTCCATAGAAGGGGGCAGTAAAGGAAGGGTGTCCTGCCCCATTTCAGGCTGCAGAGGGGAAGGGTGGGGTGGAAAGGAATTGCATCTCCACCAAAAGCAAGGAACGAAAATGCATAAAAGGCTCCATATTGAACTGAAATGGGCTCCACATCAACTCAGGTAGCCCCCTCAACCCACCCAGGAGAGGGAGAGGCCACCATGGCGCGAGAGGAAGGAGGCTTCTCACCTGCTGTCCTCCGCTCCTCTCCCACTCCAGCTCCTCCGGTTGAGCCTGAAGCTGCTCTTGCTCTCCTGCGGGTACCACCAGATCCGCTCCGGCCTCATGACCAGAGGAAACTTGGTCTCCTTCATCCTCTACCAGGCAGATGTGGGGGCCCATGTGCAAGTCAGTGAACACTTCGTTTTCTTCTGTAGCACTTCAGGTTCCTCGGTGACTGTGACCTTCTGTGTCCCTCTGTTCATTTGACCCACCCTGCCCTCGTCACAGCCTAGAGTTGAAATGCATTTCCTTCCACAAATTCTATTCCCTGCTTGGTACCTGAATGTATTTGCTTTGACTGTATTTCCTTTCAATGTACAGATCTAGGCTGGAATCCTGGGCCTGTTTATGGGAGGAAGACGCATCTGGCTTTGTGGGAGTTATTGGTGTTTGTATAGGATTGTACGGTATATGTTGGACCATGTGGGGCGGTCGTTCTGAAATGGATGTTCGAATGCATTGGAGCTACGGATCTGCTGCTGTTACTGCATGTTCCAAGTGATGAAAAGGGATCGAGACGGAAATGCTCATAAACACCCATTGGTCGCCTCCATTATAGATTTTAAAATTTACTTTGATTTCTTTGGATGAAGGAACACTGCATGTTTTGCAGAAATATTTGCATTATACACAAATCAACAAGTGGTAAATAAGCGGAAGCAAAAAAAATCAAACAAGTCATTTAGATCCATACTTTAAAAAATACCGTTTTTCCTTTGAGGAAATGGCTGCTGTACATTATCGATTTGGTTGGTGCTTGTCCAAATTATTCCCTCCCCTGTAAGTTATTTGCCCTCAAAAATCCTGTTTTCCAAAAATATCACTTAGGTGGGCATTTACAAGAATTTTTGTTGTTGTTGTTCTGAATCCCTATAAGGACTGTAAAGACATTCCAGATTGCAAATCAGATTGGGGCTTGCAGTCTCCAGGGTTGTCCAACTCTGCTCTAGTGCAACAGGTAGTAAAAGATGCATGGAATGAAAGCCCTTTGTTTCCTTATGTTCCTTGATAGGTAAAGTGCTGCTGCATTTGGGAAATTCTGCACATGCGATTCATATCCTGAGATAAAAGTTTAGAGTCTCCTGTGACTCTTGTTCCAGAGATCTATGAATGTGACTGCACTGTTTCTCTGGCAACAGTGTAAAAGTTACCTTTTTAATCATTTTTTTGGGGGGGGGTTAACTTCCTATCTAGTCACAGACCTGGAATTCCCTGGTGGTCTCCCTTCCAGGTGCCCACAAAGTCTGACCCGGCTTAGCTTTTCAAAATCAGACAAGGCTTCATTCAGATGGAATAAGTTGGAAAGGGTGAGTGTTACTTTTAAACAGCAGAGTTTCAGACTTAAATCTGTGCAGAAAGCAAGCGATTTTTTGGAAAGACTTAAAGAAGAATTGGAATAAATACAAATGGAAGTGACAATGATAGATGACACCAAACAAATGCCACAACAGATATAAGACATTGAAGAGGATTCCACGTTGAGCACTACAGTATTAACTTTTCTAAAATCTTGGCCTAACCATGGATTACAAATGCTTAACGTGGAATATAAATGGAGCAAATATAAAAATAATCATCTTTAATCCCTTCAAATAGTGTCCCACAAGTTGATTTCTTATCGTTTTCTCTGTCTCTTTCGGAAACTCCTCTGTAAGTGTAATACATCTCTTTTGTAAATCCAAGATAAGAAAATGATCCAAGTCACTCTTCTGATTTATTATTTGCATCTCCCCTTTAATTATTAAGACATCAGTGGGTTTTATTTGTAAATCCAGTGGAACATCGTTTTCCATATCATTTTTGTAGCCTGACATTTTTAAATCCATTTTCAGATCCACATTTGAATCAGCCTCAGTCTCTGTTTTATCCAGTAAAATCTATTCCTCTTCCATAACTTTTGAATCCATTTTTATAATAGCAGACAATCTTAGGAGTCATTTCTGAGTGTGCTGTTCCCAAATATTCTTGAATTCTTTGATAGTCAAATAATGTTGCTCCATTCTGTATTAATGGGTCTTTTCTCCTTTAATTAGCTTTAGTTCCTTTAAACTAAAACTCCTTTAGTTTTTCTGGTTCCCTCTAGTCAATCCTCAAAGTCCCCACTTATCAATGTTTTTTTCCTAATCAACAACACTTTGCCACAGGATGGTTTCTTAGTTTCAAAATCTTCGTATATTTTTTATAAAGTTTTAAACAATCCATAGGAAATCTTCTTGTAATTAATTTCAAAATCTTATTGCAAGTCCATCTGGCCCCTTAATCCATTTATAACTTTGCAAAATTGACATTCTAGTCACCCTTTAAGGTCCTTAAACTTCCATGAAACCTCTTTCATCAAGGATAGAATGAAACTCAGCTGGTATAATAAAACTTGCCCTTCTGAAGGTTCTTAATATCCAAAACGCCATTAACAAGCAATTTCCCAAAGTGATTAAGAAAGGAAGTACACGAACCCAGTGTCTTTTTCAAGGTGCTGAACTGTGGCTTAGGCGAGATGACTTTCCCTCAGCTACCAGAGCTCTGAAACCCGCCAGAGATTACTGTCTTACTGTCTTACAGTCTCCCCACAGGGAACCAAGGTATTGAGTTTTTGTGGGCAATCCAGGTCTTCTTGTTTGGAGAGGAATTCTGAGGAGCTGATCTATTTGCCGGCTCCTTGCTCCACTGCGGTTGTCAGCTCCACTTTCGTGGAGCTGTCTTCAGTCTGCCATTGCTTCTCCGGAAGTCCTCAAAGCACACTTCTGAAATAGCAGCTGAAAGAGGCATTTTCCCTTCCTGTCAATGGACAGAATGGCCCTTCCAAGATGGTTTTTCTTGCAAGACGTTTATTCCACATATAAAAACAAAGCCTTCTTTCATTCTCCAGATGAATCAACTACATTTCCTTCTCAGGGGAGGCCCTAGAATTAGTCCTGCAGATGAAAAAAGCCCTGATCTTCCCAGACAAAAATCTGCACAAGGGCACTCATGAAAGACCCAAAATATATCCTAGTGACAGCCGGCTGGAAGGGCCTGAAGAGGTCTTCCTAAGAGAACAGCATAATTCAGCAGAAGCTTGATCACTCTTCTTTCCTCTCTCCCCATGTGGGGAGTCTGCAGCCCCAAAGTTGTGCTACAAAGAGAGCGGAAAAAACAGGAGGGTTAGTTAGAGAGGAAGCCAAGACAAGAAAGCGCAGGGTCCAGGCTGGAGGACCAGTGCTGATCATCAAGCAAAGGAGCAGAATCAGCAGCCTCAAGAGAGGGAGATGGAGAGGAATCAGCTGGGTGGGATTTCTGAGTTGCAAGAGGGGAAGGGCAGGGCTGTGAATGGCTGCTAAAGTGGGGTGGGTTGGGGTTCAGAACCTCCTTCACAAATTATAAAAAGTATAGATGCCCTCCCCCCTCAAATATACAAACCCAATTCCTGCCCAATTTTGCCCCTGCAACCAAGTGCAACAGGTTTCATGATCTCCTGAGAGCCCAGGTCTTCCTTCAGCATCTGGAGGGTTGGATTCCCAGATGGACTCAAGGAGCGGAGAGAAACCTCCTCTCCATCCATGACTGTAGGACATTCAGGAAGTCCCCCTGCTGCCCCCTCCCTCCCCTCCTCCTTCCACTGGAGACACTCTGATCTCTGCAGGTCTCTGAGCTTTGTCCATGCAAGACAATCAGATCCTGGGGTGGGGGTGGGGGAAAGATCTGGGCCCTGCAGAATGGCCAATCCTACCTCCTGCTTTGGGAAGGGCCCTTCCTGTGGATGAGGAGGGGACAGGGCACCTTCCTCCCTCAACAACAGGGAGCGGTCAGGGCCCTTCTGTTCCTAGCTGTGGTCACCTGCCATTTCCTCCAAAGGCAGGGAGGGAAAGTGGAAGCAGCCCAGCCTTCTCCAACACAAGGAACCCAGGGAGGAGGGGGAGAGGCAGACACCTCACGAGAACCCCTTTACTTTCCCTTCAGTGTTTGAGATGAGCTGGGACAGAAGCGGGTTTTCCCAAAGGATCTTCACCATCAATAGCTCTTTTGACCTGAAAGCCCTCACCTCCCTTCTTTCCCCCCCAATACAGCCCCCGCTGGGGGCACTCACCTGCCAGGGGGCTGCTAAATGGCCTCCTTGCTCCCTACATTGGGAAGAAAGACAAAAAGTGAATCTCTCCTTTGTTCAGATCATCTGAGAAGGAGGCATCTCTCTCTGCAGGATTAAACCTCTTCAGCTCTATGAACCTCTCAGAGGGGACCAGGCTGAGCAACTAGAACAGTCGCTAACCACTGGGGCTCATGACATTTCAGGTGGTTTCCCTATTTCCCACCCCAGAGCTGAGGGGCTCTTTGCTCCAAAGAGGGACAGGCTCCGCCATGCAGGCTCTGGAGCTGCCTTCCCTGCCTGAATGAATGAGGCTGGAAATCCAACAGGGAGAGAATTTCCCTTTCTCCTCTGCAGGAACAAAGCAATGGGAGAAAAATTAATTTTGTAACTGTTAGAAATCTAGGAAAAGAGAGTAGGTGGGAGAAAACAGAAGCACTTGATTGTATGGAGTAAAAGCAGGACCGAGAGAAAAAATGATTAAAATTGAAGAAAAAAAGAGACTTTGGTAACTCCTTGGGACAAGTGAAAAAAATAAGTAGTTTCACTTAAACCCCACTTTAATGAGAAACCACTTTTCCAATCCAATACTTTCTGTTCATATACTGATGTAAAATAATTTTAATTGTTCAAGAACAACTTGCCTTCTAAGTAAACAGGAGAAAAAATATAATTATCTCACCCACATTTAAGATACTATGCTATGCAAAAAATTAGCCATAGAAAAGGCAACAATGTGGATTTAAATCCCAATAATTTTATCTATCCTTTGTTCCTGTTCTATCCACATAAATCCTAGTTTCACCAGACCCAGAGAGAATACATGGAGTGTGCAATCAGATGGATCTTCCACCTAGCCGTGTCTTCTCATCTTCTGGAGACTTCCTTGTACCAGATGTTTCTCCTTGTGGTCTCTACTCCCAAGAACAGCCTGGCTGTAATGAAAAGGGGACCCACCTTCCCCAGCTTGGTTCTTGAGAGGAAGAGGAAAATAGCACCACTCTGCAGCTTCATGAGCTGCTTTTGTGTTTGAACACACACAAACACACACACACACCCTTTAACTGATGCTACCTCTGATCCCCGCTCTGAATTGGAGCTAACATATAACAAGAAGAAATCACTCACTTAATGCTGCCTTGTAGCCTTCTTGATGTTTCTCTGCAAGGACAAAAATCAGTCAGAAATAAAAAGAACCCATCAGAGATCATCCAATCTCTCCCTCCTACACAGCACCAGGAGTTGTTGTCACAGTTATTTACTCACAACCTCACCTGGCAACTACTATTTAAGAGACACAGGAAGATCTTCAGACTGCAAAGACACCACCTGATTTGCTCCAAGAGAGACCTTCTGCCTCTGAGATGGATGGAGAGAAACGGGGAAAGCAGCAGCAGCTGCGAGAGCAGGACAATTTTCATTGAAATCCTCCTCTGCTGGTCTTTGACCAAAGCCTTTGGAAGGGACAGAACCACGATGCCTCCTCCCAGCTAAGAAGAAGACATGACTGTCTGGACCTCTGACTCCACTGAGTCAAGACTGGTGTCCCACCAAGAGGCCAAGATTTCAGATGTTCCCAAAGAGGGCTGGGAAAACCGGGAAGAAGCTAGCCCAGAAGGAGCTCCCAAAGGGAGAGACTTGGGAGGAATCTCCCCACCTTCCTTCACAACCACCCAGCAAAGGTAGTTACAGGATACTTACTGAGAAATACCAAGATCCCAACAATCCCAACAATCACCAGGACAACAGCCACAACAGCCACAACGCAGCCAACAATGAGCCCCAAGTTAGATTCTGGAAGTGAATTGGGAGAAAGAGCAGATAATTGATGGAGAACCCCAAACAATCATCCCCAGTAGGGGAGAGAACTAACACAGCCAAAAGACTGGAAATACCCCAAATTAAAAAGACTAAGGGCTCATCCTTACATCCCTCTAATTGTAGCATGAAGACCCCTTGCTAACCATGGTTAGAGGACGTTCCTCATGACACTGGCTTCGTCTCACACCAGCCCAGCCGAAGGCAGCTATTCATCTTTAGCTGTTCAGCTCAAAAGCAGCAGTTTGCAACCTTGTGACTCTCGGCAGTTTACACAAATAAAAGCATCAACAACACAATAATATAAACTAAAGTAGGGAAACCATAAAAACATTTTTGTTCTTTTTATAGGCTGCCCCAATGTGTCATGACTCTGGGTGGAATTGGGCAGCTCTTTTTTATTAAGCTGGAATATTTGCATTTTATTATTTAAAATAAAAGGGCTCATATACCCCCCCTTTTTTTAAAATATACAGTTTCATTCTGTTCCTCTCTTGTAAGATTGGTCTGTCCCC
The DNA here is from genome assembly GCF_059951505.1 of Python bivittatus. Taxonomy (NCBI): domain Eukaryota; kingdom Metazoa; phylum Chordata; class Lepidosauria; order Squamata; family Pythonidae; genus Python; species Python bivittatus. The sequence goes on along the minus strand of NW_028277111.1, from coordinate 3,890,119 downwards.
AGAGCAGAAGAAAGGAGTGAATCCTCACTTCTACACTCTGTCACCTGGACAGGGAGTGGCATTATAGAAACTGTTTCAGCCTTTGCGTTTGGGGCTTTCGACTGCCAGGAAGGCAGCGCAGGAGGTGGGAATCCTCTTGCCTCACGCACACCCTGGGGTTAGGGGGAGGACCCAGGGAAGGCCTTTCTGTAATTTAAATCCATACCTTGTATTCAGGAATGAGGGACAACAGATTGTGTCCTCCATCTCTGTGACAGCCTTTTGCTTGTTCAAAAAACACTGTCACGTACCCCAGCACCACCCTGTTCTCAAGATTAAACACGCTGAGCTCCTTCTCTTCATCTACCTAGGATTCAGTTTCTAGTTGTTGCTCTACTGGGAACCTTTTCCAATTGCCCTGAATCTGTACTGATGGTTGTTTCCCAGAACGGGCCCTGATCATAGCAGAACACAGTGAGAAAATTACCCTCAGAATTTGGAAGTTATTGTTGATTTGATGTAGCCTAAACCTGCACATGCCTTTTTGAAGGTACTTCATGCTTCTTGCTCATATTCAGTCTTCAATCAATCCCTATTACAAAATCCTTTTAGCAAGCCAAGTATCCCCCACCCAATACTTGCACCTTTGAGTTTTGTTTCCCAAGTGAAGAACACTGCACTTACAGTTAGAAGGAACCTAAGAGGTCAGCTAGTCTAACCACCTGCTTAGTGCAGGATCCATTCAAGTATTCAGACGGGTGGGATTGTGCCTTTAGTATCTCATTTGAGATTTCCCATCCTTCCTGGACACTGTTTTCATTTAAATCTCTCTTCAATTTCGTTCTGTAACTCTCAGCTCATTCTGAATTTCACTTCTTTCTTTGAGGATATTAGCTCACTGAGTTTCAGATCCTCTGCAAATCTGATAACTATTTGTTCTACCTATTGACCCAAGTCATTAAAGGGAATATTGAAGAATAGAGGACGCAGGGCTGATTCTTCTGGCACCTCCCCCCCCGATACCTTCCACCTGATGAGGAACCATCAATGGGCACTCCTTGAGGAAGACTTTCAAGCCAGCTGTGGATCCCCTTAATTGTCAGGCCATCCGACCTCCTTTAATTCGCAGAAGAGGACTCTGACTCCCTCCAGATGGAGCTTTTACCAGACAAAATGCCTGATTTACCATAAAACTTTAATCCCATGAAACATCCAGATGACCCTGTCATCTTTCAGAGATAACTGAGTTTATCTGTTTCCTATTTCATTCTGATCAACCTCAAATAAAAAATACAAAATTCCGGTGATCTAGATATTTCACTGTAGCATTTTGGGGGGAGTATATGGGGCGTGTCTGTGTCACCCCCTCCCCCCTAGTTCTAGGAAGGGGGTGTGGAGTTGTTGCAAGCCCAGAAATGGTAAAAAATGGTATTTTCTGCTTCCAGAATTTCAGGATGAAAAAATGGAATATGGTAATATCCAACTTCCAGAGTGTCCCTGAAAGGACTAAAACAGATTTGGAGGATGTTTCAGGGGACAGATTTGAGGAGAACTTTAAATTCCTCTTGCCTAGAACTCATGACTCTCACTGAATAGCAGCCATGGCACTTGTGATTTGATACTTGGTAAAGAAACCAAAGGAGTATTTTATTGTGCCTGGGATATCAGCATAATATTTGATCATTGCTATACTGCAGTTTTGGAAGGCCAGTGTAAAAAAATGTCAGAGGAAGTTATCAGCATACACAGAGTTGCTTGACACAAGGCTTTTGCCTTTGGTTTTAGGCTGAGCCTCAGGAATCCCAGCAGATCACTGATCATAAAACAATGTCTGCACCTCTTTCTTAGGGCAGCAATGCACAGAGGTGTTTTGTTCTTTACAGGAGGAAAGCCATGTTCATCTATAATGGCAAAAAATCAGACTGGAAGCCCCTTTTCTGACTATTGATGCATCAGTCCAGCCACTCTGTGCATTTCCTGAAGGGAGCCACAGTTCACAAATTTTAATACAATTTGGTATTCAGAAAAGGGGCTACCCAACTCCTCCTGATTTTTGCACCTGTTTCTGGGGCTCAGCATAACTCTTCCTGCTCTGCTGGGTGCAGCAAACAGGGGTGGGAGAGAGGCTAAGGGAGGATCTGGGTGCATTTCCTCAGGATGGGCCAACCACTGGGGTGGGACTCCACTGCTTCCTTTCAAGAACCGAAAGCCGATTCTACGGACTGTTCCCTGCAGGTCCACAAACTTTAAACATGGGAAAAATCAATGGATTAAAGCTCAAGGGTGTTCACATCTGGACATACCTGGGGTCAAATTTCTCTCCCACAATCCTCCACCCTGAAAAAGAGCCCAGCCTCTCCCTCCCTGCAGATTCTCACCCTTCAAGGCTTTGTCCACAGGCTCCTGCAGGCCGTCGTGCTCCACGTGGCACCGATAGCGGTCCCTCTCTTGGGGATCAATCCGGATGCTGAGCCAGTAGTGGTAGGTCCCATCCGCATTGGGGGCCACAGACCCACGGAAGGTGTCCTGCAGCCAGACCTCCCCGTCCCTCCTCCAGGAGGCATCAATCTCCTTGGGGTAGAAGCCATCCACGCGGCAGACGTGAGTTTCCATCCCATCGTCGTCCTCCGTCCTGCTGCTCACCGTCACCACTGGGGCCTCTGCAGAAACGACACCCCCGGAATTAACTCTGAGCCCCTCCAGAGCCTGGAAGGGGGACAAGAAACTTGACGGGCTGGAAAGGCTCCCACTACTTAATTTTAACACAGGAGTTTAACACTCCACACCTGCAGCGTCTCCAAGAGTTTTAGGAAATGCTCCAAATCTGGAAAATGCTCAGCCACAAGGACTCCTGATTTTGAGTCCTTCCCAGTGATTCAGTCTGAAAAATCTCTGCCAGCAAATTGAGGGTCCAAGGAAATTCCACATGACCTGGTTTGAACTGACTGAACTTGGGCTGCTCCCTTCAGGGGAGGGGTACCGGAGCTGCTCTTTTAAGTTCCCTTTCAAAAAACAACACAGCAGTTTCTCCCTAGTTTTTCAGTCTTCTTCCGCTCCCCCCAATCTTAGGCTGCTCCAGGCCTCTTTCAAGGGACACAACCAAAATGTCAAGAGGAGGCGAGCCGGAATCAAAGCAAGGGGCTCAGGGCTTTTGGAGTTCCACCCTGGTTAATTTGGAAAAGCGATTCTGTGTCTCAAAGGGAGGCAAAGAGAGATGCTGCCAATGGGAGACTCAGCCCTCTCAGGGCAGCGAGGGGCTGCTGGCAATGGGGGGGGGGGGTTCCCACATGGAGCCTGATCTCATCCAGTGGATCCTGGAGGGATCAAGGAGCCCAGAGAGGGAAGGGGTGAAGCTAGAGGGGGAGGGGTGGTCTTGATGGGAAAACAACAACAAGCTCACAGGGAAAAAAAAGGGGGAGGAATATTATGAGACGAAGCCCTGTGAGGGTCAAAGTGTCCCTGAAGGTGGAGAAGGGGTTGTTTTGAGGGGGGGAGTCACTAAGTCAGAGTTAAAGAACCTTTTTGGGTTTTAAGGGAAAGATCCACAGAATCCTTAGATTTTTTTTTCCCCCAGGAAAAAAAGACCCCTGAACCTTGGCCTTTTTTGCCCAAGTGGGGGCACTGATAATGTCCTTTTAATGGTAAAAGAGGTGCCCCCTAGTGGTGGGGGTGGGAGGTGCACCGTTAGGTTAGAGGGAGGGAGGGAGCCCCCTGTAGGATGTGGAGGGAAGGACAGTTGCTGGGAGGAAATCAAGGCCACGCATACATTTGGCCAGGTTTTGGCTAATGGTGGCTTCACTGAAGAACCCCAAGTGGCCCTGTTGCCTCCTCCTGGGCTGTGCACAGGACACCCCTAAGTGCATTTGCTGCCTGACCCACACAGACACCCGCCAGGCACTGGATTCTGGCCAGCCACACCTACAGCTTGGGAGGGCAGAGGCTGCAGTTCCTGGACAACTTAATGGCTGCCTGGCACTGGGAACTAAGCAGGGCTTCCTGCGTCCTGGAGAGGGGTGGAAGGGGAGGAGGGGGGTTCCGTCCCGGGCATCCAGGCTGCAGACCAGGGACCCAAAGGGGGCTGAATGTGTGCAAGAAATCTGACCATAAAGGAGGAAAGCCCAGCCTGGACCCAGATGCTCACCTCTCCTCAGCAGCGTCTCCTTCCCATAGGACAGGTACTTCTTCAGCCACTCAATGCATTCCTCCTCCATGTAGGCCTTACTTCTCTGATTAAATCCTGAATCAGCATCCCACTTCCTCTGGGTGATATGGGCTTGTGGGTCGGGAGCCACCCAGGTCAGGGTCTCCTTGTCAAAGGTGAGGAAGGTCCTCCCATTGTAGCCATGCTGCCCAAACCCTCCTTTGCTCCCATCTCCCCGGAGCTCACAGCCACACGTCCTCTGCACTGTGTGAAGGCCTGAAAGAGGGACAGGAAGAGGGTTTGGGGAGTCCCCAGAAACAGAGACCCCTCTGCCCTACAGGGACTATGACGCAGGATGGAGGCAGTGAGAAAAGGGATAAATAAGGTTGGAAAATGGAAGAGACATGTTTTCCCTTATGAAGCTCCTCAGCTCCCTCTAGATGAGGTCCAGAGACCCCCCATCCTGCCCCCAAACCATACCCTGAGGATCTCCAGACCTAGCTGCTCCCCACCTGAAACCCTCCCAGGTTTCCCTTCATCTTCTCCCTTCCCCAAACTCTCCTTATGGCTAAATGGCAGAAGAAGCAGCACCATCTTTGCCTGGGATCTGCAGAGCCCAAAGTTCTCTGTCTGGGACTTCCTGTTTGGGATGACACTGTTACATCTCTTGCCTCTCTCCTGATTAAAGTGTTATCAAACTTTTGAATTATGGGACTCTGTGGACAAAGACTTTGATCACTGGGTAAATCAAACTTTTTATTAAATATTACTTTGTTTTTAATGAGCTATTGGGATGACAACTAGACCCAAACGTTCAACAGCTGACTTAATTTCAGCTGTGTCACTATCTGCCAAGCCAGGAAAGATGGTAGAGGAAGATTCTCCTACTAATTATGTTAAAAGAGATCCTGGCTCAGGTACAAGTCTTGAAGCTGATCCAACAAGATCTGGCAGAGCTTAAATGTGATTTAAAACAGATGCAAGAAAAAATGGCTTGTTATGAGGATCAGCTAAATGCCCATGAGACAATTACTCAAGCCAGTCATAATATTTTAGATAAATGCATTACTTACTTAGAGTCACAATTGTACAGGAAAAATCTACATGTGATTGGTATTGAAAACCCTCCGTCAATCAATCCTGGCTGAATTAATGGAGGACTTTTTCACAAAGTTTCATCCTTTGGGAACAGATTTTCCGGTCAAGATTGATCATGTGATTAAAATTCCTTTAACAAGTAGGAAGACTGGAACTAGTTCCAAGATTATTATTGTGCAATTCCTTCGTGTTACCACAAGAGATGAGATTTTATGTATGTTTCACCAGGAATCAGTAAGGTCTCCACTGAAGTGGGGTTCTAGCCAAAATGAGAGATCAATCTACCCGGATTTCTCCCAAACAAGAAGGTTGTTTGCAAAAGCACAAAGTCTTGCCAGATCAATACAACTTAAATATTTCAGGCGTTTTCCAGCTACATTCTGCATTAATCATCAAGACCAGAAATTTGTGCGGCAAAAAGCTTTATTTTAAAAGGCTCTACGCTTTTTTTTCCTGTACTCCTCTCTTCGTTTTTATGATGGTTAACTTCATGATAAAAAAATCTGGGCATGTTGCCAACAGCCGGATTGTGTCTCATTCCTTAGAAACCATTGAGAGGGAAGTTTGAATCTGCCCAAAGGTGGGCTGGAAAAAAAAATCTCATTTTAAAAGACTCTATGCTTACTTTCTTTCTTTTTCTGTACTCCAGCTAACTTCATAATAAAAAGTCTGGCCATATTGCCAACTGTAATCTTTATCTTTACACATAACATTTGTATGTGTATTGAATTGTACTAATTCAATATTTGCTTGAATTAGTAGTTTGAAACTGTTCTGTATATTTACTTGCAAGAAGAGAGATGAAACTATAGTGCTGTCTCACTGGGAAGTCGTGTATTTCTTTGCTTTTACTTTTTTAGGGTTCTTTTTATTTTTTTTAGTAATGTTACTTGTTTGCTGTTTTATTTTCTTGTACATAATGTTTTTCTTTTTCTTCTTTTAAGTAGAGATTCCACATATATGTAACAGAATGCTATTTGAATATTAATTTGAGTTCTTAGGGAGGTTCTGTGTCTGTGAGCAATATTGGAACACATGATAAATATTCAAACAGAAAAGTTCATTACTAGATATTTGTTAAATGGCGCAGGTCATAAAATGAATTGGTATTGGAAGAACATTGTTAAGTGGGCCAAAAGAAAATTAATGGATATAGTTAGTCTTAAGCTAAAAGGGTTGAAAGAATCTAAGAAACAAAATGTAATCTTAGCATACTTAAAATCGTTAAATGGCAGATATTGCTTATCTACAGGAGACTCATCTAATGGAACAGGATAAACCTCTATTATTGAAAGACTGAGTGGGATGGGTTTACCTCGCAGATGCCTTGATGAAAGCTGAAGGTGTGGCTATTTTGATTTGAAACGGATTTCCAATGGATATATAACAGGTTATTACTAACGTAAATGGGCGTTATTCAATTTTATGTTTATTTATATAAATAGCAGGGACTGTAATAGCTATGGTTAATGTTTACGGACCTAATTTAGATTCTCCTATTGTGTATGTTTTCGACACTTGAATGAGTATATTTATGATAAAGTGGTAATAGGAGGAGATTTTAAGAAAATATTGGGTCCTGTGCTTGATAGAAATACACCAGCACACAAAAAAAACAGTCATTACTGAGGGAAACAATTAAGACTTATATGATAGACCCTTAGTGTTTGATGTATCCAGCTAAAACAGAACATATATTTTATTCAAATGTGTACCCTAATCAATAAATCAATTTGATATGCAGATGCTAAGAAATGAGTGGAATAAAGAATTAGAGGTTCCTATATTGCCTAGACGATAGAAGAATGTTTTAACTTCTATAGCAAGAGTGTTAATGGACCTTAAACTACAATTTATACAACAAATTTAGAACTTATTGGATTCCACTATGGTGGTATAGAAAAGGACTAAAATAGCATTTTGTTGGAGATGTAGTAAGGATAACGCTTCTTTAAAATATGTTTTACAAAGTCCTATACAGGTAGTCCTCACCTGACGACTACAATTGGAACTGGCATCTTGGTCATTGAGCAATTTTTTTTTACTTTAAAATGTTTTAGTAACTGTAATCTGCACAGACAACTTCACTTATGGGGCAAGGATAACATTATATTAATTAACAACTTTCAAAGAGTTGCCTGCTGGGAGGATTTCAGCTCCATGCTGAGCTGAAATCCTTCAGCATTGCTCCATCCGCTTAACAACCTGGGAGATAGCTTAACAACTGCAACTGGGAGTGCCTGGATTGTGGTAGTTGAGCGAAGTAGTCATGTGGGCATCTTGCTTAATGACCGCTTCGCTCAATTAAGCAACAAAATATTTTTAAATATTTTTAAAAGTGTGAAAGCAGCCTTTCCTTTGGGAGGGACTCCCTTTCTCTCCCCTCCTGCTCCTGGGGGGGAATATGGGGCAGGAGGACCCACCCAACCCATCACTCACCTTCGCTCTGATTGTAGCGGGTCCTCAGAGTCTCCAGGTCTGCTCTCAACACCTCCTCAATGCCACGTACTATCTGAGTCACAGTGTCCCAGTACTGGGGGTCCTCCTTCCCCACCTCCTCCATCCAGGAGACTCGAGGCTGCCTCATCCTGGTGTTGCTGTCGTAGTAAACGAAGACTTGATCGTCCACGTACCCCGGAGCGATGAAGTGGGGCAGCCCCTGACTGGACTCTGACACGGCAGTGTAGAAATACCTGAGGGAATGCGAGGAGGATCCTGAAAGGGACCCAGAGGGGCAGAGTTAGGGGGCTTCAGCTGAGAGACCCTGATGCTATGGGGCACAGCAGGACATAATTTGAGGTCTGGGGAGGAAGAAGAGACATGGAGGCTGGGGGGCAGAGGAAGAAGGGAGAAAGGAAGAGGGAGATGATGGAAGAGGAACGGGAGGCCAAGGGTGGAAAGAGGGAACAACTGAGAGGTAAAGGAACAGCTTCTGGAGGACCTGAAGGGTTGGAGGGGAGAGAAGTTGGGGAGGGGGGTTGAGAGAGGAAGGGAAGGGAAAGCAGGGCCAAAGGGAAAGCAGGACCCCCAAACTTTTATTTTGTAAAATGGGGGAGGGAAAGGGGGGGAAGAAGGAATCCAGATGAGACCAGAGGCCATGGGAGATGTCGAGAGTCAAAGGGAGTGAATGACAGTGAAGGGAGCAGGAATGACACCACACAGCCCCCATGGATCTTCCTGCTCAGCCCCCAGCTGGGAGATTCTCCCTCCAGTCCCAGAGTTAAGGCATCTGAGCAGGAATTGGTTTTGAACCCAGGACAAAATGGGGCTCACCATCATTCCACAGAAAATCTCACTGCTGATCCCCCCTCATCTCCATTCCCTAAAATCATAAGATGGCTGCTGAATTTTTTGTGCAATCAAGCCAACACAGAACACCCTTCCACTAACTGAGGCATAAAATACTTTCCCCTCCAGGTATTTAAAGCATGAAAATTGTACAATGCAAACTTTATTTATGTGCCACGAATAAGTTTTAGGCCTGGCAAACACCATCATTTTGTGGTTTGAGTAACTCATCTCCAGCTGAGGGTCTTGACAGTATTGAGCCTGGGTTCATGATGTCCTCCTAGGCCCAATGGGGATCCCAGAGAGGATCACAGCGTTGTCAGCACAAAGAAAGGTAGAAATGCCCCTCAGCCAGCTTGGGAGGATGGGGATCTGGGCTATGCAACTCTCCAAATGATCAACAATTATCAATGTAAATGCCTAGATTAATGTTTCTCAAATTCAGCCACTTGGACTTCAGTGTAGACTTCAACTCCCAGAATTCCCCCTCACCCCCAGAAACCCATGGGGTCTACCCACCCTGACCCCATCCCCTGCCCAGCTGAGGCTGCTTGGGAGTTAGGGTTAGGGTTAGGGTTGGTGCTGGTCTACTGCAATTGAAAAAACAATCCATTGTGAAAGCTCTTCAGATCCGAAATTCTTCCAGTGCACCAAAGATATTCAAGATGATTTACAGTATTTTTTTGTGCATAATCTGGGTCTGCATGGAAGAAGGCAGAACCTACATAGCACAGAGAAATAAATATGAAAGTCCTAATGCACATTCCCTCCTGGATTGTTTTCCATTCCTTCACAGTCCCAAGGCAAAGTCCTCGGGGTCCTTCCTGCTCATCCCCACAATTGCAGTGGCTTATGACAGCTGTTGGGGAGATGGAGGCCCAGATCCACTTCCTGCTCTGTGGAGTTTTCAGAATCTAAAATGATCAGAGTTTCTCTCTAACAGGAGGAGAGAAATTGGGGGGGGGGCAGAATCTGACTCTGTACATGACCCAGAATGGTTACTTTCCCTTGCGAGGTTGAATATTGAGAAGGTCTGGAATCTGCAGGTTGAGCGTCCCAACAAAGGTGAATCTGCCTCAAGTCAGAAACGGCTCATCAGCTGGGGACCATCTGTGTCCAAGCAAGCGGTTCGTTTCATGGTCACCACCCAAAGGTCCTTTTCTTCTACCACCAACCTGGCCTATTTAATCATTAAGATACTCCCAACATTTTTGGATGCCTTTTGAAAACTTGCTGCATCAATATTTTCTCTGAGCAAACAACTAGCAAACCCCAAGACCTCTTTCCTGACTACTCACTGCCAACTCAGACCCAGAAGCCAGCACTGGCCCCAAATCTCCAACCCTGGATGCAAACATGCTGAGCCCAAGCCAGAAGTTCCCATTTTTCCCCTCCAAAGATTGGGGGGGGAGGGCTTCCCCTTTGCATAGCTTGACTCCTACATGTTACAATTACATAGTTATAAATTATTTTCATATTTGTTTTCAAAATGGTTTGAGCCACACAGCTTTAATGCTAGAACTATTTCACAACAGAAGTAAAACACACTAACCCAATTTCTCCCAAAGTTGTATCAGGCTGTTGTTTTCCAACACTAATTCTCCAAGAAATTTCCAACTTTCTATTCTTCCATCTCAACAAGAACCTCAGTGTGTCCTTCCTTCTTGAAGGAAGGGACAGCTAATTCACCTCCTCCTCCTCCAAGAAATCTTATCTAGCTTCACTCAAGAGCAAGTCATAAAAGCTACTATAAAACCAAGGCAAGTTACAATTTGGAAACACCATCAGAGGAGGCTCGAAGAAACAAAATACAGTATGTGTGATCTTGGGGAAGGCTGTCATGTTGTTTTAGCTGTATTTTTAAAACGTAATATATTGGATATGTTCTAAGTCACCCAGAGTCTTTTTGGAGTTGAGCAGCCTTCACAAATCAAATAAACAAGCGAATAAACCAAACACGGGTGGTGGAAATTCGCAGCCCTCACTGGGGACACACGTACTACTTTGTGACGCTCATGAAAACGTCGCGCAGCTTCAGCGGTTTGTCAGCTCGAGGAAGGAGATCGCCGTCCGCCATTTTATATACGATATACTCACACACACATTTGGCTAACTAACGCGAAATGCCTAACTACATACCTATAAATTTGACTTAAAGACAGACTTAGGGATGGATCTCGTTCGCAATGTAGTTCCCTCCCTCAGATGCCCTCGGATTTTTTGCGACCACACATGGACTAACACAACTCTCCCCTTACTTTGCAAGAAAGAATTGAAGCAAAGCACAACTTTGCCGTTTTGCCCATAAACTTCAGGTAGATTAAGAATAAACAGTCCACACGCTCTGAGTTTCTCAGGATTTAAATGACTTCTTAATATTTTCTAAAATATTTTTAATTCTGCAAGCTGAATTAAGGTAATAATACGGAATAATAGGAAGTGTTTAATATTTTTAATGCTGCAAGCCAGCCCACATTGGGGGGTTCTGGGATGGAAGGAGCATCGGGAGGCAAATTCCTGCCTGTCCAAAAAAAAAAAAGCTCCTGTGGTTTACGACGGGGGACGGGGGGAGATCGAGGCCTGGGTGAAAATCAAGCTGGACGGTTCTTAGATTATTCAAGGAGCGTTTCTCTGCAGACTCTCACCCCGCTGCATTCACACGGCCACCGTAACCCCATCGCTCCCTCGCACAGCCTCCGCGTTTCCCACTCCGCGGAACCGATCCAAGAAACGGGCTGGTCCTCCCAGCACTCGAAGCCTGAAGGAGCAGCCCAGCCGCCGCCAGAGGCAGGCGAGGCGGCCGAGCGGAGGGGCCGTGCGGGGGCAGCCGGGCGCTCTGCGGGACGGACCTGCCCACGGGCGGGCGAGCGCGGCCTCCCGACCCCCTCCACTTGCAGGGACGGGAAGGAGGCGCTCGGGGGCGCCAGGGAGACTCGGCTGGCAGCTGGAGGGGGAACCCCTTGCTTCTGACGTTGGTGGCGGTCGCCCCACCGCTGTAGAGAGCTCCTGGGGGGAGGGGGGAAGACGGCAGGAGAATTTATAGGGATAAACTTTTGGGGGGAGGAGAAAGAGAGATTCCCAGGATGAATTCCCACCAGCAGAAAAAGGGGCTGCAACCCCGACGCCCCCGAAGGGACTCACCGAAGCAGCTCTCCGGAAGGGCGACCGCCACCAGCACCAGAAGCAACAGGGGCGCAGAGCGCAGAGCCATCCTGTCCGCAAACCTCCACCTGCGCTCCGCTCCCCTTCAGTCGCGGACAAGGAATGAGGCGCGGTGGGTGAGCAACAACGCAGTAATCCAGAACGAGCCGGCGATTGGCCAGGCGTAGCCAGTAGGAAAAAAGGATTCCCGTGTCGTCTGCGGTTGCTAGGCAGACGTCCAGGTATAACCAGCGAGAGAAGCTGGAAAGGAAAGCGAAAGTTCCATCGGGGAAAATTCCCTTCCAGGGATTCGTGTCTTGGGGGAGGGGCGGAACTGTGGAGGTCGAAAGAGCCGGAGGCTGATCTGGCCCGGGGGGGGGAGGGGGTCGTGTCCCTTTTGGACCCCGCAGAGCTCTCGCAGGCGGAGAAGAGGCGAAGGTCGGAAACCCCGAGTGAACTTGGCCCTGCCGGCTCTCGTGGCATCTTAAAGGCGAAGACGCGTCTCTCGTCTGGGAAAAGGCCGGGGGTGCAAAGAACCCCAATAATCCCCCATTTCTTGTCATTCTCCGGCGCAGACATGAATCTTCACGAACCTTCAGGGCTCCTCGGGTTTCCCGCAATCAACTAAGATGGCCGCTCCCTCCTTTGGCGGTTCTTCTGGGGAACCGTTTGAATAAAATAATACTGTAAATCCCTCTTCCGGTTATGATCGTGGTTATGATCGCCAAATTTAGTTGATAATTGTTGTTGTTGCTGCTGCTTTTACACTTCCTATGATGAGCAAAGTGTGAGTAAGATGCAAGGGTCTTTTCAGGTCTAGAACCATCTCCTGCTCCCTTGTGCTGTCAGCCTTCCACTGAGCATGTACAGAGTGGAAATTAGGCTGTACCTGTGGGTAAGTCTCTGGAAACTTCCTTTCTGCCATCTTAGCCGCACCTTCAGATACTCTCTTTCCTCTCTGGGTTCACAGCAGGCTTAACTCTGTTTGTTTTCAGAAACAGGTTAGTTTTTGGTGCAGCATCTTGTGCAAACAGGGGGATTCACACACAAAACACTTGAGTCCCAGAGGGGAAAATTCACCAAGGTTGCCACTAACCTGATGTGAGAAGGTTGTGCAAAGGCACCTCCCAGGTTTATCACTGGCCGGGTTAAATCTGCTGTGTGAACCAGGCCTCTGTGGGCCTGGAGAATCCCTGGCGAACGAAATGCCGGCTGCTTCCCAAACCAGGATGTTGGAAGGGAGCCAAACACGACAGGCCAAAGCCCCTCAGGGCCACCTTTGCCTGTGGAAATCGGAGGGGAGAGAAACTGCTGCCCTGCCCAAGCCTTGGGGGACTCTTTCTCCAGCCACAGCCCCCCACATGAAGCTGCCTTAGCTGGGCAGCCTCTTGGCCATTCAGACCCCCCGGCCCCTCCAGGCTCCTTCCCAAGGATGTCCAGAGTTTCCAGTTTGAGCCTGAAATAAATTTCACCAGCCTTTCTCTCCAGCAATTGATGACTTCAACTCCCATCATTCGAGCCAAGTGCCAAGTTGGCTGGGGATGATGGGATATTTAGTCCAACCCATCTGGAGAGCACCCATGTGGGGAGGGCTGGTCTATCTGGAGAGGCTGGGCTTTGAGCCGGGCCCTCCCATGCCAAGCTGGGGATCCTCTGTGTTGGGGGGACAGTTAGCCTCCCTTTTGTGCGGGACCAGTTTCCAAGGGGGAAGGAGCCCCAACTGCAAAATGGGCCCCTGAACATTTACTCCCCTCCAGCAGACATCTGCTAAGTTTGTGTGAGAGCATAAACGTACTTTCAGCCTATTTGTCTCTTTAAGATCATTTTGAATGTCTGATCTCCTAACACAGTGTTTCTCAACCTGAGTAACTTGAAGATGTGTGGACTTCAACTCCCAGAATTCTGGATAAAACACCTCCATGGATCACCCCCCTTCCGTGGTCCTGCAGAGATGGTCTTCCTCATCTTTCCAGACTCTCTTGGGCCTGGGTCTACAGTTAAAAAGGGGAGGATCCAGAATTCAGGTTGGGGTCTGTAGGGTGGTATCTTAGCAAGGTCCAACCAAGACACTTGTGAGATCAGGTCAAACCAAACCCACATCATACAAATATAAAACCAGGTTTCTTTCCACAGTCAGAAAACAAGTGGCATTGCCACATGGAATATCAGATTCTTCACCTTAATTAAAAGCAATCTGAAATAATACAAGGATCCACCTTTTGATCTGACTGGGTGGGGAGGGTTGTGAGAAAAGGTTCCAAGGAAATTCAGTTGCATGCAGATGGCCCTTCAAAAAAGCTGGTCTTCAACAGTCACCAGCTAGTCTGAACTGGAGTCAGATGCATGTAACAAATTGGGCACAAAGAAAACAGGTACAGAATAACGTTCTTCACTGCATTTTCTCCGGATGCCCAAGGTAGCACACCAGTCCTACTTCTCCAGTCCAAGAGCCAGGGAGGTGCAATGGTGAAAATGTTGGACTTGGAACAGGAAGACCCACATTCCTGTGCCCACCCACCCCACCATCACCATGGAAGGTCCCTGGGGGATGCTTGGCCAGTCCGTCCCTCTCGGCCCTAGAACCAGGGTGGGTAATGGTGAAGGTGGACTGGGAGTGAAGAGATCCAGAGCCAAAGGACTTCTATTTCTGGAATGAGATGAGTCCCGTGAGGATCCAATGATGTCACGGTCAGGGATTTGCCATTGCAGGAGATCTCAGTAGGTCCCTGTTGTGACCGACCTTCCACCTCAAGGCTGCTGCTCTTTCCAATCTGGGCCGCAAAAGGAAAAAGAGAAGAAAAGCCCCCAGCTCTTGGCTTCCCAACTCATCTCTTGCTGCCAGTGGAGTTCCAGCTGGTCTGTGACTCATCGCCTTGGTCAGAACTGCTGGTGTCACCTGAAAGATCCCATAAAGAGGAAGAGGTGGAAGGAAAGAAGGCGGGAAGTGATCTGGTCCTGGGTGCATTTAATGCTGGAATCCAAAGGTTCAGGAGACAGAGAGACTGGTCACCTGCAAGGGCCCCACTTTCTCCACAGTAACGTTTTCAAACTCTCCCAATCCTCCCTCAAGTCCCCCTTTTTAAAATTCAAGCTCCTCGTCTTGTGGTTGCTCCTTTTTGACCCCTTTTCCAGCTGAATGATCCCCTTTCTTGCCCAACGGGGAACCCAGAATGACCTGCAGATCTTCCTTCTTGCCTTTCAATTGCAGCTGCTTAGATCTTCTCTTCTTGTGGGTCCAACATTTCTACTGAAGGGTGGTGTGGAAATCAACTGGAAGCCTTAAGTGGACTTTTTGCTGGAAGAAGAAAGGACAGAATGGATGATTGATGGATTTGGGGATTGGGAAGGGTTATAGAAGGAGGGGAAAGAGCAAGGTGGCAAATACTCCATAGAAAGGAGGTTGGAAGTCAAAATTCTGTGTTTTTTTTCACCTCTTCCCTTTTTCTTTTTCTTCTTTTTCTTTTCATTGATTATACTCTTACTATATTGTGAAATTCTAATATTTTTAGAAAAGGGTGGTGTAGAAATCCAGGATCTAAGGCAGCCTCCTCCAGACTCAGGCTCCCTCCTATGCTCTCTGCAGTGCCTCCCTTGGGCCAAATGCCCCTCAGGTGGTCCATCCTCTGCAGCAGCAGCCTCTTCATCCCCACAGACAAGAGAACTCTCCTACTGGCAACACTTGACTGACCTTGCTCAAAAGGACACTTGAGCCAGATTTGATTACTCCTTGGATGGGGCACCAACAAGAAATCCCAGTCCTGCAAGCTAGATGGGAAAGTTGAAATCTCCTGGAAGACTGTGCCAAGTGGCCTCTGCTGTGCTGCTGAGAAAACAGCATATGGGTGGTATCTCTGGGAGCTGAAATCCAGCTGAAGGAGACTTGATCTTTCCTTCTGGAATGGAGGGTGAGTAACAGGAACGGTGTTCCCCCTCCCCTGATTTCTGGCATCCTGGCCTTGCTGAGAGCCAGCCTGCAGGAAAATGGAAAACACAAAAGGCAGCCACTGTTGCAAGGACAATTCAGCAAAGCATGAAGTTTATCATCCTGGGGAATTAAGTGCAGGCATTTTTTAAGAGGACCACCTGTTCTAGCCCAACTCAAAGGAGACTTTTACTGTACTATATTTAGTGTTCTTCAACTTCTTGTTGAGTCGTGGCAACTGCCTGGACAAGTCCCTCTAGTTTTCTTGGCAAGATTTTCAGAAGTGGTTTGCCATTGCCTCCTTCCTAGGGCTGAGAGAAAGTGACAGGCTCAAAGTCATCCAGCAGGCTTTGTCCCCAAGGCAGGACTCGAACTCGCCGTCTCCTGGTTTCTTGACGTTCAAAAGCACCAAAACTTTTTCCCCTTTTTTCCTGCTGCTGCTGCTTTTGCATCCACAGAGGGTCCCAGGGCAACCCCGCTCTGCATGATTCTAAACACAGAGAGCCTGTTTAGACAGGCCCAATGGAGACAAGTCTCAGAAAAGGGTTCCTCCAAGCCACAACCCCAGGGCTGGTCAGGCTGCCTTTTCCTCAGCCCCTGCAGTGCCCCAGAGCAAGAATCCACCATATCCAGCAGGAGCTGATTCATCCGATTTCTTTTTTACCGACCCAGAAAGCAGCACTCACTCCAACGTCCTGCTGCTTAAGGCAAAATGCACAGTGAGGGACAGCCCTCCGTTTCCCCCTCAAATGACTCTGCAGCCTTTGCTTGTAACAACCTCCCTGCGCGGTAGACCCTCTGCTGTGGAACCTCTCCTGCCAGAAGACGTGTCCCTTCCTGCCAGCTCTACCACTTCCGCTCTCTTCTTGCGCATGAACAAGCCTTTGGGTGCTTGAGATCAGGAATTCACGTCCTTCCTTCGATACCCTCCAGGCTCAACATGTTTCTCTCTTTCTACTCTTCCTCACAGGAGCCAAAAACCCTGCTGAATGTTATTTAAAGAAAAATAAGGATGCTTTAATTTTTAATTCCAGCCTTTCTGCCACCCCCATCTCCTCTGAGCCATCTGCTTCTCTGGGGCAGGAGCAAGATAGGTTGCACTGGCTACAGGATGCTTTGGTCACCTCCCAATTGGACTACTGCAAGGCGCACTACATGGGGTTGCCCTTGAAGAACCAGAAGCTGCGATTGGTCCAGAATGCAGCAGCACCGCCAATTCTGGGCCTGTCTGGTACGCCCATGTTTCTTTGGGTTCCTGAGCTGCACTGGCTCCCAGCAGGCTTCTGGGTGCAACTCAAGGTGCTGGTTGTCAGCTACAAAGGCCTTCAGGGCATGGGGCCAGCCTATTTGGGGGACCACCTCTCCCCTATGGTCTCCACCCATCAGAAGGGCCATGCTCTGCGTCCTGTTGATTCGAGTGTCCTCTGGGGGACCTAGGAAGGGTGCCTTTTCTGTAACACCGCCTGCCCTCCGAAACACCGTTCCCCCAGACATTAGACTGAGCCCTGCTGGCCTTTCGTAAAGACATCACTTTCCTTTCAGGCACGGGAGTCGGGAGATAGTTCAGCCTGCGAGTTGTATGAATTTGTGGCTGACTACTTTATCCACGGTGCCTATTTTTATTTTTGTGTGTTGTGTTTAGTCTCCTGTTCTTGTTTTGATGTTTTTATTGTGTTGGCTGCCTAGAGCCATTTCTATGAGCTGGGCAGTCACATGTTCTAATAAATAAATATATTTCTAAAAGTTTGCATTAGTAGAAGAGGCTCAAATACCTACTGAATTCCCACAAAATGCTTTGAAGTCTCCTTTTTAGGCTGTCAAAGATGGCCAGCTCTTGGGGGCATCTGGGAAGCCCAAGGGAATGAAAGACCCCACCCTCGTCACTCCTCCTTGCCCAAACAGCTTCCACTGTAGTAGGAGGGACGTCTTTCCCAGAAATCAAGGGTCTCCCTGCTTTTGGGCCACAGCGTCAAATTGGACATTTAAAGAGCACAGAGTGGGATCTCTCAGAAACAGGAGAGCAGGAGAATCTGCCCTTTCACAAGGAGACCGGGATGGCTGGGCCGGTCATTGCACTCCTCTTCCCCAGCGTGGAAGTTGATGAGGCTCAAGGACCAGTCACTTGGTCAACAGCCGGAGGCAAAGGTGGATCTGAGGGAAACGCAGCCTCTGTTGCCGCAACCACCAAGCCAAAACCAAATAGCCATTTTGCAGAAGATCAGTTGGTGATGCTAGAGAAACACCTGAACAAAGGAGCAAAATGTCTTCCTCCTCCCCAATGGAGCAGACAGGAGCCACCCCAGTTCTCTCTCCTTCCAAATTCACTTTGGCTCCCCCTTCCTACCGCTCAAAGTGAAATTGGGGTCTCTGATCAACAAGGTGGGCCAAATCCCTCCTATTTCCAACCTCCCAAAACAGGCAACAACTGAGGTGAGAGGAAAACAAAATCATTTATTTTCAGCCAACAATTTTGGCAATCTTACAATATGTGTGTAAAGAAATATTATATAAAGCAAACTCCAAATGGCTCAGCTACTAGAGTTATTAAAAGAGGATAAGAAATACTTGAATGCATATTAATGTTTTTCTACAGAAAGCTGCAGTTTCAAAGAGACATATTGGCTTTCTTGACTGGGCAAAGCTGAACAATTAATTTGATGAATCAAAATATCCCCCAATATCTCTAGGAAACCACAGTGGTTAGGAAGGAAGGCTGCACAACTGATCTCATGATCCATTTTTCTAAATTATAAAAATCTATTAACTGAAGGCTAGAAAAGGTGTACCTTTCTCTGTATCTGAAGCCTGCCCTCAGTTGGTAGATTATTTGTTAAACTTTTGGAAAATCAAATATATAATCCAATTAATTAGGCAACAGATTAATTTTTTAAAAAATTAACTATTTTTTATGGACGAAATCTCAAAGCACACTTCAGAAATAGCATCTGAAAGAGGCATTTTCCCTTCCCATCAATGAACAGAATGCCCCTTCCAAGATGGTTTTTCTTGCAAGATGTTTATTCTACATATAAAAGCAAAGCCTTCCTTCATTCTCCAGATGATTCAACTGCATTTCCTTCTCAGGGGAGGTCCTAGAATTACTCCTGCAGATGAAAAAACCCTGATTTTCCCAGGCAAAAATCTGAACAAGGGCACTCATGAAAGACCCGAAATACATCCTAGTGACAGCCAGCTGGAAGGGCCTAAAGAGGTCCTCCTAAGAGAACAGCGTAATTCAGCAGAAGGTTGATCGCTCTTCTTTCCTCCCTCCCTACATGGGGAGTCTGCAGCCCCAAAGTTGTGCTACAAAGAGGGTGGAAAAAACAGGAGGGTTAGTTGGAGAGGAAGTCCAGATGAGAAACCCCAGAGTCCAGGCTGGAGGACCAGTGCTGATCATCAAGCAAAAGAACAGAATCAGCAGCCTCAAGAGAGGGAGATGGAGAGGAATCAGCTGGGTGGGATTTTGAAGTTACAAGAGGGGAAGGGCAGGGCTGTGAATGGCTGCTGGAGTGGGGGACCTCCTTCACAAATTATAAAAAGTATAGATGCCCTCCCCCCTCAAATATACAAAACCCAGTTGCCACCCAGTTTTGCCCCTGGAAGCAAGTGCAATAGGTTTCATGACCTCCAGAGAGCCCAGGTCTTCCTTCAGCATCTGGAGGGATGGATTCCCAGATGGACACAAGGAGGGGAGAGAAGCCTCCTCTCCATCCATGACTAGGACATTCAGGAAGTCCCCCTGCTGCCCCCTCCCTCCCCCCTGCACTGGGGACTCTCTGATCGCTGCAGGTCTCTGAGCTTTGTGAACGTGAGACAATCAGATCCTGGGAGGGGTCACAGTTTTGGCCTTGCAGAATGGCCAACACCATCTCCTGCTTTGGGAAGGGCCCTTCCTGGAGACAAGGAGGAGGAGAATAGGGTGCCTTCTTCCCTCAGCAACAGGGAGCAGTCAGGGCCCCTTCTGTTCCTAGCTGCAGTCACCTGTCATTTCCTTGGAAGGCAGAGAGGGAAACTGGAAACAGCCCACTCTCCTCCAACAAAAGGAACCCAGGGAGGAGGGGGAGAGGCTGACCCCTCCTGAGAGCCTCACCGCCTCTCCCCCAAACTCCTTGCCTTTCAGTGCTTTGAGATGAGCTGGAGAGAGAAGCAGGTTTCCCAAAGGATCTTCACCATCAATCAGTCCTTTGACCTGAAAGCCCTCACCTCCCTTCCTCCTCCCCCCCTCAATACAGCCCCCACTGGGGACACTCACCTGCCAGGGGGCTGCTAAATGGTCTTGTTGCTAGCAATGGAGGCGAATATGTGTAGCTCAGGGTTGAACTGTGGAGTCCTTGGGGTTCTCTGAGCTTGGTTCTTTTCTTGCAAATGTTTCATTACCCGGCTAGGTAACATCTTCAGTGCTAAAATGGGATGGGGTTTGCTCTCTATTTATGTGCTGTGGCCTGCCTTGTCAGTGCTGGTGGGGGTTTTGTTTTACTCCTCTGGCAGTTCCTTGATTAGGGTATTGTTTACTGCTTGCTTGTGTGCCTGATGGTGACCTTTGCTTATCTGGGTGATGATTGCTGGAGATGATTGCTGGTGACTGAATGCTGGTGAGGCGATCTTCTGATCTTTTCTCTCTTTTGAATAGTATGTAGATGTTGTTTATCTCTATGTGTCTGTTAACTGCTGCCTTGTCTGAATACCTGGCTTCCAAGAATTCTCTTGCATATTTGGATTTGGCTTGGTCTAAAATGCTGACAGTTTCCCAGTTAAAACTGTGGTTGAGTCTGTCCATGTGTTGTGCAATTAAGGAATTTTCATCATGTCTTCTGACTGCTAGTTGGTGCTCATGGATGCGCTCTGCTAGTCTTCTGCCTGTCTGTCCTACTAGTGTTTGTTACAGTCCTTACACTGTATGTTGTAGATGACTCCTGTTTTTTCTTCTTGGGCAACTGGGTCTTTTGGGTTACCTAGGGTATTTTGGAGTGATTTTGTTGGTTTGTGTGCTACAGAGATGCCATATGGTTGTAATAGTCTGTTGGTTTCTGAGTCATTTCTGATGTATGGCAGTGTGATCCTTTTCATGGCTTGTGTGGGTTGTGTTGTAGTAGGTTGAGTGGTCAGGCACTTTTTGATAAAGTTGCGTGGGTATCCATTTTGTTGGAAGATGTTGTACAGGTGGTCTGTTTTCTTTTTCTGCTGTTCTGGGTTGCTGCAGTGTTTGTGCTCGCTTGAATAATGTTCTTACACAGCTCCTCTTGTGGGAGGTCGGGTTGTTGCTTTGGTAGTGGAGTACTTGATTGGTGTGGGTTGTCTTCCAATGGACTTGGGTTTCTGATTTCCTGTACTTTCCTCTGCTGATGAGGATATCCAGGAAGGGTAGTGTATTGTTGTTTTCTTCCTCCCTGGTGAATTTTATTCCTTTGAAGATGTTGTTAATGGTTTCATGTGTCTTCTCTAGTTGTTTCTTTTTTATTACAACAAATGTGTCATCTACATACCGGATCCATATTTTAGGCTGTATGTGTGGCAGTGCTATAGCTTCTAGGCATTTTAGACCAAGCCAAATCCAAATATGCAAGAGAATTCTGCATATGCTGCAGAAATTCTGCAAATATGCTGACCCCTCCTAAGAGCTTCACCACCTCTCCCCCAAACTCCTTGCCTTTCAGCACTTGAGATGAGCTGAGACAGAAGAGGGTTTTCCCAAAGGATCTTCACCATCAATGGGTCCTTTGCCCTGAAAGCCCTCACCTCCCTTCCTCCTCCCCCCAATACAGCCCCCACCGGGGACACTCACCTGCCAGGCGGCTGCTAAATGGCCTCCTTGCTCCCTACATTGGGAAGAAAGACAAAGAGTGAGTCTCTCCCTTCTCCAGATCCTCTGAGGAGGAGGCATCTCTCTCTGCACCATTGAACCTCTTCAGCTCCACGAACCTCTCAGAGGAGACCAGGCTGTGCAACCAGAACAGTCGCTAATAACTGGGGCTCATGACATTTCGGGTGGTTTCCCTATTTCCCACCCCAGAGCTGAGGGGCTCTTTGCTCCAAAGGGGGCCAGGCTCCGCCATGCAGGCTCTGGAGCTGCCTTCCTTGCCTGAGTGAATGAGGCTGGAAATCCAACAGGGAGAGAATTTCCCTTTCTCCTCTACAGGAACAAAGCAGTGGGAGAAAAGTGAATTTTGTAACTTTGTTAAAAATCAAGGAAAAGAGAGGAGGTGGGAGAAAAGTGAACCACTTGATTTTGTACAGGGTAAAAGGAGGAAGAAGGAAAGAAAGAGAACAAAATTATTAAAATTGAAGGAAAAAAAGAGACTTTGGGAGCTCCTTGGGACAAGTGAAAAATAAGTAATTTCACTTAAACCCCCCTTTAATGAGAAACCGCTTTTCCAATCTGATACTGTTCATATACTGATGTAAAATAATTTTAGTTGTTTGTGAACAACTTGCCATCTAAGTAAACAGGAGAAAAACCATAATTCTCCCACCCACATTTAAGATATTACAGTATGCAAAAGGCAACAATATCAATTTAAATCTCAATAGATTTATCTATCCTTTCTTCTAGTTCTCTCCAAATAGATCCTGGTTTCACAGGAACCACACAAAGAGGGAACACATGGAGTGTGCATTAGGAGGCCCTTTAAAAAGAGGGGGGTGGGGGCTCTCCCTCTTTCCACCCCAACCCCCAGCACTCTTGCTAAGAGGCAGAATTGCTCTTCCTCATTCAGGAGCAGCTCCCTCGGCTTACCTGGGCCTGAACTGTAGGATCCTTTGTCACTCACTGGAAAAGAAAGAAAGAAGGCGGGGAGGTCAGTCCCTTCGCTGGATGGGAGGAGGTGGAGAAACTCACTCTTTCTGATTCCACTCCCTCCTTCTCTCCCCCCACCCCAAGTTTCAACCAAACTGCTTTAGCTACAAGAAATAGCAACAAATTCTTAACATACATCTATCCATCCGCCCACCTCGCCCACCCACCCACACTGAGCAATATTCCAGCAATTCTCCAGCCACAGGGTGCGGCTGAGATGAGGATACAGATAGCTCCAAAGTTTCTTTCTCCAGTCAGTTCATATTTTGAGAGCCTTGTGGTGGCAGAACAAGAGGAGATCCAGCTGGCATCTACCAAAGCTCCTTTTCTCCTAAATCCCTTCTTTGTTCACTACTTTTACGGAGTTTCCCGACCAGATTATGGTCAGTGGTAAAGGCTCCAGGCTAGAAAGCAGGCAACAGCGAGTTCTAGTCCCACCTCAGGCATGAAAGTCGGCTGGGTGACTTTGGCCCAGTCACTCTCTCTCAGCCCAACTCACCTCACAGGGTGGTTGTTGTGGGGAAAATAGGAGGAGGAAGGAGGATTAGATATGTTCACCTCCTTATTATTTGTAGAAATAATAAAGGAGGAATAAAAAAAAATCTAAGGAAAGGTAAAAAAGGGGACCCACCTTCTCCAGCTTACTTCTTGGGAGGAAGAACACACACACACCCTTCAACTGATGCTACCTCTGATCCCTGCTCTGAATTGGAGCTAACATGTAAAGAGGACAAATCACTCACTTAATGCTGCCTTGTAGCCTTCTTGATGTTTCTCTGCAAGGACAAAAATCAGTCAGAAATAAAAAGAACCCATCAGAGATCATCCAGTCTCTCCCTCCTACACAGCACCAGGAGATGTTGTCACAGTTGTTTACTCACAGCCTCACCTGGCAACTACTATTTAAGAGACACAGGAATATCCTCAGGCTGCAAACACACCACCTGATTTGCTCCAGGAGAGACCTTCTGCCTCTGAGATGGATGGAGGGAAATGGGGAAAGCAGCAGCAGCTGCGAGAGGAGGAAGATTTTCATTGAAATCCTCCTCTGCTGGTCTTTGACCAAAGCCTTTGAAAGGGGCAGAACCGCGATGCCGCCTCCCAACTAAGAAGAAGACTGGACTGTCCAGACCTCAGACTCTGCTGAGTCAAGACTGGAGTCCCAGCAAGAGGCCGACATTTCAGATGTTCCCAAAGAGGGCTGGGAAAACTGGGAAGAAGCTAGCCCAGAAGGAGCTCCCAAAGGGAGAGACTTGGGAGGAATCTCCCCATCTTCCTTCACAACCACCCAGCAAAGGTAGTTACAGGATACTTACTGAGAAATACCAAGATCCCAACAATCCCAACAATCACCAGGACAACAGCCACAACAGCCACAACGCAGCCAAGGATGAGCCCCAAGTTAGATTCTGGAAGTGAATTGGGAGAAAGAGCAGATAATTGATGGAGAACCCCAAACAATCATCCCCAGTAAGGGAGAGACCTAACACAGCCAAAAGACTGGAAATACCCCAAATTAAAAAGACTAAGGGCTCATCCTTACATCCCTCTAATTGTAGCATGAAGACCCCTTGCTAACCATGGTTAGAGGATGTTCCTCATGACACTGCCTTCGTCTCACACCAGCCCAGCCGAAGGCAGCTATTCATCTTTAGCTGCTCAGCTCAAAAGCAGCAGTTTGTAACCTTGTGGCTTGCAGCAGTTTACAGAAATAAACACTTCAACAACACAATAATATAAACTAAAGTAGGGAAACCATAAAAACATTTTTGTTCTTTTTATAGGCTGCCCCGATGTGTCATGACTCTGGGTGGAATTGGACAGCTCTTTTTTATTAAGCTGGAATATTTGCATTTTATTATTTAAAGTAAAAGGGCTCATATCCCCCCCCTTTTTTTTAAATATACATTTTCATTCTGTTCCTCTCTTGTAAGATTGGTCTGTCCCCAGAGCAGAAGAAAGGAGTGAATCCTCACTTCTACACTCTGTCACCTGGACAGGGAGTGGCATTATAGAAACTGTTTCAGCCTTTGCGTTTGGGGCTTTCGACTGCCAGGAAGGCAGCCCAGGAGGTGGGAATCCTCTTGCCTCACGCACACCCTGGGGTTAGGGGGAGGACCCAGGGAAGGCTTTTCTGTAATTTAAATCCATACCCTGTATTCAGGAATGAAGGACAACAGATTTTGTCCTCCATCTCCCTTCCTCTTATTTTGAAAAATGCTGTCACATAACCCAGCACCACCACCCTTTTCTCAAGGCAAAACATGCTGAGCTCCTTCTCTTCATCTACAGAGGATTTGGTTTCTAGTCCCTGATCAGCCTTGTTGCTCTACTGGGAACCTTTTCCAATTGCTCTGAATCTGTATTAATGGGTATTTCCCAGAATGGGCTCTGATTATAGCAGAACACAGTGAGAAAATTACCCTCAGAATTTGGAAGTTATCGTTGATTTGATGTAGCCTAAAACTGCACATAGCTTCTTTGGAGGTAGTTCATGCTTCTGGCTCATATTCAGTCTCCAATCAATCCCTATTACAATATCTTTTTAGCAAGCCAAGTATCCCCCACGCAATACCTGCACCTTTGATTTTTGCTTCCTAACCAAAGAACACTGCACTTAGAATCATACCATTGGAAGGAACCTAAGAGGTCAACTAGTCTAACCACCTGCTTAGTGCAGGATCTATTAAAATATTGAGATAGATGAGATTGTGCCTTTATTATTTCATTTGAGATTTCCCATCCTTCCTGGACACTGTTTCTTTCAAGTCTCTCTTCAATTTCATTCTGTTTCTCTCAGCTCATTCTGAATTTCACTTCTTTCTTTGAGTATATTAGCTCACTGAGTTTCAGATCCTCTGCAAATCTGATAACTATTTGTTCTACCTATTGACCCAAGTCATTAAAGGAAATATTGAAGAATAGAGGATGCAGGACTGATTCTTCTGGCCCCTCCATCTGATACCTTCATCCTGATGAGGAACCATCAATGGACACTCCTTGAGGAAGATGTTCCAGCCAGCTGTGGATCCCCTTAACTGTCAGGCCATCCGACCTCCTTTAATTTGCGGAAGAGGCCTCTGACTGCCTCCAAATGGCAGACAAAATGCCTGATTTACCATAAAAATTTAATCCCTTGAAACACCCAGATGACCCTGTCATCTTTTAGAGATCACTTGATCTATCTGTTTTCTATTTCATTCTGATCAACAACAAAAAGACAATAAAAGGACTTTAAAGTTCTCTTGCACAAAACTCATGACTCTCACTGAATAGTAGCCATGGCACTTGTGATTTGATACTTGGTAAAGAAACCAAAGGAGTATTATATTGTGCCTGGGATATCAGCATAAAAATAAAATGTGAACATTTTTTTATAATTGTGATGCTATCATCAATAAAAGACTGGTATTCTGCAGTTTTAGCAGTCCAGTGTAAAAAAATGTCAGTGGAAGTTATCAGCATACACAGAGTTGTTTCTGACACAAGGCTTTTGCTTTTGGTTTTAGGCTGAGAGTCAGGAATCCCAGTCGATCACTGATCATAAAATAATGTCTGCACCTCTTTCCTAGAGCAGCAATGCACAGTGATGTTTTGTTCTTTACAGGAGGAAAGCCGTGTTCGTCTATGATGGCAAAAAATCAGGCTGGAAGCCCCTTTTTTGACTACTGATGCATCAGTCCAGCCACTCTGTGCATTTCATGAAGGGAGCCACAGTTCACAAATTTTAATACAATTTGGTACTCAGAAAAGGGGCTACCTGACTCCTCCTGATTTTTGCACTGGAGAAATACTAAATAAAAGGAAACCTGTTTCTGGGGCTCACCGTAACTCCTCCTGCTCTGCTGGAGGCAGCAAACAGGGGTGGGAGAGAGGCTAAGGGAGGATCTGGGTGCATTTCCTCAGGATGGGCCAACCATTGGGGTGGGACTCAGCTGCTTCCTTTTAAGAACCGGAAGCCGATTCTACGGACTGTTCCCTTCATGTCCACAAACCTCAATCATGGGAAAAACCACTGAATTAAAGCTCAGGGGTGCTCACATCTGGACACAGGGGGATCAAATTTCTCTCCCACAATCCTCCACCCTGAAAAGAGCCCAGCCTTTCCCTCCCTGCAGGCTCTCACCCTTCACGGCCATGTCCACAGGCTCCCGGAGGCCGTCATGCTCCACGTGGCATTGATAGCGGTCCCTCTCCTTGGGATCGATCCGGATGCTGAGCCAGTAGTGGTAGGTCCCATCTGCATTGGGGGCCACAGACCCACGGAAGGTGTCCTGCAGCCAGACCTCCCCGTCCCTCCTCCAGGAGGCGTCGATCTCCTTGGGGTAGAAGCCATCCACGCGGCAGACGTGAGTTTCCATCCCATCGTCGGCCTCCATCCTGCTGCTCACAGTCACCACTGGGGCCTCTGCAGAAACGGCACCCCTGGAATTAACTCTGAGCCCCTCCAGAACCCAGAAGGGGGACGAGACACTTGACGGGCAGGAAAGTCTCCCACTACTTAGTTTTAACATAGGGATTTAACACTCCACACCTGCAGCGTCTCCAAGAGTTTTTGGAGATGCTCCAAATCGGGAAAGTGCTCAACCACAAGGACTCCTAATTTCCAGTCATTCCCAGTGACTAAGTCTGAAAAATCTCCAGCAGCGAATTGAGGCCCCAGGTAAGTTCCATGCAGGCTGCTATGAACTCTGACTGATCTTGGGCTGCTCCCTTCAGGGGAGGGGTACTGGAGATGCTCTTTTAAGTTCCCTTTCAAAAAAACAACACAGAAATTTCTCCCTACTTTTTGGGTCCTCTTCCACTCCCCCAAATCTTAGGCTGCTCCAGGCCTCTTTCAAGGGATAGAATCAAAATTTCAAGAGGAGGAGAGCCAGAATCAAAGCAAGGGGCTCAGGGCTTTTGGAGTTCCAGCCAGGTTAATTTGGAAAAGTGATTCTGCCTCTCAAAGGGAGGCAGAGAGAGGTGATGCCGATGGAAGAGAGACTCAGGCCTCCCAGGGCAGCAAGGGGCTGCTGGCAATGGGGGGGGGGGATTCCCCCATGGAGCCTAATCTCATCCAGCAGATCCTGGAAGGACCAAGGATCCCAGAGAGGGAAGCTAGAGGGGGAGGGGTGGTCTTGATGGGAAAATAATAACAAACTCACAGGAAAAAAAAAGGTAGAAGAATATTATGAGAGGAAGCCCTGTGGGGGTCAGAGTGTCCCTGAACGTTGAGATGGGGTTGTTTTGAGGGGGGGAGTCACTAAGTCAGAGTTAAAGAACCTTTTTGGGTTTTAAGGGAAAGATCCTTGGATTTTTTTCCCCCAGGAAAAAAAGACCCCTCAGCCTTGGCCTTTTTTGCCCAAGTGGGGGCACTGATAATGTCCTTTTAATGGTAGAAGTTCCCCCTAATGGTGGGAGTGGGAGGTGCACCATTAGGTGCAAATGGGAGGGAGTGAATGTGCGAATTTTGGATGTGGCGGGAAGGACAGTTGCTGGGAGGAAATCAAGGCCGCCCATCACACTTGGCCACGTTTTGGCTAGTGGTGGCTTCACTGAAGAACCCCAAGTGGCTCTGTTGCCTCCTCCTGGGCTGTGCACAGGACACTCCTAAGTGCATTTGCTGCCTGACCCAGACAGACACCTGCCAGGCCCTCAATTCTGGCCAGCCACACCTACAGCTTGGGAGGGCAGAGGCTGCAGTTCCTGGACAACGTAATGGTTGCCTGGCAATGGGAACTAAGCAGGGCTTCCCGCGTCCTGGAGAGGCAGGAAGGGGAGGAGGGGGATTCCCTCCCGGGCATCCAGGCTGCAGACCAGGGATCCAAAGGGGGCCAAACGTGTGCAAGAAATCCGGCCATAAAGGAGGAAAGTCCAGCCTGGGCCCAGATGCTCACCTGTCCTCAGCAGCGTCTCCTTCCCGTAGGACAAGTACTTCTTCAGCCACTCAATGCACTCCTCCTCTAGGTAGGCCTTCCTTCCATGATTATATCCTGGAACAGCATCCCATTTCCTCTGGGTGACCTGGGCATATGGCTCAGGAGCCACCCAGGTGAGGGTCTCCTTGTCGAAAGTGATGAAAGTCCTCCCGTCATAGCCAAAGCGCAAAAATCCTCCTTCGCTCCCATCTCCCTGGAGCTCACAGCCGTACATCAACTGCCAGGTGTGAAGGCCTGAAAGATGGACAGGAAGATGGTTTGGGGAGTCCTCTGGAGAGACAGAGACTCCCTCCCTGCAGGGACTTTGACACAGGACGGAGGCACTGAGAAAAGGGATAAACGGTTGGAAAATGAAAAAAATACATTTTTCTTCATGAAGCTCCTCATCCTGCCCCTAAATTGTATCTCAAGGGTCTCCAGACTCAGCTGCCCCTGACCTGAAGCCCTCCCAGGTTTCCCTCTGTCTTCTCCCTCCCACAAAGTCTCCTGGGCAAAAGGTAGAACAAGCAGTGCCATCTTGGCCTTGGATCCACAGAGCCCAAACTCCTCCATCTGGAGGGTTATCACAGAGACAAATGGCTAGAAGAGGAGCGAGGGGCAGAGGGCCCCCCAACCCCCATGTCAGGCCCCCCCAAGCTCCTCAGAAGCTTTTTCCTCAGGAAAAACCCCACTCCTCCTCCCCCACATCTGCCTTGGGGATCAGACTCCCACTGAGATTTTTGCATTCACAAACGCCCAGGATGGGGGCTCTGATTCCCCCCCCAAATTATATAGGGTCCAGTTCCCACAACCTTGTTTTCCCCAGAGAAGTCAACTGAGGGGTTCTTCCCCAGTTCCTCTGTTCCCCAAAGGAATGGGGGCTGGCAAGGGGTACCCCAGCCTCTGCCCCTTCATCCACCTCCTGGCCCAGAAGGAAAAGCGTCCAGGGCCCATGAGGGCTTGGCCCCCTGAAAATGGCCCATGTTGCTCTCTCAGGAGTCCTGCATGTCTGAGTAGATGCCCCCAAATCCTCCAAGAGGGAGAACCATTTCCTCACTAGCGTTCAAGGGAAAGAAAGTCCCCCAATTTGCCCCCTTTCTCCCCTCCCTTGATGTGAGACTGGGTCCCTGGGTCTCCCCCTGGATGGAGTCCCTGCTGGTAAGTCCTATTTTCGGTTCCCGGGATCGGAAAAGGCAGCGGAGGATCCCAAGGGGGACTGAGAAGAGATGGAGGCGCAGAAGAAACGGAGGGACGGAGCCTCTGCCATCTTTCTTTCTGCCGCTTCTTTGTGGGGGGAGTCTTGGGGGGAAGGGAAGGGATCCCAGAACAGGAACAGTTGCCAGAATCTGTGGCTGCAAAAGGGGACCAAGAATCTCATGGCATCAAAGAGGATCCAGTTGATCTGGGCTCCGACCAGAGAAGGAGCTTCGGACCGAAAAGGGCTGGATGGAGCCCAGACTCCACAAGAGATAAATCCTGGAAACATTCAGTGCAGGGGAAAATTACTTAAATCAATAAAAGTTGTGGTTTTACAGTTGAAATGTTTGATATCTGCTTATTTTATAGTTTTATGACCTTCTTACAGAATTATTCCTTATTTCTAGGTCTCTAGAAGTAGGCTGTCTATTTCTATGTCTTACTGCTATAAGTCTCATCCTATTTCTGAATCTGTCTTTATTCCTTTCCTTCTTTTTAAAGGCCGCCCTTCCTTCAGGTGCTCAGGGCAGCACATACAGTGTGCCCTCCTCCTGTCTCTCCACCACAACAACCCTGTGAGGTAGGTTGGGCTGAGAGGGTGGGAGTGGCCCAAACCCCCTCAGGGGGCTCGCACTACTTTTCCCTCCAGGCTTCTACTGCGGGCCCCCCTTTGAATTTCTGCACCTCCACCCTCTGCATCTCTCCCTTGGCTGGGTCTTCTTTGCCTGCGTCTTCACGGGAGGCAAACTGGGGGAGTCCCTGAGCCTTTGCTCTGTTCTCAGGAGTGGAAGCAGCTGAGCTGAGCCCCAGAGCGGTGACAAGAGAAGCAGCGCTGGGCCTTATGGACAAACTGAGCCTCGGCAAATGACCAGGCCCCCATGAGATCCACCCGAGGTTAGGAAGGATCTCAAAGCTGAGTTTGTGGACTTTCTCATCAAAATAGGCAACCTGCAGAGCCTCCAGAGTTGAGGACTGGAAGGTGGCCAAGGTAACTCTAGTTTTTAAGAAGGGCTCATGGGGAGATGCAGGACTTTACAGAGCTGCATGCTTAACATCTGTTCTGGGGAAGAATGTAGAAAGTGCTATTAAAGATAGAATTACCAAACGTCTGGAGACCCAGGCCTAACTCAAGGATACCCAATACGGCTTCACTAAGGGAAGGTCCGGTTTAACTAATCTGCTAGAGTTTTTGACGGGGTAATAAACACGTGGATGAGGGTGAGCCACTAGACATCACCTACTTTGATTTTGAAAATGTCTTTGATAAAGTCCCTTAGCAAAGACTTCTCAGCCATGGAATAAAAGGGTGGGTCCTCTTGTGGGTTTCCCAGGGTTTTGGCATAGAGCACTTCTTTTTAATAGATTTCTAAATGGTCTGGAATCGGGTGTGACTAGTGGAATATGCTGATGACACTAAAGGATTCAGAGTGGTAAAAACCCTAAGGAACGCAAAGAGCTCCAAAGGTTCTCTGCCCATTAGGGGAGTGGGCATCAAAACAGTAGAGGTCAGCCATTGTGACGCATGCCAAAAATCCAAACTCCTGATAGAAGCTAACGGGATCAGAGCTAGCTGGGACAAACAAGGAAAGAGAACCTGGAGTAAAGGGAAACAGTTCAATGAAGGTGTCGACACAGTGTGCATCCTCTGTAAAAAAGGCCAACAGTGTGCCAAGGATAATAAAAGTGGTATTGAAAACAGAGAGGCTAATATTGTAATGCCCTTATAGAAATCAAGGGTGCGACCACATCTGGAATATCGTCTACAGTTCTAGTTGCCACACCTCAGAGAGGATCCAAGGGAGCTGGAGAAGGGTCGGAGGAGGGGGACTCAGATGATGAAAGGGCTGAAGCAGCTTCCCTGTGAGGAAAGGTTGAGGCATTTGGGGCTCTTTAGCCTCGAAAGGAGGCAGACAAGAGGGGACCTGAGTGAGGTGTACAAAACCATGCATGGTGTGGACCAAGTGGACAAGGAGAAGCTATTTTCCCCATTCCCAAAGACTAGAACCAGAGGTCACCCAATTAAATTGAATCCTGGAAGAATCAGAACAGACAAAAGGAAATAATGTCGTACACCATGCAGAATTCAACTTTGGCATTCAGTATCATGAGGACTGGCGCTGGATACCAGCTGGGCTGCTCCAAAAGAAGGTTGGACAATTCATGCAAGTCCAGGAGATCTATGGCTCTTACCCTTCATGGCAGAGGGTCTGGCTCTGAAGGCCATCTGCTGGGAGACCAGTGGGCTTCCTGGTGCAGATGGTGGGGAGAACAGACTGCTGGACTAGATGAGCCAGGGGTCCAATCCAGCAGGGCACCATTTAGGTTCTTCTGTCCTCCACTTTGACAGAAGGACTGCGCCACGAGTCTTCTGGGCTTCCCACCGCCCTGGTTGGTCTCCCACCACCAGGGGGAGCTCTGGCTGCTCTCTGGGTCTCTCAGAGGCTGGAGGGGACCTGGAAGGGATCTGGGGAGACCCGGGAGCAGGGGCAGAACTAGCAAAGCTCTCGTGTCTGCCGGGGGTGGGGGTGGGGGCAAGAAAAGGGCAGAAGAAGTGGGGCAGCACGTTCTTGTGATGAAAGAAGGTCTCTGGGGGAATCTTGTCTCCCCAACTGGATCTGCACTTGATCCCTCATTTCTCTGGGGTGGAAACAGACAGAAGGACAAGGACCAGCTTCCACCGGGATCTTCTTAGGATCCACCTGCCTTCTGGGGGGGAGGCCTGTTATTCCCTTCCTTCCCCAGAGCAGGATGTCCATCAAGGCCAGGCTCTCCATCTTTCCTGAGGGAGAACTGGGGGGAAGGAGATTTTGGTTTGTTCTTTACCTTTATATCACGCCTGTGTTATATAATATATATTTTTTTTACTTTGAAATTGTTTTTAGTAACTGTATTCTGTGCAGAGAACCTCAGTTACAGGGCAAGGATAAAATTATATTAACTTTTTTAAAGCAATAAAAATATTTTTAAAATAACCTTTTAAAAAAGTGTGGAAGTGGCCTTTCCCCTGGGACTCCTTTTCTCCCCCCTCCTGCTCCTGGGGGGGAATATGGGGCAGGAGGACTCACCCGACCCATCACTCACCTTCGCTCTGATTGTAGCGAGTCTGCACAGTCTCCAGGTCTGCTCTGAACAGCTCCTCATTGGCACGTGCATTCTGGGTTTCAGTCTTCCAATACTGGGGGTCCTTCTTCCCCACCTCCTCCATCCAGGAGACTCGAGGCTGCCTCATCCTGGTGTTGCTGTCATAGTAAACGAAGATTTGATCGTCCACATACCCCGGAGAGACAAACTGGGGCAGCCCCTGATTGGGCTCTGACACGGCAGTGTAGAAATACTTCATGGAGTGCGAGGAGGAGCCTGGAAGGGACCCAGAGGGGCAGAGTTAGGGGGCTTCAGCTGAGGGACCCTGATGCTATGGGGCACAGCAGGCCGTAATTTGAGGGTCTGGGGAGGAAGAAGAGACATGGAGGCTGGGGGGCAGAGGAAGAAGGGAGAAAGGAAGGGGGAGAAGATGAAAGCGGGACAGGAGGCCGAGGGTGGAAAGAGGGAGCGACTGAGAGGCAAAGAAGCAGCTTCTGGAGGGCCTGAAGGGTTGGAGGGCAGAGAAGTTGGGGGGTGAGAGAGGAAGGGAAGGAAAACCAGGGCCAAAGGGAGAGCAGGACCCCCAAACCCTATTTGCCCCCTCAAATTGGTCCCTCCCCCCTTCCAGCAAGGCCTTGTGAAGGAATGGTTTGATGAAGGCCGCGCTCGAGGAGATAAGCATTCCCTTAGCCCCCAACTGGAGCGTGGGACGAGGGACGGTTAAGAAGATGCGACTGGCACCACCCTAAGGAATTCACGGTGTTGTGGCTGGCTGGCTTGGGAACTTAGGTTCAGTCTGAGGTGATTTCTGTCTTGTAGGTGGAAGCTAATAAATGCAACAGAACTGTATCTGCACTGTCTCATGGAGTTCTTTGGGCTGAACCTGACAGGCCTCCCTGAAACGCTCTTCTGGATTGTGGAGACTCTGCCCAAAGGAGGCTGCATTTGCCCCACTGGGAGAAGGTATGGCTCTACCCCCAGAAGCTCAAAAGCAGCAGGAAACCCCACCTGTTCACCCCAACTTTCCATTCACAGAAAAAACCCATTCTCACCTCACAAGGGCCAAAATGGATTGCTAATAGGTGCAGATTTTAGGGGAGATTTTATAAAATGAGGGAGGAAAGGGGGGAAGGAGGGATCCGGATGAGGCCAGAGGCCATGGGAGCCTTGGAGGCAAACCCAAACTGCTTGCTGGGGAGATGTGGGCAGCCAAAGGGGGAGCGAAGGGGGCAGGAATGAAACCACGCAGCCCCCATGGATCTTCCTGCTTGGCCCCAGCTGGGAGATTCCCCCTCCGGTCCCAGAGTTAAGGCATCTGAGCAGGAATTGGCTTTGGACCCAGGACCAAATGGGGCTCACTGTCATTTCACAGAAAATCTCACTGCTAATTATCCCAAGATTTCTTAAGTTCAGCAACACAATTAGGGCACGGAAACCGTTCTTCCCAACCGCTTGCAACACACCAGGTTTATGCTAGATCTAAAAGATTTTGTTCAGTTTCCACGGAACACCTTCAGGAAGTTCTCCTCCTTCTGGGCTGACCCTGCACTTTTCTCCAGCAGCACTTTGGAAATCACCCTCCACAAGCAGAATCGCAGCATCCGCGAGTGGAAAAGAGCCACGGAGGTCATCTGCCCAGTACAAGGGCCCCAATTAAAGCCTCTTTCTTCCCCCCAAGATGGCTCCAGCCTCCACTTGAGCCTCTCCAGGGAAGGGGAGCCCCCAATTCTCTGGACGATGAGTTCCCCAGTCAAACCGTTCTTACTGAAACATTCAACCAGAACCTGTATCCCTTTCACTTAAATCCATCACGTCATGAATTATTGGACTGGATTTTCCTAATTCAATTGAAAGGAAACTTTGTTATGGCCAAAGATCAGCACAGAATAATAATACTGCTAAAAAAAATGAATTATTATGATGAAGACGGGCAACATACAAAACCATCATCATAGAATCAGGTCTACCACAATAAGTAGAAAAACCAGTATAACAGGAGAATCAAGTCTATAAAGATATATAAAAACCAAACCTTATCAAACCAAATCTTAGCAGAAATAAATAAGATATGGGCAAACCTGAAACTACTATAAAATCATCCTTTCTGAAATACACGAAACCAGCTGAGGAGAAAAATTGTGCAATGTTCTGCGTGACAGCAGAGCTCCCATCAGACAAGAGAGATGCGTAGAAACTCTTGGGAAGTCTACTAGCCACGGTGAGGTAAAGGTGCTTTGCGCGCAGCTGTAATGTTGACAAGAGAATTGTTTCCCCTTCCCCTTCCCACAGGGGCGCAGTCCTTCTGGGGAAGGGTCTTTTCTGTCCCTCCCTTTGAGCCCCACCGAAGGAAGAGCCCCCCACTTGGCCAGGGGGAGAGCTCTTCTGTGCCCCAAATAAACCAACGGGGTAAGGCGAGAGGCAGATCTCTGGAGGCACTTATGCGCTGATCCACTGGCCTTTTAGAGGTTTGACCTAGATGGGTTTCGTGCTCCATATCCATAAGGCACTGCTTGGTAAGCACCGTTGCCTGATCATAGCCCTTCTCAAGTACCTCTTCTGTGGAAAAACAATGGATCTGGGGTTTGCTTTCAAGACAGCTTGTCCCAAAATGCTTAGAATGATTTGACAGGGGGAAAGGCCTCTCCCCACAAGAAAAGAGGTTTCAGCTAAGAGGTAAAAATCAGGAACCAGAATCTGGCCTTGACCTTCATCAGCCCCGACTCCAGGCACAGGGACCTTGAGGAATCCAACAAGGCTCCTGAAACATCACCTGGAGGAATCAGGGCTGGACGTGCTCCAAAGAGGCAAAGCTGGAAAATGGTCCAAGCTGCGCCCCATAAGTGAGCCGGGCCAAAGAATTAGCTGGGAATAATTTCAGAGCCGCTGGAAGGCAACATCCCCCCCCCCCATTCCCTGGAATCACAAGATGTGCAGTCAAGGCAACGTAGCTGGGTGTGTCCTTCATCTACCCGAGCGCACCCCCCCCCCAAGTATTTAAAGCATGAAAACTGTACAATGCAAACTTTATTCATGGGTGAAAGATAGGTTTTAGGCCTTCTGGCAAACACCATCATTTTGTGGTTTGAGTAATTCATATCCAGCTGAGGGTCTTGACAATATTGAGCCTGGGTTCGCGATGCCTCCTAAGGCCAGTGGGGATCCCAGAGAGGATCGCAGCGTTATCAGCACAAAAAAAGGTAGAAATCCCCTCAGCCAGCTTGGGAGGACGGGGATCTGGGCTATCCAACTCTCCAAATGGTCAACGACTGTCAACGTAAATGCTTAGGTCAATCTTTCTCAAACTCAGCCACTTGGACTTCAGTGTGGACTTCAACTCCCAGAATTCCCCCTCACTCCCAGAAAACCATGGGGTCTACCTACTGAAATCAGCAAAAGTGGAGTTAATAAAATGGGAGTCAAGCTCAGTGATTAAGCATGCTGACTGATTAAAGCGGGAAAAGACAGATATAAAACCAGACAAGACCTAAAATAACAAAGGCTCCAAGGCCACCAGGTATCCCAGATGCAAAAAACCACAAGTCGTCATGGACACCGTCACACCTATGGGTTCAAAATGTGTAAAGTTATTATGGGATGTTAGTTATTAAGTGCGCATGCTCAACTATGTAACCAATCATGTAATCTCTGATAATGATGCTGTTTTTCAAAAGATATAAAAGATTCATATTTTCTGTTTTCAGGGCTCTCTTCTTGGGAAGGAGTCCTCAATTACTAAGGTGCCTTAATAAATGAGTAACTGAGTTTCTTGAGTCCAGTCTTTCATTGGGTTAAAGGACTGGGCTAAAACCACGATTTGTGGACAACACTACCCTGGCTCCACCCCCTGCCCAGCTGAGGCTGCTTGGGAGTTCCTGCTGCCACCACCCATCTTTGGTGGGGGGGATATGGTGGCTCACATGGTGTCCTCTATATCCCTTCTGGCGAATCAAACATGGGAAATTATGCCAATTTCTATCTTGCAAACTCCTGACCCTGGAGCATAAAACAGCTTTCAGCCCTTCCTTGGGAGACAGACCAAATTCACAAGACAGAAACAACACCAACTTTTACTAACAACTACAAAAAAAAGAACACATAAAGTCACTTTTTAGTTTTAAATGCCAAAAGACAAGCATGGAAGAGACAGACTCCAGGGCTGCCCAATTAACAGGAAAACAGCAGCTTGTAATGTATTGTCGAAGGCTTTCATGGCCGGAATATGATGGCTGGTGTGGGTCTTCCGGGCTGCGTGGCCGTGTTCCGGAAGTTTTGTTTCCTAACATTTCGCCAGCATCTGTGACCGGCATCTTCAGAGGGCAGGAGCACAGACAGGAGCAGTTCTCTCTGCTATTTGAAAAATCCTATTTGAAAACACAAACACAGAGATACTGGACAACACCAACAGCCACTATACCAGGCTATACCGGGAAGCCATTGAGATTCACAAACACCAGCACAGTTTCAATAAAAAAGAGGAGAGTCTAAAACTCAACAAAACCTGGCTACCAATCCTGAAAAATACAGCCTGCAAAAGGTCAACGAACTCAGCTCAACCACCAGGACATGTGAACAGTTCACACAATGAACTTGCTAATCACCCCCAGCAGCCCCTCTTAACAACTCAATAGAAGAAAAAACCTGCCTAATCCCCAGGAAGATACACAGAGATTCTGACACCAAAACAAGCAGCCACTCAGTAATCCAACCCCCCCATACACCCCCAATCCCCCCCCCCCGCAAGATCTCTATAAATACCCACAAAAGGGTCACATCACCCTGGGCACAGAGAGAACTGCTCCTGTCTGTGCTCCTGCCCTCTGAAGATGCCGGTCACAGGTGCTGGCGAAACGTTAGGAAACAAAACTTCCAGAACACGGCCACACAGCCCGGAAGACCCACACCAGCCAGCAGCTTGTAAGTTGGTCAAAAGAATCAAAAGAAAATACGGAGCTCCCGGGAAATCGGTTGAACTCCAAAATCCTCACGACCACCAGGTGGCGCTGCTCTACCGCAATCGGAAACTCGATCCCTTCGTAAAGCTCCTCGGATCGGAAATTCTCCCAGCGCACCAGATTCTCAAGATCATTTTCAGTATTTATTCGTGCACAACCTGGGTCTGCACGGAAAAAGGCAGGACCTACACAGCACAGAGAAATAAATATGAAAGTCGTAATATACAGGTGAAACTCGAAAAATTAGAATATCGTGCAAATGTTCCTTTATTTCAGTAAGGCAACTCAAAAGGTGAAACTAATATATGAGATAGACGCATTACATGCAAAGCGAGATATGTCAAGCCTTACTTTGGTATAATTGTGATGAGTATGGCGTACAGCTTATGAAAACCCCAAATTCACAATCTCAGAAAATTAGAATATTACATGACATCAATAACACAAGGATTGGAAATAGAACAATATCGGACCTCTGAAAAGTATAAGCATGCATATGTACTCAGTACTTGGTTTGGGCCCCTTTTGCAGCAATGACTGCCACAATGCGGCATGGCATGGATGCTATCAGCCTGTGGCACTGCTGAGGTGTTATGGAAGACCAGGATGCTTCAATAGCGGCCTTCAGCTCCGCTGCATTGTTCGGTCTCATATCCCTCATCTTTCTCTTGGCAATGCCCCATAGATTCTCTATGGGGTTCAGGTCAGGTGAGTTTGCTGGCCAATCAAGCACAGTAATCCCATGGTCACTGAGCCAGGTTTTGGTACTTTTGGCAGTGTGGGCAGGTGCCAAGTCCTGCTGGAAGATGAAGTCAGCATCCCCATAAAGCTCGTCTGCGGAAGGAAGCATGAAGTGCTCCAAAATCTGGTAGACGGCTGTGTTGATCCTGGACTTAATGAAGCACAGTGGACCAACACCAGCAGATGACATGGCTCCCCAAATCAACACAGACTGTGGAAACTTCACACTGGACTTCAAGCATCATGCATTGTGTGCCTCTCCATTCTTCCTCCAGACTCTGGGTCCTTGGTTCCCAAATGAGATGCAAAAGTTGCTCTCATCAGAAAAGAGGACTTTGGATCACTGGGCAACAGACCAGTTCTTTTTTTCTGTAGCCCAGGTAAGACGCTTCTGACGTTGTTTGTTGTTCAGGAGCGGCTTGACAAGAGGAATACGACATTTGAAGCCCATGTCCAGGATCTGTCTGTGTGTGGTGGCTCTTGATGCACTGACTCCAGCCTCAGTCCACTCCTTGTGAAAGTCCCCAACACTTTTGAATGGCCTTTTCCGGACAATCCTCTCCAGGCTGCGGTCATCCCTGCTGCTTGTGCACCTTTTTCTACCACACTTTTCCCTTCCACATAACCTTCTATTGATGTGCTTTGATACAGCACTTTGGGAACATCCAACCTCTTTTGCAATTACCTTTTGGGGCTTTCCCTCCTTATGGAGGGTGTCAGTGATGGTTTTCTGCACAACTGTCAGGTCAGCAGTCTTTCCCATGCTTGTGATTCCTACTGAACCAGCCTGAGAGACCATTTAAAGGCTCAGGAACCCTTTGCAGGTGTTATGGATTCATTAGCTGATTAGAGTGGGACACTTTGAGCCTAGAATATTGAACCTTTTCACACTATTCTAATTTTCTGAGATTGTGAATTTGGGGTTTTCATAAGCTGTACGCCATACTCATCGCAATTATACCAAAGTAAGGCTTGACATATCTCGCTTTGCATGTAATGCGTCTATCTCATATATTAGTTTCACCTTTTGAGTTGCCTTACTGAAATAAAGGAACATTTGCACGATATTCTAATTTTTTGAGTTTCACCAGTACATTCCGTCCTGGATTGTTTTCCACTCCTTCACAGTTCCAAGGCAAAGTCCACGGCGTCCTTCTTCTGGCTCCTCCCCACAATTACAGTGGGGAGATGGAGCCCCAGACCCACTTCCTGCTCTGTAGAGTTTTCAGAATCCAAAATGATCAGAGTTTCTCTCTAACAGAATGAGAGAAATTGGGTGGGGGGAATCTGACTCTGTACATGACCCAGAATGGCTTCTCTCCCTTGCAGGGTTGAGTACTGAGGAGGTCTGGAATCTGCCTGAGAGCAGAGAACTGTGTCACTGCCATGCAGGTTGGACGTCCTCACAAAGGTGAATCTGCCTCAAGTCAGAACCGGCTCATCAGCTGGGGACTGTCTGTGTCCAAGCAAGCGGTTCGTTTCATGGTCACCACCCAGAGGTCCTTCTCTTCTTCTACTACCAACCCCAATGAAAAGTTTGCAAGAAAAGAACCAAGCTCAGAGAACCCTGAGGACTCCGCACTGATATTTTCTCTGAGCAAACAACTAGCAAACCCCAAGACCTCTTTCCTGACTACTCACTGACAACTCAGACCCAGAAGCCAGCACTGGCCCCGAATCTCCAACCCTGGACGCAAACATGCTGAGCCCAAGCCAGAAGTTCCCATTTTTCCCCTCCAATGATGGGGGGGGGGGGCTTCCCCTTTGCACAGCTTGACTCCTACATGTTACAATTTCATTGTTATAAATTCTTGCCATATTTATTTTCAAAATGGTTTGAGCCGCACACATGTAATGCTAGAACTATTTCACAACAGAAGTAAAACACACTAAGCCAATTTTCCTCAAAGTTTACCAGGCTGTTGTTTTCCAACACAAATTCTCCAAGAAGTTTCCAACTTTCTATTCTTTCATCTCAACAAAAATCTTGGTTTTTCCTGTCCTTCTTGAAGGAGGGTTCAACTAATTCACAACATTATTATTATCATTATCATCAAAGAAATATTATCTTGCTCTACTGAAGAGCAAGGCTTAAAAAGTACTATAAAAACCAATGCAAGTTACAATTTAGAAACACCAACGAGGAGACACAAAAATAATTAGGCCAACATCAGAAATAAAAAATATTTCTGATATTGGGGAAGGCTGTTTGAGTCTGGGCAGTCATGTTGTTTTAGCTGTATTTTTCAAACTTAATATATTGGATAGTTTGTAAGTCACCCAGAGACTTTTTGGAGTTGGGCAGCCAACAAATGAAACAAAAAATAAAAAAATAAACCAAACAGGAGTGGTGGAGATTCACAGCCATCACCGGGGTCCTGCAAACATTTTCCACCTACTCCAGAGATTTCATTATCTGAGCTATTGAATTTTACAGAGGCCACTCAAACTGAAAAATTGGTAAAGAAAGAAAAAAAGGGGGTGGGACAGAGAATAAAGGAAAGAGAATTCCAGGTTTCTAAAGGGGGGTTGGGATAGACAGTTGTAGTTGGGCAACTGGGACAACCACGATGGAGTCCAAAATACCACAATGTGGAACAGCAAGACCACATCTGGAGGTTTCAGCAACTTGTTCTGGGAGGTTCTGAACAGACAG
This sequence comes from Python bivittatus, assembly GCF_059951505.1. Taxonomy (NCBI): domain Eukaryota; kingdom Metazoa; phylum Chordata; class Lepidosauria; order Squamata; family Pythonidae; genus Python; species Python bivittatus. The sequence continues at coordinate 3,849,230 of NW_028277111.1, read as the reverse complement.
AAAACCGTTAACAAGTCAGTTAAACTCACTCGGCAGAGGGGCCCAGGGCTGCCTGGAACCAGGAGAGGGGCCAAGGGGTCCTGGACGCCGGTGAAAACGGGGCCCAGTGAAACTCTGCGGCTGTAGGGAGGTCCACAGGCAGGGAATCCCCCCAAGGAAAGTCCGGCCCTCCCCAGGTGGGGCATCCGCAGTCCAGCTGAAGAGACCTGGGCTTGAATCAATCGGTCGGGACAAGCGGGACTGGCCTGGCGCTGAGGCACAGCTGGAGTGACACGGCAGCTTGGCCAGCAGACCCGGGTTTGCTCTCCCTCGGCCAGCTTGTGAAAAGGGGTGAAAGAAGAGATTTTATCTCTGCAAACGGAGCGTTTGCGTTTTTAGAAAATCATATTTTCCCCCTAGGTACCCAAATATCCTTCCTTTTAAATGATCTAGGCTGTTTTCATGACATCATCCCCAGAACACTTTGTCAAATACCAGTCACACCTTTAAAGTCCAACAAGATGCCTTGTCAACATTTTTGAAATTAATAAGGAAAAAAAACCCCTATATCTGTTGGCAAGATAGTAAAACAATGATTTATTTGTTTGTATTCGTTTCTTCATGACTTTGCTTATATGCCGCTCCATTCTGAAGGGTCTGAAGTACAATGGAATAATCTAACCTAACAGGAGGAAGGGCCTGACGTGGCACCATTTGGGCAGCGAGATCTTTGGGTGTCCCAGACACCTCCCTTGGGGGTGGCCCCAATATCTGGGGGTCGGCTGTTCTGGGGGGTCTGAGAAGGCTTCAGCAGCTCCCACACTAATGGTGTTACACAAGCAAACCCTGATGCACCCAAAACTATCCAGGCTGCTGCCTGCTGAACCGGCTGATGCTTCCAACCAGTCTTCAAGGACAGCCCCAAGCAGAGCAAATTGCAGTAGTCAGCTGCGAGGTGACAACAGTGGGCAGGACTGCAAGCAAAACTTCATTTTCCAGAAACAAGATGCAATTGTGCCAAGGCTCTGGATATAGCGCTACGGAGCCGCAGTCTTGAATGGGCTCAGTGAGGGACTAAGGGTGGAAAAACCCTCAAAAGCTCTCAGCTATCTGTTCCTCCTTTGCCGTTTCACTGGCTGTTTGTGTGTACCTCTCACGAGGTTTTTGTTTTTTTAATTAGGCCTAAGACATGTAATGTGAACATTTTTCCAGATATGGACCATTGGCTACAAATGGGTATAACTGCAGATAGTACAGAATAGATAAAAACCAAAGAAGTGAAACAGTTCTACTGGTGTTGCTGCTCCTTCCTATAGCACATGTTTTGAGCTAAATTCAAGCTAAATTTGACTGATTTCAAATTGCAAACTGTTGGCCATTTGCAAGATCTACACCTTTAACAGTATTAACTATAGAATTAATAAGAGATTGTTTTTGGCTGTGAACTACTAGAATCAGGTGGCAAACTCTGTATAAGAGAAGTATCCTTCCTCTTATTTGTTCTGCTGCTTTCCTGATTGTACCTTTTTAGGCTCTCTGCTTATTCCCTGCTCTCTGGTATATTTGTATCATATTATTTATATTCTTTGTTGTCACTTTTGTATTGTTGAAGATATATTTTATGCTTGAGTTTTTCTGTTTTGTATATTTTAAATAGATATAAAGGTTGACGTTTATATTCCTTGTCTCCTCTTAATCTCATTTCCCAACAAATTGGTAGCAGACGATGGTTGGGCTTGAGAAGCCAATAAACCTCTTTAAGAGGAGACAAGGAAGTTATTAAGTTTGGCATTTTTCCTTTGATCCGGACAGCAAAGCAAAGAGCCCTTTTCCTTTTTTTCCCTTTTTAACGGCAAGAAATCTTTAAAGAGATAAGGTGATTTATGTAAGCAAAATATTGATAGTAAATATTTTAAACTAAAAGAGAATTTAGCAGAGGAGTTTGTATAGAGTAATTTTAAAATGTCTGTAACCTTAGGCACTTTAACAGATGGAGGTATTACATCTACTCAAGGTTTCCAATGGGGTGTAAGTAATAATAACAGCGTATTTGTAATTCCAAAGTTAAATAGGAATATGTAACTTTCACATGTGAGAGCAAAAGGAGTATAAAATGAAAGAAGCAAAAGTCTTAATGATATTATATGCCTGTATAGAAGATCATGAAAGTCCATTAGTAACTAAATATAGAACAGCTAAAGGTTTATATAATGCCCTTAAGGGAAAATATTTCATTAGATCAGATAAGAATGTGATATTTTTGAAAGAAAGATTGTATAGTATGAGGATGAAAGAAGGAACTAGTATTGATAAACACTTAGATGAAATGTTAAAGCTTGTTTCAGAGCTTCAGTCTGCAGGAGCAGAGATGTCTGACTCTGAGTTTCACCCCTGTATATTACTTAGTCTACCCCAATCCTTTGCAAATCAAAAAGTTATGCTTGAGTCTATTGCAAAAGTGGATTTAGATTATACAATTGCTTATTTGAGAAGCTCTGCAGAGCCTTAAAAGGGTAACAGATACCACACCTGGAGAAAGGTCAGTATTAGGAACAAGACCTGATCTTAAGGAAAGGAGATGTTATGTGTGCTCGAAGATTGGGCTTATTGCTAAGTATTGTAGAGTTAAAGGGGTAGAAGGTCAAAAGTCCAGGGGAGTAAATGTTCCTACACAAAGAATGTCTTTTAGTAAACAAGGACATTTTAATAGCCACAGAGACTTTAAACCATTAAATGGTAGACCAAATAAGAGAGATAAACAAAGGTTTAATAACAGTATGACTGCTTGCAATGATAATCAAGTGTTTCAAATACCTGATTGTCAAGGTGTAAATGATAGAAGGCATTTTCTCCTTGATAGTGGTAGTTTTATCCATATTTGCCGGTTTAGAGAAAGTTTCAGTGAACTTGATACAGAAAATAGACCAGAGAGATTGCAAGCAAATCAACAAAGGCTAAAGGTTCTTGGAATTGGAACTGTGCCTTTAAGAGTTGTTACTTCTACAGGTGAGGTAGTGAACCTTACATTAACAAATGGTGCTTTTGTTCCTGAAGCCTCAAATAATTTGCTCGGTACTAAAAGGATCAGGAAGAATGGTTACACTGTAATGCTTAAATCTAATGCAGGAAAAATTATTAATGATAGAACTGGTCTGGTGCTTAAAGTTGATGAAAAAGATGGATTTCATTATATCATTGATGTTAATGGTAATATTATAACAAATGGGGGGAGGCCCACATGTCAAACTAGGCAAGATATCTGTGATCATAAAACTTGTCTTTATTCATGGCATGTGAAGTTAGCTCATAGGAATATGCAATGTATTGAAGGGCATTATTTTGATACACAATTTTATATTTTTATATATATATATATATATATATATATATATATATGCTTCACATAATGTATAACCATACCTGTAACAGTGCACTCTATTTTATTTCTAAAGGGTTAACTTGCTTTTGTTTTGTAAAGAGCACTGGTTTCTTCCCCCCCCATCTCTTTGCTGAATGCCCGATTGTCTTCGAATAAGCAATTAGCCGAGTACAAGCTCAATGTTGTACCAAGCTTTTTGCAACAGTTGTCAGGCCCTGCATTCTAGAGAAAGATAAGAAGAATCTGGTATGCCATTCCCTTGGTAACCAGAAGAAAAAGTTACATTTAAGTTTACCTTCCTAAGAACCACCTTTCACTTGCTCAGACCGTCCCAAAAATCCCTTGTATGGGTATGAGGGGATGTACTATCTGATTACAGATTTAAATGTCTATAAAGCCTCTGATGTTTGTTTTGTGAGGTGTGGTTCCATCAACATCTCTTGTTAATGTGTTGATTGGGGTCACCCAGCTGTGTCTTGATCAAAATACATCTGCTATCTTAAAGAAGTCTCATCTCAAGTCTTCTTATTGGCATTTTATTGAAACTTGGGAAATAAAAGTGCCATACAGTATCGAAAATTTGACAGAAAATGGAATTAATGCCTTTAAATGTGATAAAGCCAAAGAAAGGTGCGAAATCTGTATAAAAGCAAAGGGGACGGCTCCTAGTTATTCAGGACAATCCAATGTACAGGATAAGGATTTTCTGGAAGAGGTTTATTCGGACCTAGTGGGTCCTATGCCATTATCTGCAGGCAAAGAACAGATATTTTCTTACCTTCACTGAATTTAAGAGCAGATATAGTTATGTATATATACTTAAAAACAAGGATGAGACCCTTGAAAGGTTTAAGTGCCATGTAGCCACAACCGATTTGGTAAGGCACCCTTAACACTACGTACTGATGGAGGTGGAGAATATTGTCATGCAGATCTTAAGAGCTTTATGGAACAGGAGGGCATAGAACGTAAAGTAACCATATCTTACTCTCCACAACAGAATGGATGTTCTGAGAAGTTGCATCGAATGTTACAGGAGACGTCTAGATCTATGTTGATGCAAGCTGGACTCCCTGACTCTTTATGGGCTGAAGCGGTAGTTACAGCAGCTTCTTTGCATAACAGAATTCCTGGTAAAGTGACAGGTAAGACACCTTTTGAACGATGGTTTGGAAAGAAACCAAGTTTAAAGCATATTCTTATGTTCCAAAAGAAAAAAGAGGGAAGCTTGATTCACGAGCTGAAATTGGAATCATTGTTGGATATCCTCCTGGGAGGAAAGGGTATAGAGTCTTTGATCCTAAAACTCTTGAAGTGAAATGTTGCAATGTTGTATATGTGGATGAGAGAAATATAATGCAAAAGACAGTTGAGGCTATATTAACAACTGATTTACAGAGCGTAGATATTGTTCCACAAGAATTGGTCACTGGGGTACCTGTAGAGACCATTGATCAATTAGTAGGTCCATCTTTGGGAGATGCTGTCATAACAGAAGGGGAAGTAAGAATTAAACCATGTGAAACAAACAGAACAAATAACTAACGTAAGACGATCAGATAGAAGTAATAAAGGTAAACCTCCAGAAAGATATGGATTTTGTGAGAATTTGCAAGAACCCGCAAATTGGGAAGAAATTAGTAAGTTACCTATTTGAGAAAGAGAAAAATGGATAGAAGCTATGGAGGAGGAATATCAGTCTTTACAACAAAATCATGTTTGGACTCTTACTGAATTACCTCCTAACCGACAGGCCATTGGAAATAAATGGGTATATAAAATCAAATATAATTCAGATGGAAGTATAGATAAATATAAGGTATGTTTGGTTGCGAAAGGTTTTTCCCAGAGACATGGAGTTGACTATTTTGATACATGTGCACCAGTGGTTAATTATACAACATTTAGGACATTTCTTAATGTTGCTTGCTCAAGAAATATGTTTGTAGAACATCTAGATGTTAAAACAGCTTTTCTTAATGGAGATCTTTCAGAAGAAATCTATATGGTGCAGCCGGAAGGATTTCAAAGAATTGGACAAGAAAATCTTGTTTGTTTAAGCCCATGAATACTCTTATTAAGTTTACAATCAGCCAAAAGCTGGCATGATAAGTTAACAGACCTTTTATATCAAGGATTTAAGCAAGGAAAGGCTGATCCCTGCTTATATATGAGACTCAAGAATGGACAATATCAATATATCCTGACCTATGTAGATGATTTATTAATATGTTGTCAACACAAGGAGGATGTTAATGAAATAGCTAATGAATTAAAGACTGAAATAGAAATTAAACAGCTTGGGGAAGTAAAATATTATCTAGGAATGGAAATTGAAAAACTTAATGATGGAAGTTTTTTCTTGAATCAAAAGCAAAAGATCATGGACTTTATAGAATCTGTTGGCATGAAAAATTGTAAACCTGTAAGTACTCCATTAGAATTAACCTACTTAAGGGAGGGCGGAGCTGGCGTCGCGGAGATACGGCGGGGGATCCTGGGCTCCCAGGATCGCAGCCGATATCTCCCCCCCCGGACGGTCCTGATGGACCTAAGCCGTCCCGTAGAGATGGCGATCACAAAGGGCGCGTCCTGTGGATCTCAGGGACACTGCAAGTCCCAGATTGATCCCAGGAGAAGCTCTTGAAGCCGGCGGAGGAGAGGCAGCCATTTAATGACTGCGAAAGCCGGGACAGCTCCAAAGGAAGAAGAGAGGGGTGTCAACCGGATGAGATGGACCTTTACTATTCAACTATTCTTAGAGAACACCTTAAGTAACTTAAAGAGATTTTTAAAAGTGAAGAAAAGTGGATTAAGCGGCGAGATTGAGCCTTATAAAAAAAAAAGGGGGAAAAATCTTTTCTTTCTAACTTTCCCTTTTTAGTGGAATTGGCAAGATGTTTTTCTTTTTAAAAAAATATATTTTTAATTGGACTGGCTTTTTCTTTTCAATACTTAATAATTTTTTATCTTAAGCTTCTTTTTTGACTAAGATTTTTCTATTGTTATAAGAAACTTATATTTTTTGATTTGCAAATGGGGAAAATGGAGTTAAGAGAAAGTAAATGAAAGTAAGTTGCACTGCCATCCAGAGGCTCGATATAGTGCCTTTTTTTTTTATTGTGACGTATGCTCAAGGACACTGGGCTTTCTAAAAAGATAGTGGGATGTGCATGTTTATACAGGTGCCATCTGAACAACTATAAACAAGAAAGCGGAGTTGAAAGCGACTTTGAAAATAATTCAAGATGGAAAGTTTGAGTTAGTCACAAGAGCCTTGATTAGTGGCAGTAGCTCTTCTTTCTGCTAGAAGCTCTGCTTTGCTCTCTATTCCCCCCCCAAGTTGGATTTTCAAAGAGACCTAGCCTTTCCCCTCCTCTTTTTTTTTCTTTTTCTTTTTCTTTTTCTTCTTTCTCTTGGCAAGAACAAAGATAAAGAATCCTTTGACTTAATGAAGGTTTATACAAGATAATAGACTATACGAGAAACACAATGCAGAAAAAGATTTTTAAACTATCGAGGATGACTATAAAAAACTGGAAGAAGAGCTGCAGAAATTCCCGCAAAAAAAAGAAAAAAAAGATATTAAAGCTAAAATGGACTTAATTAAACATAAAACGGGACTAATGGAAAAGGAAGAAATAGCACAAGAAATCAGAAACATTAAACATAATTATTTTGAGGCTTATACACTGAGAATTAAAAGGGTTAATCAACTGATAAATGAAGAGGGACAGACTTGTTCTTGGTACTGAGGGTGAGAAAAAGATTATACAAGATTATAATGGAAAATCGTACTAAGAGAATGCATAAAAAGAAGTAAAACAATATTGAAAGAAACTACTCCAGATGCCTAAAGAAAAAATGAGGGGAATACAACAATGATGGAACTGACAGAAGCTTCAAAAAGCAGAATGCTTGAAAGGACATTTATTATTGCTTTCTCTTATCCAATAATATAGAAAAAGGAATAAACAGATGTTTTGGGATATTGAATGAAAAGGGTGAACTTAAAACTATGCAAGCGTTGGAATAAGGTATAAAACTGAGATATATAGTAAAGAATTGTATTTGATTGTAAATGTTTTAAGAGATTAGACTAAAATTCATACATGGTTGGATATAGTAACATATAGAGTTTAAACTAGAGATATTTTTGTTGAAACACGTAGTGAAGAATTAAGTATGTATTTGATAGTGGTTAGAACTGTAACTTTTAAGAACTGGAAGAATGAAAAAGTACCTTTGCAGGAGGAAGTTATTGAAAATTATGGAATGTGCAGAGATGAGTTAAATTGATATTTGAAATTAGAGTAAGAAGATAAGTAATTTTATATGACATGGGATTCGTTTTATTAATGATTGGATGAGAAAATATAGTAATGTAATGGATTAGGAAATTTTATAATAGAAATTTGATATTAATTAGTATATATATACACATATAATCGATGGATAAAAATGTACTACTAATCCTATTGAAAGTTAAAATTTCTTGTAATAAATGATTCTATAGACTAGCTATGAATGATTAATAATTGTTAATTGATAAATATACAAGTATATTTTGAATAGATGATATGAGAATTTAAGATTATGAAAGAGGCACCAACGAGTTGGTAACTGGTTGACACACGGTATAAAATGGAAGATTTTTTTTTTATGCTTTTGTATGTTTTTGTTTGTTTATGTATGTTTTGTGTTTGTTGTAAAGAATAAAAAATTCTATTAAAAAAAAATTAACCTACTTAAAATTGAAGGATGGACAGTTATTTACAAATCATGGTAAATACCAAGAAGCTATAGGTAAACTCCTTTATTTGAGTAAAACCACGAGACCTGATATTGCAGCAGCTGTTAATATTTTAAGTAGAAAAGTGAGTTCACCAAACCATCATGATTGGAATACTGTAAAGAGAGTGGCAAGATACTTGAAAGGAACAGAGGACTTAACATTAAAGGTATCATCTTGTGAAAATCCTAGATTAGTCGTATACGTGGATGCTAGCTGGGGAGAAGAGTCAACTAGTGGATATCTGTTTTATTTTGGAAACAATCTTGTTGATTGGACTAGTAGGAAACAGGCTGTCGTGGCTCAATCCTCAGCGAAAGTAGAACATATATCAACAGCGAATGCATGCAACAATGTGGAATTGATTCTTCACTTATTAAAGGACTTCGGTATTAATGAACCTACACCAGTTGTGATGTTTGAAGACAACCAAGCCTGTATTACTATATGTAAAGGAGAAAGTATTAAGGCGAGAAGTAGAGCAATTGGATTAAGGTGTCAATTTGTAAAGGATTTATACCAGAAAGGACTCATAGATATTATATATTGTCCTGCAGATGAAATGGTCGCTGATATTTTAACCAAGCCATTAACAAGAGAAAAGTTTGTAAAGTTGCCAGCCAGAAATGGTCGACACTTCAGCGGTTCGAGTCCAGCCTTCGCATTAAACAGGGTGAGCTCCTGTTTCCTCCCCAGTTCCTGTCAACCCAACAGTTCGAAAACTTACGTGAGTAGATAAATGGGGACTCTCACTCCGGTGGGAGGAAAAATGCTGGCAGCGCCTTGCAAAAAGGAGTTGGGAGCAGTTGCTGGTAAGCGTGAAAAACCGTGTGTGCCCGAAAAGGGCGCGAAGCAACGGAAACCCCGCCTCCTGTGCTTGCCAGCTGGGCTCTGCCCTAGGAAGGAGGCTCTGGCAAACCACTTCCGAAAAACAGTTGCCTTGCAAACTGCAAGGACTCGTCCAAGCAGTCACTGCAGGGTCAGCAATGGCTGAGCACAGACAAAAAAAAAAAGAATGATTATGCTGAGAAGATCTTGAGAAGGGGTGTTGGACATTTGCAAGATCTACACCTTTAACAGTATTAACTATAGAATTAATAGATTGTTTTTGGCTGTGAACTATTAGAATCAGGTGGCAAACTCTGTATAAGAGAAGTATCCTTCCTCTTACTTGTTCTGCTGCTTTCCTGATTTTACCTTTTTTAGGCTCACTGCTTATTCCCTGCTGTCTGGTATATTTGTATCATATTATTTATACCCTTTGTTGTCACTTTTGTATTGTTGAAGATATATTTTATGCTTGAGTTTTTCCGTTTTGTATATTTTAAATAGATATAAAGGCTGACATTTATATTCCTTGTCTCCTCTTAATCTCATTTCCCAACATAAACATTTCCTCATGTAAAACTCATGGATGGAACTTTTAAAAGAATATCCTGGAATTGATAGTTGAGCACAGAAATACCTTTGAGAGAACCTTCTCTTGACATGCAGCAAATAAAAACAAATATAAAATTAGGCAAAATATAGAAGATGATTCCACTTACAACTTTTATCCAAGCAAAATCAATCACATTCCAGTCCTTCAACACTGACTTCTTTGTTAAAACATTGACCTGACCAACACTAAAACATTAAATAATTGTCAAATTCAAGGGTTTTAATTTTTTAACTAAAAGCTTGTTAAGTCATGGGAGTTGAGTTCAATCTGGGGGAGATGCTGCCTTTTTTCCTGGAATGGGGGGCGACCTACAGTATTGACTCTGTCATCCCCCCCCAATTCTGGCATCCTGGCCTTGATGCAAAGCCCACCATAAAGGAGAGAGACCAAATAGAAGAGAAAATCTGTAGCTCAGGGTTGAGCTCTGGAGTTCTTGGGGTTCTCTGAGCTTGGTTGTTTTCTTGTAAATGTTTCCTTACCCATCTGGCTAGGTAAGATCTTCAGTGCCAAAAGGGAGTGGGGTTTGCTCTCGGTTCATATACACAGGGGAGACACCTTTTGTCCTTCTGCAGGAAAGGTGGAGCCTAAAGAGGCTTTGCAAGAAATTGGGAGGAGTGTGGCAGTGCCTTTTCCCAGGATCAAACTTTATTAAATCTGGAGCTCCAATCCAAGGCAAACCATTCAACATCACAGTAATCCAAGTCTATGCCCCAACCACCGTTGCCGAAGAAGCTGAAGTTGACCAGTTCTATGAAGACCTACAAAACCTTCTAGAACTAGCACCAAAAAAAGATGTCCTTTTCATCATAGGGGATTGGAATGCTAAAGTAGGAAGTCAAGGAGTAATTGGAATAACAGGCAAGTTTGGCCTTGGAGTACAAAATGAAGCAGGGCAAAGGCTAATAGAGTTCTGTCAAGAGAACAAGATAGCCACAGCAAACACTCTTTTCCAACAACACAAGAGACGACTCTACACATGGACATCACCAGATGATCGATACCAAAACCAGACTGATTATACACTTTGCAACCAAAGATGGAGAAGCTCTATACAGACAGCAAAAACAAGACCAGGAGCTGACTGTGGCTCAGATCATGAGCTTCTTACTGCAAAATTTAGGCTTAAATTGAAGAATGGAGGGAAAAGCACTAGACCACTCAGGTATGACTTAGATCATATTCCTTGTGAGTACACAGTGAAGGTGATGAATAGATTTGGGGATTAGATTTGGTAGACAGAGTGCCTCAAGAACTATGGACGGAGGTCCGTAACATTGTACAGGAGGCAGCAACTAAAACCATCCCAAAGAAAAAGAAATGCAAGAAAGCAAAGTGGCTGTCTGATGAGGCTTTACAAATAGCTGTGGAAAGAAGGAATGTGAAAAGATATAAGCAACTGAATGCAGATTTCCAGAGAATAGCAAGGAGAGGTAAGGCTTTCCTAAACGAACAATGCAAAGAAATTGAGGAAAACAATAGAATGGGGAAGACTAGAGATCTCTTCAAGAAAATTGGAATATGAAAGGAACGTTTAGTGCAAAGATGGGCATGATAAAGGACAAAAAAGGCAGGGACCTAACAGAAGCAGAAGAGATTAAGAAGAGGTGGCAAGAATACACAGAAGAACTATACAAGAAAGATCTTAATGTCCCTGATGTCCATGCTGGTGTGATCACTGACCTTGAGCCAGACATCCTAGAGAGTGAAGTCAAGTGGGCCTTAGGAAGCATTGCTAACAACAAAGCTAGTGGAGATGACAGTATTCCAGCTGAGGTATTTAATACTAAAAGATGATGCTGTTAAAGTGCTGCACTCAATATGCCAGCAAGTTTGGAAAACACAACAGTGGCCACGGGATTGGAAAAGGTCAGTTTACGTTCCAATTCCAAAGAAGGGCAATGCCAAAGAATGCTCAAGCTATCGCACAATTGCACTCATTTCACATGCTAGCAAGGTTATGCTCAAAATCCTACAAGCTAGGCTTCAGCAGTATGTGAACCACTGGATGTACAAGCTGGGTTTCGAAGAGGCAGAGGAACTAGAGATCAAATTGCCAACATTCGCTGGATCATGGAGAAAGCACAAGAATTCCAGAAAAACATGTACTTCTGCTTCATCGACTATGCAAAAGCCTTTGATTGTGTGGATCACAACAAACGGTGGCAAATTCTTAAAGAGATGGGGGTACCAGACCACCTTACCTGTCTACTGAGAAATCTGTATGCCAGCCAAGAAGCAACAGTTAGAACCAGTCACGGAACAACTGATTGGTTCAAAATAGGGAAAGGAATACGACAAGGCTGTATACTGTCATCCTGCTTATTTAACCTATATGCAGAGTACATCATGAGAAATGCCAGGCTGGAAGAATCACAAGCCGGAATTAAGATTGCAGGGAGAAACATGAGAAACAACCTCAGATATGCAGACGATACCACCCTAATGGCAGAAAGTGAAGAAGAACTAAAGAGCCTCTTGATGAGGGTGAAAGAGGAGAGTGCGAAAGCTGGCTTGAAACTCAACATTAAAAAAAGTAAGATCATAGCATCTGGACCCATCAATTCCTGGCAAATAGAAGGGGTAGAAATGGAAGCAGTAACAGACTTCATTTATTTGGGCTCCAAGATCACAGCAGACGGAGACTGCAGCCATGAAATTAAAAGATGCTTGCTCCTTGGGAGGAAAGCTATGGCAAACCTAGACAGCATATTAAAAAGCAGAGACATCACCTTGCCGACAAAGATCCGCATAGTCAAAGCTATGGTTTTTCCTGTAGCAATGTATGGCTGTGAGAGCTGGACCATAAAGAAGGCTGAGCGCCAAAGAATGGGATGCCTTTGAACTGTGGTGCTGGAGAAGACTCTTAAGAGTCCCCTGAACTGCTAGGAGGTCAAACCAGTCAATCTTAAAGGAAATCAACCCTGATTGCTCATTGGAAGGACTGATAATGAAGCTCAAGCTCAGATACTTTGGTCACCTAATGCGAAGAGAGGGGTCTTTGGAAAAGACCCTGATGCTGGGAAAGACTGAAGGCAAAAGGAGAAGAGGATGGCAGAGGAAGAGATGGTTAGATAGCATCACTGAAGCAATGAGCATGAAACTGAGCAAACTCAGGGAGGCAGTAAAGTACAGGAAGGCCTGGTGCAATATGGTTCATGGGGTCACGAAGAGTCGGACACGGCTTAACGACTGAACAACAACAACAATCCCAGAAACAAGCTTGGGGGACATTAGGGTTTTGGGCGGGGGGGGGAGATCGAGGCCTGGGTGAAAATCCAGCTGGACGGTTCTTTAGGGAGATTATTCCAGGAGCGTTTCTCTGCAGACTCTCACCCCACTGCATTCACACAGCCGCCGTAACCCCATCGCTCCCTCGCACAGCCTCCGCGTTTCCCAATCTGCGGAACCGATCCGAGAAATGAGCTGGTCCTCGCAGCGCCCGAAGCCCGAAGGAGCAGCCCAGCCGCCACCAGAGGCAGGCGAGGTGGCCGAGCGGAGGGGCCGTGCAGGGGCAGCCGGGAGCTCTGTGAGCCAGCGATTGGCCAGGCTTAACCAGTAGAAAAAAAGCATTCCCCTGTCATCTATGGTTGTTAGGCAGACAACCAGGCGCAACCAGGGAGAGAGGCTGAAAAGGAAAGTTCCATGGGGAAAATCCCCTTGCAGGGATTCCGCGTCTTGGGGGAGGGGCGGAACTGCGGGGCTCAAAAGAGCAGGGGGGGTGATCTGGGCCAGGGGGAGAGGGAGGGGCGCAGGCAGGGGGTCGCTTCCCTTTGGACCCCGCAGAGCCCTCACAGGCGGGGAAGAGGCGAAGGTCGGAAACCCCGAGTGAACTTGGTTCTACTCAAAACGCCCAACGGCTCTCGTGGTCTCTGAAAGGCGCAGACATGTCTCTCCTCTGGGAAAAGGCCGGGGGTGCAAAGAACCCCAATAATCCCCCATTTCTTCTCATTCTCCAGCGGAGACATGAAGCTTCACAAACCTTCAGCGTTCCTCGGGTTTCCCACAACAAACTAAGCTGGCTGCTCCCTCCTTTGGCGGTTCTTCTGGGGAATGTTGGACTCAAATAATAAATCCCTCTTCTGGTTATGATAGTTGTTATGATGATAGCCAAATTTAGTTGATAATGAATTGCTGCTGCTGCTGCTTTTACACTTCCTATGATGAGCAAAGTGTGAGTAGATGCAAGGGTCTTTTCAGGTCTAGAACCATGTCCTGCTCTCTTCTGTGGTTAGCCTTCCACCGAGCATGTAGAGTAGAAATTAGGCCATGCCTGTGGGGAAGAGGAATGAGATTCTGCCTCCCTCTTACAGTTCTGTATTTAGACAGCTGAAGCAAGGTCCTTAGAGGAACCTTCCAATTTCTGGGTGAGTCTCTGGAAACTGCCTTTCTGCTGACTTAGCTGGTCCTTCAGATACTCTCTTTCCTCTCTGGGTTCACAACAGGTTTACCTTGTTTGTTTTCAGACACTGGTTAGTTTATGGTGCAGCATCCTGTGCAAACAGGGATTCACACACAAAACACTTGAGTTGCAGAGGGGAAAATTCACCAAGGTTGCCATTAACCTGGTGTGAGAAGTTGTGCAAAGGCACCTCCCAGCTGTATCACTGGCCCGGTTAAATCTGCTGTGTGAATCCGGCCTCCGTGGGCCTGGAGAATCCCTGGGAAACGAAATGCCGGCTGTTTCCCAAACCAGGATGTTGGAAGGGAGCCAAACATGAGACAGGCCAAAGCCTCTCAGGGCCCCCTTTGGATGTGGAAATCGGAGGGGAGAGAAGCTGCTGCCGTGCCCTGCCCAAGCCTTGGGGGACTCTTTCTCCAGGCATAGCCCCCCACATGAAGCTGCCTCATCTGGGCAGCCCCTTGGCCCATCCAGGCCCCCCTGGCCCCTCCAGGCTCCTTCCCAAGGATGCCCAGAGTTTCCAGCTAGAGCCTGAAATAAATTTCACCAGCCTCTCTCTCCAGCGGCTGATGACTTCAACTCCCATTATCCAAGGCAAGGGCCATGCTGGTTAGGGATGATGGGATATCCAGTCCCACCCATTCGGAGGGCACCCGTGTGGGGAGGGCTGGTCTATCTGGAGAGGCTGGGCTTTGAGGCGGTCCTCCCATCCTGAGGTTGGGGATCCTCTGTGTTGGGGAGACAGTTAGCCTCCCTTCCGTGCGGGACCAGTTTCCAATGAGGAAGGGAGCCCCAGCTGCAAAATGGGCCCTGAGCAGAAAGACATTGTTGGCTGTTCCTTGCACGCACGCGTGGACACAGAAACACACACACATGCACACAGCCCAAGTTTGGCATCTGCTGAACATGTTCATGTCCTTAAAAGTTACAATATGTTTATTAAGGCATCTCCTCTGACACTGTGGTTTCTGGTAAGAACCAGGTCTATCTTTCTGCAAACCAAGAGGCCTTGGTTGAATTTCATCTCTTCAGGTTGTTGTTTAGTCGTTAAGTCGTGTCCGACTCTCCGTGACCCCATGAACCATACTGTGCCAGGCCTTCCGGTCCTTCACTGCCTCCCTGAGTTTGCTCAGTTTCATGTTCATTGCTTCAGTGATGCTATCTAACCATCTCATCCTCTGCCGTCCTCTTCTCCTTTTGCCTTCAATCTTTCCCAGCATCAGGGTCTTCTCCAAAGAGATCTCTCTTCGCATTAGGTGACCAAAGTATCTGAGCTTGAGCTTCATTATCGATCCTTCCAATGAGCAATCAGGGTTGATTTCCTTTAAGATTGACTGGTTTGACCTCCTAGCAGTCCAGGGGACTCTCAAGAGTCTTCTCCAGCACCATGGTTCAAAGGCATCAATTCTTCGGCGCTCGGCCTTTTTTATGGTCCAGCTCTCACAGCCGTACATTACTACTGGAATCTCTTCAGGGCAGGGGTCCAAATATTCTCCTTCCGTTCCTCTCACAACAACCCTCTAAGGTAGGCCAGCTGGGTGACAGCGGCTAAAGCCTTCCCATGGACAAAAGAGCCAAGAAAGAGTTTGCCTGGAAGTTCCTCAAAGGCACCCCCCCAATTCACAATCTGCACAACTGTTGTGTGTCAGGGAGCTCCAGAGGGCAGATCCCCCATCCTACGCCAGAGAGTTTCCCATCGGCCGTGGCTCTGACTGCATCTCCTTCCCCCTCTCTGCCGCCCCATGAAAGAACCTCAGAGTCAGGCTGGGAAGCCCCAGAGGCGTCACACAGCTCTCCCCTTTTATCTGTCATCTTTCAGAGATAACTGAGTCTATTTGTTTCCTATTTCATTCTGATCAACAACAAATAAAAGAGAACAAAAGAACTTTAAATTTCTCTTGCACAAAACTCATGGCTCTCACTGAATAGCAGCCATGGTGCTTGTGATTTGATACTTGGTAAAGAAACCAAAGGGGTATTTTATTGTGCCTGTGTCAGAACCTCCAGCAATCAGTCTATCAGCTCATTAGTTGCTTGCTTGTTTCTGCCATTAGTTTAGCAGGGGGAAGGGGGAGCAAGGAAGGTGAGACCTTAACCCAGATGGACTGTTATCTGAAGCCAGGAAGGTACAAGGTCGCACCAACATGAGAACCCAGGACTGGCTGAGGGGAAGGAGGGTAAACAGGAGGGTAAAAGTAGAGTGGGAAAGCGCGGGCTTTTAGTTTCAGCAATGCTCTGAAGCTGCATGTACATCTCAATAGATGAATTTCTTTTTGAGCCTAACTCAGGTTTCAAGAGATCTTTCTTCGTGGAGGTTTGAACATCGTAGACCTGACAGTCTGGGATATCAGCATAAAAATAAAATTTGAGCATTTCTTGTATAATTGTGATGCTATCGTCAATAAAAGACTGATATTCTGCAGTTTTGGAAGTCCAGGGTAAAAAAATGTCAGTGGAAGTTATCAGCATACACAGAGTTGTCTGACACAAGGCTTTTGCCTTTGGTTTTCGGCTGAGCCTCAGGAATCCCAGCAGATCACTGATCGTAAAACAATGTCTGCGCCTCTTTCTTAGAGCAGCAACACACAGTGACGTTTTGTTCTTTACAGGAGGAAAGCCGTGTTCGTCTAAGATGGCAAAAAATCAGACCGGCAGCCCCTTTGCTGACTACTGATGTACCAGTCCAGCCACTCTATGCATTTCCTGAAGGGAGCCGCAGTTCACAACTTTGAATACAATTTGGCACTCAGAAAAGGGGCTACCTGACTCCTCCTGATTTTTGCACTGGAGGAATTCCAAACAAAAGAAAACCTGTTTCTGGGCTCAGCATAACTCCTCCTGCTCTGCTGGAGGCAGCAAACAGGCCGGGAGGGAGGCTAAGGGAGGATCTGGGTGCATCTCCTCAGGAAGGGCCAACCACTGGGGTGGGACTCCGCTGCTTCCTTTCAAGAACCAGAAGCCGATTCTACGGACTGTTCCCTGCACGTCCACAAACCTCAAACATGGGAAAAACCACTGGATTAAAGCTCAAGGATGCTTACATCTGGACACAGCTGGGGTCAAATTTCTTTCCCACAATCCTCCACCCTGAAAAAGAGCCCAGCCTCTCCCTCCCTGCAGCCTCTCACCCTTCAAGGCTTTGTCCACAGGCTTCCACAGGCTGTCATGCTCCACGTGGCACCGATAGCGGTCCCTCTCTTGGGGATCAATCCGGATGCTGAGCCAGTAGTGGTAGGTCCCATCTGCATTGGGGGCCACAAACCCACGGAAGGTGTCCTGCAGCCATTCCTCCCCATCCCTCCTCCAGGAGGCCTCGATCTCCTTGGGGTAGAAGCCATCCACGCGGCAGACATGAGTTTCCATCCCATCGTCGGCCTCCGTCTTGCTGCTCACCGTCACCACTGGGGCCTCTGCAGAAACGACACCCCCGGAATTAACTCTGAGCCCCTCCAGAGCCCGTAGGGGGACGAGAAACTTGACAGGCAGGAAAGTCTCCCAATACTTAGTTTTAACGCAGGGATTTAACACTCCACACCTGCAGCGTCTCCAAGAGTTTTTGGAGATGCTCCAAATCGGGAAAGTGCTCAGCCACAAGGACTCCTGATTTTGAGTCCTTCCCAGTGACACAGTCCGAAAAATCTCTGCCAGCAAATTGAGGGTCTGAGGAAATTCCACACGGCCAGCTTTGAAGTGACTGATCTTGGGCTGCTCCCTTCAGGGGAGGGTTACTGGAGCTGCTCTTTTAAGTTCCCTTTCAAAAGAACAACACAGAAGTTTCTCCCTACTTTTTGGGTCCTCTTCCACTCCCCCAAATCTTGGGCTGCTCCAGGCCCCTTTCAAGGGACACCAAAACGTCAAGAGGAGGAGAGCCGGGGGTGGGGGGTGCAAGGCAGGGAGGGAGGGAGCCCCCTGTGGGATGGGGAGGGAAGGACAGCTGCTGGGAGGAAGTCAAGGCCACACATCACACTTGGCCACGTTTTGGCTAATGGTGGCTTCACTGAAGAACCCCAAGTGGCCTGTTGCCTCCTCGTGGGCTGTGCTCAGGACACCCCTCAGTGCTTTTGCTGCCTGACCCACACAGACACCCGCCAGGCCCTCGATTCTGGCCAGCCACACCTACGGTCTGGGAGGGCAGAGGCTGCGGTTCCTGCACAACGTAATGGCTGCCTGGCAATGGGAACTAAGCAGGGCTTCCTGCGTCCTGGAGAGGCAGGAAGGGGAGGAGGGGGATTCCTTCCCGGGCATCCAGGCTGCAGAGCAGGGACCCAAAGGGGGCCGAATGTGTGCAAGATGTCCAGCCATAAAAGAAGAAAGCCCAGCCTGGGCCCAGATGCTCACCTGTCCTCAGCAGCGTCTCCTTCCCGTAGGACAGGTACTTCTTCAGCCACTCAATGCATTCCTCCTCCAAGTAGGCCTTCGTTCCCTGATTGAAGCCTGAATCAGCATCCCACTTCCTCTTGGTGATCTGGGCCTGGGGCTCAGGAGCCACCCAGGTGAGGGTCTCCTTGTCGAAGGTGATGAAAGTCCTCCCGTCGTAGCCAAAGCGCATAAACCCTCCTTTGCTCCCGTCTCCCCGGAGCTCACAGCCGTACATGCCCTGGCAGGTGTGAAGGCCTGAAAGAGGGACAGGAAGATGGTTTGGGGAGTCCTCTGGAGAGACAGAGACCCCCTCCCTGCCGGGACTTTGACACAGGTCAGAGGCAGCGAGAAAAGGGATAATGGTTGGAAAATGAAAGAAATACATTTTCCCCCATGAAGCTCCTCATGTCCCCCTGGATGAGGCCTTGGGGCCTGCCATCCTGCCCCCAAATCGGACCTTGAGGGTCTCCAGATCCAGTTGCCCCCCACTTGAAAGCCTCCCGTTTCCCTCCATCTTCTCCCTCCCCCAAAGTCTCCTTCTGGGTGAAAGGCAGAACAAGCAGCGCCATCTTGGCCTTGGATCCGCAGAGCCCAAAGTCCTCTGTCTGGAGGCTCAGCGCAGAGAAAAATGGCCGGAAGGGGGGCAAGGGGCAGAGGGGGCCCCCTAAAACCCATGTCAAGACCACCAAGAGAGGCTCCTCAGAGGCTTCTTTTCTCAGGAACAGCCCCACTCCTCCTCCCCCATGTCTGCCTTGGGGTCCCCTGATCAGACCCCTCATTGAGATTTTTCATTCACACGTGCCCAGGATGGGGGCTCTGATTCCCCCCGCAAAATTATAGAGGATCCAGTTCCCACAACCTCCTTTTTCTCAGAGAGAAACCAACTCAGGGGCCCTTCCCCAGTTCCTCTGCTCCCCAAAGGAATAGGGGATGGCAAGAGGTTCCCTAGTCTCTGCCCCTCTACACACTGCCCCCCAAAAGGGAGAACCTCCTGGCCCAGAAGGAAAAGCATCCAGGGCCCATGACGGCTTGGCCCCCTGAAAATGGCCCCTATTGCTCTCTCAGAAGTCCTGCACGTCTAAATAGTTGCCCCCAAATCCTCAGACCCCCATTGATATTTTTGCATTCACACATCATGAGGATGGGGGCTCTGGTTCCCCCTTGAAGAAGTATAGAGTCCAGTTCCCACAACCTCCTTTTCCTTAGAGAGAAGCCAACTGAGGGGCCCTTCCCCTGTTCCCCAAAGGAATGGGGGAAGGCAAGGAGTTCCCCAGCCTCTGATCCTTCACCTGTTGCCCTCCAAAAAGGGGAACCTCCCAGCCCAGAAGGAAAAGGGTCCAGGGGCCAAGAGGGCTTGGCCCCCTGAAAATGGCCCCTGTTGCTCTCTTAGGAGTCCTGCATGTGTGAGTAGTTGCCCCCAAATCCTCCAAGAGGGAGAACAAACATCCCCATTTCCTCACTAGTGTTCAACAGAAAGAAAGCCCCCCAATTGCCCCCAGTCTCCCCTCCCTCGATGTCAGACTGGGTCCCTGCGTCTCCCCCCAGGATGGAGCCCCTGCCCTCTAGCAGGAGCCTCGCCATGGAAAGGGCAGCTGTCAAGTTCCATTTTCAGTTCCCGGGATCAGAAAAGGCAGCAGAGGATCCCAGGGGGACTGAGAAGAGATGGAGGCGCAGAAGAAATGGAAGGGTGGAGCTTCCTCCAACTTTCTTTCTGCCACTCCTCTGTTTGGGGGAGTCTTGGGGGGAAGCGAAGGGATCCCAGGGCAGGAGCAGTTGCCTGAATCTGCAGCTGCATAGAGGGACCAAGAATCTTGTGGCCTCAAAGAGGATCCGGTCGATCTGGGCAGAAGCTGGCAGCGATCCTGGTGACCGTAAATTGTGGTATGCATTCACAAGGCCTGGCCCCCACTTTGGGCTAACTAGAAGCAAACCATGGCTTAGTGCAATGTGGGAATGAAGCCTTGAAGGGCCACAAAGAAATATTTTCCTTAGGAACAGTAGCAAGTGGCCCAATATTTATTTTTATTTATTTTTATTTCAAATTTAGTCACCGCCCATCTCATTCAAAGAGTGACTTGCACGCCCAAAGTGTTATTGACCTTTTAAATGGATTTTGAAGCTTAATTGTTTTTTAATGTAGCCTCTTCATGGCCCCTTTGACACATTCACATGGGGGTTTTATGATTCCGTGATTCAGATCTAAGTGGGAAGCTGAGAATCGGGTTCAAGAAAGAGCGACTGGAGTGACTCCGCTTCCTCGGCCAGGAGACCAGCTGCAGGAGCAGCTTCGGACCAAAAATGGCCGGAGGGAGACCAGACTCAGTGAGAGACAACAAGTCAAGGAAATGTTCAATGCAGGGGAAAATTTCTCAAATCAATAAAGGTTTTGGTTTTACAGTTGAAATATTTGATATCTGCTTATTTTATATAACATTCTTATAGAATTATTCCTTATTTCTAGGTCTCTATAATGAGACTATTTCTATGCCTTACTACTATAGGTCTCATCCTATGTATCCGATGTAGAACAGCCAGATTGGGTAATAGCTTTGTCCCCCAGGCTATTAGATTCTTGAATGTTTAATAAGTCTTTTTTTTTTAATGGAATGTCAAATGTGTACAGAATGTACATTTTATAGTAACTATGGTATTTTTATTTGTATTTTAGCGTCTGATTGTAATTGTGAGCCAACTGCAACAGAATTTCATTTTATTATGCACTTGGTGTATAGTGTATAGTCGAATGACAATAAAGTTTTTCTTCTTCTGTTTATGAATCTGTCCATTATTTATACATTTATTTCTTTTTAAAGGCTGCCTTCAGGTGCTCAGGGCAGCACATATAGTGTACCCTCCTCCCCGCCACAACAACCCTGTGAGGTAGGTTGGGATCAAAAGGTGGGACTGCCCCAAAGCCCCCCGGGAGGCTCACACTACTTTTTTCTCCAGGCTCCTACTGCAGGTCCCCCCTTGAATTTCTGCATCTCCACCCTCTGCATCTCTCCTTCGGCTGGGTCTTCTTTGCCTGCGTCTTCACAGAGGCAAATTGGGGGAGTCCCTGAGCCTTTGCTCTGTTCTCAGGAGGGGAACCAGCTGAGCTGAGCTCCAGAGCGGTGACACGAGAAGCAGCGCTGGGCCTTATGAACAAACTGAGCCTCAGCAAATCACCGGACCCCGATGAGATCCACCCAGGGGTTAGGAAGGAGCTCAGAGCTGAGATTGTGGACTTTCTCATTCAAGTATGCAACCTGTCTCTATGCTCAGCCTCTAGAGTTGAGGACTGGAAGGTGGCCCGTGTAACTCCAGTTTTTAAGAAGGGCTCATGGGGAGATCCAGGACGTTACAGACCTGTGTGCTTAACATCTGTTCTGGGGAAGAGAGTGGAAACTGCTATCAAAGATAGAATTACCAAACATCTGGAGACCCAGGCCTTTCTCAAGGATACCCAACACGGCTCCACTAAAGGAAGGGCCTGTCTAACTAATCTATTAGAGTTTTGAGGGTGGTAAAAAACACATGGATGAGGCTGAACCACTAGACATCACCTACTCCGATTTTCAAAACGTCTTTGATAAAGTCCATTATCAAAGACTTCTCAGCCATGGAATAAAAGGGCAGGTCCTCTTGTGGGTTTCCCAGGATTTTCTCCTTGGACTTTCTTTTCAATAGATTTCTAAATAATATGGAGCAGGGAATGACTCGTGGAATTTGCTGATGGCACTAAGGGGTTCAGAGTGGGAAAAACCCTAAGGGACTGCGAAGAGCTGCAAAGGTTCTCTGCCCATTAGGGGAGTGGGCATCAAAACAGTAGAGGTCAGCCCATGTGACACACGCTGGGCCAAAACTCCTGATAGAAGCTAATGGGATCAGAGCTAGTTGGGACAAACGAGGAAAGAGAACTTGGAGTAAAGGGAAACAGTTCAATGAAGGTGTTGACAGAGTGGGCATCCGCTGTAAAAAAGGCCAACAGCGTCCCAGGGATAATAAAAAAGGCTTTGAAAACAGAGAGGCTAATATCATAATGCCCTTATTGAAGTCAAGAACACGACCACACCTGGAATATTGTCTGCAGTTCTGGTCGCCACACCTCAGAGAGGATCCAAGGGAGCCAGAGAAGGGTCGGAGGAGGGTGACTCAGAGGATGAAAGGGCGGAAGCAGCTTCCCTGTGAGGAAAGGTTGCGGCATTTGGGGCTTGTTAGCCTCGAAAGGAGGCAAACAAGAGGGGACCTGACTGAGGAGTACAAAACCACGCATGGTATGGAACAGGTGGACAAGGAGAAGCTCTTTCCCCCTTCCCCAAAGACTAGAACCGGAAGTCACCCAATTAAACTGAATCCTGGAAGAACCAGGACAGAGAAAAGGAAACATCTGTTTATACCATGCAGAATTCAACTTTGGCATTCGCTATCATGAGGACTGGCGCTGGATACCAGCTGGGCTGCTCCTAAAGAAGGTTGGGCCAATTCAGGGAAGTCCAGATTTGGGATCTGGGGAGACCCTCCCGGGAGCAGGGGCAGAACTAGCGAAGCTCTTGTGTCTGCCTGGAGGGGGGGAAGAGAAGGGCAGAAGAAGTGGGGAGGCGCGTCCTTGTGATGAAAGAAGAGAAAATGGCTTATGTTTGTGGAGAAGATTTACCTCAGCAAAAAGCAGTCTACAGTTACACACACATTTGCTCACAGCCCTACCGTAAATAAGACTCCTTTAAACTGAATCTTGTGCCCCCAAAGATGTTGGGGGGGCTGCCAAGGAAGGGCTTCCCCCCTTAAGGGCAGCCCCACCGAGAGGACAGTGCAGGAGATCAGCCATGGTGCACCACTGCTGAGAAGACACGGCAGTCCGACCGGCTCAGGAAGGGCCCCAAATGGGGGGTCTCTTCCTTTTCTCTCCTTCCCCCCCAAGATGGGAAGGAGGCTGGAAGTGGTCTTTGGCCCCCCCAAAAGCCCCAGCCCCACTTGGCATCCCTGGCCTCTTCTTCCAACTGGAGGAAGAGAAGAGGCTCCTGGCCTTTGGGCCCCACTCGCCCCTCCAAAAAGTGGGAGGGGGTGCAGAAATGCTTGTCCTTGGAGGGAATGAGCCTGGGGGGGATCTGGTCTCCCCAGCTGGATCTGCACTTGATCCCTCATTTCTCTGAGGTGAAAACAGAAGGACAAGGATCAGCTTCCACCAGGATCTTCTTAGGATCCACTTGCCTTCTGGGGAGGGGGAGACCTGTTATCCCCTTCCTCCCCCACAGCATCCTCCATCAAGGCCAGGCTCTCTGTTTTTCCTGGGGGAGAATCGGGGGGGAGGAGAGTTTGGTCTGTTCTTTACCTTTATATCACTCCTGTGCTATATAATTTTTTTTTTTTTAACTTTAAAAACGTTTTTAGTAATTGTATTCTAAGCAGAGAACCTCAGTTATGGGACGAGGATAAAATTATATTATTTTAAAGCAATAAAAATACTTTATAATAAACTTTTTAAAAAGTGTGGAAGCAGCCTTTTCCCTGGGAGGGACCCCCTTTCTCCCCCTCCTGCTCCCGGGGGGGAATATGGGGCCGGAGGAGCCACCCGACCCATCACTCACCTTCGCTCTGATTGTAGCGAATCCTTGCAATCTCCAGGTTTGCTCTGAACAGCTCCTCACTGCCACGCGCTCTCTGGGTCTGAGTTTCCCAATACTGGGGGTCTTCCTTCCCCACCTCCTCCATCCAGGAGACTCGAGGCCGGATCTTCCTGGTGTTGCTGTTGTAGTAAACGAAGACTTGATCGTCCACGTACCCCGGAATGACAAAGTGGGGCAGCCCCTGACTGGGGTCCGACATGGAGGTGAAGAAATACTTGAGGGAGTGCGAGGAGGAGCCTGGAAGGGACCCAGAGGGGCAGAGTTAGGGGGCTTCAGCTGAGGGACCCTGATCCTATGGGGCACAGCAGGCCCATTTTGAGGGTCTGGGGAGGAAGAAGAGACATGGGGGGCTGGGGGGCAGAGGAAGAAGGCAGAAAGGAAGGGGGAGATGATGGAAGAGGGAGAGGGGGCTGACGGCAGAAAGAGGGAGCGACTGAGAGGCAAAGAAGCAACTTCTGGAGGGCCTGAAGGGTTGGAGGGGAGAGAAGTTGGGGGATGAAAGAGGAAGGGAAAGCAGGGCCAAAGGGAAAGCAGGGCCAAAGGGCAAGCAGGACCCCCAAACTGTATCTGCCCCCCCAAATTGTTCCCTCCCCCCTTCCAGCAAGGCCTCCCTCAAACCCTCTTCTGGATTGTGGAGACTCTGCCCCACGGAGGCTCGAGTCACCCCACAGAGAGAAGAGGGGATTCTACCCCCGGAAGCTCAAAAGCAGCAGGAAACCCCACCTAATCACCCCAATTTTCCATTCACAGGAAAAAAAATATTCTCACCTCACAAGGGCCAAAATGGGTTGCTAATAGTGCAGATTTTAGGGGAGATTTTATAAAATGGGGAGGGAAAGGGGGGAAGGAGGAATTTGGGTGAGACCAGAGGCCATGGGACCCTTGGGGGCAAAGCCAAACTGCTTGCCAGGGAGATGTGGGCAGTCAAAGGGGGGAGCGAAGGGGCAGGAATGAAGCCACACAGCCCCCATGGATCTTCCTGCTGGGCCCTGGCTGGGAGATTCCCCCTCTGGTCCCAGAGTTAAGGCATCTGAGCAGGAATTGGCTTTGAACCCAGGACCAAATGGCGCTCACCGTCATTCCACAGAAAATACTCCGGATTATCCCAATTTTCTTAAGTTCAGCAACACAATTAGGGCACTGAAACAGTTCTTCCCAGGTGTTTGCAACACACCAGATTTACTCTAGATCTAACACGCTTTGTTCACTTTCCACGGAACATCTTCAGGAAGTTCTCCTCCTTCTGGGCTGATCCTGCACTTTTCTCCAGCAGCACTTTGGAAATCACTCTCCGCAAGCAGAATCGCAGCATCCACGAATGGAAAAGAGCCACTGAGGTCATCTAGTCCACCCCTGCCCAGTGCAGGGACCCCAATGAAAGCCTCTTTCCTCCCCCCAAGATGGCTCCAGCCTCCGCTTCAGCCTCTCCAGGGAAGGGGAGCCCCCAACTCTCTGGACGATGGGTTCCCCAGTCAAACTGCTCTTACTGAAACAGTCAACCAGAACCTACATCCCTCTCTCTTAAATGCATCACGTTATGAATTATTGGATTGGATTTTTCTAATCCAATTGAAAGGGAACTTTGTTATGGCCAAAGATCAGCACAGAATAATAATACCACCAAAAAAATGAACTATTATGATGAACTCTGGCAACATACAAAACCATCATCATAGAATCAGGTCTACCACAATAAGTAGAAAAAACAGTATATCAGGAGAGTTAAGTCTATAGAGATATATAATCCAAACCTTAGCAGAAATAAATAAGGTACGGACAAACCTAACTATTATAAAATTTTCCTACCTGAAATATACTAAACCAGCTGTGGAGAAAAATTGTGCAAATTGTGTGTTCTAGTGACAGCAGAGCTCCCATCAGACAACAGGAGAGATGCGTAAAAACCCTTGAGAAGTCTGCTAGCCATGGTGAGATAAAAGTGCTTTGCACGTGGCTGTAATATTTACAAGCGAGTTGTTTCCCCTTCCCCTCCCACAGGGACGCAGTCCTTCTGGGGAGGGGCCTTTTCTGTCCCTCCCCTTGAGCCCCCCCAAGGAAGAGCCCCCCACTTGGCCAGGGTGAGAGCTCATCTGTGCCCTGAATAAACCAACAGGGTAAGGCAAGAGACAGATCTCTGGAGGCGCTTATGCGCTGATCCATTGGCATTTTAGAGGCTTGGCCTAGATGGGTTTGGTGCTCCACGTCCATAAGCCACTGCTCGATAAGCAATGTTGCCTGATCATAGCCCTTATCAAGTACCTCTTCTGCAGAAGAACAATGGATCTGGGGTTTGTTTTCAAGACAGCTCGTCCCAAAACAATCTGACTGAATCCAGTGGGCAAGGCCTCTCCCCACAGGAAAAGAAGTTTCAGCTAACAGGTAAAAATTAGGAACCAGAATCTGCCCTCGACCTTCATCAGCCCCGACTCCAGGCACAGGGATCTTGAGAAACGCAGCAAGGCGCCTGAAACATCACCTGGAGGAATCAGGGCTGGACACGCTCCAAAGAGGCAAAGCTGGAAAATGGTCCAAGCTGCGCCCCATAAGTGAGCCAGGCCAAAGATATAGCTGGGAATCATTTCAGAGCCGCTGGAAGGCAACATCCCCCCCTGACCCCCATTCCCTGGAATCACAAGATGGCTGCTGAATTTTTTGTGCAGTCACAGCGATGCAGCTGCGTGTGCCCTTCCTCTACCTGAGGCATGAAATACTCCACCCTCCAGGTATTTAAAGCATGAAAATTGTACAGTGGAAACTTTATTCACCTGCCAGGAATAGGTTTTTAGGCCTTCTGGCAAACACCATCATTTTGGAGTTTGAGTAATTCATCTCTAGTTGAGGGTCTTAACAATATTGGGCCTGGGTTCATGAGTGGGGATCCCAGAGAGGATCACAGCATTGTCAGCCCAAAGAAAGGTAGAAAAGCCCCTCAGCCAGCTTGGGAGGACGGGGATCTGGGCTATGCAACTCTCCAAATGATCAACGACTGTCAATGTCAACGCCTAGATCAATGTTTCTCAAACTCACCCACTTGGACTTCAGTGTGGACTACAACTCCCAGAATTCCCCCTCACTCCCAGAAGCCCATGGGGTCTCCCCACCCTGGGCCCACCCCGTGCCCAGCTGAGGCTGCTTGGGAGCTCCTGCTGCCACCACCCATCTTTGGGGTGGGGGGGAATATGGTGGCTCACCTGGTGTCCTCTATAGCCCTTCTGGTGAATCAAAGATAAACGTGCAAAATTATGTCAATTTCTATCATGCAAACTCCTGACTTGGGGCATAAAAGAGTTTCCAGCCCTTCCTTGGGAGACAGACCAAATTCACAAGACATAAACAATGCCAAATTTTACTAACTACAAAGAAAGAACACATAAAGTCAGTTTTTAGTTTTAAAGGTGAAAAGACAAGCATGGAAGAGACAGACTCCAGGGCTGCCCAATTAACAGGAAAACAGCAGCTTCTAATGTGGCTGGTGTGGGCCAGCATCTGTGACCAGCATCTTCAGAGGGCAGGAGCACAGACAGGAGCAGTTCTCTCTGTGCCCAGGGTGATGTGACCCTTTTGTGGGTATTTATAGAGATCTAGGGGGGGGAAGGGGGGGATTGGGGGTGTGTGTGGGGGGGTTGGGTTACTGCGTGGCTGCTTGTTTTGGTGTCAGAATTTGTGTTTATCTTCCTGGGGATTAGGCAGGGTTTTTTCTTCTATTGAATTCTTAAGGAGAGGCTGCTGGGGGTGATTAGCAAGTTCATTGTGTGAACTGTTCACATATCCTGGTGGTTGAGCTGAGTTTGTTGACCTTTTGCAGGCTGTATTTTTCAGGATTGGTAGCCAGGTTTTGTTGATTTTCTAAGTTGGTCGCAAGAATCAAAGGAAAATACGGATCTCCCGGGAACTCGGTTAAACTGCAAAATCCCCACGGCCACCAGATGGCGCTGCTCTGCCGCAATCGGAAATGCGATCCCTTCTGAAAGCTCTTCCCATCGGATTCTCAGGTCCTTTTCAGGATTGACCTGTGCACAACCTGGGTCTGCACAGAGAAAGGAGGAGCTGTGCAGCGCAGAGAAGAAACAGCGGAGTCCTGCTGCTCATTCCCTCCCAGGCTGCTTCCCTCCCTTCGTGGTCGCAGAGGCTCTGTCCTCCGGAGAACAGTGAAGAGCGGGGGCCGAGGATTATGGGGGGGTCCTGCCTGCGAGCACCTGGGCAGGAGGGGCTGGGGACGGTGGGAACTTTGATCCTCACACACCATGCCAGCGCCCAGGGCGGGGGGGGGGGCAGACGCATGGGCCTGGGGGCTCTGGCCTAAGGACCTGGCAAGGGGCGACGAGTCCAGGGCAGGATTGTGGATGAGTAGAGGTGGAGTTCATAGTGTTGGCAGCTGATTTCAGTTTCGTGGTGGCAAATCCGGGGGTTTGGGCGCGCGGCTCCTCCCCTTCCCTCCTCCTGGCTACGCCCCCGGCTACGCTCCCTGGTCGGGAGACTACCAGGAGATCCTGGGGGGAAAAGGTCCCGGTTCACAGGGGGCAGCTGGTCCTCAAAGATCGATACGTATTTCTCCCATGGACCAGGCAATACCCAATGAGCCACCAGGTAGCAGTGTGTCCTAGGGCTGCCCTAATTTTGCCCCATATTCCCCCATTGAGCCTGCAGCACACCCGTGTGCCACCAGGGACAGTATGTGCCATAAGTGAAATGCATCCCCCTATTCCATGATGAATATATGAGCCTATTTTCGCTCTGGAGCCTGCAATGTCTGTGAACCGAACCACCAGGAGGCAGTACGTCCGGTACCTTCAATACATCGCCCTACTTTTCCAGTGAGCCTGGAATACCCCAATGAGCCAACAGGGGCAGCATAGGTAGTGCAGGGTCCAAAGCTCAATTAGAGTAATGTATTGATTGTATCCCCTTCATGGATCACTGCCTTGTCGTAACTCAGTGAAGCCATGAGCTATACCATGCAGGGCCACCCAAGGCGGACAGGTCATGACAGAGAGTTCTGACAAAATGTGGTCCGCTGGAGAAGAAAATGGCAACCCACTCCAGTATCCTTGCCAAGAAAACCCCATGGACAATGTCTAAAGGCTAAAAGATATGACGCCGGAAGATGAGCCCCTCAGGTCGGAAGGTGTCCAATATGCTACTGGGGAAGAGCGGAGGGCAATTCCAAGTAGCTCCAGAAAGAGTGAAGCGGCTGGGCCAAAGCCGAAAGGACGTTCAGCTGTGGATGTATCTGGAAGCGAAAAGAAGGTCCGATGCTGTAAAGAACAATATTGTATAGGTACCTGGAATGTAAGATCTATGAACCAAGGCAAGCTGGATGTGGTCAAACATGAGATGACAAGATTGAACATCGACATCTTGGGAATCAGCGAATTAAAATGGACGGGAATGGGTGAATTTAATTCAGGTGACCAATATATCTACTACTGTGGGCAAGAAACCCTTAGAAAAAATGGAGTTGCACTCATAGTCAATAAGAGAGTGGAAAAGGCAGTAATGGGGTACAACCTCAAAAACGACAGAACGATCTCAGTGCGTATCCAAGGCAAACCATTCAACATCACAGTAATCCAAGTCTATGCACCAACCACTGATGCCAAAGAAGCTGACGCTGACCGGTTCTATGAAGACCTACAACACCTTCTAGAACTAGCACCAAAAAAAGATGTCCTTTTCATCTTAGGGGATTGGAATGCTAAAGTAGGAAGTCAAGGAGTAATTGGAATAACAGGCAAGTTTGGCCTTGGAGCACAAAATGAAGCAGGGCAAAGGCTAATAGAGTTCTATCAAGAGAACAAGCTAGTCATAGCAAACACTCTTTTCCAACAACACAAGAGACGACTCTACACATGGACATCACCAGATGGTCAATACCGAAACCAGATTGATTACATACTTTGCAGCCAAAAATGGAGAAGCTCTATACAGACAGCAAAAACAAGACCAGGAGCTGACTGTGGCTCAGATCATGAGCTTCTTACTGCAAAATTTAGGCTTAAATTGAAGAATGTAAGGAAAACCACTAGACCACTCAGGTATGACTTAGATCATATTCCTTGTGAGTACACAGTGAAGGTGATGAATAGATTTAGAGGATTAGATTTGGTAGACAGAGTGCCTCAAGAACTATGGACGGAGGTCCGTAACACTGTACAGGAGGCAGCAACTAAAACCATCCCAAAGAAAAAGAAATGCAAGAAAGCAAAATGGCTGTCTGATGAGGCTTTACAAATAGCTGTGGAAAGAAGGAATGCGAAAAGCAAGGGTGAAAGGGAAAGATATAAGCAACTGAATGCAGATTTCCAAAGAATAGCAAGGAGAGATAAGAAGGCCTTCTTAAACGAAGAATGCAAAGAAATTGAGGAAAACAATAGAATGGGGAAGACTAGAGATCTCTTCAAGAAAATTGGAGATATCAAAGGAATGTTTAGTGCAAAGATGGGCATGATAAAGGACAAAAAAGGCAGGGACCTAACAGAAGCAGAAGAGATTAAGAAGAGGTGGCAAGAATACACAGAAGAACTATACAAGAAAGATCTTAATGTCCCTGATGTCCATGCTGGTGTGATCACTGACCTTGAGCCAGACATCCTAGAGAGAGTAGTCAAGTGGGCCTTAGGAAGCATTGCTAACAACAAAGCTAGTGGAGATGACAGTATTCCAGCTGAGTTATTTAAAATACTAAAACACGATGGTGTTAAAGTGCTGCACTCAATATGCCAGCAAGTTTGGAAAACGCAACAGTGGCCACGGGATTGGAAAAGGTCAGTTTACGTTCCAATTCCAAAGAAGGGCAACGCCAAAGAATGCTCAAACTATCGCACAATTGGGCTCATTTCACATGCTAGCAAGGTTATGCTCAAAATCCTACAAGCTAGGCTTCAGCAGTACGTGAACCAAGAACTACTGGATACACAAGCTGGGTTTCGAAGAGGCAGAGGAACTAGAGATCAAATTGCCAACATTCGCTGGATCTTGGAGAAAGCACGAAAGTTCCAGAAAAACATCTACTTTTGCTTCATTGACTATGCAAAAGCCTTTGATTGTGTGGATCACAACAAACTGTGGCAAATTCTTAGAGAGATGGGGGTACCAGACCACCTTACCTGTCTACTGAGAAATCTGTATGAGGGCCAAGAAGCAACAGTTAGAACTGGTCACGGAACAACCGTTTGGTTCTGAAGCGGGGGGGGGGGAGTTGTCTTTGCAGCCTCGCTGGAAAGACACCATTAGCTCGAAGCGGGAGGGACACGTACGCAGGATACCTTGAGAGTATTCAGGAAAGGGTCTCCAGTTAAACTGGTTCAACCTGCCTTGTGTACCTTGAGGGTCTCCAGGAAAAGGTCTACAGTTAAACCAGTTCAAACTGCTATTCAAACTGCTGTTCAAACTCCTTTGTCCCTGTAAACTATAAAAACTCAGCTTGCATTTCCGGTGGGGTGGCAAAACCCTGGCATAGTTGCTGCCTATGCGTTGGGCTATTGACCACCCAGCTTCCTTTACTTGGCTGAATAAAAAGCTGAATAAAAAGGCTTTCTAAGAGCCTCCTCCTGAATTCTTGGCACTGGATTTCTCTGGGATTCAGGGTTGCAAACCTTACATTTTCTGGCGCCTGATGTGGGGCGTGAAGGCACCGTTTCCTTTGCTGTGGCTCAGCCTGGGCTCCCCACGAGCGAGCTCTGTTGCGGCTCGGTGACCTTCAGCGCAGCTTCCAGGAGAAACCGGCGCGGAGCAGTGATAACGTTGTTGGAAGAAAAAGTTATCTTACCAAGTCCGTTTCTGAGCCGGGAGTAAAGACACTGACGAATTGCATGAAGTTAGGAGATTTATTCTTCACCCAAGTGCAGAAGCAATGACAGCAAGCAGTTAGGTGGGCGGCCGCATTGGGCCCCCTCCCCACAGTACATTATATACCTTCTGTTACATTCAAACCCACGTTAAGATGTCATGACTTTCTGATCCAATCAAAGCCAGTTACCTTGATCCATACTCCTCCCCTTACCCAGGATCCCTTTCTCTGATGCTGAATAAGGTTCTTCCTTTCTGTATGTAAATTAATTTCTATCACCTTGATTGTTTACAGCCATATATAAAGTATCCTTTATCGCTCTGCTTGTTCACTGAGTGCTGTCCTGACCTACATCCCTAAGAAACAAGGTCAGGACCCCTTATCTCTCTTTGTGAAGGGTCATCTGAACAGGAAAGAACTATCAAGTCAAGATAGTTTATCTGCTCACATGAAGTGTCTTCTTTCCAGTCAGGAAGAAACAAACCATGAGAGCAATTATCACATCCTTGAGATATTGAGAAGTGTTGAAGGTCACACCCTTAAGAATGCAACCTTTTGATAATTTAAATAAGGTCAATTACTGTGAGGTCAACCATACATACAGGAAAGGGAATATTGGCATATTGCTGGGCCTGCTTTTACTTCATGTTACACAAGCAGGTAAAGGCAAGCGTTTAAAACATCTAAATGTCCAAATATCCAAAATGTCTACAAAATATCTAAAATCTCTCTCCCTCTCTCTCTCTCTCTCTCTCTCTCTCTATATATATATATATATATAAAATGCCTATATGTCCCGACCTTCTAACAACGTCAAAGAGCGCTCCTGGAGATTTTTTTTTCCAGTGACCTCACGCTGATCTGCGGCCGGCAGACCCTGCTGTAAGCCGGGCCCGAACGTCCATTTCGGAGGCTCTCTTCTAATACCGGGGACTAATCAAGTTGGGGAAAAACCGTAAGTAGAAAAAAAAAAATCGGGGTTCCAGAACAGGCGGTTTGGGAAGTGCCGTGTGTGTGTGAGACGCAGAAAATTCTCATTAGGAATTTGTCCGCAAAGCGAGTGAGACGACCAAAGCAAAAGAGAACGAGTGATAAGAGGCACGGAAAACCGATAGGTTCTTCCAAGAAAAGGAGAGGGTGCTGGCCAGACCCCGAACCAAAGAAAGGTCCGAGAAATCTCCTAGGAAGACGGACCTGTGGATTCCGGTGTCCTGCCCACCCTCCCTCGAACGACCCCTTAAACGGCCAGCGTCTGCTGGTGGGAGGCGAAGGTTGATCCCGCCACCTTTAAATTCTCTGAGGCCAGCGACTGCTGGGAGGTGGCACAGGGAGGGAGGGAGGGGCTGTTGAGACCGGGAATCCAGGGTCAAAAAGGAAAAAGTACCACAAGGTTAGGTTTTAAAAGGAAAAGGTACCACAAGGAAAGGTATAAAAAGGAAAAGGTACCACAGGGAAAGGTTAAAAAAAAGGAGGGGGAACCGAAAAAGTAGTTTCCCCCTGGCGAATGAAAAACAAGATGGGAAGGCAGCTGACCTAAAAGAAAAAAAAAAAACAACTATACCAGAAAAGCTACCAAGAATTGGCCCTCCAAGAAGTGAAAGAGTCCATGTTCTTCTGTTTTTTTTTTCCTGGTGCAGGAAAAACATTTGGCCAGAAGTGAAGGTAGGAGTAAAAGTCTGAAGGCTCAAATGCTACTGTAATGGCAGACATCTTTGCAACATGCTCCAGTATTTTGTAGTCAGAGAAGGGGGAGGGAGGTACATTTTTTGCCCTATTTCTGAATTGCTGGGCTGCCCCCAGGAGTGCTTTGCATTTCCACTTTGATCAGCAATCTCACTCTCTGCTTTGCAACAAGAATCCAGCCTTGTTGGTATTCCTGTGTTTTCCCTTTAAACTAAAGGGGTGATGAGGAAATGTTACTAGGTTTCATCTTTGTCCCTCAATATGGATATTATGGACAAAAGGGAAATGATGTTTAGGACAATATTTGGTAGAGCCTCCATGGACTGGTATGATCTATGAAAAAAACCCAACTGGCTCTGAAGGCAATCGAGGCCCTCTATAAATTCCTAAGTCAATGTAGATTCCTTCTTTCCAGCTTTCCAAGTTCTAATTCTAGGAAATTATTAAGAATGAGAAGGTATTAAAGTCCTTAGCAGTCGAAGTATATAATGATGTCTTCATTTAAGTAGAAATGTGATAAACAGTCCAAGTTTTGTCTCAGAATTGCTTGCATTCACCCATACCCTTTCATAGTATGAAGGCCTGCTATCTGGGTATGCATTTCTACAATTAGGCTAACCTCTCATGATTTGTCTTCCCTATGGTAGTAAGAATCAGCCTAGCAGCTTCATCCTACACTGCATGATCAGGTAATTAATCCTAACAAGGCTCAAGGATCCCTATAGAGGTGATCAACTGGATCTGGGACTCAGCCACTCTCTGCACTGTGAGGCAAAGCCAATCTTTTGGAGATCTCTTGGGATATTGGCACTGGGGTTTCACAGGTAAGGTCTCCCAAAGCAGCAATTCCACGTCCTGTCTGGCCACAAATCATTGAAGGGGTGGAGACCACTATTGGATAAAGCCATCCTGAAGCTCAATCAATGATTTGTTGACCTCCACCTAGTCTATGCCCAATATCAAAACCTCACCCCAGGAGAGAAGGTTTGCACGCTCCATGTGTAGAAGTTAGAATCTGATGCTTTCCTGCTGGTGGCTGCAACTGAGGAAGCTGCAGGAGCAGACTCAAGAGTGCCCAGTGACATCAATGTAAATAAAAAAAATAACTGACTTGACACTACTGGGCATAGATGCACGGGGGAGGATGTAATAGACCCTGGGCACCAAGGAATGCTTTTCCAGCTAGACCCAGAGAGACCTGAAAGGAGCCTCACAGCAGGAGAGAGAGAGTGGCGCAACTGATCCTGCACAAAATCACCTTCCCTCTGTGACAAAAGGGAAACCCCTGTACAGGGTATATCGCCAGAGACAGGCTGATAGTCAGTGTCCACGGGATGCTCCAACTCTAAGCTCCTACTAGTGTTGGTCACACGCAATGATGGATGATCAGCAGCAAGTAGGGTGTCTTCTTGCTGGATAAGTCAATATTAGAGTCCATATTATGGTGCTCTTGCAGGAGTATCTTTCTAGAGCTTGCCTAGGGTGCCTCTCTGGCAGCAACAGTTTTAAATCACCCCCTAAGGGTCCGTTCCCAGAATAGTTATTTAGGTGTTGTATTACATTGACCGGTTGGTTAGCCTTTTCTGTTTTACGATCCTGCCCCGAGCTGTTAGGACTTTTTTTGGGTTTTTTTTGTTGTTGGAAATTTTATACTCTCGGGGCTAGGCCTTAACAGCTTTTCTACAGAGGTGCAGGTAGTGGGGAATAAGGAGCCCAGGGTCTCAGTTGCCTCCGTGGCTGATAGAAGCATTGCTTTAACTATTTCCAGTTTCTTCAAACTCAATTGCTGTTCCTCAGAGGTGAGGGTGGCAAACAATTGGATCATCTCTTCCCCAACTTTCCTTAAATTATCCAGCACCTGAGTTTTTGAGGTTGATTCTTCCCTTTGTGTGTCATGTTCTGGCCTAGGTGGAGGAGGAGCTTTTCTTTCTCTCTGCAGACAAGGGCTCGCTATCGTTAGTGACTCCAAGGCTTATGGCTGCCTCCCTCTCATACCTGGTTCTCCTCCCGGTGTTTAACAGAGGCTGAATACAGTTATTATGGAACACGCGTACCGGGAAGATATGATATTGCTGTAGCTGCTTCTTGAGCTTCAAGAGCATTGCTGGTAAAGTGGGTTGCACGAAAGTTAGAAGTAATCTTTTTACTCTATATCTACTAGGCAGCCAAGAAATTTCTGTAAGCTCATTTGAATATACCCTGCAACGGATTAATTGAGCAAGCGACTTTAATATTGCTCCTCTGTTGTGCCAGCTCTCTCTGTTCAGAGGCTTGTCAGGAACCTGGAGCAAGATTTTATGCCTCTGCAGAACCAGCCTGTTCTTTGCCTCGTCTTCGCTAGAGTTTCTCTGCTCCATCTGCAGCTGCCTAGACTGCATGTCAGGGATAAACTTTAAGGTAACCAGTTCCTTAACTGGTTTGGAGATAAGGTTTTCCAGTAAACTTTTTAGTTCGTCTATTTTTTTGTTAGCATCTAGGAGGGGGTCAAATATTGCGATTACTGTTGGTGCTGTTAGGAGGCAGTTCTTAGCAGCCAAATCAAAACCACCTTTAAAGTTTGTTCTAGTATGGACAATATCCTCCCCTCTGTCACTTTTGACTGCCTCATTTTCGGAAGTAGAGCACTCTTCCACATCCCAATCTAATGAAGAGTAGAGGTTGTTATCAGAGAACACAGGAGTCGAAGGTGAAGGAAAATAGGACTTACGTTTAGCACCCTTAGGCTGTAATAAATCACTTATCTTTGGCTGCCTGGTGGTCATCTCTGCCTTGCCTTGCTTGTGATGTTTTCTTAGATGAGTGTCTTGTGAGTACCACGTTTTGATTTTTATTTTCTTCTCAAGGTCCTTTTCATTTCTAATTTAAGTTTCCGCATCCTTGTTTATCATTAGAATTATGCTGATACCCCCGAGAAGTAGTATAAACACCGAGAGAGCTGTTCACAGCAGCTGCTACTCTAACGCCATCTTGGACCGCCCTCTCCCCTGTACAGAGTAAGAAAAGAGGAAAGAATTTGGGGCCACAAGAGCAAGTGTGGGTGAAGAGGGGGAGCACTGAGTAATTGAAAGCAGGCAAAGCATTCTGTCCTGGGGGGGGGGAACATGCTTCACATCTCCAAATAGAAGAAGACTCCCCTATAAGAGTGGTTAATGATTGTCTTTTTGTTCAGTGGACTTCAGTAGGAACTCACGAGTATGGCAGTCACCTCAGGAGGAGTTTTCCAAGATCTTGAGTTGGGACGTGAATCTGTTTAAATCATGGATGCCTGCGCTGACTGAAAATGCTTCCTCTCGCTGACCGCTGCATGCGCTGACTGAAAATGCTTGCCTCTTCCTCTCCTGACCGCTGCGTATACTGACATTTCAACTACATCGCTGAACAGCAGTATAACCATTGGGTCTACACATCTATGCCTCATCACTGGCAAGGAAGATTCCCTGTCTACCCAAAGCCACTGGATGACTCTTGTGACTCTTTTGACTTTGTGAGAGAGTGGGCATGCAATCAGCACTCTCTAATTCTCATCTAAATCTCTAAATGTACTTTTTATTGTTGATATGCCATCTGTCTACAGTGCATACAATGGGCAAGCAAAACCCTTCAAGTGAAACTCAGGGCATCCTGCGGAAGACTGGGCATGCAGATTGCAAGAGACAGCTTGCAGGGGTGGACTGCCCTGTATTCAACCGCCTAAGCCATTTTCCTTCTCCATCCTGAAGGCATGGGATCTTTCTAATTCCTTCCTTGAGCTGAACTGTGCAAGTTAAGGACCAATTCTAAGCCTCTCCCGAATTGCTTGTCAGAACTATGTCAAATATTTCTCATATGCAACTGGGGGAGGGTGGTTGGGGATTGGATTTCAGCACAAGGAACTGTTCATGCTCTCCTGTCTACATTTTGGGCTCTCTTGCATTCCCAGATATTGGGGCAATTGTGAATTCCTCTGACCCATGCAACCCCAACTTCACATACCCCCTTACTTTTTCTTTTCTCCCCTGCCCTCAGCACACTTAATCAGAATGGTTTGCACAATATTTCAGTTCCTACAACTGGATCCAGAGGGTGAGGGTATATTTACAGCAGATGGAGAGTAATTTTTCTAGGTAACACAAAGCATTCTGTTACAAAACTAAAGGGAGGAATGAAGGGGGTTGTCTTTGCAGCCTCGCTAGAAAGACACCATTAGCTCGAAGCGGGAGGGACACGTACGCAGGATACCTTGAGAGTATTCAGGAAAGGGTCTCCAGTTAAACTGGTTCAACCTGCCTTGTGTACCTTGAGGGTCTCCAGGAAAAGGTCTACAGTTAAACCAGTTCAAACTGCTATTCAAACTGCTGTTCAAACTCCTTTGTCCCTGTAAACTATAAAAACTCAGCTTGCATTTCCGGTGGGGTGGCAAAACCCTGGCATAGTTGCTGCCTATGCGTTGGGCTATTGACCACCCAGCTTCCTTTACTTGGCTGAATAAAAAGCTGAATAAAAAGGCTTTCTAAGAGCCTCCTCCTGAATTCTTGGCACTGGATTTCTCTGGGATTCAGGGTTGCAAACCTTACATTTTCTGGCGCCTGATGTGGGGCGCGAAGGCACCGTTTCCTTTGCTGTGGCTCAGCCTGGGCTCCCCACGAGCGAGCTCTGTTGCGGCTCGGTGACCTTCAGCGCAGCTTCCAGGAGAAACCGGCGCGGAGCAGTGATAACGTTGTTGGAAGAAAAAGTTATCTTACCAAGTCCGTTTCTGAGCCGGGAGTAAAGACACTGACGAATTGCATGAAGTTAGGAGATTTATTCTTCACCCAAGTGCAGAAGCAATGACAGCAAGCAGTTAGGTGGGCGGCCGCATTGGGCCCCCTCCCCACAGTACATTATATACCTTCTGTTACATTCAAACCCACGTTAAGATGTCATGACTTTCTGATCCAATCAAAGCCAGTTACCTTGATCCATACTCCTCCCCTTACCCAGGATCCCTTTCTCTGATGCTGAATAAGGTTCTTCCTTTCTGTATGTAAATTAATTTCTATCACCTTGATTGTTTACAGCCATATATAAAGTATCCTTTATCGCTCTGCTTGTTCACTGAGTGCTGTCCTGACCTACATCCCTAAGAAACAAGGTCAGGACCCCTTATCTCTCTTTGTGAAGGGTCATCTGAACAGGAAAGAACTATCAAGTCAAGATAGTTTATCTGCTCACATGAAGTGTCTTCTTTCCAGTCAGGAAGAAACAAACCATGAGAGCAATTATCACATCCTTGAGATATTGAGAAGTGTTGAAGGTCACACCCTTAAGAATGCAACCTTTTGATAATTTAAATAAGGTCAATTACTGTGAGGTCAACCATACATACAGGAAAGGGAATATTGGCATATTGCTGGGCCTGCTTTTACTTCATGTTACACAAGCAGGTAAAGGCAAGCGTTTAAAACATCTAAATGTCCAAATATCCAAAATGTCTACAAAATATCTAAAATCTCTCTCCCTCTCTCTCTCTCTCTCTCTCTCTCTCTCTCTCTATATATATATATAAAATGCCTATATGTCCCGACCTTCTAACAACGTCAAAGAGCGCTCCTGGAGATTTTTTTTTCCAGTGACCTCACGCTGATCTGCGGCCGGCAGACCCTGCTGTAAGCCGGGCCCGAACGTCCATTTCGGAGGCTCTCTTCTAATACCGGGGACTAATCAAGTTGGGGAAAAACCGTAAGTAGAAAAAAAAAAATCGGGGTTCCAGAACAGGCGGTTTGGGAAGTGCCGTGTGTGTGTGAGACGCAGAAAATTCTCATTAGGAATTTGTCCGCAAAGCGAGTGAGACGACCAAAGCAAAAGAGAACGAGTGATAAGAGGCACGGAAAACCGATAGGTTCTTCCAAGAAAAGGAGAGGGTGCTGGCCAGACCCCGAACCAAAGAAAGGTCCGAGAAATCTCCTAGGAAGACGGACCTGTGGATTCCGGTGTCCTGCCCACCCTCCCTCGAACGACCCCTTAAACGGCCAGCGTCTGCTGGTGGGAGGCGAAGGTTGATCCCGCCACCTTTAAATTCTCTGAGGCCAGCGACTGCTGGGTGGTGGCACTGGGTGGGTGGGTGGGGCTGTTGAGACCGGGAATCCAGGGTCAAAAAGGAAAAAGTACCACAAGGTTAGGTTTTAAAAGGAAAAGGTACCACAAGGAAAGGTATAAAAAGGAAAAGGTACCACAGGGAAAGGTTAAAAAAAAGGAGGGGGAACCGAAAAAGTAGTTTCCCCCTGGCGAATGAAAAACAAGATGGGAAGGCAGCTGACCTAAAAGAAAAAGAAAAAACAACTATACCAGAAAAGCTACCAAGAATTGGCCCTCCAAGAAGTGAAAGAGTCCATGTTCTTCTGTTTTTTTTTTTCCTGGTGCAGGAAAAACATTTGGCCAGAAGTGAAGGTAGGAGTAAAAGTCTGAAGGCTCAAATGCTACTGTAATGGCAGACATCTTTGCAACATGCTCCAGTATTTTGTAGTCAGAGAAGGGGGAGGGAGGTACATTTTTTGCCCTATTTCTGAATTGCTGGGCTGCCCCCAGGAGTGCTTTGCATTTCCACTTTGATCAGCAATCTCACTCTCTGCTTTGCAACAAGAATCCAGCCTTGTTGGTATTCCTGTGTTTTCCCTTTAAACTAAAGGGGTGATGAGGAAATGTTACTAGGTTTCATCTTTGTCCCTCAATATGGATATTATGGACAAAAGGGAAATGATGTTTAGGACAATATTTGGTAGAGCCTCCATGGACTGGTATGATCTATGAAAAAAACCCAACTGGCTCTGAAGGCAATCGAGGCCCTCTATAAATTCCTAAGTCAATGTAGATTCCTTCTTTCCAGCTTTCCAAGTTCTAATTCTAGGAAATTATTAAGAATGAGAAGGTATTAAAGTCCTTAGCAGTCGAAGTATATAATGATGTCTTCATTTAAGTAGAAATGTGATAAACAGTCCAAGTTTTGTCTCAGAATTGCTTGCATTCACCCATACCCTTTCATAGTATGAAGGCCTGCTATCTGGGTATGCATTTCTACAATTAGGCTAACCTCTCATGATTTGTCTTCCCTATGGTAGTAAGAATCAGCCTAGCAGCTTCATCCTACACTGCATGATCAGGTAATTAATCCTAACAAGGCTCAAGGATCCCTATAGAGGTGATCAACTGGATCTGGGACTCAGCCACTCTCTGCACTGTGAGGCAAAGCCAATCTTTTGGAGATCTCTTGGGATATTGGCACTGGGGTTTCACAGGTAAGGTCTCCCAAAGCAGCAATTCCACGTCCTGTCTGGCCACAAATCATTGAAGGGGTGGAGACCACTATTGGATAAAGCCATCCTGAAGCTCAATCAATGATTTGTTGACCTCCACCTAGTCTATGCCCAATATCAAAACCTCACCCCAGGAGAGAAGGTTTGCACGCTCCATGTGTAGAAGTTAGAATCTGATGCTTTCCTGCTGGTGGCTGCAACTGAGGAAGCTGCAGGAGCAGACTCAAGAGTGCCCAGTGACATCAATGTAAATAAAAAATAACTGACTTGACACTACTGGGCATAGATGCACGGGGGAGGATGTAATAGACCCTGGGCACCAAGGAATGCTTTTCCAGCTAGACCCAGAGAGACCTGAAAGGAGCCTCACAGCAGGAGAGAGAGTGGCGCAACTGATCCTGCACAAAATCACCTTCCCTCTGTGACAAAGGGAAACCCCTGTACAGGGTATATCGCCAGAGACAGGCTGATAGTCAGTGTCCACGGGATGCTCCAACTCTAAGCTCCTACTAGTGTTGGTCACACGCAATGATGGATGATCAGCAGCAAGTAGGGTGTCTTCTTGCTGGATAAGTCAATATTAGAGTCCATATTATGGTGCTCTTGCAGGAGTATCTTTCTAGAGCTTGCCTAGGGTGCCTCTCTGGCAGCAACAGTTTTAAATCACCCCCTAAGGGTCCGTTCCCAGAATAGTTATTTAGGTGTTGTATTACATTGACCGGTTGGTTAGCCTTTTCTGTTTTACGATCCTGCCCCGAGCTGTTAGGACTTTTTTTGGGTTTTTTTTGTTGTTGGAAATTTTATACTCTCGGGGCTAGGCCTTAACAGCTTTTCTACAGAGGTGCAGGTAGTGGGGAATAAGGAGCCCAGGGTCTCAGTTGCCTCCGTGGCTGATAGAAGCATTGCTTTAACTATTTCCAGTTTCTTCAAACTCAATTGCTGTTCCTCAGAGGTGAGGGTGGCAAACAATTGGATCATCTCTTCCCCAACTTTCCTTAAATTATCCAGCACCTGAGTTTTTGAGGTTGATTCTTCCCTTTGTGTGTCATGTTCTGGCCTAGGTGGAGGAGGAGCTTTTCTTTCTCTCTGCAGACAAGGGCTCGCTATCGTTAGTGACTCCAAGGCTTATGGCTGCCTCCCTCTCATACCTGGTTCTCCTCCCGGTGTTTAACAGAGGCTGAATACAGTTATTATGGAACACGCGTACCGGGAAGATATGATATTGCTGTAGCTGCTTCTTGAGCTTCAAGAGCATTGCTGGTAAAGTGGGTTGCACGAAAGTTAGAAGTAATCTTTTTACTCTATATCTACTAGGCAGCCAAGAAATTTCTGTAAGCTCATTTGAATATACCCTGCAACGGATTAATTGAGCAAGCGACTTTAATATTGCTCCTCTGTTGTGCCAGCTCTCTCTGTTCAGAGGCTTGTCAGGAACCTGGAGCAAGATTTTATGCCTCTGCAGAACCAGCCTGTTCTTTGCCTCGTCTTCGCTAGAGTTTCTCTGCTCCATCTGCAGCTGCCTAGACTGCATGTCAGGGATAAACTTTAAGGTAACCAGTTCCTTAACTGGTTTGGAGATAAGGTTTTCCAGTAAACTTTTTAGTTCGTCTATTTTTTTGTTAGCATCTAGGAGGGGGTCAAATATTGCGATTACTGTTGGTGCTGTTAGGAGGCAGTTCTTAGCAGCCAAATCAAAACCACCTTTAAAGTTTGTTCTAGTATGGACAATATCCTCCCCTCTGTCACTTTTGACTGCCTCATTTTCGGAAGTAGAGCACTCTTCCACATCCCAATCTAATGAAGAGTAGAGGTTGTTATCAGAGAACACAGGAGTCGAAGGTGAAGGAAAATAGGACTTACGTTTAGCACCCTTAGGCTGTAATAAATCACTTATCTTTGGCTGCCTGGTGGTCATCTCTGCCTTGCCTTGCTTGTGATGTTTTCTTAGATGAGTGTCTTGTGAGTACCACGTTTTGATTTTTATTTTCTTCTCAAGGTCCTTTTCATTTCTAATTTAAGTTTCCGCATCCTTGTTTATCATTAGAATTATGCTGATACCCCCGAGAAGTAGTATAAACACCGAGAGAGCTGTTCACAGCAGCTGCTACTCTAACGCCATCTTGGACCGCCCTCTCCCCTGTACAGAGTAAGAAAAGAGGAAAGAATTTGGGGCCACAAGAGCAAGTGTGGGTGAAGAGGGGGAGCACTGAGTAATTGAAAGCAGGCAAAGCATTC
The DNA here is from genome assembly GCF_059951505.1 of Python bivittatus. Taxonomy (NCBI): domain Eukaryota; kingdom Metazoa; phylum Chordata; class Lepidosauria; order Squamata; family Pythonidae; genus Python; species Python bivittatus. The sequence continues at coordinate 3,806,300 of NW_028277111.1, read as the reverse complement.
TGTCCTGGGGGAACATGCTTCACATCTCCAAATAGAAGAAGACTCCCCTATAAGAGTGGTTAATGATTGTCTTTTTGTTCAGTGGACTTCAGTAGGAACTCACGAGTATGGCAGTCACCTCAGGAGGAGTTTTCCAAGATCTTGAGTTGGGACGTGAATCTGTTTAAATCATGGATGCCTGCGCTGACTGAAAATGCTTCCTCTCGCTGACCGCTGCATGCGCTGACTGAAAATGCTTGCCTCTTCCTCTCCTGACCGCTGCGTATACTGACATTTCAACTACATCGCTGAACAGCAGTATAACCATTGGGTCTACACATCTATGCCTCATCACTGGCAAGGAAGATTCCCTGTCTACCCAAAGCCACTGGATGACTCTTGTGACTCTTTTGACTTTGTGAGAGAGTGGGCATGCAATCAGCACTCTCTAATTCTCATCTAAATCTCTAAATGTACTTTTTATTGTTGATATGCCATCTGTCTACAGTGCATACAATGGGCAAGCAAAACCCTTCAAGTGAAACTCAGGGCATCCTGCGGAAGACTGGGCATGCAGATTGCAAGAGACAGCTTGCAGGGGTGGACTGCCCTGTATTCAACCGCCTAAGCCATTTTCCTTCTCCATCCTGAAGGCATGGGATCTTTCTAATTCCTTCCTTGAGCTGAACTGTGCAAGTTAAGGACCAATTCTAAGCCTCTCCCGAATTGCTTGTCAGAACTATGTCAAATATTTCTCATATGCAACTGGGGGAGGGTGGTTGGGGATTGGATTTCAGCACAAGGAACTGTTCATGCTCTCCTGTCTACATTTTGGGCTCTCTTGCATTCCCAGATATTGGGGCAATTGTGAATTCCTCTGACCCATGCAACCCCAACTTCACATACCCCCTTACTTTTTCTTTTCTCCCCTGCCCTCAGCACACTTAATCAGAATGGTTTGCACAATATTTCAGTTCCTACAACTGGATCCAGAGGGTGAGGGTATATTTACAGCAGATGGAGAGTAATTTTTCTAGGTAACACAAAGCATTCTGTTACAAAACTAAAGGGAGGAATGAAGGGGGGGGGTTGTCTTTGCAGCCTCGCTAGAAAGACACCATTAGCTCGAAGCGGGAGGGACACGTACGCAGGATACCTTGAGAGTATTCAGGAAAGGGTCTCCAGTTAAACTGGTTCAACCTGCCTTGTGTACCTTGAGGGTCTCCAGGAAAAGGTCTACAGTTAAACCAGTTCAAACTGCTATTCAAACTGCTGTTCAAACTCCTTTGTCCCTGTAAACTATAAAAACTCAGCTTGCATTTCCGGTGGGGTGGCAAAACCCTGGCATAGTTGCTGCCTATGCGTTGGGCTATTGACCACCCAGCTTCCTTTACTTGGCTGAATAAAAAGCTGAATAAAAAGGCTTTCTAAGAGCCTCCTCCTGAATTCTTGGCACTGGATTTCTCTGGGATTCAGGGTTGCAAACCTTACATTTTCTGGCGCCTGATGTGGGGCGCGAAGGCACCGTTTCCTTTGCTGTGGCTCAGCCTGGGCTCCCCACGAGCGAGCTCTGTTGCGGCTCGGTGACCTTCAGCGCAGCTTCCAGGAGAAACCGGCGCGGAGCAGTGATAACGTTGTTGGAAGAAAAAGTTATCTTACCAAGTCCGTTTCTGAGCCGGGAGTAAAGACACTGACGAATTGCATGAAGTTAGGAGATTTATTCTTCACCCAAGTGCAGAAGCAATGACAGCAAGCAGTTAGGTGGGCGGCCGCATTGGGCCCCCTCCCCACAGTACATTATATACCTTCTGTTACATTCAAACCCACGTTAAGATGTCATGACTTTCTGATCCAATCAAAGCCAGTTACCTTGATCCATACTCCTCCCCTTACCCAGGATCCCTTTCTCTGATGCTGAATAAGGTTCTTCCTTTCTGTATGTAAATTAATTTCTATCACCTTGATTGTTTACAGCCATATATAAAGTATCCTTTATCGCTCTGCTTGTTCACTGAGTGCTGTCCTGACCTACATCCCTAAGAAACAAGGTCAGGACCCCTTATCTCTCTTTGTGAAGGGTCATCTGAACAGGAAAGAACTATCAAGTCAAGATAGTTTATCTGCTCACATGAAGTGTCTTCTTTCCAGTCAGGAAGAAACAAACCATGAGAGCAATTATCACATCCTTGAGATATTGAGAAGTGTTGAAGGTCACACCCTTAAGAATGCAACCTTTTGATAATTTAAATAAGGTCAATTACTGTGAGGTCAACCATACATACAGGAAAGGGAATATTGGCATATTGCTGGGCCTGCTTTTACTTCATGTTACACAAGCAGGTAAAGGCAAGCGTTTAAAACATCTAAATGTCCAAATATCCAAAATGTCTACAAAATATCTAAAATCTCTCTCCCTCTCTCTCTCTCTCTCTCTCTCTCTCTCTATATATATATATATATAAAATGCCTATATGTCCCGACCTTCTAACAACGTCAAAGAGCGCTCCTGGAGATTTTTTTTTCCAGTGACCTCACGCTGATCTGCGGCCGGCAGACCCTGCTGTAAGCCGGGCCCGAACGTCCATTTCGGAGGCTCTCTTCTAATACCGGGGACTAATCAAGTTGGGGAAAAACCGTAAGTAGAAAAAAAAAAATCGGGGTTCCAGAACAGGCGGTTTGGGAAGTGCCGTGTGTGTGTGAGACGCAGAAAATTCTCATTAGGAATTTGTCCGCAAAGCGAGTGAGACGACCAAAGCAAAAGAGAACGAGTGATAAGAGGCACGGAAAACCGATAGGTTCTTCCAAGAAAAGGAGAGGGTGCTGGCCAGACCCCGAACCAAAGAAAGGTCCGAGAAATCTCCTAGGAAGACGGACCTGTGGATTCCGGTGTCCTGCCCACCCTCCCTCGAACGACCCCTTAAACGGCCAGCGTCTGCTGGTGGGAGGCGAAGGTTGATCCCGCCACCTTTAAATTCTCTGAGGCCAGCGACTGCTGGGAGGTGGCACAGGGAGGGAGGGAGGGGCTGTTGAGACCGGGAATCCAGGGTCAAAAAGGAAAAAGTACCACAAGGTTAGGTTTTAAAAGGAAAAGGTACCACAAGGAAAGGTATAAAAAGGAAAAGGTACCACAGGGAAAGGTTAAAAAAAAGGAGGGGGAACCGAAAAAGTAGTTTCCCCCTGGCGAATGAAAAACAAGATGGGAAGGCAGCTGACCTAAAAGAAAAAAAAAAAACAACTATACCAGAAAAGCTACCAAGAATTGGCCCTCCAAGAAGTGAAAGAGTCCATGTTCTTCTGTTTTTTTTCCTGGTGCAGGAAAAACATTTGGCCAGAAGTGAAGGTAGGAGTAAAAGTCTGAAGGCTCAAATGCTACTGTAATGGCAGACATCTTTGCAACATGCTCCAGTATTTTGTAGTCAGAGAAGGGGGAGGGAGGTACATTTTTTGCCCTATTTCTGAATTGCTGGGCTGCCCCCAGGAGTGCTTTGCATTTCCACTTTGATCAGCAATCTCACTCTCTGCTTTGCAACAAGAATCCAGCCTTGTTGGTATTCCTGTGTTTTCCCTTTAAACTAAAGGGGTGATGAGGAAATGTTACTAGGTTTCATCTTTGTCCCTCAATATGGATATTATGGACAAAAGGGAAATGATGTTTAGGACAATATTTGGTAGAGCCTCCATGGACTGGTATGATCTATGAAAAAAACCCAACTGGCTCTGAAGGCAATCGAGGCCCTCTATAAATTCCTAAGTCAATGTAGATTCCTTCTTTCCAGCTTTCCAAGTTCTAATTCTAGGAAATTATTAAGAATGAGAAGGTATTAAAGTCCTTAGCAGTCGAAGTATATAATGATGTCTTCATTTAAGTAGAAATGTGATAAACAGTCCAAGTTTTGTCTCAGAATTGCTTGCATTCACCCATACCCTTTCATAGTATGAAGGCCTGCTATCTGGGTATGCATTTCTACAATTAGGCTAACCTCTCATGATTTGTCTTCCCTATGGTAGTAAGAATCAGCCTAGCAGCTTCATCCTACACTGCATGATCAGGTAATTAATCCTAACAAGGCTCAAGGATCCCTATAGAGGTGATCAACTGGATCTGGGACTCAGCCACTCTCTGCACTGTGAGGCAAAGCCAATCTTTTGGAGATCTCTTGGGATATTGGCACTGGGGTTTCACAGGTAAGGTCTCCCAAAGCAGCAATTCCACGTCCTGTCTGGCCACAAATCATTGAAGGGGTGGAGACCACTATTGGATAAAGCCATCCTGAAGCTCAATCAATGATTTGTTGACCTCCACCTAGTCTATGCCCAATATCAAAACCTCACCCCAGGAGAGAAGGTTTGCACGCTCCATGTGTAGAAGTTAGAATCTGATGCTTTCCTGCTGGTGGCTGCAACTGAGGAAGCTGCAGGAGCAGACTCAAGAGTGCCCAGTGACATCAATGTAAATAAAAAAAATAACTGACTTGACACTACTGGGCATAGATGCACGGGGGAGGATGTAATAGACCCTGGGCACCAAGGAATGCTTTTCCAGCTAGACCCAGAGAGACCTGAAAGGAGCCTCACAGCAGGAGAGAGAGTGGCGCAACTGATCCTGCACAAAATCACCTTCCCTCTGTGACAAAAGGGAAACCCCTGTACAGGGTATATCGCCAGAGACAGGCTGATAGTCAGTGTCCACGGGATGCTCCAACTCTAAGCTCCTACTAGTGTTGGTCACACGCAATGATGGATGATCAGCAGCAAGTAGGGTGTCTTCTTGCTGGATAAGTCAATATTAGAGTCCATATTATGGTGCTCTTGCAGGAGTATCTTTCTAGAGCTTGCCTAGGGTGCCTCTCTGGCAGCAACAGTTTTAAATCACCCCCTAAGGGTCCGTTCCCAGAATAGTTATTTAGGTGTTGTATTACATTGACCGGTTGGTTAGCCTTTTCTGTTTTACGATCCTGCCCCGAGCTGTTAGGACTTTTTTTGGGTTTTTTTTGTTGTTGGAAATTTTATACTCTCGGGGCTAGGCCTTAACAGCTTTTCTACAGAGGTGCAGGTAGTGGGGAATAAGGAGCCCAGGGTCTCAGTTGCCTCCGTGGCTGATAGAAGCATTGCTTTAACTATTTCCAGTTTCTTCAAACTCAATTGCTGTTCCTCAGAGGTGAGGGTGGCAAACAATTGGATCATCTCTTCCCCAACTTTCCTTAAATTATCCAGCACCTGAGTTTTTGAGGTTGATTCTTCCCTTTGTGTGTCATGTTCTGGCCTAGGTGGAGGAGGAGCTTTTCTTTCTCTCTGCAGACAAGGGCTCGCTATCGTTAGTGACTCCAAGGCTTATGGCTGCCTCCCTCTCATACCTGGTTCTCCTCCCGGTGTTTAACAGAGGCTGAATACAGTTATTATGGAACACGCGTACCGGGAAGATATGATATTGCTGTAGCTGCTTCTTGAGCTTCAAGAGCATTGCTGGTAAAGTGGGTTGCACGAAAGTTAGAAGTAATCTTTTTACTCTATATCTACTAGGCAGCCAAGAAATTTCTGTAAGCTCATTTGAATATACCCTGCAACGGATTAATTGAGCAAGCGACTTTAATATTGCTCCTCTGTTGTGCCAGCTCTCTCTGTTCAGAGGCTTGTCAGGAACCTGGAGCAAGATTTTATGCCTCTGCAGAACCAGCCTGTTCTTTGCCTCGTCTTCGCTAGAGTTTCTCTGCTCCATCTGCAGCTGCCTAGACTGCATGTCAGGGATAAACTTTAAGGTAACCAGTTCCTTAACTGGTTTGGAGATAAGGTTTTCCAGTAAACTTTTTAGTTCGTCTATTTTTTTGTTAGCATCTAGGAGGGGTCAAATATTGCGATTACTGTTGGTGCTGTTAGGAGGCAGTTCTTAGCAGCCAAATCAAAACCACCTTTAAAGTTTGTTCTAGTATGGACAATATCCTCCCCTCTGTCACTTTTGACTGCCTCATTTTCGGAAGTAGAGCACTCTTCCACATCCCAATCTAATGAAGAGTAGAGGTTGTTATCAGAGAACACAGGAGTCGAAGGTGAAGGAAAATAGGACTTACGTTTAGCACCCTTAGGCTGTAATAAATCACTTATCTTTGGCTGCCTGGTGGTCATCTCTGCCTTGCCTTGCTTGTGATGTTTTCTTAGATGAGTGTCTTGTGAGTACCACGTTTTGATTTTTATTTTCTTCTCAAGGTCCTTTTCATTTCTAATTTAAGTTTCCGCATCCTTGTTTATCATTAGAATTATGCTGATACCCCCGAGAAGTAGTATAAACACCGAGAGAGCTGTTCACAGCAGCTGCTACTCTAACGCCATCTTGGACCGCCCTCTCCCCTGTACAGAGTAAGAAAAGAGGAAAGAATTTGGGGCCACAAGAGCAAGTGTGGGTGAAGAGGGGGAGCACTGAGTAATTGAAAGCAGGCAAAGCATTCTGTCCTGGGGGGGGGGAACATGCTTCACATCTCCAAATAGAAGAAGACTCCCCTATAAGAGTGGTTAATGATTGTCTTTTTGTTCAGTGGACTTCAGTAGGAACTCACGAGTATGGCAGTCACCTCAGGAGGAGTTTTCCAAGATCTTGAGTTGGGACGTGAATCTGTTTAAATCATGGATGCCTGCGCTGACTGAAAATGCTTCCTCTCGCTGACCGCTGCATGCGCTGACTGAAAATGCTTGCCTCTTCCTCTCCTGACCGCTGCGTATACTGACATTTCAACTACATCGCTGAACAGCAGTATAACCATTGGGTCTACACATCTATGCCTCATCACTGGCAAGGAAGATTCCCTGTCTACCCAAAGCCACTGGATGACTCTTGTGACTCTTTTGACTTTGTGAGAGAGTGGGCATGCAATCAGCACTCTCTAATTCTCATCTAAATCTCTAAATGTACTTTTTATTGTTGATATGCCATCTGTCTACAGTGCATACAATGGGCAAGCAAAACCCTTCAAGTGAAACTCAGGGCATCCTGCGGAAGACTGGGCATGCAGATTGCAAGAGACAGCTTGCAGGGGTGGACTGCCCTGTATTCAACCGCCTAAGCCATTTTCCTTCTCCATCCTGAAGGCATGGGATCTTTCTAATTCCTTCCTTGAGCTGAACTGTGCAAGTTAAGGACCAATTCTAAGCCTCTCCCGAATTGCTTGTCAGAACTATGTCAAATATTTCTCATATGCAACTGGGGGAGGGTGGTTGGGGATTGGATTTCAGCACAAGGAACTGTTCATGCTCTCCTGTCTACATTTTGGGCTCTCTTGCATTCCCAGATATTGGGGCAATTGTGAATTCCTCTGACCCATGCAACCCCAACTTCACATACCCCCTTACTTTTTCTTTTCTCCCCTGCCCTCAGCACACTTAATCAGAATGGTTTGCACAATATTTCAGTTCCTACAACTGGATCCAGAGGGTGAGGGTATATTTACAGCAGATGGAGAGTAATTTTTCTAGGTAACACAAAGCATTCTGTTACAAAACTAAAGGGAGGAATGAAGGGGGGGGTTGTCTTTGCAGCCTCGCTAGAAAGACACCATTAGCTCGAAGCGGGAGGGACACGTACGCAGGATACCTTGAGAGTATTCAGGAAAGGGTCTCCAGTTAAACTGGTTCAACCTGCCTTGTGTACCTTGAGGGTCTCCAGGAAAAGGTCTACAGCTAAACCAGTTCAAACTGCTATTCAAACTGCTGTTCAAACTCCTTTATCCCTGTAAACTATAAAAACTCAGCTTGCATTTCCGGTGGGGTGGCAAAACCCTGGCATAGTTGCTGCCTATGCTTTGGGTTATTGACCACCCAGCTTCCTTTACTCGGCCAAATAAAAAGCTGTTTCTTTCTAAGAGCCTCCTCCTGAATTCTTGGCATTGGATTTCTCTGGGATTCAGGGTCGCAAATCTTACAGTTCAAATTAGGGAAAGGAGTACGACAAGGCTGTATACTGTCACCCTGCTTATTTAACCTATATGCAGAGTACATAATGAGAAATGCCAGGCTGGAAGAATCACAAGCCGGAATTAAGATTGCAGGAAGAAACATCAATAACCTCAGATATGCAGACGATACCACCCTAATGGCAGAAAGTGAAGAAGAACTAAAGAGCCTCTTGATGAGGGTGAAAGAAGAGAGTGCGAAAGTTGGCTTGAAACTCAACATTAAAAAAACTAAGATCATGGCATCTGGACCCATCAATTCCTGGCAAATAGAAGGGGTAGAAATGGAAGCAGTAACAGACTTCATTTATTTGGGCTCCAAGATCACCGCAGACGGAGACTGCAGCCATGAAATTAAAAGACGCTTGCTCCTTGGGAGGAAAGCTATGGCAAACCTAGATAGCATATTAAAAAGCAGAGACGTCACCTTGCTGACAAAGATCCGCATAGTCAAAGCTATGGTTTTTCCAGTAGTAATGTATGGCTGTGAGAGCTGGACCATAAAGAAGGCTGAGCGCCGAAGAATTGATGCCTTTGAACTGTGGTGCTGGAGAAGACTCTTAAAGAGTCCCCTGGACTGCTAGGAGGTCAAACCAGTCAATCTTAAAGGAAATCAACCCTGATTGCTCATTGGAAGGATTGATAATGAAACTCAAGCTCAGATACTTTGGTCACCTAATGTGAAGAGAGGACTCTTTGGAGAAGACCCTGATGCTGGGAAAGATGGAAGGCAAAAGGAGAAGGGGACGGCAGAGGATGAGATGGTTAGATAGCATCACTGAAGCAATGAGCATGAAACTGAGCAAACTCAGGGAGGCAGTGAAGGACAGGGAGGCCTGGCGCAATATGGTTCATGGGGTCACGAAGAGTCGGACACAACTTAACAACTGAACAAAAATTGATTGTACAGTATATGACATATCGCCCCCTGGTGGCTCCCTGGGGTACTGCAGGCTCAGTTGGGAAAACAGAGCAATACATTTATCACAAAGGACATCCCCCTTGTTGGTCACTCACTTGGGCATTGCAGGCACTCCAGTGAGCCCCCAGGGGCAGCATGTTCAAGACAGTCCCTTATATTGCGCTATAGGCCCCACTGATCCTGCAATAAGTCACACAATGGGTACTACATCCTAGAGATTCACCCCATTGCCTTCTATGCCCCACTGAGCTGCGTACTCCAGTCACCCACCGCATACAGCTCTCAGTTGCAACCGAGCCATTGCAGCGTTGGCTTGTGGTTTAGTGTTGCACAGACCCAGCCATGCTGGTTTATCAACCCTGTTTAGGCATGGGATGGTGTGACCACATTTGTGCTACAGAGCATGGTTAAGCATGGCACAGCTTAGCACGACCTTTCCGGTTCCAGATGTGTCAGGGCTAAAACAAGGGCTGCGATTGATTTATCCTCCTGTTAAGGTGTTGGAGGTGTGCTGCAGAGCAGGATCTCAAATGACGCACCATAAGGAGTCAGGAGTTTGTATCTAAAGTTCGTTTTTATGTAAAGAAAATCACTCACCAACGTGAACGCTCATTGACTTTACTCTTAAAAAAACACCTCATTGAACAGGTCTAATATTGCTCAAATTCATGCAGTCTTCAACACATCCCTTTTTAAATCTCGGTATATAGGCTAGGGAGGTGCAATTCACTGAAAAGAACCCCGTTTTTCCAGACCCCAATTGGACAATACAACATACAACTGAAACCACTATCTCATATAGTCACACATAGATGGAAAGGAAGCAGTTATTTCTTCAGTGACATTCAGCCCCATCTAGCCAAGATGCCTTGTTAGGTATTTGACCATCCATGGGCTGTTCTAGAGAACTGGACCCCACTGAACGTGTTGTTTTTTAAGGGTTTTTCAGAATTTCTAGCCTCCCATTAAAGTGTCTAACACAGGCTTTATTCCCATCACCTGGGTCACAAGGCACATGTCCCCCCTGCCCCACATACACCGTGATCATCATGGCTGTGGGGCAAGTGGACCCAATGGGCTTGCCTTTTAGGCAGAAAGGAACAGGAGAGATCAGAGAAAGAAAGAGAAAAACAGGATTACAAAAGGAACATTTTCTTTCTACAAAAGGAACAAGAGGAAAGAATCCATTAAGAAACAGGGCAGAAACTGAAGGGACAGGATGCGTTTCCCAAATAGCTTTATGATACTTGTCCAGGGGCTATATTGCTTATTAGGAACAGAAAGACAAGAAAGATCATCACATACATAGAAAAAAACATTCTGGTAAGAATGGCATCCTGTTCTCCAACGAACTGCAAGATCCGCTGTTCTAGAGCAGCGTTTCCCAACCTCAGCCACTTTGAGACGTGTGGACTTCATCTAAGGTGCTGGCTGGGGAATTCTGGGAGTTGAAGTCCACACGTCTTAAAGCGGCTGAGGTTGAGAAACACTGCTCTAGAGCACCCTTCCCCAACTTGGTGCCCTCCACAGGGTAGCCCCAGGAATTTGGAAAATGGTGTCACATCAGGAAAAGCAATTTGAGAGCAACAAAGATTTAAAAGAGGTAGTGTTCCCCACCCCACCCCACAAAATAAGACCACAGACACAGGCCAAGCTGCCAGGAAAACATTGCTCCCCACCCTCCCAAGCTGAGGACTGCATTAAAATATTCAGCCCACTTTTATTAACATTTGCAGAGAACGTCCATCAAGGGGATTGGACAGAACATTTAAAAGAATATCCTGGAATTGCCATCGAGCACTGAAATACCTTTGAGAGAACCTGCTCTTGACACACAGCAATTAAAAATAAGTATAAAATTGGGCTGAATGTAGAAGACGATTCCACTTACAATTTTTATCCAAGGAAAAGCAATCACATTCCAGTCCTTCAACCCTGATTTCTTTGTTAAAATTTTAACCTCCCAAGAATTGTACAATTCAAGAGTTTTTATTTTTTTTAACTAAAAGCTTCTGCAGCCTGAAAAAGTTTGAAAACCACTGCAATAGGCTAGGATTATTTGTTAGAAAAATATCAACTAGACATTCAGTCAGAACATTTTAAAAAGCCTGAAATGACACTATACAATGCAATTTGAAAAGTAGTACAAAATGTATTTTCTCTCTTTCTCTCTTTCACCCTATTCTCAAAGAATATCCCACAGTGGTGTCCAAACTTGGCAGATTTGGGGAAAAAAAGAAGCAGGGAAGGAACTGTTTAGTTCCCGGCTGGGAGACCACCAGGAAATCTCAGGGGCTGAAGGCGAGGCTAGAAACTCACAAAAACACCCCACAAGATGGCAACAGAAAAACACTTCTCTACTGTTACTAAAAAGCAACATGGGTAAGTCCTTGAAGTCATGGGAGTTGAGTTCAATCTGCAGGAGATCTTGCCTTTTTTTCTGGAATGGGGGGTGACCTACAGTAGTAGAGAAACTGTCACTTCCCCTCCCCCTTCTGGCATCCTGGCCTTGATGCAAAGCCCACCATAAAGGAGAGACACCTTTTGTCTGTCTGCAGGAAGGTTGGAGGAAGGCACTGCAAGAAATGAGGAGTGTGGCAGTGCCTTTTCCCAGGAACAAACTTTATGAAATCCAGAGCTCCCTCCCTCAGTTGCCCTTGAATTTTTTGTGACCAGATGTGGACTAACACAACTCTCCTCTTCCATTGCAGGAAATAATTTAAGCAAAGCACAACTTTGCTATTTGACCCAGTGAAATTTAGGCAGATTAAGAAAAAACAGTCCTCAGCTCTGAGTTTCTCAGGATTTAAATGACTTTTTAATATCTTTAATTCTGCAAGCTGTCCCACATTGGGGGGTTCTGGGAAGGAAGGAGGAGAATCTTGAGAGGCAAATCCCTGCCTATCCCAGAAACAAGCTCGGGGGATATTAGGGTTTTGGGCGGGCGGGGGGGGGGGCGGAGAAGATCGAGGCCTGGGTGAAAATCAAGCTGGACGGTTCTTTAGGAAGAGTGTTCAAAGAGCGTTTCTCTGCAGACTCTAACCCCGCTGCATTCACACGGCCACCGTAACCCGATCGCTCCCTCGCACAGCCTCCGCGTTTCCCAATCCGCGGAAGCGATCCGAGAAACGGGCTGGTCCTCCCAGCGCCCGAAGCCCGAAGGAGCAGCCCAGCCGCTGCCAGAGGCAGGCGAGGCGGCCGAGCGGAGGGGCCGGGCGGGGGCAGCCGGGCGCTCTGCGGGACGGACCTGCCCATGGGCGAGCGCGGCCTCCCGACCCCCTCCGCTTGCAGGGACGGGAAGGAGGCGCCCGGGGGCGCCCAGGGAGACTCGGCTGGCAGCTGGAGGGGACCCCTGACCTGTCCGCGGAGTGGCTCTCCTGGGGGGGGCGAGAGCGGCATCAGAGCCCCACCCACGCTTTGGGGCCCGTTCCGAAAGTAGCAGGAGCTGGAGGGGGAGCGGACTAAAGAGAGGACCGAATCAGGGTTCTATTTCTGGGAATCATCTTTTGGGGGGGGAGGAGAGAGAGAGAGATTCCCTGGATGAATTCCCACCAGCAGAAAAAGGGGTGGAACCCGCGACGCCCCAGAAGGGACTCACCGAAGCAGCTCTCCAGAAGGGCGACCACCGCCAGCACCAGAAGCCACAGGGACACAGAGCGCAGAGCCATCCTGTCCGCAAACCTCCACCTGCGCTCCGCTCCCCTTCAGTCGCAGACGAGGAACGAGGCACGGCGGGTGAGCAACACCGTAATAATCCAGAGCGAGCAGCCTATTGGCCAGTCTTAACTGGTTGCTAGGCAGACGAGCAGGCGCAACCAGCGAGAGAGGCTGGAAAGGAAAGCGAAAGTTCCTTCGCTCTGTGAGCCAGCGATTGGCCAGGCTTAACCAGTAGTAAAAAAGCATTACCGTGTCGTCTGTGGTTGCTAGGCAGACGAGCAGGCGCAACCAGCGAGAGAGGCTGGAAAGGAAAGCGAAAGTTCCTTCGGGAAAATCCCCTTGCAGGGATTCTGCGTCTTGGGGAAGGGGCGGAACTGCGGGGCTCGAAAGAGCGGGCGTGGGGACTGGGCGCAGGCAGGGGGTCGCGTCCTTTTGGACCCCGCAGAGCCCCTCGCAGGCGGGGAAGAGGCGAAGGTCGGAAAGCCGAGTGAACTTGGTTCTGCTCCAAACGCCCAGCGGCTCTCGCGGCCTCTCAAAGGCGAAGACACGTCTCTCCTCTGGGGTGCAAAGGCCGGGGGTGCAAAGAACCCCAATAATCCCCCACTTCTTGTCATTCTCCGGCGGAGACATGAATCTTCCCGAAGCTTCAGCGCTCCTCGGGTCTCCCGCAACAAACTAAGCTGGCTGCTCCCTCCTTCGGCGGTTCTTCTGGGGAATGGCAGCCATCGTATCCCGGCCGTGAAACCCTTCGACAATACACTTCTGGGGAATGTTGGACTAAAATAAGAAATCCCTCTTCCGGTTATGATTGTGGTTAGCATGAATCATCTGCTGCTCCCTTGTACTGTCAGCCTTCTACTGAGCATGTACAGAATGGAAATTAGGCTGTGCCGGTGGGGAAGAGGAGTGAGATTCTGCCTCCCTTTCACGGGTCTCTATTTATAAGGTCCTTAGAGGGACCTTCCAATTGCTGGGTGAGTCTCTGGAAAATGCCTTTCTGTGTATCAGCCGCATCTTCAGATACTCTCTTCCCTGTCTGGGTTCACAGCAGTCTTAACCGTGTTTGTTTTCAGAGACTGGTTAGTTTCTGGTGCAGCATCTTGTGCAAACGGGGATTCACACACAAAACACTTGAGTCCCAGAGGGGAAAATTCACCAAGGTTGCCACTAACCTGGTGTGAGAAGGTTGTGCAAAGCCACCTCCCAGGCATATCACTGGCTCCGTTAAATCTGTGTGAACCCTGCCTCCGTGGGCCTGGAGAATCCCTGCAAAGAAAATGCCAGCTGCTTCCCGAACCAGGATGTTGGAAGGGGCCAAACATGAGACAGGCTGAAGCCTCTCAGGGCTCTGCCCAAGTGTTGGGGGGGCTTTTTCTCCAGGCACAGCCCCCCACTGAAGCTGCTTCATATGGGGAGGCCCTTGGCTCCTGCAGACCCATCCCCGGCCCCTCTAGGCTCCTTCCCAGGGATGCCCAGAGTTTCTAGCTTGAGCCTGAAATAAATTTCACCAGCCTTTCTCTCCAGCAGTTGATGACTTCAACTCCCATCACCCTAAGAAGGGCCATGCTGGCTAGGGATGATGGGATATCCAGTCCCACCCATCTGGAGGGCATCCGTGTGTGGGGGGCTGGCTTATCTGGAGAGGCTGGGCTTTGAGCCGGGTCCTCCCATCCCAAGCTGGGGATCCTCTGTTTTGGGGGCACAGTTAGCCTCCCTTCCATGTAGGACCAGTTTCCATGGGGGGAGGAGCCCCACCTCTCCCAGGGCTGCTTCCTCTCAACTTGCTCCTTTGAGGTCGGTGCAAATGAATATCACGCAATGATGGAAAGACTATTTCAACCTTGCAAAACTCTCAATGTGTTTGCAAGACTACAGTTCCTGGCTTAATCTGCCAAAAGTGCCCAAACACAGCCTTTATTGTGGGAAACTGTAAGTTTAGTTTCCTCAAACCAGGAGAATTGTTGGGCTCTTTTGGACACACCTAAACGGGCTCCCTTCTTTTTCCTCCCCACCTCCCAGTCAAAGATTTTGCCATCTTGGTTAGCTTTCTGCAGGGTCAGCTTCCAGCCAGGTTGGCACTACAACTCCCAGAATTCCCAGCAGGCCTGGCCTTTGGCTATGCTGACTAGGAATTTGGGAGTTGATGTCCCAACCCTCCTGACCAAGTCTGATTTGGATTTACGCAGGAAAGACACCAAACACCATTTTCTGTATTCCCTGCTTGGAGTTTTATTGCACCACAATCATATGCAGGTTTGGGGAAGACTCCAGTGCAGAGACAGTGGAATTTGGGACTCTGATAGCAGCAGCTCCTGGCCAACCTCACAGTGTTGGACCTGACTGGGATTTGGATGGGAGGCCACCAGGAGAAGCCAGGCTGGAGGCCAGACCAGGAAGTGGAAGCAACTCTCTTGAAAAAGACTGGGTGAGATCATCTCTCTCCTGTCCCCAAAATTATACAGATGTGTCCATGAAGTTGCAGAAGTTGACCTCAACCCCAAAGATATTTTACCGTAAGATCCAGAATTAACCAGCCACTACAGCATACACATTTAACGAATCATTATCATTACTATTACTTCTAAATTGTAAAGTAAATACGTGTCTAAAAATCTCCAATTCCCAGTATTTTAATGGCAACTAGACAGAATGATTTCCGCAAAGAAAGGGAATGCCGTTGTTTTCCGCTCGGCCAAAGGCAGCTCCTGTCGCCAGAGCAAGGAAGGCGAAGGGAGGACTTCAAAACCTGGGAAAACATCCCGGAGTTGAAGAGCAGCTTCTCCGGAAGGATCAGGCGGAGAAGGCCGGCCAGAAGCTTTTCTGCTCCAAACTGGATCCAATGGGGCAGGTCTTTTTCTTCTGGGCCTGGAGGGCTTTCCTCGCTGCCCCTCCCAGCTGGGGGCTTCCAGGGCGAGGAGAGTTGGGGTTCTCCCCGCCCCCCCCGGACACGATCGCTCCCCCCGACAGATCCCCGGTCTCGCTCTGCTTTGCTTGGGCCATCACCTCCCGTCCACTCGGGGCCAAAAGCACCGGATCGGCCCGGGCCTTCCATAAGGACGAACGGGGAGGCCTCGGGGGTCCCAGCTGGGAAAGGCCAGGGCAAGCCGGGAAACTTTGACCCGGGCGCTTTGCGGGCCCATCTTCAGAGGGAAGTCCCAGGGCGGGGGACAGCGTGTTTCTCAGCGAGGCCCCCAAGCCTCAAAAGGCGTTGCAACTTCCTCTTTTGTCCGGACAAAGGCGGGGCGGTTTGCAAGAGTTTCGGGCAAGGATCCCGGGTGCTGCCCGTGCCTCCGCCCCGCCTGGCATGTGGGCTGTGCTGCAGCGCCCCCTGCTGCCCCGGAGAGCGAAGCCGCTTCGCTCTTCTGGCCTGACTTCCCCGAAAGGGTGCGCCTCGCTGCCCGGACACCGCGATTCACGTTCCTGCGCTGCTCGCAGAGCTGTTTATTCGCAGCCACGCGTTTCACAGCGGGTCAATCGGCTCCAGAGAGCAGCCTCCAGACGGGGGGGATTGGCTGGGGGTCCTGGCGGCAGAGGAGGATGGAAGCTGAAGTCTAGTTGCCCTGGGGGCCTCCAGGTTGTCAATGTCTGAGAAAAGCGACCTGAGTTAGAACTGTCTCCCTGGCAGGCAGCTCTTCAAGGGGCAGGAACCGTGGAAGGTGCTTGTGAGAGCAGAAAAGTACTTGCCGTGGGTGTTTCTCACCCTTGGCAATGGGGAATTCTGGGAGCTGAACTCCAGACATCTTAAAGTGGCCAAGGCTGAGAAGCCCTGTGCCAGGAGATCATCAGCTCTCCCAGCATTTTTGCGCCATCTGAGTCGCTGGCAGTTGGGCAGCATAGAAATTTAGTAAACTCTTATTACTGGCAAACCCAGAGGGCCCAGCCCCCCCCCCCAATTTTGCTCTTCAGCTGCTCTGCCCTGGAAACTGCAGAAGGACCCCCCGAGCAGGGGAGATGAAATGGAGCCCCCTTTTCATGGGAATGTCTCTCCTTCTTTTGACCCCCTCCAACAATTTCTCACAGACAGGCAGACAGAACTCACTCAGCTCAGGAGTCCCACCCCCACCTTTTTAGTTAACATTTCTCCCAGATGGAACAGAAATGTGGTAAACCATGATTTGCTTTAACTACCTGATTGCTCATTGGAAGGATCGATAATGAAGCTCAAGCTCAGATATTTTGGTCACCTAATGCGAAGAGAGATCTCTTTGGAGAAGACCCTGATGCTGGGAAAGATTGAAGGCAAAAGGAGAAGAGGACGGCAGAGGATGAGATGGTTAGATAGCATCACTGAAGCAATGAGCATGAAACTGAGCAAACTCAGGGAGGCAGTGAAGGACAGGAAGGCCTGGCGCAATATGGTTCATGGGGTCACGAAGAGTCGGACACGACTTAATGACTAAACAACAACAATTTGATGAAGAAATCATGGTGGCCTGGTTCACACATCATGGTAAATGACACCCCCTTATAAATGATGGTGAAGGCCAAAGTTTGAGCCCCAGCAGTGACCAGCCCATTGTGCAACATTTGAAAGAGCTGGTAAGGACAGGTTTTGGATGCAGAGGGCCCTTTAAAGAACCTGGTCTTCAAACAGCAGCTACAATCTGAACTGGAGTGAGATGCATGTAACAAACTGAGCACAAAGAAAACAGGTACAGAATACTGTTCTTCATTGCATAGTCTAGGCCTGTGGATTTGGGTAGTTTATCAGAAGACAGCCTTTGTCTTAACTTGACATGTGAGAGCGAGGCCACTGTAATGAACCAACGTATGTTTTCTTTGTTTCAGCATAGCATGTTCTGATTGGGTTTAAGATTTAACTTGTGTGAACTGAGATAACCAGCCTCCATTTCTAAACCGGGGCGGAAACCGAGATGAAGCAGATCCAGATGTATCAGTGTCTTCCAGGCCTAACCAGGAGCTCATCTTCAGCCTCGCAGGGGCAGGCCAGAGGTGCTTGAGGTCCTCCGTCCTAAGAGGTACTTGAGATGGCGGTTTCTCCTTGAATGGTTGAGTCAACTGTCTTACTGCCTCCAGTCCTGAATAAGCCAAGGGGTCCACCGCTCAACCATCATAACACAACCCCCTTTGCAGGCATCCTACTAACATCTCCTTCCACCGAACAGCTGCAGTTCCCGTCACAAAAATCTCCCAGGTCCTTCAGCCACCAGCAGAAGGTGGTGAAAAACTTTATAACTGGGCCTCTTCTGAACTAGAAATCAAAAGCAACATCTTTGGGAAACTGATCAGAACAAATCTCTCCCAGACAACAGGCAAACACTGACTCCCTTACCTGCCCACCGTTTTTCCATCCCCAGGATAAAATTCAATTCCATGGGAGGACTGAGTCCCTGGACTCCTTACCCAGGCGGCTACTAGCCCAAGGAGTTCTCCTATTTCTGGAATGGGATGAGTCCCATGAGGATCCAATGACGTCACGGTCAGGGATTTGCCATTGCAGGAGATCTCATTAGGTCCCCATTGTGACCAGCCTTCCCCCTCAAGGCTGTTGCTCTTTCCAATCTGGGCTGCAAAAGGAAAAAGAGAAGAAAAGCCCCCGGCTCTTGGCTTGCCAACTCATCTGCTGCCAGTGGAATTCCAGCTGGTCTGTGACTCATCACCTTTGGTCAGAACTGCTGGCATCACCTGAAGGATCCCATAAAGAGGAAGAGGTGGAAGGAAAGAAGGCAGGAAGTGATCTGGTCCCAGGTGCATTTAATGCTGGAATCCAAAAGTTCAGGAGACAGAGAGGCTGGTCGCCTGTAAGGACCCCACTTTCTCCACACTACCGTTTTCAAACTCTCCCAATCCTCACTCAAGTCTCCTTTTTTAAAATTCAAGCTCCTCGTCTTTTGGTTGCTCCTTTTTGACCCCTTTTCCAGCTGAATGATCCCCTTTCTTGCCCAACGGGGAACCCAGAACGACCTGCAGATCTTCCTTCTTGCCTCTCAACCGTGGCTGCTTAGACCTTCTCTTGTGGGTCCAACATTTCTACCGAAGGGTGGCGTGGAAATCGACTGGAAGCCTTATGTGGACCTTTTGCTGGAAGAAGAAAAGACAAAACGGATGATTGATGGATTTGGGGATTGGAAAGGATTAGAAAGGGTTAAAGAGGGAGGGGAAAGAGCCCCCGCTCAGCCTCCGCCGTGTTCATCACCCCCGACCCCCTCGCCCTTCTCCACACCTCCGCAGCCTCTCCCACCCCCTCGACCAAACGCTCTCTCAGCACCGCCGCTCGGGCTGCTTTCTAGCGCCCGCAAGGAACAGAGCATGAGCAGAAGACCCTTGCCGGCACTCCCGCCGAGAGGAGGGGAAGAGAGGAGAGGCGGTGGGTTGCACTGGGGAGGCTCTCTAGCCACGGGCAGGAAAGGAAGGTCGCCGCAGTGTTTTGCCTCTCTAGGAAGGAGCACTCTCTGGCAGATTCTCTTGGAGGCCGGGAGGGCGCGGAAGTTGTGGCGGGAGCGGCTGGCAACTGCTCTTCCCAGACGCAGAAGCCCCAAGGAAGCCGAGCCCCTCCCCCCTCCTGGAAACCGGGGGGGCGGTTGGGGCCTCGAGGGAAGGCTGCGGCCCCCGGCCCGGGTCCCCGACGGTCGCTGGAGCCCCGATGGCGGTCGGGCGGCAGGAAGCAGCGGCGCGTGGGGACAGCTCCCCCCTCCTCGGACGCGCTCGGCTCGGTCAGCTCTGCGGGGCCCGGCGGGGCACTTGCTCTGCTCTCGGGGCTGAAACCGGAGAGGGCCGCGCGGGGCCTGAGGAGGGTCCCCGGAGCGCCCTCGGAGAAGCGGACTGCGGGGAACGAGAGCGGCCCTGCGGAGGGTTTCCCTGTTTCCACTGCGGACGAGCCGGGGGCGGAATGGAGGCCCCGAGGTCTTCGGGGCTGGGCGCGGCCGCGGGCCCTCCCGCCGTCCAGGCCGGCCGCGGAGGGGCCTTCGGGGGAAGGGGCAGCCCGAAAGCCCTCCCCGAGGGGAGGCTCGGCCCGGACGCGCAGCGCCGGCGCTTCCGCGGCTTCTGCTACCAGGAGGCCCGCGGGCCCCGGGAGGCGTGCAGCCAGCTGCACCGGCTGTGCCGTCGGTGGCTGCGGCCGGAGCGGAGCAGCAAGGCGGAGATGCTGGACCTGCTGGTGCTGGAGCAGTTCCTGGCCCTGCTGCCCGCCGAGGTGGAGCGCTGGGTCGGGGAATGCGGGGCGGAGACCTGCTCGCAGGCGGTGGCCCTGGCCGAGGGCTTCCTGCTGAGCCAAGCCGCCGGCGAGGAGGAGCTGCGGGAGAGGCAGGTGAGAGGATTTCGTCCGGGGAGCTGCGAGGGGCGAGAAGGTATCTAGGAATGTCTGTAGGAAATCACAGAAATTAAGAACATGTCTATGCAGTCTTTTCTGGAAATCCCTATATTCTGAGGACTGATTTCTTCTTGAGGCAAAAGCATCTGTTTCCTCTTGGAGATAATTCCATGGGAGGAAGGAGAAATTCAAGCCTCTTTCAACCTCCCACTCTGGATTGATGGAAGAGGCTCCAGAGTTTGAGGGAGGGGTTAAAATAACTTGTCCTGCCTCCCCTTCTTCTTTCCTCTAGTGCAAGAATTAACTGAGGCACCTTTTCCATTTCAGCAGACATTATTCAAACTATTCATTCTCATTAACAATATAGCAAACCTTATTTTGAAGTTTTACTTGCTCTGTTTTTCTTTACAAACGATCATTGAGAAAAATCATCTAAAGAACAAGTATTGGGATGGTGTAATGGTATGTGGGAATGACCTTGGGAGATGGGGAAGAGCCACAGACTGGACAACCATCATGTAAAAGATATCTCCATCCACAGAAGGAGATGAGGGGCGTGCATGGGAAGCCTTTCAGAAGAACTCTCCCTAGTTTTCCGGAGAGTAAAAGGAGAGGAACTTTGAGACTTGCAAGATTCTGTTATCATGACCTTAAGGCCACATTAACAGAATCTTGCAAGTCTGAAAGTTCCTCTCCTTTTACTCTCCTGAAAACTAGGGAAGGTTCCTTCTGAAAGGCTTCCCATGCCCACAGAAGCCTTCTTGGATTCAGGGTTGGGATCTGCATCCCTGATCTAGGAATCCTGACTAGATTCCGTACCCAGCAATAGCCATTTCCAGTCACATTCCCCCTAACGGCATGTGTCCATGTCTGAATTGGCGCACCCAAGTTCTGTGATCATTTTAGAAATCAGTGTTGAACTTAAGACAAATGGACCCTCTTTCTCATGAACAGAACCTGTTAACCAAACAGGATATTGGAAAGTTATTTTTCTTCTAGTTAAATCTTTTTTTGTCAAGAAGCAGGAAACAAGGATGCACAGGTGTATTATAGGCTATAAATAAATACAAAGAATGGACAAAGGATTAGGAAAAAAGTTATTAAATAAAAGATGAAAATGTTGTTTAGCTGGACCAGATAGAGCTTAGCTTGCATATTTGAAAACATATGTTTAATGTTAGGAATCAAAAAGACCGAAAGCCCTTTTTCCTCCTCCTCAAGATTTTTTGGCTCTAGTGAGCACAATCACCACAGAAAGGAACAGTATGTAGTACAATACATTACTAAATCACAGCTTGAATATAGTCCCTTTAGTACTTTTCTTAGTTTGAGCACAACTAATTAGAGGTACAGATCCCTAGCCTACATGACTTTCCCAACTAGTGTAAGCAGAGAGATTGTCTGTAACTGGATACTTACCACAATTCTTGTAGCTCCTTGGTTCTAAGCAGAGTTCCCATTCTAGAAAGGATAGTGAGAAAAAGTAACAAATTAACACACCTTTTTCATTTACATAGATATACAGAGCTTGCTTTCCTAACTCCCCTCTGTTTCTGACTTTATTACCTAAAAATGTTGGATTGTGACCTGCCAGTTTTTATCAATCAGGTCTCAGAATGTTGTTCTACAAAACAGTTTAGGAAATGGTCTGTCTCTGGGCAATTCTTGGTTATGGGAGTTCATGTCCTGATTCTCATTACTGTTGCCTACCAATTATAATTTGATCTTCTCCCGGTTTGTGGCATGTCATTGTTTCAGTCCACCCTAGGATATTGTTGCCCTCTTCACATACCTGTGGGTTGCAGTGGAGTGTATATAATTCATTACACTTGAAGATTTATCATAAGGGGGCTCTTTAAGTCCAATATCCATCATGACCACTTGCAAAAGTGGTTTGCTGGGCAAATCTGCCAAGAGGGTACATTCTGTTCAAACAATGATTTTCTCTGGTTGGCTCTTGGTTTCTGTATGTTCAAAATAACTTACAACATTTATAATTCAAACTTGATCAGGAATTAGAAGTGAGAAAGAATGAAATGTCCAATTTGCCTTTTAGTCACAGCCACAATATTTTCAGGGTGTGCATCTTCCCCACAAAAACATCTCAGTGTTCATCCCAAGGTCTCCGTCCCTGAACTGCCAGGCTGGTGGTCTCTCTACTGCAAAAGGCAAAGGGAAGGCAAACCAAAAGGAAGGGGAGATAGGTCCCATCTCTCTCAAGAGGTTGATTGATTATGTGCCATCAAGTGGTTTTCAACTCCTAGCAGCCACATAGATAGATTTTCTCCATGCCAGTGTATCCATAACATGTTCTTTCAGGTCTCCCAATGGCGCACTCATCGCCACTGTAACTGAGTGCATCCACCTTGCTGCTGGTCACCTTCTCTTTCCTTCCACCTTTCCTAGCATTAGAGCCTTTTCCAGAGAGTTTGTTCTTCACATAATGTGTCTGAAATAGGATAATTTGAGCCTGATCATTTGTGCCCTGAGTGAGAACTCTGGGTGGATTTGTTAAATGATCCCTCAGTATGTTCTCTTCACTCTACATGGTATTCTCAGGAGTCTTCTCCAACACCAGAGTTCAAAGGCGTCAATAATCTTCCTATCCTGCTTATTCAAAGTCCACTTTCACTTCCATGGAGTGTCATGGGGAATACCACAGCTTTCACAGTTTTGATATCTGTAGGTATTGACACATCACGGCATTTGAATATCTTTTCCAAGGCCTTCATTGCTGCTCTACCAAATGCTAGTCTGCGGCATATTTCTTGACTGCTTATTTCTTGTCTATTGGTGGTTGACCTTAAAAGGCAGAAGCTATCCACCACTTTGATATCTTCATTGCCAGTTCTAAGGCTGTTTGCTGTACCTGTTGTCATTATTTTGGTCTTCTTTATATTTAATTTTAGTCCCACTTTTCCACTCTGCTCTCTTAGTACTAGGGCTTGCAAATCCTTTCCATTTTCAGCTATCAGGGTAGTGTCATCAGCATAGCTCAAGTTGTTGATGTTTCTTCCTCCAATTTTAAAAACACATTCATCTTCTTCCAGTCTAGCTTTCCTTAACATATATATTCAGCATAGAGGTCGAATAAATAAGAGGAGAGTATTCAGCCTTGTCGCATTCCTATGGCAACCTGGAGCCAGTCTGATTTGCCGTGTTCCATCCATACTGTGGCTTCCTAACTTGTATATAAGTTTCTCATGAAGACAGTGAGATGTTCTGGGATTCCTGTTTTTCTGAGCACTTTCCACAACTTGTTGTGACTGACACAATCAAAGGCCTTTCTATAATCAGCAAAGCCCATACTGACTTCTTTTTGGCATTCTTTGGCTTTCTCAATTATCCAGCATGTATCAGCAATAATGTCTCATGTTCCTCAGCCTTTTCTAAATCCAGGTTGAACATCTGGCATCTCCTTTTCCATGTAGGGCTCTAATCTGCACTGGATAGTCCTAAGCATTATTTTGCTAGCATGTGAAATTAAGGATATTGCACAATAGTTTGCACACTCTGTTAAGTCTCTTTTTTGGTATTGGAATGTAGATTGATCTCTTCTTTTTTTTTAAAATAGTTTTTATTAAAAGATTTTACATATATAATAAGAAATATATTCAAAGAAAAAATATAGTAAATGTGAAAAAGAAAAAAGAAAGGAAGAGACAAAGAAAAAAAGGAGATAGAAAAAGAAAATAAAAGAACAGAAAACATTTTACACACACACACACCTTCTCACCCCTATGGGTGGTATGTGTCTTCCTCAATCTCAGGACCTCTACCAGAGGCCTGGGAGTTTGAGGGTTTTATGCAGGATCTTAGCTGTTCCTAGCACTGCACTCAGAGAGCTCTGATGTTCCTGGGATCTGTTGGAGCCACTCCAGCTTAAGAGTCACAGAAGTGCTCCTACCACCACTGGGACCACTTTAGCCTTTACTTTCCACATCCTCTCTAGTTCCTACTTGCCCTGTTCTCCAAATAGTATGTGCCATTGTCCAAACAGCGCACCCTGTTCTTGCAGTGCTTCAGAAAGCCTTCTGAAAGTTTCTGAAGTCTTCCAAACCATTGCAAGAACAGAGCGCCTGCCATTCTCTAAATACCGCGCCCTGTTCTCATGATGCTGCATAAAGCCTTCGGAAAGCTTTTGAGGTCTTCCAAAGTATCACAAGAACGGAGTGCCTGCCATTCTCTAAATAGACAGAGAGAGACCCAGTTTGGTTTAGTGGTTAAGGCACCAGGCTAGAAAGCAGGAGGCTCTGACTTCTAGCTCTGCCTTAGTGATAAAAGTCGGTTGGGTGACTTTGGGCCAGTCACTCACTCTCAGCCCAATTTACCTCACAGGGTGGTTGTGGGGAATATAGGAGGAGGAAGGAGTTAGGTATGTTTGCCACCCTGAGTTATTTGTAAAAATGATAAAGGCGGGACAAAAAATCTAAAACCAAAATTAACACACCCCATTCTCAGGATGCTTGGAAAAGCCTCTGGGAAGCTTCTGAGGTCTTTCAAAGCATCACAAGAACAGCATGTGCTATTCAGAGAGAGTGTGAGCAGCCTCTGGAAGACAGCCTTGCGTGGCCAGCAGCTGCCTCACATAGGGCCAGGCCTGGTGCGCCTCATCAGCAGTGGGAGGAAGATGGCAAAAGTCAGCTGGGCACAGCAGGGCCTGTGGAGTGCAGGATGGCGGGGACAACTGAGGCTTTGCACTGTGGTGGTGAAGTGGCTGGCCATGGTGTGGGGCTTGAGGCGGCATTTTTCAGTGACAGCAGCAGCAGCAGCAGCGCTAGGACTGAAGTAGAGCCCTGGCAGCTGGCTGAGACTGCTGAAAGCCCCGGGGCCTCTACTTCAGCCTCAGCTCCACTGCTGCCACCAAGGAGTGCCGCTGTGCAGCGTGGCCAAAAGGGCAGAAATGGGGTGGGATAGGCAAGTGATTGGAGTTGAAGTGCCCCTGTGGTCCTAAGTGCAGGTGGGCTGCCAAGTGCCCAAATTTTTATCACGTGACTGTGGGGGTGCTGCAACAGTTGTAACTTCGGGGACTGGTCCTAAGTCCCATTTTTCAGCGCTGTTATAATTTTGAATGGTCGCTGAATGAATGGTCATAAGTCGAGGACTACCTGTAGGGTAAAAGTAAAAGGCAAACTTCTCTTTTTTTTTTTCCTGTTTTGCTTTTCTCTGTCTTTAACACTTAGTCCCAATTAGCTCTCCATACCTACAGTCACACAGTCTGGCTCATATTACCTTTATGTTCTTATTTTGTAAAATCCACCAATTATCTACTTTCCTTAATAATAAACAATCAGCATTCCCACAAAAGTCCAGTCTGTTTATCTAGTTAATTTTACTATTTTCAATGGCACTTTTGTAAAAAAAAAAAAAAATCTAAAATTACCGTCCCCTTTATCCATTTAAAACTTTCTTAAATCACAACCTTGTTAAGCTTTTTGTTTTTAAGTCAAAATGTTTAGGATGGCGACTCACTGAGTGTCTTTCCTGCCATTCAGGAGACCTCCCTTAGATTGTAAATGAATTCTATCCAGAAGTGTTTAAGAAAGTGAGGCTTTTGTGGGTGAAGTGTTCATTAAGGCTGCACAGCAGTTTTGAGTGTGATGGTAATCCTTCAGCTCCCAAGCCTCTCAACCCACGATTGACCACAAGAAACTCAGTTCCTGTGGTCTGCTCATGAGGAGTAGCTATCCAGACTGCAAGTGGGTGATCTCCCAATCTCTCCTTCTCCGGAGAGAATTTCATCAGCTAGAACTTTCCACCTATCTTCGCCACAGTGCTGTCCTCGCTTGTGGAACCACTCGCAGGAACCCATAGGTCCTCACCCGGAAGTCTAGATTGATCTCTTCCAAGTGGTTGGCTGCTATATCATTTTCCAGATTTGCTGTTATAGCTAAGAACCTTGCCTGATTCTTTTCTGTTGCTTGCCATATTTCAGTAGGTATTCCACTGGTTCCTGTAGCCTTCTGACTTGGTAATAACTGGAGTACTGATCTAACTTAATTTTCTAGTGCTAGAAGTTCTTGTAAGTAGGGAATATCTTTGAAGATATCTTGGATGTTGACATCTCTACTGTACAGTGTTTTAGCATACTCCTTCTATCTTCCTTTGATCTCCCCTTTCAATTTTTTGCGTCCCTAAATTTAAAGGAAATACTCCAGGAGGAAGAGATAGGAATAAATACATCCACAAAAAAGGAAAGGCCACACCTATCAAGTGAAGAGGAGAAGATAAAGAAGGAACTCCTGAAAAGAGGAAATAAAAAGAGGCAATAAAGCATTTCACAAAAATGGCAGGCATTTACCCAGAAATAGCAGCCGCATACAGAGCAGAATCCCCAAGTTCTCTGACTTTGACTTGGGTTGGGGAAGTACAGGTGGAGAGGCAAAAGGTAAGGCAAGTGAGCTAACGCAGTTATGGTCCGCCGAAAGTGGATCATAAACCAGACTCTTCTTTCAGGTGCAGGAGCCGGTCATGGGGGAGATCTCAGCAGAGCTCCAGGGAAGAGGAAATCAATCCAGTTCTTCTCAAGAGCTGCTTTTCAGGAGGATCCAACTCGGGCCACCTCACCAGGTAAGTGTAGGTTTCCTCTGAGAGCAGTAGAGTTCAAGGTCCATCTGTTCACGAGCTGCTCTTACAGCCAAATTCTGAGTGTGGGCATTTGAGCATAGTGTCTCCACAGAATGACCCACTAAGTTACACTCAGTTTTCAAGATTGTTTTGGAGATACAAATGAGAGACAATTCACAGGGTAACCTCAGAAGTTCGTATAAGGAAATGTAATTTATTTGTTGGAAGAATTTAATACTTCTTAATACTTTTCAGAAGAGTGCAGAAAGCCAATAAAAAAAATTAAACCTGTGAATTGAAAGAATAGAACTTCAAAAATATGCCACCATATCGACTTAAAAATGAATTGTATGAAGGACAGATTTCCCATGTGAAAACCCCTATAGTCAACACTAAGTGGCTACAACAGTAAGACTGTTCGTCAAGTGACTTGGGATTTCCAGGGTCATTTCCAACATTTTGAAATAGGCCAGGAAAGAAATTCCTAGTGGGTGTGTCCTGTTTTCTAGGGAATTTGGAATTTGCTCAGCCAGGCAGGCGAGGCCAGGGGATTCTGCTCCCCCAAACCTTCTTGCTGAATTATTCCTTGCCAGTGGGAGGCTCTGCAAGGGATGCTGTGTTGCCGTTCTACAATTTGGGCACACCTAAGCTGTGTTTTGTGCAGTTACAGCACCAGCCTGAGGAGGGAGAGGGGGCTGGAGGCTTCACAGCCACAAGGACTATGTGGACATTCAGACATAAACCTGCCCTGCAAAAAATGTCTGTTGGGCCCCTTGCAAAGTTGTGTTTCCTGTTTTGTGCAATAAGGGAGACAGCTTACAAGTCTTTTGTGGAATTGCCTGCTAAGGAAGATTTTCTTTCTCTTTCTAGGGCTCTGGTCTCTTTGAGGAGGTGGCTGTGGACTTCACAGAGGAGGAGTGGGCACTGCTGGATTCTGGCCAGAAGGCCTTGTGCAGGGAAGTCATGCAGGAGATTTCGAGGAATATGGCTGCTCTGGGTAAGGCCCCCCCTTTGCTCTGGGCTCCATTCATTGGGGAAGTTTTTTTCAGTGGGAGGTAAACAGGGAAGATGTCTGCACTCAGTTGCTTAAGGTGGTCATGACTCCTACTGGCCACCACCTGAATTACTGCACTCCCATCAGACCTTTCCTAATCTGAAAAAAACAATCAGGGTCAAATGTGTTTAGTATATGACTGATATGCAAAGCCAAATATCTAGGCTGGCGCTCAGAAAACATCCTGAAAGAAGGCGTGATTTGCCAAAGAAGCTTCCTGGTTGTGTCCTTGAAGCAAACATAGAGACTTTCATCTTAACTGGCAGGAGTGGGTTGGGAAGGCTGTGTGGGGCCCTAATCCCTATGGCATATTTAGAGGGAGGGGAAGGAAGACTGGGGGGATGAATGGAACTCCTTCCAGGCACTTGGAAGCACCCTTCCCACCAGCAACCCTGCCCCCAACCATCAAAAATGAAAGATGCAGATTCTGAAAAAGTGCCAGTGACAAGCAGTTATTTTTTTCTTTTGTGGAAAAGATGGAGAGGAAGAACTGGAAAATAGGACTTAATGAATGATAATAGGATGGTGGGGGGGAGCAGCAATTCAGTGATGGCTTTTGAGGAGAGGACACCGCTGCCTTCTTCAAGGAGAAGGATAGCAGCCCCTTGGCCAAGGAAGTATTTACTGTTGCCCTACCCTTGCTCCCTGCCAACTCTGTAGAGGCTTTCACCAGCAAGGAAGGGCAGAAAGTGCAGACTACACATGGCAGAGCCACTGCTGCAAAGAGTCCCATCCACTTCCTCAGGATGCACAAGACCAAATTTATCCCAGATCACCTGGAAAGGCAAAATCTCAGTCATTACCTCCTGAGTTCCTCAGTTCTCTTCTAACCACCTCTGAGCAGATCTGAGTGATTTTCTTCTCAGGTTCCCTAGCAAATTTGTCACAAAGTCCCACTGACAGACCTTCCTGGTGTGGATCATTTTGAAAAGGATGACAATCTGTGGGTGCAATAAGAGAAGAGAAATAGAGGTTTTGGTGTTCAAAACAGTGAAGTCCCAAATATGTGCCCTTATCTATCTTATGCCAACGGCACTCTAGGCATCTCTTGATTCCCTTCAGCTGCCAGGGTCCCACCGGATCATGAACCGGCAGAGGTTGTTCAGGGGCAATTTTGTCCAAGGGCAGCCCCTCCTCTAGCAGACAAATAAGACCTTTGCAGAAATGCTCACCATTGCTTTGGGAGAGGCGCTCCATGGAAGTGCCTGGGCAGATTGGCCGATCAACAGCAAACGCTTACTGTGGTTCCTGGCTGAAAAATTCCTTGGATATCATCAGAGTCTTCTAGATAACAATTTGCACCCAACATCTCCTAGCTAGATGCATGGCTGGTGCCAAACCTGAAACTTGGATGGGCATGCTTTTGAGAGAGGGAGACCCCCCTCCTTCACCATTTGAAATTCTAATGAGATTTCCTATTTTCTTTTTTCCAAGCATGCGATTGGCCAGAGAATGACAATGACAGGCAGGCGATATTAATGCCACTGCACACAGCGAAGCATGAAGTCAAGGAAGTGATGTTTTGCCATCAAGGAAATCCAAAAAGGCAAGAGAGAAGCCACCCAGAAGACAGAGGGGAGAAGTCCTCCATTTCTCTCCCTGTTGAAATCCATGGCTTCCTGACCCTGCAAGATCAGAAAGGGAAGAGAAAGGGAAAATATGGCAAAAGAAAGAAAAATGAATTTGATTTACATGAATATGGCAGAAGCCAGACTAAAGGAAAACAATATGATTCCAGACAGTATGAAAAATATGTCAATCATTCCTTCTCTCTTACTTTACCTAAAAAACTGTACAGGAAACACAAACCACATACATTTGTAAAATTTGGGAAAGATATCAGTCTGAGCAGAGAGATGAAACTATGCACGAAGTGTGGAAAGAGCTTCAGTAGCACCAGTACTCTTAATCTACATCAGAGGATCCACACAGGTGAGAAACCATATAGTTGCATGGAGTGTGGAAAAAGCTTTCATTGGAATACACAGCTTATTTATCATAAAATTATCCACACAGGGGAGAGACCATATAAATGCATGGAGTGTGGAAAAAGCTTTCGTCAAAACACGGAACTTATTTACCATAAAAGGATCCACACTGGGGAGAGACCATATAAATGCATGGAGTGTGGAAAAAGCTTTTGTCGGAACAGAGAGCTTATTTATCATAACAGGATCCACACTGGAGAGAGACCATATAAATGCATGGAGTGTGGAAAAAACTTTACGCAGAAAGGACATCTTACTTGCCATGAAAGGATCCACACTGGGGAGAGACCATATAAATGCGTGGAGTGTGGAAAGAGCTTTATTCAGAACTATGAACTTGCTCGCCACCAAAGGATCCACACAGGGGAGAGATTATGTAAATGCATGGAGTGTGGGAAAAGCTTTCTGGACATCAGAGACCTTACTAGTCACCAAAGGATCCACACAGGGGAGAAACCATATAAATGCACAGAGTGTGGAAAAAGCTTTCGTCGGAACAGAGGGCTTAATTATCATAAAAGGATCCACAGTGGGGAGAGACCATATAAATGCTTAGAGTGTGGAAAAAGCTTTCGTCGGAACACAGAGCTTCTTTATCATAAAAGGATCCACACTGGGGAGAGACCATATAAATGCCTAGAGTGTGGAAAGAACTTTACTCAGAAAGGACGTCTTACTTGCCATGAAAAGATCCACACTGGGGAGAGACCATATAAATGCGTGGAGTGTGGAAAGAGCTTTATTCAGAACTGTGAACTTGCTCGCCATCAAAGGATCCACACAGGGGAGAGACCATGTAAATGCATGGAGTGTGGAAAGAGCTTTATGGACATCAGAGACCTTACTAGTCACCAAAGGATCCACACAGGGAAGAAACCATATAAATGCATGGAGTGTGGAAAGAGATTCATTGAGAACAAAGACCTTATTCGTCATAAAAGGATCCACACAGGGGAGAAACCGTATAAATGCACTGAGTGTGGAAAGAACTTCAGTAGAAACTGTACTCTTATCCGCCATCAAAGGACCCACACAGGTGAGAAACCATATACATGCGCTGAGTGTGGAAAGAGTTTCAGTAGAAAAAATAATCTTACATCCCATCAAAGGATCCACACAAGGGAGAAACCATATGAATGCACTGACTGTGGAAAGAGCTTTTTTTATAATCACAGTGTTTCTCGCCATCAAATGATCCACACAGATGAGAAACCATATAAATGCATGGAGTGTGGAAAGAGATTAATTGAAAATAGAGAACTTACTCATCATAAAAGGACTCACACAGGGGAGAAACCATATAAATGCAGAGAGTGTGGAAAGGCCTTCAGAAGAAATGGTAATCTGACTCGCCATCAGATGATCCACACAAGTGAGAAACCATATAAATCATAGAGTGCGGAAAGAGATTCATTGAGAACAGAGACATTACTTCTCATAAAAGGATCCACATGGGGGAGAAACCATATAAATACATAGTGTGGAAGGAGCTGTATTCAGAATGGAGCCCTTACTTGTCACAACAGGATCCACACTGGAGAGAAGCCATATAAATGAATTGGCTGTGAAAAGAGTTTTCATCATAATGGTGCCCTGATTTACCAGGAAAGGATCCATACAGAAGAGAAACCACATAAATGCATGGAGCGTAAAAAGCGCTTTCACCAAAACTCTGCCCTGATTTCTCATAAAAGGATCTACATAGTGATAAACCATATAAATGCACAGAATATGGAAAGAACTTTATTCAGAACAGAAACCTTACTGCCCATCAAAGGATCCACACAGAGGACAAACTGTATAAATGCATAGAGTGTGGAAAGAGCTTAAGTTTGAAGTGTAATCTTACTTTCCCTCAAATAATATACACGGGAAAAAAATAACATGCATGAACTGTGGAAAGAGTTTTATTAAGAACAGTGACCTTACTCATCATAAAAGGTTGTACATGGGAGAAATCATATAAATGCATGGAATGTGGAAAAGCTTTAGTTTGAACTATAACTATTTATAGTTCCCATCCAAGAACCCGCATTAGAGAAGCCATTTAAGTGTGGAAAGAGCTTATGTGTGAACAGTAGCCTTACTTCCCATAAAAGAATCCACCCAGAAGACAAACCATATAAATGAATGGAGTTTGAAAAGAGATTCAGTAGCAGCAATCCCATTACACAGCATTGAAGGAACTGCATAGGGAAGAAGCCATATAAATGCATGTATGTGGAAAGAGCTTCAGGCAGAGCAGCCACCTTAATTGCCACAAAGTGATTCACACAGGAAAGATGACATAGAAATGTGCAAAAGGATGACTGAGTCAGTTCAGTTGCAACATTCTCTCACTCATCTTACACTTTCTGCATATATGCCCAGGTATGGAATGAGGCAGTCCTCAGTAGAGCTTGTTTGCCAGGTCTGTGGTCAGAAGGAGGTTAGATATGAAGGACTGTAAAAAAAGAATTAAAGGCATTTTTCAAAATGAATCTTAAAGATACAGAAATAAGAACAGTCTGGAATGCAAGTTAGGCATTTATGAGAGGACAATTTATATTACAGAACTCCACATTGGGGGGAAAAAAAACAGATAAACAAATGGAAATAATCTTAGTCAAGATACAGGCCAAGGAAGATGAATTAAAGTGTTCATTGGGAAGAAAAAGCATTTTACAACAGATTAAGGTTTTACAAAATCAACTTTCTATGCTGATGATTAAGGAAATGGAAATAAAAATGAACTTTACCAGACAAAAGAATTTTGAGCCAGCAAATAAATCAGGGAAATGGTTAGAATATAAGTTGAGAAAAGAAAGTGGGGAAAAATGATTTTAAAATGGCAAAAAGGGGATACCATGGTATTAGGTAATGCAGCTACGCAAAGAATTTTACAAAAATACTATACAAAATGATAGAAGAGCGAACAGATTTCAGATGAGAAGGTAAACATCTAAGCTTCCAGAAATAACGGAGAAACAATAGAAAATGATGAAAGGACCTATAATAATACAATTAGATATTACAAGTCTGTGAGGCAATGAAAAAAATTAAAAGGGGGAAAGCACCAGGACCAGGTGGATTACTGACATCTTACTACAGATGTTTTGAAGATGAATTGATCTAACCCTTACAAAGGGTGGTGAATTCTATTCTAGAAGAAGGATACCTGAACATTGGAAAGGAGCAAATATTGCTTTAATACATAAGGAAAGACAGTGTAATGGAAGGTATGTGCGAGGAGGATACTGGAATGGAGGATCAAGGTTATCATGAGGGAGGGGGAGCATTCCAGGAGAGGTTTCAGGGCAAGCGCGTCCTCAGCCCACAGCAGGACCGTGAGAAAATGAAGAGGCCGAGACTGGCCCCTCCCTAGAGTCTCATGGGGTATATCCACTAGTTGCTTTAGCATAGGTTGAGTCTGGCGAGATTCTGTCTATAAGGTGCAAGCTAGTAAAGGAACTATACTGGACTGGACTGCCTCGTTGTCGTTCTTGGGCTGGGTCTGACAAACAGGATCCTACTTCACAAAAAAATTATAATCCGGTTTCCTTATTGAATAATGACTATAAAATATTTGCTGTGATTTTGGCAGAAAGACTGAAAGGTGTTTTGCAAGATTTTATACACAAAGATCAAAGATCAATCCTAAAAGACAATGGAGAGGCAGTATAAGGAACATTATGAATATTATAGAATATTTGGAATGGCATAAAGAAAAGCAAGCTGCACTAATATTTCTTCACATGGAGCAAACTTGATCATTTGAACTGGATTTTTCTGATTAAAATTTTGGAAAATATGGATTTTGGAAACAATTTTATTAAATGGGTAAAATCAGCATATGTATTACAAACAGCACAAATTATAGCAAATGATGAGTGGACTGAACATGTGAAATACAGAAAGACACGAGGCAAGATTGCCCACTTTCACCTTTGTTGGGGTCCCTTGAGGATCATGATTATAAAGATGTGTTTTTTAATTGTGTATAATTTGTTCATCACTTCCTACACTTTAGAGCAGCCTTTCTCAACCATTTGACCCTGGAGGAACCCTTGACATATTTTTCAGGCTTCGGGGAGCCCCTGCACATTCAGGCTCAAATATAGGCCAGAAGTTACAAATTTATTATGTTCATTCTATGTGTAGGCCTGTATACGTACATTAACAGTGTTCTTAAACTAAAAATAAAGAATTAAACTTACCTCTTTAATGTGAAACCTGTGCTTGTTTTTTGCTGCACAAATAATCAATTCTGGACCAAACCTGAGACCACACACACACCAATGTGGATAGAAAAGCTGCTGTTCTTCAGTTTATCATCCAAAACCTTTTCACATCATGTGACATGTCATCAATACACAGACTTACTGTACTGTTTAACAGTGGAACCTTTTCAATTTCTTGTACTGCATCTGGTCCTAGCATTTTTTCCCACTATTATTTCACATGCTGGCATGATTATTTTCTCACCCAAGGCATGACTTTTCCTTTGCTGTGTAATAATTTCTGCTACTAAATAACTTGCTTCTTGGGCTTTTTTACTGACTCTCATTTTATTAACAAAAGCTTTACTCCGTTCTGTGATTCCAATAGCCATTTAAAATAATCAGAACTTTTACTTGTCGCATGGCTGTGATTTGTAGTTAAGTGCCTTTTTAATTTTGCTGGAGCCATTGCTGCATTTGTAAGTTGTTTGCCACAGATGAGGCACAACAATAGGACAGCATGGACCACCAGTCCATGTAAAACCCACTGATAAATCACTTTCATTGTAAAGACGGACTTTTTTTGAGTCCATTGATGTACCAGTGCAGGGAAATGCCTGAGAAGATTTAAATTCTTCATTATCATTATCATCATTAAACTTATGGATATTGTCCATTCTAGAATCCTCCCCTTCTCTTTCACTCCTCCTCTTCAGAAATCACCACATTGGATCCACAGACATGACTGAATAAACATGTACAAAATTTATTTTAAATAATGGGATAAAATAACTACAGGAAAACTGCAGGGAAAGATGTGGGAGGGAGAGACATCACAGACTAAGTTGGATGAGTCCATTAATTTCTTGAAAAATGCACTCCTCCCTCCCTCTCCTTCAATATATTCTTCCCTTCCTGCAATATAGTGTTCACCTGTTATCAACAGTCTCCTCTATCTTGTCTCAAAAATTAAGAATGGATTCAACCAAATAAACATAGTCCTACAGTATACTTGCCAGAGAGCTTAGAAAGGGGTGTGACTAGATTTCTGTTCAGTCTCTGCTCATCACTGCAAGAGCGTATTGCCCAAATTTGAAATAATTTTTTAAATAAATTATGATCTTCCAGGGAACCCCTAGTGACCTCTCATGGAACCCTAAGGTACCCTGGAGCCCTGGTTGAAAAACCCTGCTTTAGAGCAGGGTTTCTCAATCTTGGCAACTTGAAGATGTGTGGACTTCAACTCCTAGAATTCCCTAGCCAGCCATGCCGGGTGAGGAATTCTGGGAGATGTACTCCACACATCTTCAAGTCGCCACAGTTGAGGAACCCTGCTTTAGAGGATTCAAGGGCTGCTTTCATTGAAGGGGTGGTTAGTGATTCCACCTGAATTCTGAACTCCCAGGAATTTCAACCGCAGATTTACTAAGGAAGCGCCTAGGAAACTGCCACACAATTCATTTTTTATTATTAATTTTTATTGAAAATTTTTATTCAGTAGTAAAACTGATACAAATTTAAGAAAAAGAGAAAAGAGTAAAGAGAAGTGTATAGATGAAGAAAAGAAAGTATAAAGAAGTGGCTTTCAATCTTCTTTACAGCAGTTACAAATAAATGTATAATCTGTCCTCCCTGTTTAAGGTTATATCATGATTCCCTTCTTTCCATATTCTACCCTTTCTAATCATCAGACCCATAAGTCAGAAGTTCATTTTTTTTCTATTTTCAGTAAAAAGTCCATAAAGAGTTTCCAGTTACTAACAAATGTAGTTCTTGTCTTTTCCCTAATCAAATCAGTTTTGCCATCTCTGCTAATTGTCATCTTCGCCATCTATTCTCCATTATTTCAGAGTCTTTCCATCTTTGTGCATATAATAATCTCGCTGCAGTTATCTATATTGTGATGGAATGTATCTATGAAGCGGGGGGGGGTGATGTGATGGAATGTGGTAGAGACCCAGGTTCTCAGAAAGGAAGGGGTGGATTCCAGGAAGGGCAGCAAGATAAGAGACAACACAGTGCAGAGCAGGAGTGTGGGAAGTCTAAGAGATTTAGGATAGCCATTCTCTAGAATCTCCCAGAGTATATCCACTGGTTGCAGTAGTATATATTTAGTCTGACAAGATTCTGCCTATATGGTGTAAGCAATAAAAGAACTGAAGTTGACTGGACTGTCACTTGATCTTGGGCTAGGCCTGACAGTATACTATCTATATAAAACTCTTGTGTCCGTAACCTTCAACTGGGTGAAATGGTGTGTCATAGGGCAACAATTTTTCAACCAAGGAACCTCAAATGGGCTAACTTGCAGAATGCGTCCAAAATCCAGGACCCTTTACTTCTGTGGGACTGAAATTTAGGAAACTTGTGGCTGCTTCAGCACTGCTGTGGTCAGCCCAGGTCACGTCCTTGTCATGGACACGTCCCCAGCCTCTTTCCCACCTCCCTCTGCGATTGGCTGCTTTGGAAATGAGGAAGAAATTTGAAATCTCTTAACGGTGGTGGGCATTGAGGGAAGGATGAGGGAGCAACGTGGATGCTTGCTGGCGAGATAGAGCTGGCTGTGGGGTGCTGGCAGTATATGGGTGAGCCCTCTTCCTCCCTTGAGGGAGGAGGCTCTTGGGGACATGCCAGAATGGGGAGTGGAGGCACAGTTTTCCTCACAGTCCATGGCTCCCTTTGTTCCACCTCCCTCCAGCAAAGTGGTAGGCAGTTCTGTGGCTCAGCTGAGGAGGAGGTTTCACCGGGGCTCTTCTGGGGGGGGGAGGGAGGGAGGGAGGAAGGAAGGAAGGAAAGAAAGAAGGAAGGAATCAATCTGATACTCCCTGCCAGCTTCCCACAAGCAAAGTCAATGAGGAAGCTGGCAGCAAATTGTAAGTCATTCACACTCCCACTGCTTTTTTGCCCTTGGTCATTCTGCTTCTCTGTTTAGATAAGGAAATATCTCTGAAATTATAACCCAATGGCTCACAGGTTGTTTAGTCATATATAAAACCAATCTTCCATCAGTCTTCTAATTGCCTGTAAGTCCCAGCAAAAAAAAAATTCTGGTTTCAGCTGAATGTTAATTTTTAAAATTGCTTGTATCACTAGTATTTGGACCCAGAATTTGCTAGCTTTTTTACAAGTCCACCATGTGTGATAACATGACCCTTCACATTTTCCACATTTCCAACTTAAATTTGAAGTCCCTTTATACATCCTAAGAAACTGCCATGCTATTCAGAAGCCCAAGATGGGGCCTCTTTTCCTCTTTGCTTGGCACTTTTTTTAAAATGACCCTGTGTCATCTCCTACAAAGGCTTGAAAACACTTTCTCCTTTCACTGTCAGAGGGCCGGCAAGATTGCTTGAGCCAGCCGTCAGATTTGGGGTGGCAGGAAAGGGCAACTTTGCTTCCTCCCAAACCTATCCAGAACTGGGAGAATTCAGGAGGAACTTTCTGCTGCAGGCACTTGGGGGCTTTGGCCATGACATGCTTTGGCCAGCACTAGGACAGTCTCCAGCGAAGGGGAGCCAAGCAGCTGGATCAGGAGTTCCCCCAGTGTTGGCGGCTTATCTGTGTCCATCCAGAGTGGGAGCGGAAACCCATTTTGTGTGGAGACCTTGGGGTTCTCTGAGCTTGGTGGTTTTCTGGCAGACGTTTCATTACCCGGCTAGGTAACATCTTCAGTGCTAGAAGGGAGGGGGGGGGTTGCTCTCTG
The DNA here is from genome assembly GCF_059951505.1 of Python bivittatus. NCBI lineage: Eukaryota > Metazoa > Chordata > Lepidosauria > Squamata > Pythonidae > Python > Python bivittatus. The sequence goes on along the minus strand of NW_028277111.1, from coordinate 3,769,024 downwards.
TCTATATACAGTGGCTTGCCCTGCCAATGTTGGGGGGGGTGTGTTGTTTCTCCTGTTAGGGTATTGTTTACTGCTTGATTGTGTGCCTGGTGTTAATCTTGGTGTTAATCTCTGCTTATCTGGCTGCTGATTACTGGCAAGGAGATGTTCTGATCTTTTGTCTCCTTTTTGTCTCTCTTGAATAGTGTATAGATGTTGTTTATCTCTATGTGCCTGTTGATGGCTGCCTTGTCTGAATACCAAGCTTCCAGGAATTCCCTTGCATTCCCTAAGATGCAAAAACACAAGGGAATTCCTGGAAGCTTGGTATTCAGACAAAGCAGCCATAAATAAAACTGTAGTCCAAGGAGCAAAACTGTAGTCCAAGGATCACTGTGCCCGCCAGCGGCGGAAATGAACCTATTCCCCACCAATTATGTCATCTGGGGAGACACACTTATTCCCCCCTTTTGGAAGCAAAGGGGTCTGAGGGCAGGAGACCCCCTTTGGCGGTAGCAATGCCTGTACTCTAACCGCCTCCCAGGGGAGACCAGACTGGCCCCTCTGTGAAGGCCTTCAGGCAGAGGGTGAAAACTGAGCTGTTCCAGAGCACATCCTAGTCAGCCTTTTATTATTGTTTTATTGTGGTTTATCTGGAGTTTGGTGGCTGCATTTTGATTTGTCTTTAATTGCTTTCATTCTTTTATTTTAATACACTATGGGTGTCTGGAAGTTCTTTATATCATCTAAACTGTCGCTTTGGATTGTAGAACAAACAAACCTGGGGTCTTTTTGTGGGTGAGGAAGTTGATGGGGTTTTAATTAGGGGTGAAAGACAAGCCTGAAGCACAGTAAATGTCCCCTTAGAACTCTTGAGCCCCTTCCCAAATTGGTGTTGGCCCCGCCTACTTTGGGAAAGCAAACCCCACCCCCCATGAGCCATGGGGAAGCCCGGAAAATTGGGCCTTATTCCACAAGCCCTAATCTGGAAACTCTGAGATGGCGTCTTGTGTGAATCAGTCATTGTAGTTTGTAAGTCAGGATTTATGACTCAGTATGATGCGTAACACCAGCCAGCTTGCTATCTTCAACAAAATCTGATTCAACAAGCCAGTTTATTGGACGCCCACTCATTTCTTCCGTTAAAATGAAAAAAGGAAGAAAATCCCATCACCCCTCCGCCTCATGGCCACAGCTTGAAAAAGAGAGCGTGGGTGCCCTCCGGCAGCCGCCATGGAGGAGGAGGTGGTGGGTGCGGCACTCTTTCGGGGAGAGAGAATCCTGGCCCAGCCGGGACGGGGCATCGAGATCCAGAAAAATGCCCGCGATGGAAGGACTTTCCCGCCCGCAGCAGGAAGGTGAGGGGCTCGAGAAAAGGCTGCATTGATCGGGAAGACAGAGCTGCTCCGGAGGTGGAGGGACTCCTCTCCCCATCATTCCCATCCCGGCTCACGTTGGCCGCGGATGAGGGCAGTGTGGTCCACCGCCTCCTTAAGTCACTGGGGTACTGATCTCTGATCTCCCGCCCTCCCCAAAACTTCCTGCCTTACGGGGGACCTAAATGCTTTGGTTTTTCTTCGCCTCGTGGCTCCGCTCCAGAGAATGGGCGCTGGATGCAAATTCTTCCTAACCTCAGGAAGCAATCCGGATTTCCAAACGCTTCTGCCACAGCTCTGGGGTTTCTTCCCAAGGAAGGCCCTAAAGACACCAGCCTTCAGGAGCAGCGCTGGGTGCCCCTGGGACGGGAAAGCACTTTGCAGGGTAAAAAAGGCACAAAAGTGTTGAGGAACAAAAGAAGCCAAAATGAGTGTGAATTTGATCTTTCCTGAAATTGCCACGAGACTCACAGCACTCAGAAAATAAACCTTTAGGCTGCAGCCATGGGCCCCGTGTGGGGAAGTCAGCTGATTAGACGCAGTATCTTAGGAGGTGCTTTACAGCATCTGGCCAACCTTATCAGGCCTGGATGGGAGACCACCAGGTAATCCCAGAGTTGGAAGCTGAACTGGGAAGTCAGAAGAACATCCCAGAAGCCGGTAAGGGAAAACAACTTCTGAGCGGGGGCCAGGAATGTCTCCAGGAAGGAGATGTTACTTTATATTCATGACTAGATGGTGCCCTTAACAAGGATGTATCCAGTCACATCCGTTTTTCTTCTTTCCTCAACCTTTCTACTGTATATATTTTTATTTTTGGTTCTATTTTAATACTTTTTATTCTTAGTTTTGCATTACTTCAAACTGTTGGTGTGGTGGGTGTTTCCTCGCTCTTGCTTTGCAGACCTGGGGGGGGGGGCGTGCATTTGGACTGGAGGGAATCAGCCAGGAGAGAAGGGGGAGCTTCCAGTTGTGCATATTGGGGGGAGCATCCCTAGCCCAATATAGGCGCTGGAAGGTGGGGAGGGGGAAGCGTTGAAGGAGGGGGCTTTGCTGAGGGCCTTGTTGCACATGGCCCCCAACTGGAGCAGAGTGGCAAGGTGGCTACCATTGTCTGCTCCTGCCCAAGACCCTTGCTCTTGCTTGGCCATGGGGAAGACCGGGCATTTGCCTTGGAAAGATGCCCATCAGCTCCTGCGCATCTCCTCCTGGCTCGCCCCGGATCCAAAGAGAAGCAAGGGGCACCTTCCTGGCCCCATTTGATGTTTTGAGTTGCACGCAGCTGGAGTCTCCGCCCCGATGTGCTTGCAAAGAGAAGGCACCCACGGGCAATTGTCCGGCCAGCTTAGATTGTTTTGGTGGGGCGGGAGCTGCGGGGGAAAGTGAACTAGCCTTGGCAGAAAGACAGAGCCCTCACAGAGGGGGGGTGGCTGCTTTGCAGCCAGGAAAAGTGTGACAGAAAGGAGGGAGCTGCAGAGGGGCCAGGACTTGGCAAACGGCTGCGGAGCTGCCCCTCTCTCTGCCCAGTCCCAGCCAGCTTTGGCAGATGGCGGTCGATCAGTCCCCCAACGGGGCACTGTGCTGTGAGGAAGCCAGTGAGTAGAAGAGAGCAAGCAGGCACACAGTGGGGAAGACGCTGGTTGTTTGCTGAGCACGCTGGCAGCTGCTGGCAACAGAGCATCGCTTTCGATGCGTATTTCCCATGGTGTCCCTGCTTATTCTCCTCTAGCCCCTTTCTCTCCAGTGAACATAAATACAAACATTAATTCCCTTCTTGTTAATTATCCAGCACCAGGGTGAGCATCCCAAAGGGCGGGGGAGCGGTCAGGAGGCAAACAAAAGCAGAAGGCCTGAAACCGATTTCAGTATTGTACTCTTGTCAGTTTCAAGCCAGAAAGCACAGTCCCGGTCATGTGATTTCCCACTTAGTGACTGCTTTGCTTAGCGACCGAGTTGCCGGTCATAATTGTGGTCACTAAATGAGGACTACCAGTATCTTGAATTGGGCTTAAGACTTCTTGAGCAAGCAACGCAGGGTTGGTGTTGCAGGATCCCATTTAGCTGCCCTGTTTCGCCATCTGGCAGCAACGTAACCAGCTAATGCTTGTGGTCTGTACCTCTCTCACTTGAATACGAATCTCAAAGAAAAGGCTTTCTCAAGGAGCATCCATTGTCGATGGATTAATCCGTTAATTAACGACAGCTCTGGGGGCAGGCAGTCGCCAGCAGGAAGCGTGCTTCATCTGTATCAGAGCCGGGACTTGTGTCAGGGATCCTGCTGCTGTGCTCAGTTCAGAATGAAAGTGTTCCTGCGCCTTTCAAAACGGGGGACAGCATCAGCCGGAGATAATGTAATCTCACCTGGCTGGGATAGATCTGTCCTGGGTGAATATTTTCCAACCCTGTCAAATCCAGTACATGCTCATATATGGAGCTGTGACTGAGTTTCCATTTGAGGAGCAGGAACCAACCCCTCTGCCGTTTCCCTTCTAGCTCCACATTTGCCAGCTGCCGCGGGGGGCTCTTCCTGTTCACCGTCTCTCGGATGGTCATCCGGACTCACAACTTGCTCTTCTCTTCTCTGGTGCGGCAGGACCGGACCTTCTTCAGGAGGTGAAAGCAGGTGAGGCCCAAACAGGTGTGAGACTGGGCTGAAGCTGCCATAACTAAAAGATGAAGCAGGCGTGTAAGCAGAGAGGACAAAAAGCCAAAATCCTTTCAGGGAGGTAGATGAGAAGGAAAAAAACGATTAAGGAAACAAAGGAAAAAATGCCGCCTGAACCAGACAAAAGAAGTTGGGCCTGAGTGCGTGGGAACCTCACCCAATCCCATCAACAGCTACCAGACTTGTAAATTAACAAAGTAATTGTAGCTGCCAGTCTTGTGAATCAACAAAGCAAGGACTTTGGGGGATAAAAGGGTTCCTGAAGCCCATCCGCTCCTTGAGTCGTCTTTGGATCCAGACTTGGCGGCTTCCATCCCTCTAGATCAGGGGTTCTCAAACTATGGCCCGCGAGCCGGATACGGCCTGCCAGGGTCATTTATCTGGCCCGCCCGCCTGATTGGGTCAGGGCTGTGTCGGGAGTTGCAGGCGATGCACGAGGAGGGAGATCCCAGAGCCGGACTATTCTACGTTACAGATATGCGGGGTCCAGCGGCTCTCCTCCTCTCCTCGTACTCCGCGGGAGGGATCCTCCATGCAGGGTGATCACTGTGTCGTTCTCCAAGCTGCTTGTCTCATTCTTTCTCCCAATTGCCCACCCCGTTCTTGCAATCCCTCGGAAACCATCTGGTCTTCCCCAGGTTGCGTGAGTACAGGCGCCCTATTTGGAGAACAGCAGGAGCCCTGTTCTCATGGTGCTTCGCATTTGCATTTTATGTTCCTTCCTGTTTTACCCTCACAATGGATTTCATTGGGAATGTCATTAAAAATTCCCAATAACCTGCCATGACTAGGTTTTAGTCAACAGAAGGCACTATCAGTGCCTGAAACATATTTCCAAGATTAAATTCCAGTTTTACAGGGACAGTCCTGATTTTGGGGAAGGCATCCTCGAAATAATGGGAGGCCTCAAGGTAAAGCAGGCAGAACATTATGGGAACAAGTAGCCAAAGAAATGTCTTTCCATTAATCATCAAGTCTCGGGGTACCTTATGGTGGAAGGGAATGTGGAAATGAAGCTATTCCATTATCCATTTTACTGGATGATTGATTAGTACTAGTCTGCAGAAATCCAGAATAAGAAGCAAAGTTAGTGTTTCCTGTATCTCTTTGCTGACAACGAATGGATTTTTGCAGATCAGGTCTGATAGCCTTATGATAGAGAGAGTGGTCAATTGATTGTTAGTCATTTATTAAATTAATTTGGCCTGGAAATAATTTTTCACAGAGTGTAAAAGCACAACAGGGAACAGGAATGTTTGGAACTACTTAAAGTTGCTTCATTCCAGAGAAGCTCTTCTAAACATCTTTGTGTCCTTTTTTTTCTGGTAATTTTTGCCTGTGACTTTGGGGAAATTGACTTGTAGACTTGTATACATGTATGCATTTTTTAATATTCGTATATCCAAGTTTTTATTTTCCCAAAGGATCTTCACCATCAATGGGTCCTTTGACCTGAAAGCCCTCACCTCCCTTCCTCCTTCCCCCCAAAACAGCCCCACCAGGGACACTCACCTGCCAGGCTGCTGCTAAATGACTTTGACGTTCCCTACATTGGGAAGAAAGACAAAGAGTGAGTCTCTCCCTTGTTCAGATCCTCTGAGGAGGAGGCATCTCTCTCTGCACAATTAAACCTCTTCAGCTCCATGAACCTCTCAGAGACCAGGCTGTGCAACCAGAACAGTCGCTAACCACTGAGGCTCATGACATTTCTGGTGGTTTCCCTACTTCCCACCCAAAGCTGAGGGGCTCTTTCTTCCAAAGGGGCCCAGGCTCCGCCATGCAGGCTCTGGGGCTGACTCCCTGCCTGAATGAACGAGGCTGGAAATCCAACAGGGAGAGAATTTCCCTTTCTCCTCTACAGGAACAAAGCAGTGGGAGAAAAGTAAATTTTATAACTTTGTTAAAAATCAAGGAAAAGAGAGGAGATGGGAGAAAAGTGAAGCACTTGATTTTGTACAGGATAAAAGGAGGAAGAAGGAAAGAAAGAGAACAAAATTATTTAAATTGAAGGAAAAAAAGAGACTTTGGGAGCTCCTTAGGACAAGTGAAAAATAAGTAATTTCACTTAAACCCCCTTTAATGAGAAACCATTTTTCCAGTCTGATACTTTCTGTTCATATAATCATGTAAAATAATTTAATTGTTCGTGAACGACTTGCCATCTAAGTAAACTGAAGAAAAACAATTCTCCCACCCACATTTACACTATGCGAAAAAGTGTCCATAGAAAAGGTAACAGTATCAATTTAAATCTCAATAGATTTATCTATCCTTTGTTCCAGTTCTGTCCCAATAAATCCTGGTTTCACCAGAACTACACACAGAGGAAACACATGGAGTGTGCATTAGGAGGCCCTTTAAAAACAGGGGGAGTGGGGGGCTCTCCCTCTTTTCACCCCGCCCCTCAATCCCCAGCACTCTTGCTAAGAGGCAGAGTTGCTCTTCCTCATTCAGGAGCGGCTCCCTCCGGCTTACCTGGGCTTGAACTGTCGGATCCTTTGTCACTCGCTGGAAAAGAAAGAAAAGTAGGTGGGGAGGTCGGTCCCTTTGCTCGATGGGAAGAGATGGAGAAACTCCGCTCCTTCTGACTCCAGCTCCCTCTCGCCTTCACACACACATGCACAAATACACCCACAGAGTTTCAACCAAGCTGCTTTAGCTGAGAGACATAGGAAAGAATTCTTAACATACATACATACATACATACATCCACACAGAGCAACATTCCAGGAATTCTACAGCCACAGGGTGCAGCTGAGGTGAGGATACAGATGGCTCCAAAGTTTCTTTCTCCAGTCAGTTCATACTTAGAGAGCCTTGTAATGGGAGAACAAGAGGAGATCCAGCTGGCATCTACCAAAGCTCCTTTTCTCCTAAATCCCTTCTTTGTTCACTACTTTTACGGAGCTTCCTGACCAGATTATGGCCAAGCCTTTCCTTTCCGCATACTTGGAAAACAGAACAGCTTCTCCATCAGATGGATCTTCCACCCAGCCAGGTCTTCTCACCTTCTTGAGACTTCCTTGTACCAGATATTTCTCCTTGTGGTCTCCACTCCCAGGAACAGCCTGGCTGTAATGAAAAGGGGACCCACCTCCCCCAGCTTGGTTCTTGGGAGGAAGAGGAAGATAGCACAATTCTGCAGCTTCATGAGCTGCTTTTCTGTTTGGACACACACAAGCACACACACACACCCTTCAACTGATGCTACCTCTGATCCCTGCTCTGAATTGGAGTTAACATGTAAAGAGGACAAATCACTCACTTGATGCTGCCTTGTAGCCTTCTTGACGTTTTTCTGCAAGGACAAAAATCAGTCAAAACTAAAAAGATCAGAGATCATCCAATCTCCTCCTCTGTAGGAGGAAGAGCCCCAGGAGGTCTTTTCACAGTTGTTTAGTCACAACCTCTTCTCACATCTACTATTTAAGGTAGTTAAGACACCTTAACTACCTTAAGAGACACAGGAAGATCTTCAGACTGCAAAGACCCCACCAGATTTGCTCCAAGAGAGACCTTCTGCCTCTGAGATGGATGGAGGGAAATGGGGAAAGCAGCAGCAGCTGCGAGAGGAGGAAGATTTTCACTGAAATCCTCCTCTGCTGGTCTTTGACCAAAGCCTTTGAAAGAGACAGAACCGTGAGAGGCTTGGTAGGAATCTCCCCACCTTCTTCCACAACCACCCAGCAAAGGTAGTTATAGGACACTTACTGCGATATACCAAGATCACAGCAGTCACAACAATCACCAGGACAACAACAGCCACAAGGCAGCCGATGATGAGCCCCAGGTTGGATTCTGGAACTGAATTCAGAGAAAAAGGAGATAATTGAAGAGAAGCCATACCTATTGAGAGAAAACCATGGCAGCCAACAGAATGGAAAATATTAAAACTTATTTGGCAACAGCACTCACTTCTTTGTTTACATGTATTGAGTGCAAAGCAATGATTGGGGTCTTGTCTTAATAGTCTCCATTTATTTAAAAAAAAAAAAGGGATTTGGAATCCTCCAGCTAATTCCTGACCCATCAACTCCTCAGCATCACCAGCGAGATACATGCTGAGCATTTTGCTGTTAGGCTCCTGGACTGGCTGGATTCAGAGAACAACGTATTGGAACAAACTGGATTTAAAACTGGCCACTCCCTCTTTGGTTGTGCTCCAGTTCCACAACATCTGGCCAAAAGGCAGCTCCAAACCACAGGCTTCGCTCTGTGCAGCCATTATAGACTTTAGAGCAGCGTTTGACCTACTTTCCAGCCCTCATTTGTGGCACAAATTCCAAAACCCCTCTACAGACAAAAGGCTGCTACTGCTTATCAATGAACTTTACAAGAAAACTGCCCCAAAGGTTACATGGTCACTATGACACCCTTCTTAATAGAACCCAAGAAGTCTGTATTCTTTCCCTGCTGTTGTTCAATTATTGCATCAATGCACTAGTTGCCATGACAAACTACCTTTCCCATCATCTCTCCCCCCCCCCCGAAATTAGCAGTGAAAGCAGCACAGTCCTACGACTGTATACGTGATGATGTCATTTTACTTTCCCCAACTCTGGCTGGCCTAAGAAGGGCCCATTGAACTCTGTCCCTCCTCTTCCTCCTCAGGGTGAAAATTCACCTTCAACCATCCTTTCCTTCTGTTACTCTCTCTCACCAGGCTGCAGTTCACACATTTTAATACAATTTGGAATTCATAAAAGCGGCTACCTGACTCCTCCTGATTTTTGCACTGAGGAATTCCAAACAAAAGGAAACCTGTTTCTGGGCTCAGCATAAGTCCTCCTCCTCTGCTGGAGGCAGCAAACAGGGACGAGAGAGAAGCTAAGGGAGGATCTGGGTGCATTTCCTCAGGATGGGCCAACCACTGGGGTGGGACTCCGCCGCTTCCTTTCAAGAACCGGAAGCCGATTCTACGGACTATTCCCTGCAGGTCCACAAGCCTCAAACATGGGAAAAACCACTGGATTAAAGCTCAAGGATGCTCACATCTGGACACAGGTGGGGTCAAATTTCTCTCCCACAATCCTCCATCCTGAAAAAGAGCCCAGCCTCTCCCTCCCTGGAGCCTCTCACCCTTCAAGGCTTTGTCCACAGGCTCCTGCAGGCTGTCGTGCTCCACGCGGCACCAATAGCGGTCCCTCTCTTTGGGATCGATCCGGATGCTGAGCCAGTAGTGGTAGGTCCCATCTGCATTGGGGGCCACAGACCCACGGAAGGTGTCCTGCAGCCAGACCTCCCCGTCCCTCCTCCAGGAGGCATCGATCTCCTTGGGGTAGAAGCCATTGACGCGGCAGAAGTGAGTTTCCATCCCATCGTCAGCCTCCGTCCTGCTCACCGTCACCACTGGGGCCTCTGCAGAAATCGCAACACCAGAATTAACACTGAATTTCCACAGCAGCTGATTGGATAAGTAAATTCATGTTTGTGTTTTTTTCCAGGACTGCCCAGCAACTGTTGACAATCTTAGCAAAAAGGAAGAGCTGCTTTAAGTATTTGCCTTCACCACCTCTCAAAGCACCTTTTTGCCTTTGGAGCTGAAGGGCTACATGGCCCCATCCTGTGATTTAGCAGCAGAGATTTAACACTGATCCAGGCAGATCGCAAATCTTTGTAAATGCTGCATAGAAAAGGGGTTGTGGGAGGCTGGGAAAGGAAGAGATGGTGGGTGAGTTAACAGGTTTCCTTTATGGGAGCCACTATTAAGCAACATTTTTATTAATCACCAAAAAACAGAATTGAAGGGCTGCTTATCAGATGTGCAGATGACACAAAATTGGGAGGTCTGGCCAATGCTCAGAATGAGATTGCAACCTAATCTGGCCAAGTTGGTGGAGTGGACTAAGAGAAAGAAGATGTGACAGTTGTCCAACCCCTTTAGCTGAAAGTAATAGAAGTTACTTTACTGAACTTGGTTAGTTCTTGATTCCTTTGTTTGGCCAGCTGCATGGGGCTTGACAGGGATTTGTTCTAATTATTCATTCATTTTTTTTCTGTTTGTTGTAGTTTGCTTTTGGTCTTACAATTTACTGTTTTTGACTTTTTTTTTTTTTACTGTATAGGGGTATGCAGAGACATTTTTTCTGACTGGAGGAGCATTTGAGCCCAAGTAAGTAGGTAAATTTTGGCAAGTCGATAAACTCAGCCACAGGAATTGAATTTTTCCAGCGAGCTCCTTTGGGCTCAGGGCTAAAAGTGATTGAGTTTCTGGGGCCAAACTGGTTCAGAACCCTCAAATCTGAACATCATAAACTCAATTTAATTTAGACTGACTTTGGCTGTTTCCTTGAGGGGAACAGCATTGGATTTGCCATGTTCTGGTTCTCTTAGACCTATCTACCTTCGATAACTCCTTCTGACAGCTTCCGACAAAGTTTATGGGGAAGTAAGTTGCAAGTTGTGATCATGTAACATCATACCTAATGACTGCAGGTGATTCACTTAATGACCTCAGCAAAACTGATGTCATAAGTCAGGCAGAGTCATGTTTCCCTTTACAACCACATCTCTTAACAATGGAGTTGCTGGTCCCAATTGTGGTGGTTAAGTGAGGACTACCTTTGTCTCTCTGCTCCACTGCAATGAAATCCTTCCTTCCTTCCTTCCATCCATCCATCCATCCTCTTTCTCTACTTCCTGACTTTCCCTCCCTCCTCCTCCTCCTCCTCCTCCTCCTTTCCCCCTTCCTTCCTTCCCTCCCTCTGGGAGAGGCAGGTGGCCAGGGACTCAGAAGGTTGCTGACTCCTTCCTTCTAAACCTCCACTCCTTCCCTTCCCCTCTATTCATCTCTCTCTCTCTCTCCAATTTGTGTAACTATCCTGCTTCAGGCTTCAGTCGCACCTAGCACACACAGTTTCTTGAGTAATTATCAGTTTACTACTAGCTGAAGGATTTACAATGAAACAAGGAATGCAAACAAACACAGGAATGTAAATGGAGCCAAGGCTTGGCTGCAACATTTGCTTTGAGAATAGAAGCATGCCAAAGAATCAATTGCCTAAAGCCAGTCCAAGGTTTCAGAGCCAGGTCAAGGTTGTCAGCCAGCTCAAAGGTCCAAGAAGCAGGATCCAGACATGAATCTCACAACACACACAAGTCAGATGCCAGACATTGTTTCCAGCAAGAAACTTATCTGAGAGCTTCTTTCTTAAACAGAGCTGCAGGCAGCTGTCATTAATCAGACTGCTTGCATCTTTGCTTTCTGCATAACCTAATAGACTTTCACTGTTCTGCTCTCCTTTCTACCCACCCGGTGCAGGGACTGGGAGGCCTTATGACATTCTCACCTGGCTCCAGCTGCTCAGGTGGTGCCTGTGATTGATCATGTGATGTCTCCCTTTGTCCTTCCTGAGGCTGACATTCCACAGACTCAGCTGGAGCAGCTTCCTCAGCCGACAGAAGAGAGGATCTGTAGCTCAGCGTTGAACCGTGGAGTGCTTGGGGTTCTCTGAGCTTCATTGTTTTCTTGCAGACATTTCATTACCCAATTAAGTAACATCTTCAGTGCTAGGATGGAGTGGGGTTTACTCTCCGTTTATATACAGTGGTTGGCCCTGTATGGTGGGAGAGGTGTTTTTTCCTTGATAGTTCCTAGATTAGGCTGTTGTTTACTGCCAGATTGTTTGAGTTGGTAGTTCCTTGATTAGGGTATTGTTTACTGCTTGTTTGACTGGTGTTAATCCTGGTGTTTCCCAGTTGAAACTGTGGTTAAGTCTATCCATATGTTGTGAGATTAAGTAGTTTTCATTGTGTCTTCTGACACGATGGTGTCATGGATGCGCTCTGCCAGCCTTCTGCCTGTCTGTCCTACATAGTGGTTGTTACAGTCCTTACACTGCATGTTGTAGATGACTCCTGTTTCCTCTTCTTGGGCTACTGGGTCTTTTGGTTTGCTTAAGATGTTTTGGAGGGCGTTAGTTAGTTTGTGTGCTACAGAGAGGCCATGTGGTTGTAATAGTCTGTTGGTAGTTTCTGAGACATTTCTGACGTATGGCAGTGTGACCCTTTTCATAGCTTGTGTGGGTTGTGTTCTAGCAGGTTGAGTGTCAGGCACTTTTTGATAAAGTTGCATGGATATCCATTTTGTTGCACGATGTTGTATAGGCGGTCTGTTTCCTTTTTCTGCTGTAGTGCATTTGCGCTCATTTGAATAATGTTCCTACACAGCTCCTCTTGTGGGAGGTTGGTTGTTACTTTGGTAATGGAACACTTGGTTAGTGTGGGTTGTTTTCCGATAGACTTGTGTTTCCAATTTGCCATAATTTCCTCTGCTGATGTGGATGTCCAGGAAGGATAGTGTGTTGTTGTTTTCATCTTCCCTTGTAAATTTTATTCCTTTGAAGATGTTGATTTTTCATGTGTTTTCTCTAGTTGTTCCTTTTTTTATTATGACAAAGGTGACATCTACATACTGGATCCATATTTTTGGTTGAATGCATGGAAGTGCTATAGTTTTTAGATGCTGCATTACAATCTCTGCTATGAGTCCTGAGAGTTTATTTATATTTCAGATTTAGACATTGCCCATCTTATGAGGAAGTGACTCTGGGCAGTTTATAGTAAAAACAACAAATAAATATCAGTTGAAATAGAATAAAAATAGTATAAAAATACAATAAAACCAAATACATACATAAATAATAATATCTTCCAAGATGCTGGTGATCAAAAAGATATTAACATAAGGGAGCATCTTCAAGGTGCGAGCCACCCCCAGGGCTGGTTGCCCCTTTTCTCGCCCCCTGCAAGTTGGCAGAGCCAGGTCTTGACTGCTTTCTGAAAGGTCAAGAGAGTATGGGCCTGCCTCACTTCTGGGGGAAGGGTATTTCATAGGGTGGGGGCCACAGCAGAGAAGGCTCTTCTTCTGGGCCCTGCCAGTTGACATTCTTTCATCGACGGGGTCTGCAGCATACCCTCTCTGCTTGACAGTGGAGTCGATATACTGGGGGTGAGATGATCCCTCAGGTAACCCAGTCCCATGCTATGTAGGGCTTTAAAGGTGATAACCAACACCTTGAATTGGACCCGGAAGCAAACTGGGACCCAGTGCAGCTTGCACAGCAAAGGTGTGACATGTGCCATCTTTGGGGCACCCAAAATTGCCTGCGCGGCTGCATTTTGAACCCACTGTCACTTCCAGATACTTTTCAAGGGTAGCCCCATGTAGAGTGCTTTGCAATAGTCTATACGGGAGATGACTAGGGCATGAGTGACTGAGTGGAGGGCCTCCCGATCCAGGAAAGGGTGTAACTGGTGCACAACACGTAGTTGAGCAAAGGCCCTCCTGGCCATGACAGCCACCTTCTCTTCAAGCAGGAGTCATGAGTCCAGAAGGATCCCCAGATTACGCACTAGGTCTGTCTGGGGTAGTGCCACCCCATCCAGAACCAAAGATGGTAAACTTCCAGATACAGAGGAGCCCCCAACCCACAGCCACTCCGTCTTACCAGGATGCAGCTGAAGCCTGTTGTTCCCCATCCAGACCCCCACAGCCTCCAGGCACCATGAAAGGGTAGTCACAGCATCACTCAGATCACCTGGGATGGAGGTGTATAACTGGGTATTATCTGCATATTGATGATACCTCATCCCATGGTGGCGGATGATCTCACCCAGTGGTTTCATGTAGATGTTAAAAAGGAGCGGGGAAAGTACGGAACCCAGCAGCACCCCACAAAGGAGGGATTGCAGGCTGGACCTCTTGCTCCCTATCAACACCGATTGGGACCGGCCCTGGAGGAAGGAGGTGAACCAGCACAAAACTGTGCCATCCACCCCCAACTCCCCGAGCCAACCCAAAAGGATACCATGGTCGATGGTATCGAAAGCCGCTGAGAGGTCAAGACGAGCAAGGATGGATGCACTACCCCCATCCCGTTCCCGCCAGAGACCATCCAAAGAGTTGGTGATCCTATGGGCGTTCCTCTGATTTGTTGGTATATTTGTCCATCAAATTGAAAATAAGTTGTGAGGCAGAGGCTGATGAGGTCCATGACTCTGGGTATTTCAATCTTAGTGTATTTGGTTAGGTCGGGTGTGTTTTGTAGTACTGCTGACGTGGATTCTTTCGCTAGTTCTGAGTCTATGGATGTAAAGAATGCTGTGACATCAAATGAAACCACACTTTCATCTTTATCTATTTTTAGGTCTCTGATTTCCTAGAAGCACTGTAGTGGGGACTTGATAGAATATTTGCTCCCCTCTGTGAGGTGTCTAAGCTTTTTTGTCAGTTCTTTTGCTATGCTGTATGTTAGGGTCCCTGGTAACGATACAGTTGGTTGGAGAGAGATGTCAGGCTTGTTTATTTTGGAGTGTCCATAGAAGCATGGGGGGATGGGTCCCCTGCTTTTCATCTGCCATTGTTCTTCTTTTGTGATCTGGCCTTTCTTGGTTAGGTCGTTAAGGGTTCTCTTGATCAGGTGGTCTAGTTTCTGTATTGGGTTGGTGTCCTCCAGTAATTCTTTGGCTTGTATTGTACTGGGTTGCTCTGTCCTCTGCTTTGAGTTGGTTCTGCTTCTGTGTTCTTCTGGTCCATGGTATGATGGTCTGCCTTATGTTTTCTTGGGTCTCTGTGGCAAGTTCTGTGGTTTTAAATGCTGCTTCTAGGGCTGCACCAAAATTCTGGTGGTGTGCTGGTATTTGTTGAATCTGAGGTGAGCATCCATGATCATTAGTTGTATCATTTTTCAGCCTCTTTACTGAGCTATTTTCCATCCAGCTGTGCAGTTTATTGGAGGTTTGTATCTGCCACTGGTGGGCAGGGTATGCTGTCATAGACATTCATCTACAAAGCTCCTTGGTGGAGGTTGCCTACTTGCAAATTTCTCCCATCTGCGTGCTTTCTGAAGCATTTGACACCCATGTGTGGTACCAACAGAAGACAACATCTGTAGCTTAGGGTCGAACTGTGAAGTCCTTGGGGTTCTCTAAGCTTGGTTATTTTATTGCAGACGTTTCATTACCTGACTAGGTAACATCTTCAGCTTCCTCAGATTCAGACTCAAGTCCAGAGCTGGGACCATGACAGTAACCTGCCTCAATCTGTACTCTGGATGTCCTATGACACAGTAAAAATGAACTCACAAGAAAAATCATTACAACAATATACAAAACAACCAACGCACACACAGAAGATGGGCACCACAAAACAATCAACTCAAACTGAAAGCCTGTCATGTTCAACACACCTGGTTTGCTCTTACTTTTTCCTTCCTGGTCATCCATTTTTTTCAAAGGTGGAGAAAGAGTCCTAGAATTCCTATTTGAGCTTCCTCCCCACCTCCACTCCCACTAGAATCACTGACTTTTTCCTATTGAAGAGCAACACCTAGGATGCCAGCCCCATTCAGTTTCCATTCAGTTTCCCCATGGGCCAGTCTCTGTAGAAGGAATTAGAGACAGAAGAGTGGGCTGTACCATTTCAGCTGCAGGGAGAGCTGCACTATAAGCACCCCTGCAAAGAGAAACAAAGGGAGGAAGACCCACTCCCAATGCACTCTCCCCTCTGCAAGCTTTCCTCTCTTGGAACTGAAGCATCCCCAAATGCATCTCCCTGTCCCCCATACCCTGAAGCTACTTCATTGCTTGAGTACTGCAATGCACTCTACATGGGGCTGCCCTTGAAGACCACCCAGAAGCTTCAGCTGATCCAGAAATGCAGCAGCACAGGCAGTGATGGGCATGCCTCCATATGCCAATGCGACTCCT
Source organism: Python bivittatus (assembly GCF_059951505.1). Classification (NCBI taxonomy): domain Eukaryota; kingdom Metazoa; phylum Chordata; class Lepidosauria; order Squamata; family Pythonidae; genus Python; species Python bivittatus. The sequence goes on along the minus strand of NW_028277111.1, from coordinate 3,753,295 downwards.
CTGCTTTGTGGTTGCCAGCTGTCAAGGCACTGGTTGCTACCTATAAAGTCCTACATGGTTGTAATAGGCAGAAGGAATAACTGTGGAACAGGAAGATCCCCAGCCAATATAATAGTCAGATAAAAGAAATCTGAGTGCAGGGCAAAAATGTAATTTGAGAAAGCGTCTCAGACTTGCAAGAACCTGTTACTGTAACTTAATAACTCACTCTGGGTTCCTTCAGTTAAACAATGCCATCTATTGCAGGGTTCCTCAACCTTGGCAACTTTAAGACATGTAGACTTCAACTCCACAACTTCAACATATGCTGGCTGGGGGATTCTGGGAGTTGAAGTCCACATGTCTTAAAGTTGCCAAGGTTGAGGACCCCTAATCTGTTGGGAACCCGAAAGTGTGCCTTCTCTGTTATAGTACCTGCCCTCTGCAATGAGGTTCCCCCTGAGATTTGAATGACCCCCACCCTACTGGTGTTTTGAAGGGCCCTGAAAACCTGGCTCTTTGCCCTGGCCTTTGGCGAGGGTGATTGAAGCCCCCCTTTTCTCTGTTCCCATCTGGTTTCATCATTTCTGCCACCTTTATTCTTTTTTGTTGTTTCCTTGTTTCTAAATGTTTTTAACCATTTGTAAACCACCCAGAGTCACTGGGAGTTGGGCAGCATAAAACTTAATAAATTATTGTTATTAAATGGGGCAGTGCCCCTTTTTAGGACACAGATTGCTTGCCTGGTCTGGGATTAATTGGTGAAGGGGAGAAGTAATACCCTTGAAACCCCTTTTCCTGTACTACTTGCCTCTCCCTAGATGACATTTCTGGATTTAGGCATAAACTAAACAAGCTACAGCTTAGGGCCTCACAATCCACGCGGCCTCAGAAAATTTCAGAATATCAGTTTCCTGATTTTGCAAACAAGTTCATTATTACTTATATGAATAAAAGTGATCCAGATTACTTATTTTGTCAGCATTTTGTATATATAGTAATGAATCTTAAAATTATTGTAAAGATTACATTTAAGTATCGTTTCCAGGGTATACTATATTATAATCTATGAGAGAGATCAAGCCAGCCACATGATAAATATGTAATCATTACATGCATTCATTTGAAAATAATTTGTATTTTTCACTTCAGATACCTTGCTATTAATTAAAAGGCAAATATATGTTTTCAGTTTTTTTGTGGCGACCCAAGGCCCTGTTTTGGTATGCACCTTAGTGAGATCTTCTGGTGTAACTTTCTAACAAGGGGCCTCCAAGCTTATTTATCTTAGGCCCTCACCAAGTCTAAATCCAGCACTGTGTTTCTCCTCCCCCGAGGCACGCACCTGTCCTCAGCAGTGTCTCCTTCCCATAGGACAGGTACTTTTCCAGCCACTCAATGCATTCCTCTTCCAGGTAGAATTTATTTCTCTGGGACCACTGCAGATTAATTTCCCAATTCGTCTTGGTGATCTGGGCCTGGGGCTCGGCTGCCACCCAGCTGAGGGTCTCCTTGTCAAAGCTGATGAAGTTCCTCCCATCGTAGCCATACCGTGAATAACCACCTTTGTTCCCGTCTCCTCTGAGCTCACAGCCATAAATTGCTTGCCAGGTGTGAAGCCCTGAAAAAAAACACAAAAGGAGTGAGGAAGGGCCCAAATGGCCCCTCCTCAGATACCCCACAAAAGAGGCTGAGGTTCCCGCCATCCCACCAGAAGTAGGTACCCACAGCTCCAGGAGGCAGACTATTCCACTGCTTAATAGCTCTGACAGGACATTCCACCTCATGAGATTGGATCTCTTTCTGTAAAACTTCCACCCACTGGATCTTGTCCTACCTTCAGGTGCTATGAAGAGTAAATCTATACCCTCTTCCCTGCGACAGCCCCTGAAGAATGAAAAGATCTCATCACCTCCATACAACCATTTATCCAAAAATGCATTAAGCAATCAAGGAGAGATCATCCATCCTTGCCTTACTCCCTGCTCAGTTCTGAAAGTTTGCTAAGTATTCCATTTAGTCTCACACTTGCTGTACCTCCACCATACAGCATACTACCCAGAGGGCATTCAGCAGCCAACTTTTAACTCATATGCACATGAAACATTCCTTAACCCAAAACTATTCATTTCACCATAGGCTTTCTCTAAATCAACCTACAGTAAACTTTCTTTCTCACATTCAAATATTTTTTAAGAACTGCAGAAAATAAAGTCTGTTCAGCCCATACCGCCTAGATAACTAATTTATACTTTCTGACATGCATTTTAGAGCTTGCATTAATAAACCTCCACCTTCCCTTCGTGTACTCCCGTCCATTAACCAGTCCCGCCTGACAGGATCCACGAAGTGTGCCTTCTCCGTCACAGGCCTGCCCTCTGGAATCCCATGCCCCCCCTCCCCCAGATTCATTTGGCCGTGACTGCTAGCATTTCATGAAGTGCTGGATATTTCTTTGGGCCTGGGGTCTGAAGGTTGGGGGAGGAAACAATGTGATTTCGTGTTTTCTATGATTTGAATCAGATAGTGTTTGGGTGCCATTATCTTGTTAATTATTAGTTAACTATTAATTATTATTAGTTGTCTTTTTCTTCCATTTGTTCTTTGGAATCTTATGTCTGCTGTGCAGAGTCACAAGTGCAAGATGGGCGGCCATATGAATTGCTATAAGTTAAATTAATAATATATAAACTCCATTGCACCAGATCAGACTAACTTCATTCAGATTTATTAAAGGTTTGCCCTTTCTCTTAGGTTAACAGACACACAACAGAGCTTTCTTCCTCCCTCCCTCCCTCCCCAGTTGTTAATTCCATTTTACTCCTCTTTACATTCCAAGTGCCCTTCTTCCATCCCTCATAATCATCATCACATGGACCCAGAGACACCCATCATGGCTTTGTCTAATCAAGGTTTTCACCCCTATTTTTAGTAAGGTAGACAAGGTTACCAGGCTTAATCGGTCCCTTCTAATGTCAAGTATAGACCTGGTCAGTTTGGACCTATTTTGGCCAAGATGCCATAGCCACAACCACTTTCTCTTCCAGGCATGCTTGGGCTATTCTGTGCAAGCCAGGATCCTTTCCTTGTAAGCCAGCATATTGTTTCCTGTCTCCCACTAACTAGGAAGTTAATATAATCTACTGACACACAATAACATGCAATAAGTACAATAGGTATGTTGACTTTCAGTAGTTTTCATACATCTGTTTTATTTTTTTAAAACCTCTTCATTTTCCCACACTAAGTGGTAGTTCAGAGCCACAAATGTAGCTTTTGGACATAAAGAAGAGGGAGGGAGAATTTTGGTGCCATACAGAATAGTTCCTATGGGCAGCAAGACCAGCATCTCCCTTTCTTTACGGGGTGGGGGCTGCTCTCATTCTTCCTCCCCTACCCCCACATGCTCTCCAGTATGCAAGAGATCAAAGGGGTCAGTATCTCTACCCACTTCCTTCTTCTAATCCAATTGGTTGGAGGAGAAAGACATGAGGGATGAACACAGACAGATTATTTCTCCCTGATCACATCAGCCCATCCCATTAGATCCAGCAGGGAAGGGATGCTACGTGTTCCAACGCCCAGGGACTTGCATTTGGTGGGTCCCAGGAGGCGGGCCTTCTCTGCCGTGGTTCCCTCCTTGTGGAACATTCTTCCCCTTGAAGTGAGGCTGGCCCCTTCCCTGCTGTCATTTTGGAAGTCCCTCAAAACCTGGTTGTGTCATCAGGCCTGGGGGTCTTTGGGAACCACAGACATTCTTAGATGGCTCCACTGTAATTGATATTCTGCACTCTCTGTGGGGTTTGTATATTTTAAAATTTTTAAACTTTTTGATGATGCTGTATTTTAATAATCACTTTTTATCTTTTATAATGATTGTTTTTATCTATTTATTTTATTTAATTGTTGTACGCCACCCAGAGTTGCTTTGTGTGAGATGGGTAGCTATATAAATGTGATAAATGAATAAATAATTTTTCTTCACGTATGTATACGATTAATTAACTGCTATGCCCCAGAGGCTCTAAGTGCTGATTCTGCCTTCACTCACCTCCTTTCTGCTTGTAGCGGTTTTGGACTCTTTTTAGGTCATTTCTGAACACCTGCTGAGTGGCATTCAAGATCTGGCTCCCCTCTTCCCAATAGCTGGGATCCTCCTTCTCCACCTTCTTCATCCAGGACACCAGAGGTATCTTTGTCTTCTCCAGGCTGTCATAGTGAGTGATGGGTTGGTCATCCAGGTAGCCCACTGTGAGGAATTGTGGCAGCCCCTGGCTGGGCTCTGATATCCCCAAGTAGAAATAGCGCAGAGAATGCCTGGAGGAGCCTAACAAGGAAGAGGGAGAAAAGAATGAGGGAACGCTCCTCCAATCCTATTCTCACACAGCAGCCCTCAAACCAGAGGGCCATCACCTTTGTGCTTCAAATGGAGAGCTTTACAATTCTGTCTCTAAACCTGGGAAGTGCAGGTTTTGGCTGATTACAAAGCCAAGCTAAGCTAACTGTTTCTCACAGTCCAGCTAAGACCCTTGAATTCTACTGGTCAGCCCCAGCCCCTCATGATATCTGAGCCTCTAAGCAGGTTCTCCCAACCTTGGCAATTTCCAAGTGTGTGGGCTTCAAATCCCAGCATTCCACAGGCAGCATAGCCACTGATGAGAATTCTGGGAGTTGAAGTCCATACACCTGGAACCCAGTACAATACAACAAGCCAAAGAATTACTGGAGGACACCAACCCAATACAGAAACTAGACCACCTGATCAAGAGAACCCTTAACGATCTAACCAAGAAAGGCCAGATCACAAAAGAAGAACAGTGGCGGATAACAAGCAATGAACCCATCCTCCCACATTTCTATGGACAACCAAAAATACACAAGCCTGACATACCTCTTCAACCGACTGTATCTTTACCAGGGATTCCAACATACAACATAGCAAAAGAACTGACAAAAAAGCTTGGATACCTCACAGAGAACAGTGAACATTCGATCAACTCCTCACTACACTGCTTCCAGAAATTCAAAGATGTACAAATAGATGAAGGTGAAATTATAGTCCCATTTGATGTCACAGCACTCTTCACATCCATAAACCCAGAACTAGTGAAAGAATCCATAGCAGCAGTATTATACAACACACTTGACTTAACCAATACACGAAGATCGAAATACCCAGAATCATGGACCTCATCAACCTCTGCCTCACTACCTATTTTCACTTTGATGGACAAATATACCAACAAATCAGAGGCACACCCATGGGATCACCACTGTCGGGACTCATAGCAGAGACTGTAATGTGGCATCTAGAAACTATAGCACTTCCATGCATACAACCTAAAGTATGGATCAGGTATGTAGATGACACTTTTGTTATAATAAACAAGGAACAACTAGAGAAGACACATGAAACTATCAACAACATATTCAAAGGAATATAGTTCACTTGACAGGGAGAAAAACACACTATCCTTCCTGGATATCCTCATCAGCAGAGAAAATTATGGCAAATTGGAAACACGAGTCTATCGGAAAACAACCCACGCCAACCAAGTACTCCATTACCAACAACCCAACCTCCCACAAGAGGAGCTGTGTAAGAACATTATTCAAGTGAGCACAAATGCATTGCAGCAACCCAGAACAGCAAAAAAAGGAAACAGACCACCTATACAACATCTTCCAACAAAATGGATATCCTCGCAACTTTATCAAAAAGTGCCTGACACTCAACCTACAACACAACCCACACAAGCTATGAAAAGGATCACACTGACATACATCAGAAATGTCTCAGAAACCACCAATAGACTATTACAACCACATGGCATCTCTGTAGCACACAAACCAACTAAAGCCCTCCAAAACATTTTAAGTAAACCAAAAGACCCAGTAGCCCAAGAAGAGAAAACAGGAGTCATCTACAACATACAGTGTAAGGACTGTAAAAGGCACTATGTAGGACAGACGGGCAGAAGGCTAGCAGAGCATATCCATGAACACCAACCAGCAGAACACAGGATGAAATCTCACAACATATGGACAGACTTAACCATAATTTCAGCTGGGAAGCTGTCAGCATCTTAGACCAAGCTAAATCCAAAAATGTGAGGGAATTCCTGGAAGCTTGGTATTCAGACAAGGCAGCCATCAACAGGCACATAGAGATAAACAACATCTACACACTATTCAAAAGAGACAATAAAAAGGAGACAAAAGACCAGAACATCTCCTTGCCAGCGATCATCACTCAGATAAGCAGAAATTTACACCAAGATTAACACCAGGCACACAAGCAGTAAACCCTAATCAAGAAACTACCAAGAACCCCCACCCCCACCGACACTGGCAGGCCATGCCACAGTATATAAACAGAGAGCAAACCCCACTCCCTTCTAGCACTGAAGATGTTACCTAGCCAGGTAACGAAACATTTGCAAAAAAAAAAAAAAACCAAACTCAGAAAACCCCAAGGACCTTTGAGTTGACCTCCTTTCGTTTTTCTCTGGTGATATTATTTCTGACCACTAGAGCCTAACTAACTGACTGGCGCAGGTCTCCTGGTTTCTAGCTAGGTGCCTTAGCCACTAGACTACGCTGACTCTCTGAGAGGCTAAATTAGGAGGTCAAAAACCATTTCAGAAGAAAACAAAGGAAAACAACATGGAAGTGTCCAAGAAATCACGGAGCCAAGGTCAAGTTGAAGATTTTATCCTGTACTCTGGACAGGGGGAAACTGCTGCCCCTCCTTCACTAAAGCCTTGCCTAGCAAAATAGCCCATTTACGGTCTTGTGCCAAGAAGTCCAGCTGAATTGACCGGCTGTCCTAACTTCTCCTGGACTTAGATGTATCACAGGCTGCCCATGCCAGGGGTCTGGGATGGCGGGAGCATCTCGGGGAGGCAAATCCCTGCCTATCCCAGAATCCTTGGTTTAGATTTTTTTTTTTTATATAAATAACTCAAGGCAGCGAACATACCTAATTCTCCTTCCTCCTCCTATTTTCCCCACCACAACAACCCTGTGAGGTGAGATGGGCTGAGAGAGAGGGACTGGCCCAGAGTCACCCAGCCGGGTGCCTGAGGCAGGACTAGAACTCACAGCCTCCTGCTTGCTAGCCTGGAACCTTCACCGCCAGACCAAACAGCCTCTACTGGGGTTTAGATGGCGGGGATCGAGTCCAAGGATGAAAATCAAGACGGACTCTCCGTTATGAAGACCAGCCAAGGAGCGTTTCTCTATGGATTCTTAACCCGGGTTCCCACAGCAAGCTTAGCCCGGTTACTCAGTAACAGCACTGGAGCGGGGAGAGAGGTTTCCTGAATGAATTCCGACCAGCAAAAAAAAGGGACCGTAAACCCCACACACACCCCCGAAGGGACTCACCGGAGCAGCCCCCCAGCAGGCGGGTCGCCAGCAACCCCAGCAGCAACGCCAGCGCCCGGCGAAGTGCCATAGCGCCCGCGCGCCCAACGCTCTCCAGCTCTTCTGTTTCTCCTCAGAGAGGCTCGGTGCGAAGCCCGACCAGGAAGCCAGAAGGAGCTCCGCGATTGGCTGAAGTCCCACAAGAATGGTGGGGGCGGGAAATGGAAACTGATGGAAGCCGAAGGGAAACTTTCGGAGTGTTTCGCAGAGGGCAGCGTTTTGTGGGAAGGGGAAAACGCAGGGCTTGCAACAGAGAAATTGTGGGGGGCGGCGGGGGGGAGGGTTAGAGACGCCCGAAGACTCCTGCGGCTCTTAAAACAAAGACGTGTATTTCCTATGGGAAAAGGTCAGGGGCCTGCGAAGTTCCCTAATGCCTTATTTCTTATTATTCTAGGCAGTGTTTCTCAACCTTGCCCGCTTTAAGTTGCGCGGACTTCAACTCCCAGAATTCCCCAGCCAGCTATGCTATGCTGGCTGGGGAATTCTGGGAGTTGAAGTCCACTCATCTTAAAGTCGCTCAGGTTGACTGATCTATGGTACTCTTAGAATGTTTTCTAATACCAAAATTCAAAAGCATCAATACTCTTTTTATCCTGCTTCTTCAAGATCCAACTTTCACTTCCATAGTGTGTCATAGGGAATACCATGACTTGTGCAATCGTAATCTTTGTAGATCTAGACACATCATGGCATCTGAATATCTCTTCCAAGGCCTTCATGGCTGCTCTACCAAGTGTTAGTCTGTGAGCCGTTTCTTAATTGCTGGTTCCTTTCCTAGTCAATCTTAAATAGCAGAAGCTATCCGCTGCTTCAGTGTCTCCACTGTCGGTTCTAAGGCTGGTTGCTGTACCTGTTATCCCTAGTTTGATCTTTTTATTTCATCACAGTCCCATTTTTTTCACCGTGCTCTTTGACTTTCCTTACTAGCGCTTCTAGATCATTTGCTTTTTCAGCTATTAGAGTAGTCTCATCCGCAAAGGGGAGATTATTGATGTTTCTCCTTGCAGCTGTAACACCATGCTCATCTTCACTCAACATGAAAATGGTGGGTTCGTGTACAATATCATATTATGTGGAAGCTGGCTGGCTTTGTTCTTCCACTTTAGCTTGGCGTGGAACTTGCACATGAGCAGTTCATGGATCTGCTCCACCATCAGCCCCTAGCCGTGTCTTTGCTGTTGTAATTGAGCCCTTCCACCCCCTTGTACCAATAATGTAGTCAGTTTGATTTCTGTGTACTGCATCTGGTGATGTCCATGTATAGAAGCATCATTTTGGTTCTTGGAAGACTCTGTCAGCAGTGAAGAAACCATGGATTGGCAGAAGATTATAAGTCTTTCTTCTACTTCATGTCTGTTTCCTAGGCTGCATAGTCCAGTTTGGGCAAAATACAGGACTGGTTTACTGTGGCCTTCTCCCACACAGTATGAATTGATGCCTTTGCCATTGTCGTTACAGTGATCATCCAGCATCTTCCCATATCTCTGCTGCCCAACATAATTACCTGCTTTCTTTAGCCAGGCAGCTGGGAGGACTGTCACGCCTTGGATGACGCTGCTGGGAATTTACTCCCTCACCCATTCCTAACCTGAGACAGCGAGAGATGAAATTAATAAATATTAATATAATATATTAATAATATATCGAGGGCGGGTTTGGTGTAGTGGTTAAGGTGCTGACCTAGAAACCAGGAGTCTTTGAGTTCTAGGCCTCCCTGAGGCATGAAAGCCGGCTGGGGGACTTTGGGCCAGTCCTTGTCTCTCAGCCCAACCCACCTTACAGGGTTGTTGTTGAGAAAATAGCAGGCAGGAGTATTAAGTATGTCAGCTGCCTTGAGTTGACCAAATATATAAACACAGGTGGGATAAAATAAGAATAACAAGGATCATATTAATAATGGGAAAGAAGCAGAAAAGGTCTGGAACATTCATTCGTGAATCATGAGCTTCTCCTCTAAAGCTTGCTTGCTCAGTTCCTGGTGGCTGGTGTTTCAGCTGCCTGGCTAACTGAGCCACACCAACGTTTGCTGTCCCACCCCACCCCACCCCTAGCAAACGCTAAGCAGCTTATTTCACCAGATACAAAAACAGGTGAAACAGAGACTCAATGATTGTATGCTATTTTATAGACTTTTGACCACTATGCTATTTTGCTTTTATACAGATTTGCTATACGGTGGTGTGTCCAGTCCCATGATCAAGGTGCTCCAAAAAAGGAGTTATTTGAAAGAAAAATGGCAGTCATGGCCGACCTTGTACATGGGGGCAATACATAAATGTAACATCTGTATCTCTTCAATACAGATGGCATATACTATTCACGTAAGGGAAGGTGAATAGTATATGCCATAATCTATATATCTAGCTAGCTATCATCTATCGTATTTACAAAACCACCCTTCTCACAAGACGTGACTCTGGACGGTGTACAATAAAAAAACCGTAAAATGACAGCATTAAAAACATTCCATAATTTAAAAGCATTAATATTATTATTAAAAGGCTAAAGGGCTTTATAATTATAGTGTCTAGAGAGGGAATTAACATAAGAAAGCCCAGTCATTCAGTTCAGCAACTCTGTGAGATTGCGGGGGAGGGGAGCAGATAGCAGACTGAAACAGAAACCCCTGGTTTTGTTCCTTTTCTGAACACAGAAAAAACATTCCCAGAATGTGAAACCTACTAATAGAAAATTGGCTACATGTGACAGAACATTTGTTTTCGCCCTTAGTCACTCAGGAAACTCCATGAAGTTCCTGTAGAACCCCAGGACACCCCACATTTTGTTGGGTTGGACAGAAGAACAAGGGAGAGACATCACAGAGGGAAATCATGCAGAGGAAGACTCCTGCTTTGCATGCCACGTGTGCTGTTGGGGAAAGCTGTGCTCTTGGCTAAAGGGTTTGTGCAATCGAGGCGGAGGGGTGATAGAGCAGGGGCCTTACTAAGCTGCTGGAGAGGCACCGAGCACAACTGGACAGTAGGGTCAGCTCTTCTGAAGGCCAGCATTGTCCCAGGTCCTTTACCTGGCTTGCAGGCCCAATGACTCACACCAGATAGGCGGAAAGGAATAAAGCTTTTATTTGCAAATAAAAAGTTGCCCAGTAGTAAGTTCCAAATGGGCACACCCCTGCTTGGAGTGAACCCTCTTTTATACAATTTTGAACAAAGTACATAACTATAAACCAACCAAAAACCATATGTTTAGTTCAACTGAGAGTTAACCCATCAGGAAGAAGTAACATGGTTCATCTGAGGGTTAAGAGGTACACTGAAGTTTTATTTGATCAAACATTCCTGAGTAACTTGGTACCAGGGTCCCATCCATCAGCTTAACAAACTGGCATTCCTAGATAGAAAGGCAGATGGCCTGAGTTGTATCTATTGCTGTCATGTCCATGTAACAAGCAGGTCACCCAGTGGTCAAGGCACTACCAATGGGTGCAAAGCATCATAATTATAACTACGTGCTAAATAATAAGCAAAACATGGATTAAAATGGTTTATCAATATACATGAATACAAAGGATAAAACATAGGTTAAAATGGGCTGTCTGTCACCAGCATCTGGCAAGCTTAAGATGTGGGCCTTTCAATGATAGGGAGATGTCACCCCAGGGAAAGGAGTGGAAATAAAAAAAAACTTAGTTTGGGGAAACAGATAAACAAGGGATGGGGTTGAGTGGTGGAGACAAAACAGATTAGAAACACAGAAAGTGACACACTTAGACAGACTCTGATGCAAACCAGAGGGACTCCAGGCCAGGAAGAAGTACAGTGGTACCTCGGGATATGAACGCCTCTACTAATGAACTTTTCGGGTTACGACCAGCTCCGGCCGCAAAAATTTACCTCGATGTGCGAACTCCGCCTCGGGGTACGGTCATTTTTCCACCCTGACATGTGGTCCGCGGCCATTTTTCCGCCCCTGACACGTGGTCCGCGGCCATTTTTCCGCCGTGCCGTGCCCAGCTGTTTTCGTGCCGCACCACGCCGCGCCCGGCCATTTTCGCACCGCACCGCGCCGCACCCGGCTGTTTTCCCGCCCCTGATGCGTGGTCCGCGGACGCCAGAATGGATTAACGATAATTACATTGAACCTTATGGGAAAATTTGCTTCGGGGTGCGACCAAATTCGGAGGGTGGAATGGATTAACTGGATTTACATTGAACCCTATGGGGAAATTTCCTTCGGGTTACGACCAACTCGGGATACGCCAAGAGTCATGGAACAGATTAAGTTCGCATCCCGAGGTACCACTGTACAAAGAAAAAGGAAAAGAGAAAGAAAAAACAACAACAACCTAAGCAATCAAAAGGAGGTGGAGATTTGCAGTGGGACATAAAAAGGTTATAGGAAAGAGAGGGAGAAAGGGAAGTGCTACCTGTGAAGGGAATCAAGCTAGTGTGGAGAGGATAGAGGCCAAGCGAGTAAGACAGGATGACCGGGAAGGCAGATCATGATGGGAAGAATTAATCCAGACTTGGATCAAGGCCAGTGAGGTGGATGTACAAGAGGAATCAAGAAGAGCCACACGGAGGGGAGAGGAAAGCGCACCTTGAGACTTGTGCAAGACACCAAGAATTGGGTGACTATATTTGAGGCTTTACTTGCCGTGGAGCACTGAAGAAGTACCTGCCTGGCTTTGGATGAAGGAGAGAAATAGAGAAGCCAGAATGTCTGCAAGTTGTGGCCAAAAGAGTCAAGATGGCAGCCATGATGGTGTGTTGGGAGCCTCACCTATTTTTTATGTCCATCACACCCCCAAGAGCATTCTCCAAGTAATGCTGTCAGGCTGGGGAAAATGCAGTCATTCCCAACAGCTACTGTTGTATAATCAGAAGATAGAACTATTCTGTCCTTGGTGCTGAAAGCAAGAAAATAGAAGTTTACTGATAGTCCTCATTTAGTGACTGCCTCATTTAGTGAATGTTCACAGGTACAACAGTGATGAAAAAGTAACTTTACGACCAATCCTCGCATTTACAACCTTTGTAGGTCTGTAAATCAAAGGAAAGCTGAAGTCAGATCACAAGCGCAGTCGCAGTTTCACCTAGCAACCGCTTTGCTTAACAACCCAATTGCCAGTCCAATTGTGGATGCTAAATGAGGACAACCTGTACAGTATTGTCTGTTCATAACTAGAAGTGTTTGGGGGATTTGGGGCTCTGGAGGGGGAAATGCCCCTTAGCGCTCCTTCTATGAGTAAAGGTTTGGCAGAGTTAGAATTAATTCTGTAAGAGCTGGAAGATATTTTGTTCTGGAAATCTTTGGGATTTCAGCCCTCAGTGTTGCAGCAAAGCCGGGGTCCTACATTTACAAGCACTCAAACCGAAAAGTCCACCTGCAATTGTGCAGCAGTGCCTTCTGGTGTCCAGAGGGGGGAAAAGAGAGAAAAACATACCATTTCTTCTTTCTCACATGATTTCTCGGAAATCACCCTTGTAAAGCTTAAGTTTTGCTTTCCATTTCTCGACATAACTTTCTGTTTCCTATGGAAATATGGCATTGTTTCTTACTTTCCCAGAAACTTCCCGTCCCTTTTTATTTATTGTTTTAACATGTTAAAGTTTGCTCGCCCAGCCCAACCCTGGCTTCGTTTACACCTGGCACGATGAGCCAATAAATCACGCAGAGTCGAGGAAAGTGGATTCCGGCACCTTATTTCTGCAGAGAAACAAAAGGTACGCTCGGGACCCAAGTCCAAATCGAGTGCACCTTCTTGAAGCCCAAACCATCTTTTATACAGTTTAGGCAAGGAAGGAATCAGCTGATTGGTACACACCTTAGACATGGACACAAAAGCATTCTATCCCATAATAGTCCAGTGGGGGGATATTAGCATATGAGATTTCCACCTCTGGGTGTGCTTTTTAGCGTGCTAATGACAAACTTTGGTTCACCTCCAGACCCTTGTCCGGCCACGTCTCCTCTCTATTCCAGTCCCGGGCTCCCTTACAAAACTTCCCTAGCAAGGGCTCAGAGCCAGTCAGTCCAGGCATGTGTGAACCCACCAGCTAGTCCACGCATGGAGCGTTGGTGGTCAGCCTAGGAAGCCTTTGTGGTCAGTGTTTCTAGCCCTGCTAGCAAGTTAAGGAAGTGCTGATTCTGAACAAGCAAAAACACAAAGGGATGACCATGGAATAACCCTAGCTGAAGCTAATTCATGGCTTACAAAAGCCTCTAATAGCTTGTTAATAAATTGATTCAGGCAGCCCTCAAGTTAAACATTAAAATAATCAAAAGTTAAAAATTAAGTTAAAACTTAGGGACATTGCTGCTTTTTCATGAAGCTGAAGGATCAGTGCTCCCTTGTCTCACATTTGCCATGGGCCTGCAGAAGGAGGAACAAAGAATCACCTCCTCCCTATATTTGTTTATTGTAGCACTGGAGCTACAATGGTACGATAAGGGGGGAAAAAGAGCAAAAAATACTTATTTATTTATTTTTCAAATTGAGTCACCACCCATCTCATTCAAAGAGCAACTCCGCAAAAAACATTTATTTATTTATTTATCAAATTGAGTCACCACCCATCTCATTCAAAGAACTCTGCAAAAAAAAATTATTTATTTATCAAATTGAGTCACCACCCATCTCATTCAAAGAATGACTCTGCAAAAAAATATTTATTTATTTATTTATTTATCAAATTGAGTCACCACCCATCTCATTCAAAGAGTGACTCTGGGCGGTTTACAACCACAATAAGAATTAAAAAAAAAACATTTAAAATACAGTAAAAACAGCGTTCATAAATAAATAATATAATCCAAGGCATTGGGTATGGAACAAGCAATCGGGTCTCGCTGTAGCCTCAGCCCACACTGACCACCAGCCCAGCCCCTTTGCCACCTCACTGCAATCTGGACCAGAAACTCTGTGGACCTCAACTCCACACATTGAGTTGAAGTCTACACATCTTAAAGTTGCCAAGGTTGAGAAACACTGACCTGGACTGACAGGTCAAGTCTATTCAGCCAATAGAATAAAAGGCTGGTCTACTATGCCAAACGCTACTGGGCAAACCTCGAGGTGGCCACTGACAGTGCGATATTGGCAGATGGCACTTTTGGAAATAAAAGATTCTCTTCCCAGTGAAGGGCATTATTTTGATACACAATTTTATATTTTATATATATACAGTATATATATATGCTTCACATAATGTTTAACCATACCTGTAACAGTGCACTCTATTTTATTTCTAAAGGGTTAACTTGCTTTTGCTTTGTAAAGAGCACTGGCTTCTTCTTCCCCCCCCCCTTATCTCTTTGCTGAATGCGCGATTGTCTTCGAATAAGCAATTAGCTGAGTACAAGTTGTATGTTTTACCAAGCTTTTGCAACAGTCATGGGGCCCTGCATTCCAGAGAGAGAGATAAGAAAAATCTTGTATGCCATTCTCTTGGTAACCAGAAGAAAAAGTTACATTTAAGTTTACCTTCCTAAGAACCACCTTTCACTTGCTCAGACCGTCCCAAAAATCCCTTGTATGGGTGTGAGGGGATGTACTATCTGATTACAGATTTACATGTCTATAAAGTCTCTGATGTTTGTGTTGTGAGGTGTGATTTCATCAACATTTCTTGTGAATGTGTTGATTGGGGTCACCCAGCTGTGTCTTGATCAAAATACATCTGTTATCTTAAAGAAGCCTCGTCTCAAGTCTTTTTATTTGGCTTTATTGAGACTTGGGAAATAAAAGGTGCCATACACCAGGAATAAAAGAAACAACATGAAACAAGGATCGGAGCTCCTCTGTTCTCCTCTCAGGCACATGCTGCTGCGTTATTCTGCACTCAGGCTGAGAGTCAACATTTTTTCTTCCCTGATTTTTATTCTCAAGAATGTTGCTCAAATCCTTTCATCCAGGGCTTTCTGCAAAAGAAAGGCAACCTTCACTGATGTTGAGCGATCTCAGGTCCAAGAGACCACAACCCAACACTTTTCCTGCTAGGGCTGCTACAAGAATGATTGTTTTTTTTCCGAATATGCACACCATGGATAAATTTTGGAACGTTGTAATACCTTGCTTGCCCCTGCTCCTTGAAAAGTTATTTCCATGCTAAAAAGCTGGGTTAAATGCTCCTTTTTCTTGGGAGATACTTGACTGCAGGGTGCTACTAGGACATTTTGTTTAGCAATAAGTCAAAATAAAATATACAGTACTCAAATATCCAACCTTTACTTGTATTGCAAATCTTTATTTCAACCGATAAGTATGAATTCCATTTACATAAAAAAGGGAAGAGGAGAAAGAGTCCCTCCCACATAAACTTTCCCCACAATTAAATTATTCTTGTTCCCAGGTCTCTCATCCATCCTTCCCTCCTTTTCTCTGATCTTCCACCAACCCCTGCCGGAGCCATCCTGCTCACAGAGGAGCAGGACGGGGGCCTTTGAGAAATCATTCAGGACAGTGATGAGGCTTGAGATGGACCAAAGCTTGCATCTGGGCCGTCTCTTTCTCACACAAGCACACACAAATGAACTTTCCTTCATTTCACTTCCTACCACAACCCTGTTAGGCAGAGTACTTCTCAGGCAGGAAAGACGTTCTGAAAGGGCCAACTTGTGAGTTAAGCTATAGCTTAAAACTGGGACAACACTGAGTTTACTAACACTTTTGGGACTCTTGTATACTAGAGTAGGTTGGCAATATACACATTTAATAAATAATAATAATAATATCACCAAAACAGGGTTGGAGAGCATCACGGAAGAGCTGGGAGCTGGGCTTCAAGGCAAGCCAAAAGAGGGGAAAAAATGAGGAAGGAATCAATGATGGTTTAGTACTTAGGGAGATAAGAATGATCTGGCAGGTGATCCTAAAGAAAAAAGATGGGAGGGAGGTGAATGGAGCTTGGGCTCTGCTACGCTGGGGTGTGAAACAGAACGGAAGGAATTTCCATCCAGGACTTTGCTACATACTAGGATTCTTAGCATGTTTCTTCTATTGTTATCAGTGCCTTTCTTTGAAAGGGTGTTCCTGATCTTTTGGGACCCTGTCCGTAACATGTCCGTAACCCTGTCCGTAAATGTTGTCCCAACATTTCAGATGTCCCCCTCCTGGCCCACAGCAATCAGAAACCCCAGAGGATGGATAATGGAGAAGTAATAAGAATGGGGCCCCCAAGGCACTTGTGGCTGCCCCTGCAGTCAATGGCCAATATTGCCCTTTCAGTGTTTCTCAAACTTGGCAACTTTAAGATATGTGGACTTCAGGAGAAACCCTGCTTTAAAGACAAGGCTTGTAGGCAGCCAGACTGGATTTATATCCCAGCCTGAGAGCTTCTTCTAGGTTTTCTCCAGACACCACCTCTTTGTCTTGTTTCAAACCTTAAGACTCGTTTCACACAACATGCTCAGCTAAAGCTAAATGGA
The DNA here is from genome assembly GCF_059951505.1 of Python bivittatus. Taxonomy (NCBI): domain Eukaryota; kingdom Metazoa; phylum Chordata; class Lepidosauria; order Squamata; family Pythonidae; genus Python; species Python bivittatus. The sequence goes on along the minus strand of NW_028277111.1, from coordinate 3,736,501 downwards.
ATTGGGCAGCTCCATTAAATTGGGCAGGTGCATTAGCCGTTTGTCTTAGCTAAACACCCTGAGCAGTTAACAAAGATTGCAAACATTTCAACACACATTGCACACACTCCATCAGTTTAGTTGGAGTCCGAATAGCCAGAGCCAGGAAGAGGTACAGTCACCATCTTCACATGACCAAAGCTCCATGTAGGAGTGTTTCCTCTGTTCCCATCTCACATCACAGCATTGCTTCACACTGCAGAGAAAACACAGGACAGGGCAAAGATGAATTCAACACTGCAGGAGGGTCAGCTGAGGCACGTTGAAGTGACAGAGCTGGAGGAACAAAAGCCATCTATTTTGTTCCCAAGACAACCCAGGAAGTCAAGGTCCATCCTGGTTGGTCAGCCACGCTGCTGTGCCTCCAACCTGGAGTGTGACTCTGACCAACCAGGATGGACCTTGACTCTCTTCTCTGGATCAGTTGTTCCAAAAACGCAAACTCAAAACTAACATGGGTTTTATTTAGGTGGTGGAATAAAAAAAATGCTTTGGCTTGGCAAGGTGGAGGGAGGTAGAAAAAGAGGAAGATGGGGAGAAGGCAGAGGTGACGGAAATGTTTCTTTTTCTTGGGGAGCTATAACATCATACTAAGGAGGTCAAGGAGCCTTCTTTGTCTCTATGGTTACGAGAGCTGAACTTGATTCTGTGCCCCCAAACTTATTTAACTGCAATTCACATGAGACCAGAAAAGGAAGGGCTGAACAGTGGCAAACATCACACTCACCTGTTATTTCTTAAGCCTGCAAAAAAGAAACCCTTCAAAATCTGGGCACGTCCCCCCATCACAGAATATGCTGCAGGAATCCTTGGTTGTGAGAGAGGAACTCTCCCCTCCCTCTGTAGCGGTGTTTTGCAGCAAAAGGGAGAACAAAGAGACATTCCCACCCCAGTTGTACAACAGGAGATCTTCTGCTCCCTTCCAAAGGGCCACCTCCCCAAGGAGATGAATTCCTGGGTAAGTTCTTCACGTCTGTGCTGGACTTTGCTTCTTCCCTTCCCCTCCAGCCCCAAATACAGCACCACCACCACAGAGGGCTTTTCCTGGGTGGCCTCCAGCCCAGCCATCTCCTCCCCTCTCCTTCCAGATCTCTTTCTCCCCCACCCAGTCCTTCTGGGAGAAGATCCTCCTTTGCTGGGGCCAGAGCCTGCTCCTTCCCTCGCCTCTCCTACTTCGGAGCTGATGGGCCAGGAAGGCAGAGTTGGAGCCAAATGCGATGGAATGGACTTATGAAGGCCAGGCTCAGGGAGATAAGCGTGTTCTTGGTCCACAGCAGGAGTGTGGGAAGTTCAAGAGGATAAGGCTGGCACCTCCCTAAGGAATTCACGGTGTTGTGGCTGGCTGGCTTGGGAACTAGAGTTCAGTCTGGGGAGATTCCTGTCTGGAGGTTGTAGCTAATAAACGTAACAGAACTGTGTTTGCATTGTCTCTTGGAGTTCTTTGGGCTGAACCTGACATAAA